>NC_059110.1:123921574-124543846 GCF_020740685.1 Jaculus jaculus
GTTTTTCTTTATTTTTTTCGAGGTAGGGTGTCACTCTAGCACAGGCTAACCTGGAACTCACTATGGAGTCTCAGGGTGGCCTCGAACTAATGCCGAGTACTGTTATTAAAGGCATGCATCACCATGCCTGGCCTGTTTTTATTTTTTAATTTATTTACTATTATATAAATATTTATTTATTTGAGAGAGAAAATGGGCACACTGGGCCTCTAGCCATTGCAAACTTAACTCCAGATTCATGTGCCACCCTGTGTATCTGGTTTACGTGGGTACTGGAGAATCAAACTTGGGTCCTTACACTTTGCCAGCAAGTGCCTTAACCACTAAGCAATCTCTCCAGGCCCACTCATATTTTAATATATTTGACATACTTATTTGAGAGAGAAAGAGGGAAAAGAGAGATAGAGAATGGGTGTACCAGGGCCTCTAGCCCCTCCAAATAAGCTCCACCTTGTGCATCTGACTTATGTGGGTCCTGGGAAACTGAACCTGGGTCCTTAGGTTTCACAGGCAAGTGCTTTAACTGTTAAGCCTTCTTTCTAGCCCTTGATTTGTTTTTTGAGATAGGGTCTCACTTGGTAGCCCAGGCTAGCCTGGTATTATATAGCCCATACTTGAACTTTTGGCATTTGTCCTACCTCAGCTTCCTGAATACTGATATTACTTCAAGCACCGCTGCACCTATAAACTAAACACATTTTTAGTGCTCATGAGACCCCACCCCTCCTTGAGTAGCTACTGACAGTTAATGGTTACAAGGGTACAATGGGATATTTTCTTCAGTGGTTTAGCCATGGTAAGCTGCCCATACTCCAGTAAATATCTTCCAAGGCAGTACTGTGATGCTTAAACCATACAGAACATTCTAGAAACCTCACATCAGAGTAACCAACTGTTATAATAGCCTACATACTGTTTCCATACACAAGGGTCTTTAAATATTTTTATTATTTACTTATTAGCAGAGAAAGATAGAGGGAAGAGAGACAGAAGGAGAGAATGGGTGCATCAGGGCTTCCAGCCATGGCAAACAAACTCCAGATGCATGTGCCACTTTGTGTGTCTGGCTTTAGGTGGGTACTGGAGAAGTTAGGCTTTGCAGGCCAAATACCTTAACCGCTGATCCATCTCTCAAGCCCAACAAAGGACTTTAAAAACCTCCATCCAGTCTAGCTTACTCTTCCTAGCTCTGAAACCCACTAATACACAACACCTTCCCACTTAAGACACTCAGCGGCTCCCTATTGTCAATGTGTCTTAAAATGTAGCATGTGGTAGCGCACACCTTTAATCCCAATGCTCAGGAGGCAGAGGTAGGAAGATCATCATGAGTTCAAGGCCACCCTGAGACTACATAGTGAATTCCAGGTCAGCCTGGGCTAGAGTGAGACCCTACCTCAACAAAACCACAGGGAAAACATGTGAAGTTCTGGGTTGGGGACAGAGATGAGTGGTAGAGCGGTTTGCCCAGCAGATGCAAGGCTCCGAGTTGTGGTCTCTAGCCACAAAACAAACAAATGAACAAACAAGCCAAAACAAAACTCGCATGGAGTTGCTACCGTGCCAGGTGCTCTACAGCCAAAAGCCCCTGCAGTCTCTCATTCAGTGCCACGCTGGTCACCTCCTGTAGCCTCTTTTGTGACTCTGCATGCACTGTCCCCTCTCTACTGATTAAAAAGTCCTGAATTGGGGCTGGAGAGATGGCTCAGTGGTTAAAGATGCTTGCTTACAAAGCCTGCCAGCCCACGTTCAATTCCTCAGTACCCATAAAAAGCCAGATGCACAAAGTGGTACATGTAACTGGAATTCAGTTGCAGTGGCTGGAACATCCACTATTTCATCCTCCCCCCCCCACTCGCTCTCCTTGCAAATAAATAAATCAAATATTAAAAAAACCTAACAAACCCAAATCATGTCTTCACCGCTCTCAGCCCTCCAGTCTGACTATGTGGTCCTTAAGGAAACACCCATGGCGCTCTGTCCCCCAGGTGCTAGGACACAGCACACCAAGGCAGCAACCAGGAGAAAGACATGAGCTGTCATGCAGCTCTGAAGGAGAGGCAAAGCTACTCAGGAAAGCTTAGAAATTTATTACAGCCAAATGTATGAGGTGGACAACTGAGGTGATGGCAGCAGACTGCCCAGGAAGACTTGCAGCCCTCCCTCCAAAGGAACCTTCTTGTCATGTCTTCAATGCACAGACACTAACAGCAGAAGACCAACATGACAAAGGCCATGTCCTTGATGTGATGAATCTCTCAAGACGGCTTCCCTGGCATCCCTCTGGTTTTTGCTGGCAGTGTGGGATGACTTCAGTCCATATCCACCCTCCTGCTTGTCTTTATGACCGACTTTATTCTCTTCTGCCTGAGCCTTTCCCGATTCATGTTTTCTATCCTGAAAACAAAAAGATAACAATGAGGTACAGATGCGCAATCAGTGCTTTCTGAAGGGGCAAGAGGAGCAGGCAGCTGCGAGGGAGCAGAGTGGTGCCGTCAGCAGGAGCCACAAGTGCCCTGGTCAGAGCTGCAGCCCTTGCAGGCGCTTGCAGGCGCATGGACTCTACCTCCCTACCTGCACATCCTGACCCACACAAGTTGGCTTCCTGCAGCTGAGGGTATTTGCTGTACCTGATTCTCTGAAGCTCAGCATCTTCCTTGGATGGCTCCTTCGCCTCCTGGCTGGCCTCAGTGATCATGTCTCGAATTTTTTGTAAGCAATCTGCAAGATTCCGGAACTGATAGCGGCTGCTCTCAGATGTGAGTATTAATTCTCCTGACCTGTTGATCTTATTTTTATGCTGCAAAGAACAAGGGAAAAGTAGAGTCCTATAGATTTTAAAGGCACCCTTGCCCCACTTCCCCACCCCGTCTTTTCCAGGAATCCACAGAGAAGGAAAGAGGGAGGTGGGTACCATGAGAGCAATCTTCTGCCGCACAGGCTCTGCAATCCAGTCAGCGGTTGCCAAATGGAACCTGACTTCAGCCTTGGAATTCACTGTGGGTGAGGGGAGGAAGAAGCATGGGTCACTGGGACTCTGGGAAGGTACAATGCTCAGAGGCCCAGTGACAGTCCTAAGTGAAGGGTAGCTGGACATGCAACAAGGCACATTAAAGCCTGTGCCAAAGCAGCCATGGAATGAGCCCGCGCATTTAATGAAGCTCTTCAGAACAAAACGAGAAGGCTGGTATGCAAATGTGCAGGCTCCTCGGACAGCTTTACTGGGATCTGAAGAGAACAGGGGCATGAGCTGCACAAGCATTGAAGCCTGTCCCTTGCGGACAGAGGCTGGCTGCTGGCTCACACCGAGTTCTCTTTGTTTAGCCTAACAAGCTGATCTGAGACTTAGAAACCCACAACTGAGTGGGGCACTCAGGCCACATTCCAGGGAATGAAGAGAATTATTCTAAGCTGGAGGAAGTATGCAAGCATCTGTTGAAAAATCCCTTTATTTCACATGAATGTGAACAGAGTTCCCCCCTCAAGCCCATCTCCCACTAAGTTTAAAGCAAAGAAAAACATCAAGGTACCTGTACCTTTATTAACGTTCTGCCCCCCAGGACCACTGCTCCGGCAATAAGATATTTTCAAGCGATCTGCAAAATGGAAGGATGTGCATTCAATTGATTCTCCCACAGCCAAACGTGAAGACCTGCCCGTTTAATCAACATAACTATTTCTGTTATGCATCTCTCAATCATAAACATACAAACAACCAGCACCACACATTTAGATCCATAAAGCTTAAGAGTATTTATAGATGTCAAAACTAAACTCAAGCCAGGCGTGGAGACACACGCCTTTAATCCCAGCACTCGGGAGGCAGAGGTAGGAGGATCACTGAGTTCAAGGCCACCCTGAGACTACAGAGTGAATTCCAGGTCAGCCTGGGCTACAGTGAGACCCTACCACAAAAAAACAAACAAACAAACAAAAAAAAAAACCTAAACTAAAAGCCAGGAATGGTGGCATATGCTTTCAATACCAGCACTTGGGAGGCACAGGTAGGAGAACTGCCATGAGTTCTAGGTCACCCTGAGACTATATAGTGAATTCCAGGTCAGCCTGGACTAGAGAAAGGCCCAACCTCAAAAAACCAAAAAATAAAAAATAATAATAAATAAATAAACTAAAACCAGAGTTGGGCCTCATGGATGGCACATGCCTTTAATTCTAGCATTCAGGAAGGAGAGGTGTGAGGATTATATTGTGTTCAAAGCCAGCCTGACACTACATAGTGAATTCCGGGTCAGCCTGGACTAGAACAAGAACCTACCTTGGAGAAACACAAAGTCAGGTCCAGTGACCTCCCCAGGTGACATAGAGAGCAATCTATGACCTATCTGCCCTGGCCTTTGGCTGTTTGTTTTAAAAGCTAACTCTAACTCAAACTAAGGGACAGTTGACTGAACCTCAAAGAGTGAGTGGTAGAAAAGGAACGATGCCGGGCGTGGTGGTGAAGGCAGAGGTAGGAGGATCGCTGTGAGTTTGAGGCCACCCTGAGGCTACATAGTGAATTCCAGGTCAGCCTGGGCTAGAGTGAGACCCTGCCTGGGGGGTGCGGGGGAGAAAAAAAGAGAAAAGGAATGAGGACAGACTACAAGCTCTAGTAGCAGGACTAGCTGAGCACTATGGCGAAGGTTGTCACGACAGCTCGTGGAAGGCTGTGGCAGGAGACTGTTGAGGGCAGCCTACATTACATGGTAACTTCAAAGCCAGACAGGGAACATAAACTAACTCTGATTCACTGTGTGTCCCCAGAGCCTAGCCCACCATCAGTGTTGAAAGCAAGTGGCGCTCTCACTTTGAAAAGTAGCCCAGTCACTAAACATGTGATCTTGACGAAGTTCGTCTGTCCAGTCGTGTCCCATATAACCCACCTCCCCTCGCCTGGCCTGGCCTGTAGGTTTTGTTACTTTTTTTTTTTTTTTTTTTTGGTTTTTCAATGTAACTCACTATGTCTCAGGGTGTTCTTGAACTCACAGAGATCCTCACACCTCTGTCTCCTGAGTGCTGGGATTAAAGGCGGGCGCCACCATGCCGGGCTTGCTCATTTGTTTGTCTGTCTGTCTTTCAAGGTAGGGTCTTGCTCTAGGCTGACCTAGAATTCACTATGCAGTATCAGGTGGTCTCAAACTCAGGGCAATCTTTCCACTTCTGCCTCCCAAGTGCTGAGATTAAAGGCATGTGCCACCACGCCCAGCAGTTTTGTTCATTTTTAAACTGTATAATGAGGTTTTTTCTTTCCAATTTTATAACTGATGAGAAGTGGTCTGGGTGGGGAAAGCACAGTAGTGGTTTAAATTTCCAAAGACTGGGTGGTGAGCCACAGGAGTATGGCTGGTAAGGCACAGTGGTGGCTGGGAACCTCCAGAGGCTGTCTTCCTTTGGAAAAGCCAATTAAATCCTTATTCTGACCAGGTGACTAGTCGCCTGCCTTTAACCCCAGCACTCGGGAGGTGCGGTTTCTTTTCTCGTGTTGCTCACCACTGAGTTCACCAAGGTTAGCAGGTCTGTACACTTCTAGGATATTCTATCTCCATCTCCATTTTTTATTTTTTTAAAAAACACTTTTTTGTTCATTTTAATTTATTTATTTAAGAGTGACGGCGGGGGGAGAGAAAGGCAGACAGAGAGAGAGAATGGGCGCACCAGAGCCTCCAGCCACTGCAAACGAACTCCAGATGCATGAGCCCCTTTGTGCATCTGGCTAACGTGGGTCATGGGGACTCAAGCCTCGAACAGGGATTCTTAGATTTCACAGGCAAGCGCTGAACCACTAAGCCATCTCTCCAGCTCTTTATTTTTTAAAATATGTTTTAATTTAATTTATTAATTTGAGAGAGAAATACAGAAATAGGCAGGTAGAGAGAGAGAGAGAGAGAGAGAGACAGAATGGGCACGCCAGGGCCTCCAGCCACTGCAAACAAACTCCACATGTGTGTGCCCCTTGTGCATCTGGCTTATGTGGAGCTTATGTGGTCCTGGGGAGTCGAACCTGGGTCCTTTGGCTTTGCAGGCAAGTGCCCTAACCACTAAGCAATCTCTCCAGCCCTCCATCTCCTTTTTTTTTTTTTTAAATATTTATTTACTTACGAGAGTTATGAGAGAGGGAAAGAATGCACGCTCCAGGACCTCTAGCCATGCAAACGAATTCCAGACACATGCACCACCATGTGGATCTGGCTTACGTGGGTTCTGGGGGATCGAACCTGGGTCCTTAGGCTTCTCATGCAAGCACCTTAACCACTAAACCACCTCTCCAGCCCTCCATCTCCTTCTTGCGGTAGGCATGCTCAGGGATTACAGAAGCCTGATGCAGTTGTGGCTTTCACATAGGGCCTGGAGACCCGACGCTGGTACTTGGGCTTATGCAGCAAGTACTTTATCTACCGCACTATCTCCTCAGCCATGCTGTTTCTTTTCACTCCCTAAGACAGTCACACTGTCTAGGTGTCCTTTTATCTATCTATCATCTATCTAGACCTAGATGGAAAAATACAGATATATACAGAAATACAGCATCACACATATATGTGAAACACAAATGGTAGCTTACCACAAGGCTCACCATAAACACCACCCCCTGGACCTTCCTTTTCTCCCATAGCAATCAATTTGTGTATAAAGAACTTTCCATGCCAGAAGCTTATCAGGGTGACACTTTGGGTGTATGTGTTCCTGGGGACTGAACGTAGGGCTTTGCTCTTGAGAGGCAAGCACTGTACCCCTCCGCTGCATCCCAGTCCGTACAAGCATTCTGTGGCAAACTGCATTGTAGCACATGAGTGCCACACCACCATTTATTTGCTATTTTAAGCAAGGCTGTAAAGTCTGCACGTTTACACCCATAGGTGGCTTCTTTACTGTCTTTTAGTTGGGCTGGATAGATTGGAGGGAACATAGGGAAAATTTTTTTTTTTTTTTTTTGAGGAGTGACTCAGGGCCTTTCATGATAGGCAAGCAGTATACCACTGAGCTATACTCTCAGACCAAAATGACTAATTTTCTTTTAAAGAAAATTACTTACCAAGAGGGATGTCATTGCTGGCTTGCTTCGCATCATCCTGTAACGTAAAGTGCCCCGTGTCAACGAAGTATTACATGTGCACTACTACTGAATGGTCCAGGATAGCAAACAAGGCAAATCAAATGTTATACACTATTAATTATCCTAACAAACCGAGACTCCAAGGGTGCCACCTGAGAAACGTTCCTATAGGAAATTGGAGCTCATGCCTCCAGATGTCCCTGCCCTGGTTTAAGCTATTATTGGGCACATACTAGAGACCTAGCTTGTGGGAAGAGATGAGGTGGGTGAGGAAAGTTGCAGTACACATTCATTAGGGAAACTGCAAATCTGGAACATGGGCCGTCCTGCCCCTTCTGAGGCTGCAGGAAGCTCACAAGAGGCAGTGTGCCTTGAATAGAGCCTGATCCACCAGCCTGGAGGGCTTGTGTCAGATGGGGCTACTATTCCCTGGACATCTCTCTCATCCAAACTCCGCATTGAGCAGCAGTGCCCTCCAACCTTAAATCCTGGGGACCACAAGGCTCAGCGCAAACACCACCTCCTCTGAGGCTTTCCTGGCTCTCCCATCTCAAAAGCATCCTCATCTGTACCCCACTTAGGCTGCCAACATTTCTTTGATCTTAGAATTAACGGGGGAGAAATCCTCATCCTGGGCCGGGGATGTAGTTTATTTGGCAGGGTGCTTGCCTGGATTAGATTCCCAGCACCACGTAAATGGTGTGCGGTGTGCACATTTTCCCTTGGAACGAGAATCTGGGGACAGGAAAACAAACGCGGAAAAGCTGGAGCTCTTGAAAGCCTTTTCTGTAATGGGCTCTCCCGGGACCGGCAAGGCTCGAGCCAGACCCGGTATCACCACATCCCAGCAGGCAACGACCCCCCCCCCCCGGTTGCTAGGACGACCAGCTCCTCCCGCGGAGGCCCCTTCACGGAGCGAGCCCGGCCTAGGCGGCCCGGCTTTCCGGCGTCACCCAGCAGCGGGAGGAACCGCCCCTTCCGGCTCACCGGAACCCTCCAGGCGACGTCCGTGCCCTTGGACTCGGGGTAGAGCTTGTCCAGGCTGTAGATGCTCTGGAATTCGGTGCCGTCTACCTGCCTGTGCAGAGCTCGGCGAGCGCAGCGTGCGGGAAGCGGGACCGGCCAGGTTCCAGCCCGGCTCAGGCTCCAGCGAAGGAACCAGGCGGCCGCCATGTTGCGGCCTCAGAACCACTTCCGTCGTGCACGCTTTCCCCCGCCCGCACGCTCCCGCTGCCCCGTGCCTTCGGTTCCGCCTTGCCTTTAGGTTCCGCCTCCCAGAGGCGCGGATCTGCGCTCCTCGCAGATACCTCTGGGGAAGCTCCCGAGGGAGGCTCCCAGTAAAAAGACCCCTGCCTGCGTCAGCTGGGACTAGGGAGGCTGAGGCCAGAGAATGCCGAGTTCTACTTGGGCTGCTTAGTGCTACCCTGGCTCCTGGGTCCTCCAGAAATTCTCTCCCTTTCTGAGTCGGTCCTTTCTGAGTCACCTGAGTCCATTAATATGCAAATCAAACACATCAGTGAGATCTTCCCTGCCTCACCTGGGTCGTCTCCCTGCCCTGGTGTTCCTCTCCCTTTATCCTGCTCTGATAAATGCATATTATTCATCCTATTTTTTTGTTTGTTTGTTTGTTTTTTCACTTTTCAAGGTAGGGTCTCACTCTAGCTCAGGCTGACCTGGAATTCACTATGTAGTCTCAGGGTGGCCTTGAAATCATGGCGATTCTCCTACCTCTGCCTCATGAGTGCTGGGATTAAAGGTGTGCGCCACCATGCCCGGGCATCCATCCAATATTTTTTGTTTTGGGTTTTTTTTTTTTTTTGTTTGCATGTTTGTTTTGAGCCAGAGTGTCATATAAGGCTGACCTTGTAACTCCTGGTCCTCCGGGAGTGCTAGGATTACAGGAATGAACAATCACTCATTACAGACATGAGCCATCATGCCAGACCTCAGTATTGCTTTTTTTTTTTTTTTCGAAGTAGGGTCTCACTCTAGCCTAGGCTGACCTGGAAGTCATTATGTAGTGCCATGGTGGCCTCGAACTCACCACTATCCTACCTCTGCCTCCTGAGTGCTGGGATTAAAGGTGTGTGCCACCATGATCCACTATGTGGTTCTTAAAAAAAATTTTTTTTTTAAATCTATTTGCAAGCCGGGCGTGGTGGTGCACACCTTTAATCCCAGCACTCGGGAGGCAGAGGTAGGAGGATTGCCATGAGTTCAAGGCCACCCTGAGATGACAGAGTTAATTCCAGGTCAGCCTGAACCAGAGTAAGACCCTACCTCGAAAAAACAAACAAAAAAAAGTCTATTTGCAAGCAGAGTAAGAGAGACGAGAGATATACAGAGAATGGGCATGCCAGCCACTGCAAATGAGTGTGTCACTGTGACTCTGGCTTTAAGTAGGTACTGGGGAATTGAACCCCAGCTAGACCCTGCAGGCAAGAGGCTCAACGCTGAATCATTTCTCCAGCTCAATTATTATTATTTTTTTTTTAAGAGAGAGAGAGTCAGAGAGACAGAGATAGAGAAGATGGGCGTGCCAGGGCCTCTAGCCACTGCAAATGAACTCCAGACACATGTGCCCCCTTGTGCATCTGGCTTACATTGGTCCTGGGGAATTGAACCAGGGTC
The DNA here is from genome assembly GCF_020740685.1 of Jaculus jaculus. Classification (NCBI taxonomy): domain Eukaryota; kingdom Metazoa; phylum Chordata; class Mammalia; order Rodentia; family Dipodidae; genus Jaculus; species Jaculus jaculus. The sequence goes on from NC_059110.1 coordinate 123,931,257, forward strand.
CTTTGGCTTTGCAGGCAAGTGCCTAAACCGCTAAGCCATCTCTCTAACCCTATTTGTTTTTTTTTTTTAATAATTTTATTTGTTTGCAGACAGAGAGAGATGGGGGGCTGGGAGGAGAGAATGGATGTGTGCCAAGACCTCTAGCCACTGCAAATGAACTCCAGATTTATGCACCACTTTGTGCATCTGGCTTTACGTGGGTACAGGCAAGTGACATAACCATTGAACCATCTTTCCAGCTCCATTATGTGGTTCTTTTTTTTTTTTGTTGTTTGTTTGTTTTTATTTATTTATTTGAAAGTGACAGAGAGAGAAAGAGGCAGATAGAGAAGGAGAGAGAAAGAGAATGAATGAATGAATGGGCGCGCCAGGGCCTCCAGCCACTGCAGATGAACTCCAGACACATGTGCCCCCTTGTGCATCTGGCTAACATGGTGTCCTGGGGAATCAAGCTTCGAACTGGGGTCCTTAGGCTTCACAGGCAAGCGCTTAACCGCTAAGCCATCTCTCCAGCCCCCATTATGTGGTTCTTGAGTGTGAACTTTATAGATGACAACAGCATGTCACAATGTCAAAAGGCTGGCTCCTGACCACGAACAGGTGGGAGGCAGATCACAGAAGGGAATGTTTGTGTATGTAGGCCCCTTCTCTTCCAACCTCAAGGAGCATCATGGTGACTTCTAACCTGGAGAGGTAGTGGAGACTTCAGAGGACCACAGGCTGAGAGGCAAGCTGAGCCATTTGTATCAGTGTTGCTACATGAATTCCAGACCTGAGAAGTCCTAATTCTGAAAGGGTTCTAAGTAAAGCCAGCAGCATTTGAAAATAAACCTGGGGCTGGAGAGCTGGCTCAGTGGTTAAGGTACTTACCTACAAAGCCTAAGGATCCAGATTCAATTCCCCAGTACCCACATAAAGCAAGATGCACATGGTGGCACATGTGTCTGGAGTTCATTAGCAGTGGCTAGAGGATCTGGTATACCCATTCTCTCTGTCTCTATCTGCCTCTTTCTTTCTTTTTCTTTTCTTTTATTTTTTTATTATTATTTGAGAGTGACAGACAGAGAGGAGGAGGAGGAGGAAAGAGAGAGAGAATGGGCATGCCAGGGCTTCCAGCCACTGCAAATGAACTACAGATGCATGTGCTCCCTTGTGCATCTGGCTAACGTGGGTCCTGGGAATCGAGCCTAGAACCGGGGTCCTTTGGCTTCACAGGCAAGCACCTAACCACTAAGCCATCTCTCCAGTCCTGCCTCTTTCTTTCTCTCACTCTCTCAGATAAATAAATATATGAAATATTTAAAAATCTTTAAAAAAAAAAAAGAAAAAGACAATAACTAAACCTTAGTTAAGCTACTTAGTTGAGAAGTAGTGTGTAAATGAAAAAAGGGTTATAGTTGTGGGTATTTTCTCTCAGTTTATTTTTTTTGAAGCAGGGTCTCACTCTACCCCAGGTGACCTGGAACTCACTCTCTCCCAAGTACTGGAGCCAACGGCATACACCACAACACCCAACTATTTTTCTTGATTAAAAGAAAAAATTTTTTTTGAGGTGGGGTCTCATTCTAGCCCAGGCTAACTTGGAATTCACTATGTAGTCTTAGTGTGGCCTTGAACTCATGGTGATCTTCCTACTCTGCCTCCCAAATGCTGGGATTAAAGGCATGTACTACCATGCGTGGCTCTTTTTAAAATTTTTCATTTCAGGGAGCTGGGGAAATGGTTTAGCAGTTAAGGCATTTGCCTGTGAAACCTAAGGACCCCAGTTCAATTCCCAGGACCCGTGTAAGCTAGATGCACAAGGGGGTGCATGCGTCTGGAGTTCATTCACAATGGCTGGAGGCCCTGGTGCGCCCATTCTGTCTTTCCCTCTCTGCTTCTTCCTCTTTCTCTCTAGTAAATGAATAAATAAAGATATTAAAAGCATAATTTCAGGCTGGAGAGATGGCTTAGTGGTTAAGGTACTTGCCTGAAAAGCCAAAGGACCCATGTTCAATTCCCAGGACCCACATAAGCCAGATGCACATAGTGGTGCATGCATTTGTAGTTAGTTTGCAGCGGCTGAAGGCCCTGGTGTGCCTATTTTCTCCCTCCCTCTCTCTCCCTCTTTGCCTCTTCCTCATGAAAGAAAAGCATTAGCCAGGCGTGGTGGTGCACACTGTTAATCCCAGCACTTGGGAGCAGAGGTAGGAGGACAGCTGTGTGTTTAAGAACACCCTGAGAGTACGTAGTGAATTCCAGGTCAGCCTGGGCTAGAACAAAACCCTACCTTAAAAAACCAAACTAAATAAATAAATGGTTTTTTGTTTGTTTGTTTTTGTTTTTCAAGGTAGGGTTTCATTCTATCCCAGGCTGACCTGGAATTCACTATGTAGTCTCAGGGTGGCCTTGAACTCATGGAGACCCTTCTACCTCTGTCTCCCAAGTGCTGGGAATAAAGGCGTGTGCCACCATGGCCGGCTAAAAAAATTTTTTTTTTAATTTCATTTCTTTGTGTGCATGTGTGCGTGTATGGGTGTGCCAGGGTCGCTTGTTGAACACATCTGGGTTTACATACATGCTTGGGAATTAAACCTGGGACACCAGGCTTTACAAGCAGTGCCTTTATCCACTGAATCATTCCCCCATCTGAGGAGTTCTATTTTTAGGAGAGCATGCCTAGAAAAATATACCTCTGGGATAGTTTAAATATCCCTTGGGGGTGCTGGCTGATTGAAACAGGATATTGTCACGGAATCATCTTAGCATTATTGAGGAAATAAACCATTTCTTAGGCACTGGTTTTGTTAGCTCAAACTAGAAAGGGTTGGCAACAACATACATCTTTTGGGCTCTGGGTTGGAAGGACTCTCCTGGGTCCTTTCCTTAGTCCCAGGACCTAAGAAGAACACAGACATCTCCATGGTGACTGGCATAAGCTGCTCAGGGGAGCAAAGCCGGGCACTCACTCAGGTCTCAGGCAAAAGATAATAAAGCCGGAGATGCTCCAGGCATCTTTGCTGTGAGGCAGGGCTCCAACCTATGCCTGACCCACAGTTATAGGAGAAAGGACGCTGCAGGTTTCTGTGGCCTTCAATAAACACAGCCTGTTCGGGCCATCTGGTGGCCTGGATTCTGGGAGAAATGACGGATAGAGAAGAGAATGAGACAAGCCGCCCTGGGGCGGAGGACAGAGCAGCTGGCAAGCCTTCTCACCTGCTGCTACTAGGAATCATCCAGAACAGGGGCCCCTGTGGGAGAAGAGGCCTGAAAGGGCCCCTGGATGAGCCCCGAAGTGGGTGGTAGAGCACACCTGTAATTTTGGCACTTGGGAGCCTGAGACAGGATTGCCATGGAGGCCAGCCTAGGCTACACAGAAAGAGCCTGTCTTAAAATAAAACCCAACCAGCCCGAGGCACTGGAGGCTGCAGTCTGTGTCCTCTCCCTCCCAGGTCCTCCGTGGGGGGCGGAGCAGGCCGAGATGGTGCGTCAGGAAAAGGATCTTCACACGGGAAAGAGGAAAGGGCAAGACTGGTTCAAGAACCAACAAACCCAGAGGCTGGGACGGGACATCTTGCAGATACCATCCCTGCTCTGTGGCCTGGGAGTTGGATAAGATTATCATGTGAGAGGGTCCACGGGCTTTCCCTTTGCCTAAGTGTCCTGGGTCACACAGCCTGTTACAAGTCAACTTTATGTGGTGAAGTGTGATGGAGTCAGGCCCTGGTTGGGATATTTCTTTCTTCTTTAAATTTTATTTATTTATTTTTAAAGATTTTTATTTTTATTTATTTATTTGAGAACAACAGACAGAGAAAGAGGCAGATAGAGAGAGAATGGGCACACCAGGGCCTCCAGCCATTGCAAATGAACTCCAGATGCATGCACCCCCTTGTGCATCTGGCTAACGTGGGTCCTGGGGAATGGAGCCTCGAACCGGGGTCCTTAGGCTTCACAGGCAAGCGCTTAACTGCTAAGCCATCTCTCCAGCCCACATTTTATTTATTTTATTAGAGAACGAATTTAGCACACCAGGGCCTCTAGCCACTGCAAATGAACTCCAGATGCATGTGCCATCTTGTGCATCTGGCTTACGTGGGTACTGGAAAATCGAACCTGGGTCTTTAGGGTTCCCAGAGAAGTGTCTTAACTGCTAAGCCGTCTCTCCAGCCCTTGAATCACTTATTGTATTCAGGAAGCTCAAGCCTGTAGGGCCTTATGGCCCCAGGTCTCCACCCTCATGCATGGCCTGGCCCTCAGCTCTTCCCAGCCTTGGGTCTTGGCTACACAGCAGGAGGAGTTCTGTTCAGTGTCTCAACCTTTTGAGTTGTTTTTGTTTTTTTCGAGGTAGAGTTTTACTCTAGCCTAGGCTGACCTGGAATTCACTCTGTAGTATCAAGATGACCTCAAACTCATGGCAGCCCTCTCAACCCTGCCTCCCAAGTGCTGTGACTAAAGGTGTGCTCCACCATGCCCAGACCCTTTTGTTTTTGAGACAGGGGTTCACTATGTAGTCAAGGTTGGCTTTGATCTTAATATCCTCTGACTCCTGAATGCTGGGATTATAGGCCTGTGCCACCACACCTGGTTAAACCTTTTTTTTTTTTTTTAATATATTCTCTACCTTCAAAAAGCCTATGTAAACATTTTTCCCCTATGAGTTTTTTTTTTTTTATGACTAAAATGTCTATTTAGGGTTGAGGAGATTGCTCAATGGTTAAAGAGACTTGCTTACAAACCCTGCTGGCCCAGGTTCAGTTCCCCAGTACCCAGGGAAAGCCAGATGTACAATGTGGTGCACGCATCTGCAATTCATCTGTAGTGGCAAGAGGTCCTAGCACACCTATCCTCACAAGTATGAGTAATACTCTCCCAAGTAAGTAAATAAAAGTATATATTTTTAAGTCTATTTAGAACAAGCCAGTTAGACTCAGTTTGGACGAACCCAATTTTGTTGGCAACATTCAAAACACTATAATCAGGAGCCAGCCTTCTTTTCTCCACCCAGACTGACCAGGGTGTTGACCTTGACCCCATCAACCACAGTGTTCAACCTTGACTCTCACAGTGATTACCGTGTGCCACTGTCTTCGGTCACCTTCAGGACTGGCTCCCGGTCAGAGCAGTTGATGATGGCAGTGGTCCAGCTGATTCCCCAGAGGCACTCTTCTGAGGATGTCTGGACTGCTGGGAAGTGGGCGCTGTGCAGGCCTTGTGGCCATGGTGGTCATTCTGTTTGGCTCTGGAGCTCAAAGCCTCGGCTTTGGCTTCCCCTTTGGGAGGGCCAGGTGCTTTCTTTGCTCTTGGTAGCATCATGGTGAGCACACGTACTCAGGTTACACCATACACACTGGCACATATAGCCAAGACTTACAAAGGGGTAGCTGGGTGTGGTGGCACATACCTTTAATCCCAGGACTCCAAGGATCTCAAGAACAAGGCCAGCCTTGCCTACATAGTGAAACTGTCTCAAAAACAAAAGGGGTTGGGCATGGTGGTACTTGATTTTATGGCAGAAGTAGGAAGGCTGCCATGAGTTTTGAGACCACTCTGAGACTACACAGTGAATTACAGGTCAGCCTGGGCTAGAGACAGACCCTACCTCCACCAAAAAAAGCATGGAAGATGGGGGGATTAATTGGGAAGAAGGGTGTTAGTGGGAGAGGAGGGTGATAAGAGAGGGCCATTGAGGGCAACAATTATATACACATTTGAAAATGTCAAAAATGGAAAAACAAAAATTAGAAAAATGTAGCTCAGTTGGCAGTTTGCCTAATGAGGTGGTTTGATTCAGGTGTCCCTCATAAACTTAGGTGTTCTGAATGCTAGGTTCCCAGCTAAAGGAGACTTGGAAATTAACGCCTCCTGGAGGGAGTGTATTGTTGGGGGCGGGCTTATGGGTGTTATGGCCAGTGTCCCCATGCCAGTGTTTGGCACACTCTCCTGTTCCTGTTGTCCACCTGATTTTGGCCAGGAGGTGATGTCCACACTCTGTTCATGCCGTTGGTTTCCCCTGCCATCATGGAGCTTCCCTCTTGAGCCTGTAAACCAAAATAAACCCCCCTTTTCCCCCCCCACAAGCTGCACTTGTTTGGATGATTTCTACCAGCAATGTGAACCTGACTGCAACACCTAACATGTTGTCCTGGGTTTGATCTCCAGCACTATATAAACTGCTACAGATGCCTGTCATCCTATCCTAGATGGAAACAAGAGGATCATAAGTTTAAGGCCAGTCTCAGCTACATAGTCAGTCTGTGGCTAGCCAGTGATACATGAGAACCTGACTTAAAAATAAAATAAATGTGTCCTGGCTAATGTAGTCCACCTTTCTGATCCAGGTTTTCAACCACTCCACCTTTTGTCTTAGCTGATTTGGGGGGATGGCCCCAAACTGGAAACACCAGGGCTGAATAGATGGTTTAGTGGTTAAGGCACTTGTCTGCGAAGCCAAAGGACCTAGGTTCGATTCCCCAGTACCCACGTAAGTCAGGTGCACATAATGGCACGTGTCTGGAGTTCCTTTGCAGTGGCTGGAGGCCCTGGCACATCCATTCTCTCTCTCTCTCTCTCTCTCTAGTAAATAAAGTCAAAAATAAAAAAAATTGGAAACACTAATGCAATCAGGGCCCTCTTTTGTTCACTATCCTTTTTCCAGCATGACTGGCAAAGACATGGAAACTTTTGCCAAAAGCCAGTCATAGGGAGGTAAGTAAGAAGATGAAAACTCAGGGTCTGGGACTGGAGAGATGGCTTAGTGGTTAAGTGCTTGCTTGTGAAGCCTAAGGACCCTGGTTCAAGGCTCGATTCCTCAGGACCCATGTAAGCCAGATGCACAAGGTGGCGCATGCATCCGGAGTTTGTTTACAGTGGCTGGAGGCCCCTGGTGTGTCCGTTCTCTCTGTCTCTCTGCATAATTCTCTGTTGCTCTCAAATAAGTAAAAATAAAAAAACTCAGAGTGACCCCAGAGGAAAGGAAGCGTTCAAGGGTGTGGGGCCCAGATACCCCTTCATCTCCTGGTATATGCCAGGAGGCAGGCCTGTAAGGTATAGAGACAGGATTGAGGCTCCAGAGCCATTTTGGCTTTTAGAATACTGATGCATTTTTATTAAAGAAGAGAATAAAGCATTTGTAAATATATTTCTCTCACGTATACTTCAAAGGTGACGCTGGTCGGCTTCTATCGAGCTGGGGAGCAGAGACAGGCCAGTGCTCCGTCTCCCCTCAGATGACAGAACAAGGAGGGCCTGGAAGTGCCCAGCTCCCAAGGATAAAAGGTTCCAAGTTGCATGAACGGAAGGACCCAGCCGCCAGCTGGCGTCACAGTGCCACCTGGAGTAAGGTGGCCTCTCAAGGGATGTCAGGCATGCTTGTTATGAAAACCCCTTTACCCATTAGAAAGAAATAAGGCATGAAGGTTCCCAATGGGCTCCCAGCATGAAGGCCAGGGCTCTCGCCTCCTCCCACTAGATTGTACGGCTCCTTTCATTTCTAAGGTCTCAGGAAGGGTGGCGGAAGGAACCAGAAGCCCTGAAGGACTGCTGAGGGCAAGCTGGGGGGACCTGGGCATCTCTTAACTCAAGCTTGACTCTGAAGTCTTAAACCAGAGGACTGAACCCCTGGACCAGCTGGGGTCTCAAAAGCTCCCCACAAAGGTGGGAGGTAAAGAGCAGGTATTACATGGGAAGGAGAGATGCCCCATCCTAATTCAATACTATTTAGCATGGACTGAGACTCTTGGGCAGTTCCTGGTGAAGATGGATAGGACAATACTATCTGGGTTGATGGCACATGCCGGGGGCATTCTTGGGGGCTGCAGATGTGACCTGTGCCTGGGGCTGGCCGGAGAGGAGTGTGGCGTGGATGAGACATCATGGTCCCTGAGACGCGAGCAGGCGCAGAGAAGGGAGGCAGAAGTGGTGCGCAGACAGGGGGCGGGTGGTCCTCACCATCCTGGCTCCTGGAGGCCGTAATGCTCAGAAGGCATTGCCAGGAGTGGAACTTGAGAAGGTGGTCTCTGAGAGAAGCAGGGGTGGGGCACCAGTTATGTATGGCTGTTGAGGGGCTCCCTCATCCCCTCTTCTGATTGCTACAGATGTGTGGTGAGCTGAGAGTGTGTGCCAGGGCTGGGGCAGGGGACGCTCAGGCCTGCCTGAGACTTCCTGACCTGCTCAGAACTCTGGGAATGGGTTAGCTGGTGCTAAGGGAATGACAGTGTGTTACGGCTGGCAAGAAGCAGTGGGTGGTCTTGGAGACCCTAGAAACCAGCAACAGTTGCTGGTTCTGGGGTCCCTTTCAAGTGTTTCCAGTTGTGGCAAGGGTCAAGGTGACCTTGTATTGCAAATATCTCAGAAAAACAACTTTGAAAAAAGAAAAAAAAAAGTCAGCTAAGCCAGAATGGCTTCTAGAAACCTGGCCACAATCTGAGGGTGGGGCCAAGTGTCCAGAAACCAAAGACTGGGGGAGCTGGGAAGCCCCATCACCACCCAGGGAGAGTGTTGGCATTTGGCTTTGAAACTGTGTTGTGCCTTCAGGCTGAAGCAAGGTGGCCAAGGGAGGCAGGACAGGTGGGCATTGCCATCAGTAGGTAAAATGCTCTGTCCCCAGATCAGAGGCCTTGCCATTCATGCTCCGGCCACCTGCTGTAATATATTGCTGCTAAAGGGCTCTCTCTCTGTTGGTCAGCCATGAAGGACCCACTGGCCTGGAGCCCGGGGACGAGGCTGCAGGGCCCAAATTGTCACTTGCTGTTGTGCGTCTTGACTTTGGTGGCATTGATGTCAGCCTTGGTCTTTTGGATCCTGGCAAAGATCTCCTTGAAGAGTGCTTTGTACTCGGGCTGGCTCTGCTCCAGCCGCTTATCCACAGCCTCCACATGCTGGCTCAGGCTCTTCTCACCTGCCTTGCCCTCTCCTTGGCCCTCCTCGCCTCCTAGCAGGTCCTTCCACGAGCTGTCCCGGGAGATGGGCCGTGAGGTCTGCACGCCCGCGTGCCGCACTCCGGTGCCATGCTGCCGACACTTACTTAGCAGTTCCTCATACTTCTCGAGCAGCGCGTGGTACTGCTCGTCCACCTCCCGCAGGATGGACATGCCGCGCCGGCGCACGCTGTTGGCATGCAGCGTGAGGTTGCCCGCGTGGCGGCTGGCTGGGTCTTTGGCCACGATGGCGTTAAGCGCCGTGTCGCTGCAGCTTTTGCGCACTATGTGGCTGGGGGAGGCTGCCGGTGAGGAGACACCATCCTGGGTACTGGAGTCATGTCCACTGCCTGGCTGGGGGTCGTCAGCCTCAGGGGCCTGAGTGAGGGGTGCCAGCAAGGCCTCAGCCAGGTGGTCATCGCGGGCCAGCAGGTAGGTCTTGGCTTGCTTCATTTGCTGCAGCTCCAGCAGCTCGGCTTCCAGCTCCTGCACGCGCAGGCGGCAGCCCTCCATCTCGCACAGCTGCCTCTCCAGCTCCGTGTACTCCTGGAGCACCGCCGTGTACTCACGCTCGGCCCGCTCCTTGCGCTGCCGCTCCTGGCTCACCTGGGACCGCAGCACCCCCACCAACGTCTGCAGCCGCTCATTCTCCTGCTCCAGGGGCCGGGGGCCCAGCTCCATGGAGGAGCTGTGCAGGCGGAGGGCATCCTCGCATCTGCTGCGGAACAGAGCAGTTGGTCACAGCCAAAGCCTTGGACGGCAGCATGAGACACCGGCTGACATCTCTCCTCCACTGGGTTAGCTCTTGCATCTCTGTCACTCTCCAAGACTCTAACCCTCACCCTCTGCTTTAGACCTTAGAACACTGGCCTCTACAGACTGAGCCAGGGTTCCGCATGGAAGCCTCAGGTGGGAGCAGAGGGAAGTTGTAGGGTGTCCCACCCCCCCCCCCGAGCTCCTTCCTGGATTGGTGCTGGCCTGAGGACCCTTTCATGGAGTCAGGTGGTGTACCTCCCAATCTCCTTGACCTGACGCCTGGGGATGGTAGTTGGCTCTGCTGTCTTGCAACTGTGAAGAAAAATGGATCTGTCTTTCCTCTACCTCATGCTGGGGTTGAACCAGGGCATCCCACACACTAGGCAAATGGCTGTCTCTGAGCTACATCCTTAGCCCTGTTCCAGTGCTAAAACATCACCAGGCTTAGATGTAAAGGGAACCAAAAGATGCAGACTAGATCTCTGGCCAGGCCTCTAAACTGCACACGTGACCTCAGGTAAGCTATGTAGCCTCCAAGCTTGCATTTTCTCCTCTGAATAAAACACACTGTTAAACAGGCAGACAGGAGCACGTGGCCCATTCTCTGGAAGCACGCCAGCAAGTGTCCTTAGCCTCAATTTCCCTGATTGCCTGGACGAGGCACCAAAGCTCCTTCTCAGCTACTGCCCACTGCCCACTTTCTCCCTCCTGCCCTGGCTGGCACTTCTGGGCTTCTCAGGCAACAGGCCCCTCACCTACCGGTGGCTGGTGCACAGCTCCTTGAGGCAGGGGAAGGTGTGGATGGTTCGCCTGCGCTCCCGCTTCTCCCGGCGAATTCGAATCTGCTCCAGGCCCCGCAGTTGTTCCACCTGGGCCTGCAGCTCCTCCACCTGGACTTGCAGGCGCTCAACGGTCTCCGTCAGCCTGGGGTGTGGGTGGGGACACGCATGGGAGTTTTAAGGGGATGGGGACAGCCTCCTCATTGCAGCCCTGGCTCCCGACAGATGGAGGGAGATGGGGCTGGAGACAGACATGTAGGTAACCTTGGGTGTGCGTGGGGTCTGGTGCTGGGGTCTGGTGCTGAGGTCGGATAGGGGACTCTTGGTCATGCCCAAGAAGCTGCTTTTCTCCCATGCTTCCTGGGATGACCGATCACACCTAGGAGCCACCTTAGGTTCTTGTACACCCACCCTTATCACTTAACACCCTGCACTGTGTAACATTTTTACATGACTGCCTTCCCTCCCAGCTGTGAGGAACCACAGCACAGGGCAGGGCAGGGTCATTATATTCCTAGTGATTAAAATTGAGCCTGGTGCACAACTGGTGCTTAAAGGAACGTTGTGGGGGCTGGAGAGATGGCTCGGTGTTTAAGGTGCTTGTTTGCAAAACTGACAGCCTGAGTTTGATTCCCCAGTTCCCACATGAAGCCAGATGCACAGAGCGGCACATGCACCTGGAGTTTGTTTGCAGGGGCAGGAGGCCCCGATCAACTCACTCCCGTACCCTGTCTTTGCAAATATATATATTTAAGAGCTGGAGAGATGGCTTAGTGGTTAAGGCGCTTTTCTGTGAAGCCTATGGACCCAGGTTCGATGCCCCAGCATCACATAAGCCAGATGCACGAGGTGGTGCATGTGTCTGGAGTTCATCTGCAGTGGCTGGAGGCCCTGACGCTCCCCCCCTCCCCATATATATACTTTAAAAAAACAAAGGTTGTGGGCTGAATGTTAAGCCACGTAAAGCTGACACAGGCAGTCTCACTACCATCCTGGGGTCTTCAGTCTGGGTTTCTGGGAGAAATGCCTGAGTCTCCCCCACCAGTCGCTGTGTACCAGCCCTAGGCCACTCCCACCATCCCAGCCTCGAGCTCAGCCCTCACCCATGGATCTTCTGCTGGGAAGCCTTACTCTCCAGGACTAGCTTCTGGTTGGTGAGTTCCAGGTCTCGGGCGGTCAGGTCCAGCTGCTCGTAGACTTTGGCGTGCTGCTCATTCACGTGCCGCAAGGTGTCCAGCTGTTTGGTCAAGTACTAGGAGTGGGGGGTGGGTTGGAGTAAATGTATTTTTGGTTCTGTTTTTCTTTTATTTTTTCTTTATTTATTTGAGAGCAAGAAAGAAATAGGCAGAGAGAGAGAGAGAGAGAATGGGCGCTCCAGGGCCTCCAGCCACTGCAAATGAACTCCAGATGCGTGCACCTCCCTTGTGCATCTGGCTTTCGTGGGTCCCTGGAAATTGAACCTGGTGGATCCTTTGGCTTTTCAGGCAAGTGCCTTAACCACTAAACCATTTCTCCAGACCATTTTTGTTTTTTCGAGGTAGGGTCTTACTCTAACCCAGGCTGACCTGAATTCACTATGTAGTTCCAGGCTGACCTTGAGCTCACAATGATCCTCCCACCTCTGTCTCCCAAGTGCTAGGATTAGAGGTGTGCATCACCACACCCAGTTTTTTTAAAATTTAAAGTATTTTATTTGAGAGAGAGAAAGAGGCAATATATATATATATTTTATATATATATGTGTGTGTATATATATATATATATATATAGAGAGAGAGAGAGAGAGAGAGGGAGAGGGAGAGAGAGAGGGAGAGAGGAGAGGAGGGGAGGGGAGGGAGGGAGGGAGGGAGGGAGAGAATAGATGCAGCAGGGCCTCTAGGCACCGCAAACAAACCTTGTGCATCTGGTTTATGTGGGTACTGGGGAATCGAACCTGGGACTTCAGGCTTCCCAGGCAAGTGCCTTAACCACTAAGCAATCTCTCTAGCCCTGGAGTAAACATTTTGAATGAGGTGGGGGAAAATACGTCTGCCTAGGCGCTCTTCCTTCTCCTAGGCACAGACTGGCTTTGAGAGATTTCTCTTTGGCTGGTGCAGTAGGGCTGCCTGGGGTAAGGACAAGCCTGGGACAGCTGAGAGTGAGTAAGTCTTTTGCAAAGCTGTACAAAGGTTCACACAGGCCACGGCGCTCGCTGGACGGGGGAAGCGGCGCAGGGTCCCAGGCTCCTCACCTCGATCTCCTGCACTTGCTCCTCGTTGGTGGAGTACATCTGCTGAAGGGACTCTTCCAGCTCCTTGTTCCTCTCCAGCAGGGTCTTTCCCAGCTCTGCTGCCAGATGCAAGTCTAGGGGGACAGGGCAGAGGGCCAAAGAACACAGCATGGTGAGCAAGTCAGAGGGCCCTCAGTGACTCCAAGGCCACCAAGACACAGGCTGCTCTGAGGAGCCTCCAAGGCCTGGCTGGAGGAAGAAGCGAGAGCTTGTACCGCTGCCCCTTCCATCTGGAATACCCTTTCCCAGGTGCCCAGGAATTACTCCCCTCCTTCAAGTCTGTGGTTTGATTTTGTGGCACTCTTAGATTTAGTCCAGGGTTGGCACTGTTCTCATGATCCTCCTGCCTCAGCACCCTGAGTGCTGGAATTACAGGTATGTGCCACTAACCAACTTGGTTATTTCTCTTAAGGCATGTTTGATATGTGTGTGTGTGTGTGTGTGTGTGTGTGTGTGTGTCTCTATGTGTATGGAAACCAAACATTATAGAAAGGTGGGAAAAAAAACCACAAAACATTAGTCAGGTGTGGTGGAGCACACTTCAGATCTTATCACTCTGGAGTCCGAGGTAGGAGGATCACCATGAGTTTGAGGCCAGCCTGAGACTACATAGTGAATTCCAGGTCAGCGTAGGCTTGAGTGAGACCCTACCTTGAAAAAAAGAGAAAACTGAAAATATACATCAAGCCAGACACAAGACATTGCCTGTAACCCCAATACTCAGGAGGCCAAGGACGGAGAATGGCTATGTTTGAGACAAGGCTGGACTACACAGAATGACCTTACATGAGAGAAGGAGAATATAATAAACAAAACATAGTTTATACTTTACTCTTAGATCTCTACTTGAGAATTCCAGCAAGGGACAAGGTCTGAGATGGATACTGAAGAAGGTCCTGAGAAAGGTGCTGTCAACATTTGGGTGAGCATCCTTCCACACAGTTCTCTATGCTCAGATCACCTCAAATGATACTTTTGTATAAACAGAGCTCTATGTTTAAGTATCTACCTTTCTCCTTAACAATCTCATACGACAGCTTTCGGTAGGTAAGCCTACATACATATTTTTAGGCGATGTGGTGAAGTTTATTGTATACAGGCGCCTGAACAGCAGAAACTACATTTTGGCCTTAGTGTCCAATGTTTGGAGTGGCTTCAAGTGCTTTTTTCTTTTCCTCTATTAAAAAGTAACACTGTGGCACACGTCTTTAATCCCAACACTTGGGAGGCAAAGGTAGGAGGATTGCTGTGAGTTGGAGGCCAGCCTGGAACTACAGAACGGGCTCCAGGTCAGCCTGGGCTACAGTGAGACCCTACCTCAAAAACAAAACAAAACAAGTGAAATTGGGCTGGAGAGATGGCTTAGCAGTTAAGCGCTTGCCTGTGAAGCCTAAGGACCCCGGTTCGAGGCTCGGTTCCCCAGGTCCCACGTTAGCCAGATGCACAAGGGGGCGCATGCGTCTGGAGTTCGTTTGCAGAGGCTGGAAGCCCTGGCGCGCCCATTCTCTCTCTCTCCCTCTATCTGTCCTTCTCTCTGTGTCTGTCGCTCTCAAATAAATAAATAAATAATTTAAAAAAAAACAAAACAAGTGCAATTGGAGGTCCCCTAGTTTTGGGTGGCCAGCAAGAGGGGTGCAGTACGGTGAGTCTGGGTGACCTGGTCTTATGTGGGGACAGCTCTCCCCTCCCTTTTTTCCTTAAGAATGACTCAAAAAGAGAACACCTACCTGTGGCCCATGGCAGGCAGATGTCTCAATCGGGCCTGAACACCCTGCTCTAGAGAGTCCCCCAAAAGGAGCTTGCCACCCACAAGCACCTGTCCTCATAAGCTGCTCCACTGGCCAGCCCACAGCTGCCCTTGGTCAGGAGGTGACAGAACAGCAATGGGGGCCTTAATGTCACATGGCCTCTCCCAGTCCTTGACTTTGAGATCAGGCGTCCACTGCACAAAGGCAAATTCGGGATTGTGTAGTTGGCTGAGGAGAAGAAAAGCCATTTCCTTGTGGCACTCAACGTCCTCTTCAAGCTTCCGATTGAGAAGAAGGGAGTGGAGCACCAGCTACGCAGGGAGATCAAAATCAGGCCCGCCTCTAGCACCCCGATATCCTGGGTCTCTCTGACCATTTCTATGAGCAGCGCTCATTCTGCCTGGTTTCAAGTAAGCCCCACGAGGGCAGCTACACAAGCACTACAGAAGAGCCACACTTTTAGCTTCTAGTTTTGATTTTTTTTTTGGTTTTTCGAGGTAGGGTCTCACTCTAGCCCAGGCTGACCTGGAATTCCCTATGTAGTCGCCATGTTGCCTCGATCTCACAGCGATCCTCCTACCTCTGCCTCCTGAGTGCTGGTACTAAAGGCATGCTCCACTGCACCCAGCTCAAGCCACACATTTATTTATCTATTACTTATTTGTTTAATAGAGAATGAGCCACAGCCAACAAATTCCAGATGCATGTGGCACCTTGTGCATCTGGCTTACGAAGGTATTGGGAAATTTAACCTGGGTCCTTAGGTCAAGCCACACTTTTTGTTTTTTGGCTTTGAGGTAGGGTTTCACTCTAGCTGAGGATGACCTGGAATTCACTATAGTTTCAGGGTGGCCTCAAACTCACAGTGATTCTCCCACCTCTGCTTCCTGAGTACTGGGATTAAAGGCGTGCACCACCATGCCCGGCTCAAGCCACACTTTTGATGAGCAGTGAAAAGCCAAGATCATGGAAGAATCAGATGCTCAGATGTACTGCCACGAGAAGGTGGAGTCAGAGAGACATAAAACCAGAGAACCTGCTCTTAGGGCTCTAGGGAGAGCTAAAGATTGCTGACTGTGGGGGGCAGAGGTAAGAGGATTACCATGAGTTCGAGGCCACCCTGAGATTACATAGTGAATTCCAGGTCAGCCTGAGCCAGAGCGAGACCCTACCTCAAAAAAACAACAAAAAGACTCGGGTTTAATTCCCCCATGCCCAACTCTCTCTCTCTCTCTCACAAATAAATAAATAAAAAACAAACAAGCTTGCTGACTTCGTTTGGTCTGTGCATGCCCCTCCTTGAGGAGAAAGACTGCGTGGTACCGTGGACTACCTGCCCCAGAGATGGTTGAGGGACACATGCACGAGAAGGTAGATTTGTGGTGCACTGGGGTTCTCTGCTACGACCCTCTGGAAGCCCTACTCACAGCAAGACATATCAGATGTCAAGGTGGACCTGAAGGTCCCCCTTTCTGTGCCCATGGGAGCCCAGGACCTCATCTCCAAGTTGCTCAAGCATAATCCCTCCAAATGGCTACTCCTAGCGCACGGCTCCGCCCACCCTTGGGTCCAGGGTTCACTCACGGAGGACACTCTGCCCTTCAACCTGTCCCATGACTGAGCCTATCATTTACTCAGTTGTGTGTGTCTGTATATCTGTGCACGGGCTGGGAAACAGGGTGATGCTGGACTTGGGTGTTTTATTTTTTAACCTCCCATTTATTTAATAAAGACTGTAGCTTTTCAAAAGATCATTTAAAATATTTATTTATTTGCAAGCAGAGACAGAGAGAGAGAGAAAGAGGGCTGGGGCTATATGTAACTCAATGAAAAAATGCTTGCCTAGTATGTGTAAGACCCTGAGTTTAATGTTGAGTACTGAAAAAATAAAAAGCTCAACAATGACTAACTTTTGCTGTATGAAACCTTTGTGCAGGTCTAGAGAGATGGCTCAGTAGTTAAGCCACTTGTCTATAATGACCTGGGTTCATTTGCCCAGTACCCACATAAAGCCAGATGCATAAAGTGTTGCATGCATCTGGAATTCGTTTGCAGAGGCTAGAGGCCCTGGTATGCCCATTCTCTATCTGCCTCTTTCTCTCAAATAAATAATTTTTCTTCACTTATTTGAGAGTCAGAGAGAGAAAGACGTAGAGAGAGGGAGAGAATGGGTGTGCCAGGGCCTCTATCCACTGTAAATGAACTCCAGTCACATGTACCACCTTGTGCTTACATGGGTATGGGGAACTAAACCTGGGTCCTTATACTTCGCAGGCAAGTTCCTTAACTGCTAAGCCATCTCTGCAGCCCTCAAATAAATAAATAAAATTTTTTAAAAAGGGTGTGTGGGGGGAGGTATTACCATGGGATATTTTTTATAATTATGGAAAATGCTAATAAAAATTGTGAAAATAAAAAAAAAAACAAAGAAAGAAATAGAAAAATAAAAAAAATATATAAAAATAAAGAGGGCTGGAGAGATGGCTTAGTGGTTAAGGTGCTTGCCTGAAAAGCCAAAGGACCTCGGTTCAATTCCCCAGAACCCATGTAAGCCAGATGCACAAGGGGCACATGCATCTGGAGTTCATTTACAGGGCTGGAGGCCCTGATGTG
Organism: Jaculus jaculus; assembly: GCF_020740685.1. Taxonomy (NCBI): domain Eukaryota; kingdom Metazoa; phylum Chordata; class Mammalia; order Rodentia; family Dipodidae; genus Jaculus; species Jaculus jaculus. Next base: position 123,948,319 of record NC_059110.1, read on the forward strand.
CCCATTCTCTCCCTCTCTGTACCTGCCTATTTCGATATCTATCTTTCTCAAATAAATAAAAATAAAATATTAAAAAATTTTAAAAAAGGGTGCGGGGGCTGGAGAGATAGTTTAGTGGTTAAGGTGTGTGCCTGCAAAGCCAAAGGATCCCGATTCAATTCTCCAGGACCCACATAAGCCAGATGCATAAGGAATTCGTATGCAGTGGCTGGAGGCCCTGGCGTGCTCTTTCTCTCTGCCTCTCTCTCTCTCTCAAATGAATAAATAATTTTTAAAAATTAAAAAAAAAACCTTTGTGCAAATCGCCAATTAAATAGTATGCTTTCCTAGAAAACAGAATTATTGGGACAGAGGGTAGGCTTTTTTGATCCATTCCACTAGAGACAGGAAAGCTTTTTTTTTTTCAAATGTCACGAGGCCGTTTCTTACACCAGCCCTCAATCTAGGCTGAGAATATCAATTTAGATCAAGATGTGTAAAAGCAACTCTACTGGGGCCGATTTGATGTGGTCCACGGATTCGGCTCTGTAGTGTGTTCTGTTTTTAGACATAATGATAGTTCTGCAGTTCCTGGGAACTGATGGGTTTTTCAGTCCCTCCTGGCCTCCTGATTCAGCTGGACACTGTTCTGCTCTGGACAGGCCTTCCTCTTACAGGCCTGGCCAGCCGGCTCTTCTGCGTGGGTAACTGACAGCAGAGCCTGGCTCTTTCTAACCCTGCCACAGACAGGATTGGTATTATCTTGTCAAAGACGAGGCCTGACCAGAGGCACAGGATACCAACCACAGGCTAAACCTCATCAGGAACTAACTGGAGTCTACTTCCATGCCCAGAGGTGAAACTTGTTTAAAGAGAGGGTTTCAAGTATTTTAGGATGACTTCGAACTCATATAGCCAGGAATGACCTTGACCTCCTGATCCTTCTATCTAGACCTCCCAAGTTCCCAGCTGCTGTAGTTATGGGGGTGCACCATCAAATCTGGATTTGCCTGGTGCTGGGGACTGAGCTCTTGGCTTCGTGCATGCTCAGCAAGTGCTGAAGCAATTGAGCTGCATTCCCTAGTGGCTTTTTTTTTTTCCAGTATTTAAAATCTTGTGTAGCCCAGGCTGGCCTCAAACTCACGTTACCAAGGATAACCTTGGACTCCTAATGTTTCTGCCCACTTCACAAGTGTTGGAATTACAGCTCTTAGGTAAAGTCTTGAACTGGCTGGAGTGTGGCCTCCATAGCTGACCTACGTCAAGAGGTGGGTTCTGTGTCCGGATTAGCACTGCAGAAGCAGAGACCACAGGCGCTCCCCTAGAGCCAGGCTGCAATGACACAGCCTGGAATAAAAGCCACTTCCAAGCCGGGCGCGGTGGCGCACAACTTTAATCCCAGCACTTGGGAGGCAGAGGTAGGAGGAGCACCATGAGTTTGAAGCCATTTTGGGACTATATAATGAATTCCAGGTCAGCCTGAGCTAGAGCGAGACCCCATCTTGAAAACCAAACCAAACCAAAACAAAAAAAGCCACCTCCCTCCAATTTTCATGCATAGATGAAAAAGAGCAGAGACCACCCTCCTTAATGCCTCTCCCCCTGGAACTGTTAAGTGGGCTGCAAAGTGGCCACTGCTACTACCATGGTCTACATGGTGCCTTGCCCAGGACCCCTGCAGCTTAGCCAGAGTTCAAGGCCACAGAGTCCAGAGGAGACACGAAGACAGGTCAAGGGATACCTGTAACACCATGCTCCTCCTCCTAGAAATCTGGGCTGTGTGAATTCTGACTGCCCACAGGCTGGGGCAGTATGTGCTGCAGTATGAGTGAAAGGACATCAGAGATGACCCTGCAATGACAGCAAATGTGACCCGGCCACCTAATGATCTTAGAACAGGGAGGAAGGGAAGCTGCTTGGCGAGAATCTGAGTCAGGGAAACCAGCGCGAAGCTGGGCACAGCAGCCAGGAGGGGTCATGGGAGGAGTCTAGAAGCAGCAGAACAGGGGACTGAGTGGAGCCAAGTAATAGGGGAGTACATACGCTTGGGGAGGAACGGTGGTGGCTCCAGGCTCAGGGGAGGGTGGACGGAGAAGGTGGAAACTGGCTAAGGAGACAGAGCAACAAGCAGCCTATTATGGCCGGATTAACAGGCGACGCTGAGCCAAGCCAGGGAACGTACTGAGTCTAGGCTGGTGCCTCCTCTGCCTGAACCTCTGGGCTCTCTGGAGCCTCCTTCAGGAGGGCTTTGGTGGGCTTAAAAATATTTTTATTTATTTGAGAGAGGGAGGGACACAGAGAGAAAGTATAGGCACGTCAGGGCTTCCTGCTACTGCATTTGCCACTTTGTGTGTCTGGTTCTACATGAGAACTAGAGAATCAAACTTGGGCTGTCAGGCTTTGCAAGCATGCCATCTCTGCAGTCCTAGTGTTTTTGTTTGCTTGGTTTTTCACGGTATTGTCACACACTAGTCCAGGCTGACCTCCTACCTCTGCCTCCCAAGCGCTGGGATTAAATGTGTGTGCCACCCTGCCCTGCTCAGCCTCAGCCTAGTTTTTATTTTTTTATTTTTGAAATTTAGCTAATTAATTTTTTTATGGGGCAACTGCCAAGATGGGAATCTTGAAATCACACTGTCCTGGGCACAGGTCAGTGTAGAGCAGGACAGACTCTGGAGCAGAGGTGGGAGAGGGACAGTGGACAGAGATGAGAAAGGAAACCCATGGAGGTGGGAGAGGCCAGCTGGTGGAGCAGTGGATCAGTACTGGATTTGGGCTTGTGGAGTAACCAGGATGGTAGAAAGACATCCCTGTCCTCAGAGCACTCCCTGAGGTAGAGGACTCAAGGTCAGGCTAGGAAGGAGGGGGAGGGCAGGCACTTGGGACTTAAAAATCAGAAGCCAGCTCTCAGCCTGGCCACAAGTGGCACAGGTGGGGGATGGGTGGGAGAGGGAGAGAATGCGCCAGTGCTTAATAATTCATGGCTCTTTCTATTTTTACAGATACTCATGGCAGCGGGTAGTGGGAACGCAGCAAATCGAAGACCTCACCTGTCCCAATCACCTCTTTCCATTTGGGTCAGAGCCACACCAAAGTCAAACATGATCTCTAGGGCCAAGCCTCTGAAGTCGGGGCCTGCCTCCAGGCAAGGGAAAACAGGAAGGAAGGCCACCCCAAGTCTGGGTGAGAAAACCCTGCCTGGGTAACACCTAGAGGCAACCGCAGGGCAGCTGGGCAGAAGAGAATTGAGGGACAAGGTACAGCGAAGACTGGCACCCAGGCGCTGGATTCCGGATAAGGCCACCCTTCGGCAGGCACTCCACCACACCACCTAGCTCTCCCGGCCGAGACCTGAGGCAGAGGGAGCTGGGATTTGTTCCACTCTGGTGCCGGGTCCTCCCAGTGGCTCCAGGCCTCCATGCCGGCACCACTTCCCCCCAGGATGCCCTCCACTTCCTTCCTTCCTTCCTCCTTCTCCTCCAGTTCCAGGGGACTGCTCTGACGCCGCGGTAACTTTGATCCTGCTTCAGTCTCCCCTGCAGGAATGTGGGATCCCCTGAGGGCAGAGATTATGTTCCCTGGGCAAAAAGACTTTGGGATCTCAGGGGATGGCCTGATTTTCTTCCAAAACTGTCTCACTGCTGCCCCTTGCCCCTCGCCCTTCCTAAGCTCCAGCTCTCCGGGGCTACAAGAGCAGACCAGCAGGAACATGCAGGGATCCTCCCCCATCCAGCTAGAAGCAGAGCTGCTCAGCCCTACTGGAATGGCAATTCCTCTCTTTACCCAGACGCTGCACATATCTCCCACCCCGGCTCTCTGGCTCCTTCCTCCCACATCTGGGCCGGGCCCAGTGCCAGGCCTTCATTAGGGGTGCGGGAACTAAACGAGACTGCAACAGTATTAGCATCTGCCTCCTCTAGAGGCTGTCTTTCCCACAACTCCACTCCCCATCTCCTCTAGGCTAGTCCCTTTCAGGAAGCCATCCTATAATAACGCGGTGCCACCTACGCTTGGTGCACACATGCAAGCATGCTTCCTCGGCTGGCCTGGTATTCCTTAGGGGATCAGGGCTGCGACTGTTTCCAGCTCTCACACGATCGGGTCAGTCATCCAAGTGGGACCCATAGGTGTTTGTAGGATGGAAAAGTTTTGGGTGCAGTGTCCAGAATGGGGGAGGGGTGCCCCAGTCGGCCTGGGGAATCTCACTGCAGGGAGGGTGAGGCGAGAGCTAACCCCGCAGCCTCCACCCCCCCCCCCAAGGCTCTGACTGACCCACAGTCCAGAGCACAAGGCCGACTTCTGCAGGTGAACCTTGGCAGCGTGGGAAAAGCGAGTCAGGAAACAAAAGGCTCCGCGACCTGAGTGGATGCTTCCCATCAAGGCAAAGCCAGAGCTCTGGCTGCTGGGGATGGAGATCAAGGCACACCCGACGCAAGGCTTGTCTTCTCACCTTCAAGGACTTAACGGTGCCTGTGGGAAGGTCACTTCTCCCTGGCCAATTTACTTGCTCCCCTCCCCCTAGCTCCCAGCAAGAATGAGATGGAGAGCTGACTCCACTCCAGGAGTCCTTGCCCTGACCCTCTCAGGCTTCTTCCTGTCCCAACAGCCCCGCCCCCCTCCCAGTGATGTCACTGGCCACCTCATCACCAGCTCCTAACCCCCTGTCAGTGGCCCTCTGGGCCCTCAAATGAGGGGTTGTGGAGGTGCCTCTCTTTCCACTCAGCTTCTCAGTGGACACAGAGGTCTAGAACTCCCGACCCTGAACCCTCCACACCCTGAGCCGCTTGGGAAGGGAGTCAGGGCAGGGAAGGGCTAGGGAATTCCTCCCTAAGTAGGCTTTTCCCTTCTTCGCCCGCATGGTCTCCGCACCACCCAATCCTTGGGCAGAAGGCAGCGAGTTGGGGAAACTTTCTGGGAGTCTCGACGCTCAGAAATCCTGGCTGGGACGGGAGCTGTTGATTTGGAAAGATGACGCCCCTCTACACACACAGCATCCTCCCAGCAAAACATAGAATCCCCTTGGGGGCGGGGCAAGAGTTCCACCCAGTACCTGGACCACCCTCCCCCAACAATACCGTGGACACCTGGGCAGCGTCTGCTTCTAAGATGCAGTTGGGCGGGTGATGGATGTCCTTGTCAACTGGACACTTTGGCAGGTCTCCCTCCGCCGAGTCCAGGTCTTCCTGGGCAGCGCCCCTTGCTCCACGTCCCCATCCTCAAGACTCATCTCTGCTCCCCGCCGGGCGCCCCAGGGTCCGGCCCAGCCCGTGCCGAGGTGATTCCGCCCAACAATGGAGTAGCGGGCCGGGGTGGCCCACGCGTCGCTTCCCTCCGCAACCCCCCCCGCCCACGCGCTCACCCTGCTCCAGGTCCTGCTGGTCGTACCAGGGCTCCTCTTCCTCCGCGGGGTAGTCCTCCATCGCCGCGGCTCTCCGCATGGCCCCGCGGGCGGCGGTGGGCGGGCGGGCGCTGCGGCGGCGGCGGCGGCGGCTCAGCTCAGCTCAGGGCCGGAGCTCGGGGGCCGCGACAATGCGACGCAGGCTGCCGGGGCTTCCCGCGTGGCGGGCTCGGGTTGCAACGCCCCGACCCGCGCCTCTCCCCCAGGCCATCCGCCGCCGGCCCGGTGCCCCCGCGGGGCCTGGGGCGCGTCGCCGCGCTCCCAACCCGGCCAGAGTCCCGCCGAGCCTGGGACGCCGGGCGGTGGCAAGCACAAAGGCTGGAAGGGTCAGGGATGGCAAAGTAGGACGACCGCACGGAGAGGCCGCGGCACGACGGTGGGCTTGGGGGCGTCAGGTGCGCACGGATGACACGGCGGGGACCCCCTGCTCGGCCCCGGCCCGCGCTCCGCCCCGCCAGAGCGGCGACACCCGGAGCCGCCGCAGCATCTCGGCCCCGCCCTCCTGCAGCTTCCCTCGCAGCCCGCTCCGTGGGGGTGGGGCCGGCCGCCGCCCGCCAATCAGAAGACGCATGCAAAAATGGGGCGGCGCCGAGGGCGGGGCCTTTCCCAGGTCCCAATCTGGGGAGTTGTTGGATTAACCTTGTGCACCCCCCACCTTTTTTTTTTTTTTTTTTTTTTGGTCCACGTCTTCAGTACCTTTTGTGGTCTGTCCTGCATCTCCTGGAAGCTTGGATCAGACTCTTGCCCTACATACAGAGGCCCTTACTGAGTAGACCGGGCTGGATCATTTAGACAATTTATGAACGTTCTTGAACGTTCTTTGAATAGTAGAGTTTACAATTACCTTTTTTTTTTTTTTTTTGGCTATGGTTTGAAGTTCTTACCAGGCCAGGATCTCCAGGAAGATCTTGTTACCTTATTACTTCTTCTTTTTATTTATTTTTTATTTTTATTTATTTATTTGAGAGTGACAGAGAGAGGAAGAGGGAGAGAGGGAGAGAATGGGCGTGCCAGGGCCTCCAGCCACTGCAAAAGAACTCCAGACGCATGCGTTCCCTTGTGCATCTGGCTAACGTGAGTCCTGGGAAATTGAGCCTCGAACCCGAGTCCTTAGGCTTCACAGGCAAGCACTTAACCGCTAAGCCATCTCTTCAGACCTGTTTTTGTTGTTGTTTTCTTTTGAGGCAGGGTCTCTCCCTAACCCAGGATGCCCTGGAACTCATTGAGGCTACCCTCCTATCTCAGCCTCCTGAGTATGGGCATTAGAGTCGTGAGCCACCATGCGGCCACAATTATCTTTAAAAACTGGGTGTGGCGCCGCGAATTCTAGCAGTCGGGCGGAGGCAGGAAGATCACTGTGAATTTGAGATCAGCCTGGGCTACAGAGTGATTTCTAGACCAACCTGTGCTGCAGTATGCGACTTTGGCTCAAACAGACAGACAAAAACAATTCCTTTAAGAACCTGAGAGTTGAAGCTTGGGCCTGGTAGCACAGGCCTGTAATTCCAGCACTTAGGAGGTAGAGTCAGAAAGATCAAGGGGTTCAAGGTCATCTTCAATTACATAGTGACCTGGGGGCTAACCTGGTCTTCAGTGAGACCCTGTAAGGCCTATGGCTAGAAACCACAGGTTGGGAGGAGTGAAAATTGAGGGTGTGTAATTTGTATTCTGGGTCTTTCCATTTTAAATTCCTCTTTCTCCCTCTTGGAGGGGGGGCATGTCTAATAACCAATTACACCCATTAAAAACCACGATTCCAATTATCCGTGCATTCTGTGCTCAGAGGAGTTTTCAGACTCACGCATTTGTGCAACTCATTTTTATTGGGAACCACCATGAGCTGGCGTAGTTGAATTACTCTGAATAGGTATAGAAATATACTCAGCAAAGGTCCTCAATCCAGAATACAGAAACACCTGCAACCCTGCGCGGAAAAGGCCTCCAACCAGGAGAAGCATGTGTAAAAGACCTGCCCGGACCACTCATGGAAGGAGTTATCTGAATGAGCCACACAACGAATAGCAAAGACATTCAATTTCTTCAGTCATTAGGAAATGCAAATTGAATCCACAGTGGGGTACAATACTGCCACAGTTGGGATCTTAACTATCTCCCAAAGGCCCATGTGTTTAAAGACTCGATTGCCCTGACTGATACTGCTGGGACATGGTGGAACCCTTGACCAGTGGGGCCCAGTGGAGGTCTTCAGGTCACTGAAGGAATATCCTGAAGGGGACTGTGGAATCCTGGCCTCTTCCTGACACTCTGCTCTCTGGATAAAATGAATGGCTTTGTTCCAAACTTGCACCTCACAGTGCCTGACACTGTCTACTCAAGACCATCATAATAGGAGGAAAAGATCATGACATCAAAATAAAAGAGAGACTGATTGAGAGGGGGAGGGGATATGATGGAAGATGGAGATTCAAAGGGGAAAATGGGGAGAGAGAGGGCATTTCCATGATATTTTTTTTTTATAATTGTGGAAGTTGTTAATAAAAAAATTGAAGGAAAAAAAAGATTAAGAGGTGAGCAATGCAGGGACCACTGTGAAGGAGGAGGTAGAAAGAATTTAAGAACCAAAGGAAGGGGAGAAATGCTTATAATACTGTCTTCCAGACACAAAGTGGCTGTGATATTCATGACCTCACAGTGGCTGATACTACCTATATGAGGTCTACCTAATAAAAGGGAAAATGATGATATAAAAATAGGAGGGAGACTAGTTAGAAAGAAGGGAGTCATGGGCTAGAAGATGGCTTAATGGTGAAGGTGCTTGCCTGCAAAGCCAATGGACCTAGGTTCAATTCCCTAGGACCCACAGTGAGATGCATAAGGTAGCATATGCATCTGGAATTTTTGTGCAGTGGGTGGGGGCCCTGGCACACCCATTCTCTCTGTTTCTCTCTCTCAAATAAATAAAAGAAATACTAAAAAGAAAGAAGAAGGGATTCAATGGAGGGGGAATTTAGGAAGGGGGAAGGGAGGTTTAATGGAAAAGAATTATGATTGTGGTATGTTGTCAATATGTATGGAAGTTGTCAATGAAAAGTTAAAATAAAAAAATCAATTTTTAAAAGAAGGTATATTCATATAATAAAATATAATACAGTGGGACTGGAGAAATGGCTCAGTGGTTAAAGGTGCTTGTTTGCAAAGCCTGATGGCCTGATTCAATTCCCCAGTACCCACAAAGTGGGACATGGATCTGGAATTCGTTTGTAGTGGCAAGAAGCCCTGGTGCACCCACATTCATTCCCATTTGCATTTTCTATTTCTGCTTGCAAATAAATAAATAAAGTAGCACATGTTAAATATTGTCCCACAAAAAGTGAATCTTGCAATTATTTCTCATTGCTCTAAAAAAAGAAAAAAGAAAACTTTCAAGGGCTGGAGAGATGGCTTAGCAGTTAAAGTTTGAGTCCTGGCCATGTTGCATTGCCCTAACCTCTTCTGGCACCCTATTATTTGGAACTTTGTAATGATGTTTGGCTCACCTGAATAGTCCAGGATAATCCTCCTCTTTCGAGGTCCTTAATCACGTCTGTGAAATCCCTTCTCTGTGCAAGGCAACCCATCCAGAGATTCTGGGAATCAGGATGTGGACATCTTTGGGGGTTGTGTCTCTGCCTATCATAACACTATGCTTCCGTCTATAAAAAGTTCAAAACTAGTAACAATGACAACAAGACAATCAAAATAGCTTTTGGGGCTGAGGAGAGGGCAGTCAGTAAAGTATGTGAAGTGTATGCCTCACAAATGTAAGTTCTTAAAGCATGCTCCAGTGCCACAATAGGTTAGCGCGCGGTACTTATACAAATGTAAGTTCTTATTCTGTTTTTTGTTTTGTTTTCTGTTTTTTGAGGTAGGATCTCACTCTAGCCCAGGCTGACCTGGAATTCACTACGTAGCCTCAGGGTGGCCTCAAACTCACGGCGATCCTCCTTCCTCTGATTCCCGAGTGCTGGGATTAAAGGTGTCACTATGCCCAGTTTTATTTTATTTTATCTTTTCTTTTCCCTTCCCTTCCCATTCTTCCTTTCTTCCTTCCTTACTTTCTTTCTTTTGGTTTTTCGAGGTAAGGTTTCACTGCAGTTCAGGCTGACCTGGAATTCACAATATAGTCTCAGAGTGGCCAAGAACTCACAGCGATCTTCCTACCTCTGCCTCCCGAGTGCTGGGATTAAAGGCATGCACCACCATGCCTGGCTTTTATTTATTTATTTTATTCTTTTTTTTTTTTTTTTTTTGTATTTGAGAGTGACAGACACAGAGAGAAAGACAGATAGAGGGAGAGAGAGAGAATGGGCGCGCCAGGGCTTCCAGCCTCTGCAAACAAACTCCAGACACGTGCGCCCCCTTGTGCATCTGGCTAACGTGGGACCTGGGGAACCGAGCCTCGAACCGGTGTCCTTAGGCTTCATAGGCAAGCGCTTAACCGCTAAGCCATCTCTCCAGCCCTCAAATTTTTATTAACAACTTCCACGACTATAAAAAATATCCCATGGTAATACCCTCTCTTCCCCCACTTTCCCCTTTGAAACTCCATTCTCCATCATATGCCGTCCCGCTCTCAATCAGTCTCTCTTTTATTTTGATGTCGTGATCTTTTCCTCCTATTATGATGGTCTTGTGTAGGTAGTATCAGGCACTGTGAGGTCATGGATATCCAGGCCATTTTGTGTCTGAGGGGAGCTCGTTGTAAGGAGTCCTACCCTTCCTTTGGGTCTTAAATTCTTTCTGTCACCTCTGCCGCATTAGACCCTGAGCCTTGGAAGGTGTGATAGAGATATTACAGTACTGAGCACTCCTGTCACTTCTTTCCAACACCATGATACCTTTTGAGTCGTCCCAAGGTCACTGCCATCTGAAAAGAGAAGATTCTCCACCAAAAGTGAGAGTAGCATTAATATAAGGGTATGAACATTAAGAGAAGTGCCTAATGAGCAGTTTGATAAGCATAGTATATACATTTAGGCAGACAAGAGCAGACATTACCCCCCTAGGGCTCATGACTACCCCTGTTGTAGGTTTTCAGTATCAGGGATGTATTCCCTCCCATGGAGCGGGCCTCCAGTCCAATTAGAGGGCAGTTGGTTTCCACCATGACAGATATGACACTATTGCACCTGTTGGCTCATTTGACCTGGCTGGCCAAATATAAGGCTTGCAGTGTCCACTGTTGAGTATTGTCACTGGTGATGTCTCTTGCTCCCATTGAACTACATGCAGCATGGCTTCTTCCAGCTTTCTGTCAGCTGGTCTACATGGAGGAGGTTTTCAGCTCAGCTCCAGCAGGATTTCTCAGTGGCCTTGCAGCCCAAGTATGTGGAGTCTTCAGCAACAGGGTCTTACCATCTATTTCTGGTGGGAAACCAAGGGCCTCGGCAATGGCCTATAATGTTTTGAGAGCATCAGGGACCTCCCTGGCCAACAACTCACTGGAAGGTATCCCATCCCTGGCACTGAAAATTTTCTAGCAACAATCTATGGCTCCTGAGTGTTCCATTGTCCAAAAAAGTAGGATTCCACATGATTTATTTATATTCTCTTAGTTTTTTAATTAGGATTCTGTCCACCTTTCCTTTACTCAATCTCTTCCCCTGACCTCATGGGGGCCTTTCCACTCCCATTAATCTATTCTTCTACATATATATATACAATACCATACTATTAAGTACCCCCTCCCTTCCTTTCTCTTCCCTTTATGTCTCTTTTCTCGCTTACTGGCCTTTGCTACTAAGTTTTCTTCCTACTCACACAGAAGTCCAATCATCAGTAGCTAGGATACACATATGAGGGAGAACATGTGGCCCTTGGCTTTCTGGGCCTGGGTTACCTCACTTAGTATAATCCTTTCCAGATCCATCCATTTTCCTGCAAATTTCATTTTTCTTTACTGCTGAGTAGAACTCCATTGTATAAATGTGCCATATCTTCATTATCCACTCATCAGTTGAGGGACATCCAGGCTGGTTCCATTTCCCAGCTATTATGAATTGAGCAGCAAAAAACATGGTTGAACAAGTATCTCTAAGGTAATGAGATGAGTCCTTAGAATATATGCCTAGGAGTGCTAGAGCTGGGTCATATGGTAGATCTATTTTTAGCTGTCTTAGGAACCTCCACACTGATTTCCACAATGGCTGGACCAGATTGCATTCCCACCAACAGTGTAGAAGGGTTCCTCTTTTTCCACATACTCACCAGCATTTATGGTCATTTGTTTTTATGATGGTAGCCAATCTGACAGGAGTGAGATGGAATCTCAATGTAGTTTTAATCTGCATTTCCTTGATGACTAAGGATTTAGAACATTTTTTAGATGTTTATATGCCATCCATATTTCTTCTTTTGAGAACTCTCTATTTAGTTCCATAGCCCATTTTTAATTGGCTTGTTTGATTTCTTATTATTTAATTTTTTGAGTTCTTTGTATATCCTAGATATTAATCCTCCATCAGATGTATAGCAGGCAAAGATTTTTTCCTATTCTGTAGGTTGCCTCTTTGCTTTATTCAGTGTCCTTTGGCGTACAAAATCTTTGTAATTTCCAGCGGTTAATCTGTGGTTTTATTGCCTGAGCAATTTGGGTTATATTCAGAAAGTCTTTGCCAAGACCAATATGTTGAAAGGTTTCCCCTACTTTTTCCTCTAGCAGTTTCAGAGTTTCAGGTCTGATGTTAAGGTAGTTAAACCATTTGGACTTAATTCTTGTGCATGGAGAGAGGGAAGAATCTATTTTCATCCTTCTATAGATACATATCCAGTTTTCTCAGCACCATTTGCTGAAGAGACTGCCTTTTCTCCAGTGAGTATTTTTGGCATTTTTATTGAATATCAGGTGTCTATAGCTACCTGGACTTACATCTGGGTCCTCTATCTGTTCCATTGATCTATATGTCTGCTTTTGGTCCAGTACTATGCTGTTTTTGTTACTATGGATTTGTAATATAGGCTAAAATCAGGTATGGTGATACCACCAGCCTTATTTTTGTTGCTCAGGATTATTTTAGATATTTGAGGGTTTTTTTTGTGATTCCAAATGAATTTTTGGAATTTTTCTATTTCTGTGAAGAATGCCATTGGAATTTTGATGGGGATTGCATTAAATGTGTAGATTGCTTTTGGTAAGATTGCCATTTTCTTTTTTTTTTTTAATTTTTTTTAATTTTATTTATTTATTTATTTATTTATTTATTTATTTATTTATTTATTTGAGAGCGACAGGCACAGAGAGAAAGACAGATAGAGGGAGAGAGAGAGAATGGGCACGCCAGGGCTTCCAGCCTCTGCAAACGAACTCCAGACGCGTGCACCCCCTTGTGCATCTGGCTAACGTGGGACCTGGGGAACCGAGCCTCAAACCGGGGTCCTTAGGCTTCACAGGCAAGCGCTTAATCGCTAAGCCATCTCCCCAGCCCAAGATTGCCATTTTCACAATATTGATTCTTGTGATCCAGGAACAAGGATGTTTTTCCATTTCCTAGTGTCTTCTGCAATTTCTTGCTTAAGTGTTTTAAAGTTTTCATTGTAGAGATCCTTTACTTCCTTGGTTAGGTTTATTTTCTTTGATACAATTGTGAATGGGAGTGATTCTCTGGTTTCATCCTCTGTGTGTTTGTTGTTAGCACATAGGAAGGCTACTGATTTCTGTATATTTGTTTTGCATCCTGCAACATGGCTGTAGGTGTTTATCAGCTCTAACAGTTTGCTGGTAGAGTCTTTAGGGTCCTTTAATATGGAATCATGTCATCTGCAAATAATGATAACTTGATCTCTTCCTTTCCAATTTGTATCCCTTTATGTGTGTCTCTTGCCTTACTGCTATGGATAAGACTTCCAGAACTATATTAAATAAAAGTGGGGACAGTGGATACCCTTGTCTTGTTCCTGATTTTAGTTGCAAAGCTTCCAGTTTTTCCCCATTTAGTAATATATTGGCTGTAGACTTGTCATAAATAGCCTTTATTATATTGAGATATGTTCCTTCTATACTCAGTCTCTGTAGGACTTTTATCATGAAGGGATGTTGGATTTTGTCTAATGCTTTTTCTGCGCCTAATGAGATGATCATGTGATTTTTTTAAAAATTATTTATTTATTTATTTGAGAGTGACAGACACAGAGAGAAAGACAGATAGAGGGAGAGAGAGAGAATGGGCGCGCCAGGGCTTCCAGCCTCTGCAAACGAACTCCAGATGCGTGCGCCCCCTTGTGCATCTGGCTAACGTGGGACCTGGGGAACCGAGCCTCGAACCGGGGTCCTTAGGCTTCACAGGCAAGCGCTTAACCGCTAAACCATCTCTCCAGCCCGATCATGTGATTTTTGTCCTTCAGTCCATTTATATAATGTATTACATTTATCAATTTGTGTATGTTGAACCATCCCTGCATCTCTAGGATAAAGCCTACTTGGTCAGGGTGAATGATCTTTCTGATATATTCTTGTATTCTGTTTGTCAATATTTTGTTGAGATCTTTTGCATCTATGTTAATGAGGGAGATTGGTCTGTAATTTTCTTTTTTTTTGTTCTGTATTTGCCTGGTTTTTATATCAGGGTGATGCTGGCTTCATAGAAGGAGTTTGGTAGGATTCCTTCTTTTTCTATTTTATGGAAAAGCTTAAGAAGCAATGGTGTTAGTTCTTCCCTGAAGGTCTGTTAAAATTCACCAGTGAATCCATCTGGGCCTGGACATTTTTTAGTTGGGAGATTTTTGATAACTGCTTGGATCTCCATACTTGTTATAGGTCTATTTAAGTGATTAATCTCATCTTGATTTAATTTAGGTAGGTCATATAAATCAAGGAAATCATCCATTTCTTTCAGATTTTCATACTTAGTGGAGTATATATTTTTGTAGTATGTCCCTATGATTTTTTGAATTTCTCTGGTATCTGTTGTGATGTTGCCTTTTTCATCTCTAACTTTATTAATTTCTGTCTTTTCTCTCTTTCTTTTGGTCAGATTTGCTAAGGGTTTATCAATCTTGTTTATCCTTTCAAAGAACCAACTCTTTGTTTCATTGATTCTTTGGATTGTTGTTTTTTTTGTTTGTTTCTATTTCATTAATTTCTGCTCTAATCTTTATTATTTCTTCCTGTGTATTGATTTTTGGTTTGCCTTGTTCTTCTTTTTCCAAGGCTTTAAGGTGAAGCATTAGGTCATTTACTTGCTGTAGCAGACAGATTCAGGTTCACTGAGATGAACTTTCAGACCAGGCACAGTTATGGAGGAAGGGATTTATTGAAGCTTACAGATCCAGGGGAAGTTCCATACTGGCAGAAGAAGCTGGCCTGCCTTCACAGGCCCAAGCAGACAGAGAGAAGCACAAGCCTAAAAGCCAAAAGCCACAGCACACTTCAGGAACTCCAGCTAGGCACACTTTGCATATCTTTAGATTGAAATCAGAAACCCATCACCACAATTTAAGATTCACCCAGTGACATTGCCTCCAGCCAGGTAGCCAGCAGACGCAAACTACAAACAACTGAATATATTGGGGGCCATCTATTCTATTCAAACCACCACACTTGTGACCTTTCTAATTTCTTTTTTTTTTAAATTATTTATTTATTTATTTATTTGAGAGCGACAGACATAGAGAGAAAGACAGATAGAGGGAGAGAGAGAATGGGCGCGCCAGGGCTTCCAGCCTCTGTAAACGAACTCCAGACGCATGCACCCCCTTGTGCATCTGGCTAACGTGGGACCTGGGGAACCGAGCCTCGAACCGGGGTCCTTAGGCTTCACAGGCAAGCGCTTAACCGCTAAGCCATCTCTCCAGCCGTTTCTAATTTCTTAATATAGGCACTTAAAGCTATAAATTTACCTCTTAGGACTGCCTTCATTGTGTCCCAGAGATTTTGGTATGTTGTGTTCTCATTATCGTTTGAATCTATGAATTTTTTGATTTCCTTCTTGATTTCTTCATTGACCCATTCATCATTTAGTAGTGTATTGTTTATCTCCATGATTTTGTGTATGCTCTATAGCTTTTCTTGCTATTGATTTGTAGTTTGATTCCATTGTGGTCAGACAGAATGCAAGGAATTATTTCAATTTTCCTGTAGCTGTTAAGATTTTCTTTGTGTCCTAATATATAGTCTATTTTAGAGAATGTTCCATGTGCTGCTGAAAAGAATGTATATTCTGCAGCATTTGGATGAAATGTCCTGTATATATCTGTTAGGTCCATTCTTTCTATGACCTAATTTAATCCAGATGCCTCTCTGTTTATTTTTTCCAGGGATGACTTGTCAATTGATGACAGTGGGGTGTTGAAGTCACCCACTACCACTGTGTCTAGTGTTATTTGTGACCTTAGTTCTAATAGCATTTGTTTGATGAATTTGGGAGCTCCCATGTTAGGTGCATATGTTTAGGATTATAATGTCCTCCTGTTGGAGTGTGCCTTTAGTCAATATAATATGACCTTCCTTATCTTTCTTAACTAATGTTGGACTGAAGTCTACCTTATCAGGTGTTAGGATAGCAACCCCTGCTTGTTTCCTAGGCCCATTTGCTTGAAACACCATTTTCCAACCTTTCACCCTAAGGTAGTGTCCATCCTTTGTAGAAAGGTGAGTTTCTTAGAGGTAACAAATTGAAGGATCCTGCTTTTTAACCCAGTCTGCAAACCTATGCCTTTTGGTTGGGGCATTGAGGCCATTGATATTAAGAGATATTATTGAAAGGTGTGTGTTTATTTTTGCCATTTTTTGTAGTTCTTCTGGTTTTACTTTTGCTTTCTTGTGTTAACTAGTATTTGAGTATAGTTTGTTTTTTTCTAGGTTCCTTATATGTGTGCTTTTTTTTTTCTCTTCAGCATGGAAGATTCTTTCAAGTATTTATGTAGAGCTGGTTTTGTCTTCAAATACTCCTTTAGTCTGCTTTTGTCATGGAATGTCCTTATTTCTCCATCTATTTGAATGGATAGCTTTGCAGGATAAAGTAACCTTGGTTGACAGTTGTTATCTTTCAGAATTTGGAATACAACACTCCAAGCCCTTCTGGCTTTAAAAGTTTGTGTTGAGTAATCTGCTGTAATCCTGATGGGCTTGCCTTTGTAGGTAACTTGATTTTTCTCTGTAACTGCTTTCAATATTTTTTCTTTGGTTTGTGCGTTTGGTAGTTTGATTGTAATATGGTGAGGAGAGGTTCTTTCCAGGTTTTGTCTGGTTGGTGTTCTAAAGGATTTCTGTATCTGCATTGGCACCTCTTTCCCAATTTGGGAGAAGTTTTCTTCTATGATTTTGTTGAGGATGCCTACTATGCCTTTGGAGTGAAATTCTTCTCCTTTGACTATGCCCTGAATTCTTATGTTTGTCTTTTCATAGTGTCCTGAATATCTTGAAATTCCCATTCATACTTTCCTATTAGTTTGTTTTTCTCTTTGTTGGACTGTATTAGATCTGCCACCTGGTCTTCTAGCTTAGATATTCTGTCCTCTCCTTCATCCATTCTACTGGTGAGATTTTCTACAGTTTTTTGTTTCATTAACTGTGTTCTTCATAGCTAGTAATTCTGATTGTTTTTTCTTTATTATTTCTACTTCCTTATTTATGCCTTTTATTGACCTCTTTATTTCATTAAATTGGTATCCTGTGTCTTCTTTGATTCCTTTGATTTCCTCTTTCATTCCTTTGATTTCTTCTTTGACTTCTTTGAACATACTTATAATCATTATTTTGAAATCTTTCTCAGGCATTTCCTCTAACTCGTTCTCACTGGAGGTCATTTCTGATGCATTAATACTTTTTGGTGGATTTATGTTGTCTTGATTTTTGGTGTTTCTTGTGTTTTAATGTATATATTTTTCCATCTTGGATTAATTTAATGCTTGGATTTTCTAGTTAGCAGCAGTATTATTAGATGTATCAATCAATCTGATGCTATATATCTTCAGGATAGGAGCTTAAGGTGCTAGGTGTGGCTCTCAAGACTCTCAGAGTATCTACAAAAGTGAACCTAGGTGTTGGGCTTGCCTGCTATGAGAATATTCAGGTAGGCTGAGTGGAACAAAATACAGGCAGGTTCTAAAATTTAACTAAACAATGTACACTTTCAATGAAAAACAACACAAAGTATTTATGCAAGAGTAAGTATTATGACAACCAGATCCTCTAACTGTCCCTTAGGGTGTGTGGTGCCCCACCCACACCCTTAATCCTGACAACAAGCATGTTAAGATTTCTGGTCTGTTGAGGGTTCCAAGTTAGCTTGTGACCAAGTAAGACCCTTCCCTAATGTATAACAGAAGAGGAAACAAAGACACTATAAATCAAGAAGCAAGAAATAACAAGCCCAAAATATAGCTTATTTAATAATGGCAAATCTGACCATCCATCAGATTTAACACATAATTTATCCTGATATGGAAAGTGCAATTACCACTTCTGGTTCAGGCCTATATACCAGGTTTATTAGGCAGGTACTGACCTGGTGTGGTCCCAGTTACCTTTTTGGATGATTTTGGTCTCAGTTATGCTGTGCTCCTGTTTGGGTTCCTTTTTGGTACACTGTGGGTTCAAGTAGGTTGTCTGGGTCACTGGATCGCTGTTCTGTTCACTGGTGCTGGGTACTGTGATCTCCCTTCTGCTGGTCTTTGCTGCTTGTTGGCACTTGCTCCATAATTTTTTAAATTATTTATTTATTTATTTGAGAGCAACAGACACAGAAAGACAGATAGAGGGAGAGAGAGAGAATGGGCACGCCAGGGCTTCCAGCCTCTGCAAACGAACTCCAGACGTGTGCTCCCCCTTGTGCATCTGGCTAACGTGGGACCTGGGGAACCGAGCCTCGAACCGGGGTCCTTAGGTTTCATAGGCAAGTGGTTAACTGCTAAGCCATCTCTCCAGCCCATGCTCCATAATTTTTAAAGATATTTTTATTTTTATTTATTTATTTTTTGGACAGAGAAAAAGAGAATGGGTGCACCAGGGCCTCCAGCCACTGCAAATGAATTTGCCCCCTTGTGCATCTGGTAACGTGGGTCCTGGGGAATTGAACCTGGGTCCTTTGGGTTTGCAGACAAATGCCTTAACCATTAAGCCATGCCTCCAGCCCTTTCATACATTTTTTTTTTTTTAAAGCCAGGCGTGGTGGCACATGCCTTTAGTCCCAGCACTCAGGAGGCAGAGGTAGGAGGATTGCCATGAATTCAAGGCTACCCTGAGACTACATAGTGAATTCAAGATCAATCTTGGCTAGAGTGAGACCTTACTTCAAAAAACAAACAAACAAGAACAACAACATTAAAAAAAAAATTAGGGCTGGAGAGATATCTCAGTGGTTAGGGCACTTGCCTGCAAAGCCTAATGACCCAGGTTTGATTCCCCAGTGCCCATGTAAAGCCACATGTACAAAGTGCTCCATGCATTTGGAGTTGGTTTGCAGTGGTTGGAGGCCCTGGTGCATCCATTCTCTCTCTCCATGCAAATAAATAAAAAATTATTTATGTGAGAGAAAAAGATTGTATGTGTACTGCAAATGAATTCCAGATTCATGTGCCACTTTGTGCACCTGATTTTACATGGATGCTGTGGACGTGAATCTGGGCCAGTAGGCTTTGCAAACAAGTGCCTTTAACCACTAAGCCATCTCTCCAGCTCAGTTTGTGTTATCTTAAGGCATGTGTCCTAGGCTGGATTCGAACTCACTATATAGCTGAGGATTCCTGATCTTCCTGCCTCCATTTTCCATGTGCTGGAATTACAGACATGCACCACACTTGGCCTCTTTTTTGTTTTGGTTTCTCTTTTCTTTCTTTTTTTCTGAAGATTTTTGTTGTTGTTTATTTCTATTTATTTGAGAGCGACAGACAGACAGAGAAAGAGGCAGAGAGTGAGAGAGAGAAGGGGCGCATCAGGGCCTCCAGCCACTGCAAAGGAACTTCAGGTGCATGCGCCCCCTTGTGCATCTGGCCTGCGTGAGTCCTGGAGAATGGAGCCTCAAACGGGCATCCTTAGGCTTCACAGGCTTCATAGGCAAGTTCTTATCCAGCCCCAATTTCGGTTTTTTGAGGTAGGGTCTCACTCTAGCTCAGGCTGACCTGGAATTCACTATGTAGTCTAGGCCTAGAACTCATTGCCATCCTCCTACATCTGCCTCCCAAATGCTGGGATTAAATATGTGCGCCACCATGCCCAGCTATTTAAATATTTTTAATTTAAAAAAATATTTTTTTTCGAGGTAGGGTCTCACTCTGGCCCAGGCTGACCTGGAATTCACTATGGAGCCTCAGGGTGGCCTCGAACTCATGGCGATTCTACTACCTCTGCCTCCTGAGTGCTGAGATTAAAGGTGTGCGCCACCACGCCCAGCTATTTTTAATTAAAATTTTTACTATGGTAAAATATGCATAACATAAAATGTACATCTTAATTTTTTTCCCTAGTATTGGAGATCAAATCCAGGACCTTGTACATGTTAAAGCCAGTCTTCTACCACTGAATTACAGTCTCAGCCTTTCCTATTTTATTTTGAGACAAAGTCTTAGTTGCTCAGGCTGACCTTAAACTTTCTATCCTCCTGCCTCAGCCACTCTAGTAGATAGAATTACAGGTGTGTGCCAATATGCCTAGCTTAACCATTTTTTACTGTAGAGCTCAGCAGGATTAAATACATTCACAAGCTTGTACATTATCATCACCACCTGCCTCCTGATTTTTTTCCCCTTGTAAAACTGAAACTTTGCATTTATTACACACTCACCACCCACCGGGAGTATTTTATTTCCTGATCTGGGTACTGGTTGCACAGGTGTTCAGTTTGTGAGAAATTCCCAAAGATGCAGGCACATTTTCTGAAGATTTGTTTGTAAAATTTTTTATTTATTTGCACATATGTGTTTGGGCGTGTGTGCACATGCGCACACTAGGATCTCTTGCTGCTGCAAACAAATGCCTGTATAGCTTTATGTTGGGGGCTGGGGAATTGAACCCAGGGCAGGCTTTGCAAGCAGGTGACTTTACTGACTGAGCCAACTTCCTAGCCCACTCATGGTGATCCTCCTATTTTACCCTCCCAAGTGCTAGGATTAAAGTTTTGAACCACTGTATCTACCTTTGAAGACACTGTGTTTAATAAATTAGTTTACTTAGGGAAAGAGGAGGACAATGCTGGGCACATGCCTTTAATCCCAGCACTTAGGAGGCAGAGGTAGGAGGATCACTGTGAGTTCGAGGCCACCCTGAGACTACTTAATGAATTCCAGGTCAGCCTGGGCTAGATCAAGACCCTACCTCAAAAAGCCAAAAAACAAAAAAGTAGGGGCAAAGGTGGGACATGCATGCATGAAATTAGGATTCAGGAGGCTGAGACAGGAGGATTTCCATAAGTTCAAGGCCATTCTGGTATACATAGTTCTAGGCTATCCAGTGCTACATAGTGACTGCCTGTTTTAAAAAATGTTTGACGTAATCCCAGCACTCGGGAGGCAGAGTTAGGAGGATTGCCATGAGTTCAAGGCCACCCTGAGATGACAGAGTTAATTCCAGTTTAGCCTGGACCAGAGTGAGACCCTACCTCGAAAAACCAAAAAAAAAAAAAAAAAAAAAAAAGTTTGACATTCTTTTGAGCAATAGAAGAGGAGGAGGAGGAAGAGGAGGAGGAGGAAACTGGCTGAAACAGGCAGTTTCTGCTTTTGAGTAGTTTCCATTCTAGTGGAAACATACAAATACATTCACGTTTACAAACTACAACGTGTGCTATGGGGAAAAATGGCAGGGTGCTGAGAGTTGAGGAGATGACCGAGGTCCCACATTTAGGAAGAGCCTCCTAGTCCGAGGTGACACCTAAGCAGATACTTCACGGCTGAGGAGGCACTAGCCATGCTAAGCTCTGTGGGGGAATGTTCCCACATGCTCTGATTGCCTGTTGTCACTCTCCTCTTCTTCTCCCAGCCACAGGTAGGGATGGCATGTCACATTGTCACCTAATGGGATCTTGGGACTTCTGCCATGTGTTTTTCCAAACATATTGCTGGAGAAGTTTGGAGTCTCAGTGTTCATCCTAGGAGGTGAAGCTAGGCAAACAGGCCAGGATGATGGAGGCTCTGGTGCCTGTATACAGGACACAGAGGATGCTAGCCCATGTGACCTAGCTCAGATGCGTGAGCTGGCTGGAGGAACAGGGTCCTTGGTGTGCCAAGCCTGTGATGGGTCTGCTGCTGCCTGCTCTGGCGCAGGGAACCCGGGGATCCTGAAGATGTAAGCCCAGATCTTGGGGATAGAAGCCCAGATTCTGAGGATGCGAGCCCAGATCCTGAGGATGCAAGCCCAGATTCTGAGGTTTCAAGCCCAGATTCTGAGGATGCAAGCTAAGACGCTGAGGGGGCAAGCCCAGATTCTGAGGATGCTAGCCCAGATCCTGAAGATGCAAGCCCAGATGCTGAGGATACAGGCCTAGATCCTGGGAATGCAAGCCCAGACAGATCCTGTTTGCAGAGCGAGCTTCCCACAAGGAACTGCGACCTGGGGGCGCCGCGTGGAGACAGAAACACTCTGCCCTTGGACACCACCTGCTCGGGGCGCGCGGGATGCTGCAGGGACACCCGCCCGAGCAGAGCAACAGCTGGCGGCACGGCCACCACTGCCCAGCCAGCCCGCGTCCTGTCCTCCACCTCCGCCTCCAGCCCAGCTCAGCGGGCGGAAATGACGGTGAGCGCGGGCAGCGTTGACGTTGGCAGAGCCCAGCCGCTCCCAGTCACCGGCTGGCAGACGGGGAGGGCGCTTCACCGGACTCTCTGTGTCCTCCTGGGTTGGCAGACCTCACACGTGCGGCGCATCTTGGGTTGAAGTGAAAGGGAATCCTTCTGTCCCCCACCACGCCTGCAGGCGGCACCTCCATCCCTGTCCCCAGTCGGGGAGGCTCATGGCACTGAATGATCTTGCCTCAGCTGTCCTTTCTACCAGTATGAGGTCAGCGCCTGGCAGGGTAAGGCATTCAATGCATCTGAATGAGTGAGGTCATCTGGTGTCTCTCCCCCTCCCCCACCAACACCATCTGAGTTTGTCCCAGACAACAGTCTGCTCTGAAAGGGGACTTGGTGCAGATTCCCACAGTCCTTGTGGGCAGGAAATCCCTCCGCATGTCTGCCTCTAACCCCTGCAGCTCAAACCCTCCAGGCCTGACACGAGTGGAGGGACTTTTAGGATGTTTATCCTGACAACATTTATCCTACTCCAGTAGCGTCTCCTCAGGGGTTGTTGGGAGGATCCCAAAAGTTGCTGGGAGCCTCGTGCTGGACTATGCAAGCAGCCACAACTGCTTGCTATTAGCATGTTATTATTATATCTAACATCATGACATACATGTGTATGTATATATGCGCACATATATATATAATGTATACATGTATTATATATAACATCATGATATATTTGTATGTACATATGCAAATATATAATGGGTATGGACGCAGATATATACACGCATATGCATATACACAAATCTACATAGTCTCATGATGTAGTCCAAGTTGGCCTCCAGCTCTATATGTAGTTGAGAATGGCCTTAAACTCCTGATTCTCCGGCCTCCACCTACCAAGTGCTGGGATTATAAGTGTGTTACACCATGTCTATCTTACAATTTTTTTGTTTTTGTTTTTTCGAAGTAGGGTTTCATTCTAACCCAGGCTGACCTGGATTTCACTATGTAGTCTCAGGGTGGCCTTGAACTCATGGTGATCATCCTACCTCTGCCTCCTGTGCGCTGGCATTAAAGACATGTGCCACCATGCCTGGCTCATCTTATAATTTAAAAAAAATAGTTTATCTACTGATTTACTTGACAGAAAGAGAGAGAGAAACAGGTAGATATATAGAGATAATGTGTGCACCAGAGCTTATAGCCACTGTAAATGAACTCCAGATCCATGTGCCACCTTGTGCATCTGACTTTACATGGGTACTCGAGAATCAAACCTAGCCCTTTCACTTTGTAGGTAAGCACCTTAACCAGTAAGCCATCTCTCCAGCTCCCCTCGCTTTTTAAAAAAAATTTTATTAGCATTTTCTATGATTATAAAAAAAAATCCCATGGTAATTCCCTCCCCACCCCCACACTTTCCCCTTTGAAATTCCATTCTCCATCATATTACCTCCCCATCACAATCATTGCACTTACATATATACAATATCAACCTATTAAGTAGCCTCCTCCCTTCCTTTCTCTTCCCTTTATGTCTCCTTTTTAACTTACTGGCCTCTGCTACTAAGTATTTTCATTCTCACGCAGAAGCCCAATCATCTGTAGCTAGGATCCACATATGAGAGAGAACATGTGGCACTTGGCTTTCTGGGCCTGGGTTACCTCACTTAATATAATCCTTTCCAGGTCCATCCATTTTTCTGCAAATTTCATAACTTCATTTTTCTTTACTGCTGAGTAGAACTCCATTGTGTAAATGTGCCACATCTTCATTATCTACTCATCTGTTGAGGGACATCTAGGCTGGTTCCATTTCCCAGCTATTATAAATTGCACAGCAATAAACATGGTTGAGCACGTACTTCTAAGGAAATGAGATGAGTCCTTAGAATATATGCCTAGGAGTGCTATAGCTGGGTCATATGGTAGATCAATCTTTAGCTGTTTTAGGAACCTCCACACTGATTTCCACAATGGCTGGACCAGATTGCATTCCCACCAGCAGTGTAGAAGGGTTCCTCTTTTTCCACATCCCCGCCAACATTTATGATCATTTGTTTTCATGATGGTGGCCAATCTGACAGGAGTGAGATGGTATCTTAATGTAGTTTTAATCTGCATTTCCCTGATGGCTAGTGACGTAGAACATTTTTTTAGATGCTTATATGCCATTCGTATTTCTTCCTTTGAGAATGCTCTATTTAGCTCCATAGCCCATTTTTTTAATGTTTTTATTAGCATTTTCCATGATTATTAAAAAAATTCCATGGTAATTCCCTCCCTCCCCACCCCCCACGCTTTCTGCTTTGATATTCCATTCTCCATCATATTACCTCCCCATCACAATCATTGTACTTACATATTCCATAGCCCATTTTTTGATTGGCTTGTTTGATTTCTTATTATTTAACTTTTGGAGTTCTTTGTATATCCTAGATATTAATCCTCCATCAGATGTATAGCTGGCGAAGATTTTTTCCCATTCTGTAGGTTGCCTCTTTGCTTTTTTCACTGTGTCCTTTGCAGAGCAAAATCTTTGTAATTTCATGAGGTCCCAGTGATTAATCTGTGGTTTTAATCCCTGAGCAATTGGGGTTGTATTCAGAAAGTCTTTGCCAAGACCAACATGTTGAAGGGTTTCCCTACTTTTTCCTCTAGCAGTTTCAGAGTTTCAGGTCTGATGTTAAGGTATTTAATCCATTTGGACTTAATTCTTGTGCATGGAGAGAGAGAGAATCTATTTTCATCCTTCTACAGATACATATCCAGTTTTCAAAACACCATTTGCTGAAGAGGCTGCCTTTTCTCCAGTGAGTATTTTTGGCATTTTTATTGAATATCAGGTGTCTACAGCTACTTGGACTTACATCTGGGTCCTCTATTCTGTCCCATTGATCTATATGTCTGCTTTTGGGCCAGTACTATGCTGTTTTTGTTACTATGGCTCTGTAATATAGGCTAAAATCAGGTATGGTGATACCACCAGTCTTATTTTTGTTGCTTAGGATTATTTTAGATATTCGAGTTTTTTTTGTGATTCCAAATGAATTTTTGGAATTTTTCTATTTCTGTGAAGAATGCCATTGGAATTTTGATGGGGATTGCATTAAATGTATAGATTGCTTTAGGTAAGATTGCCATTTTCACAATATTGAATCTTGTGATCCAGGAACAAGGGATGCTTTTCAACTTCCTAGTGTCTTCTGCACTTTCTCGCTTGAGTGTTTTAAAATTCTCAATGTAGAGATTCTTTATTTCCTTGGTTAGGTTTATTCCAAGGTACTTTATTTTTTTTGATGCAATTGTGAATGGGAGTGATTCTCTGCTTTCATCCTCTGTGTGTTTGCTGTTAGCATATATGAAGGCTACTGATTTCTGTGTACTTATTTTGTATCCCGCTATGTGGCGATAGGTTTTTATCAGCTCTAACAGTTTGCTAGTAGAGTCTTTAGGGCCCTTTATATATAGAATCATGTCATCTGCAGATAACGATAACTGGATCTCTTCCTTTCCAATTTGTATCCCTTTATGTGTGTCTCATGCCTTACTGCTATGGATAAGACTTCCAGAACTATATTAAATAAAAGTGGGGACAGTGGACACCCTTGTCTTGTTCCTGATTTTAGTTGAAAAGCTTCCAGTTTTTCCCCATTTAGTAATATGTTGGCTGTAGGCTTGTCATAAATAGTCTTTATTATATTGAGATATGTTCCTTCTATTCCCAGTCTCTGTAGGACTTCTATCATGAAGGGATGTTGGATTTTGTCAAACATTTTCTCTGCGTCTAATGAGATGATCATGTGAGTTTTGTCCTTCGGTCCATTTGTATGTTGTATTACATTTATAGATTTGCATATGTTGAACCATCTCTGCATCTCTGGGATAAAGCCTACTTGGTCAGGGTGAATGATCTTTCTGATATATTCTTGTATTCTGTTTGCTTGGCCTTCTTTTTAAAGATGTTTTCTTTTTTTTTCAGTTTTTAAAATATATTTTTATTTGCATGCAGAGAGACAGAGAGAAGTGAAATAGAGAGAGGGAGAGAGAGAGAGAGTGCAAGAATGGGCCTGCTAGGGCCTTTAGCCACTGCAAATGAACTCCAGATGCATACGTACTTTGTGTATCTGGCTTTACGTGGGTACTGGGGAATTGAACTCTGGTCTTTAGGCTTTGCAGGCAAGTGCCTTAACCACTGAGAAATCTCTCCAGCCCTTCCTTGGCCTTTTGGATCTTTCCATGACCTTCTATGTCCACATTTCACAGAACATCTTTAAATTTTTATTGATTTATTTACTTTGGTTTTCCAAGGTAGAGTCTTGCTCTAGCTGAGGCTGATCTGGAATTTACTATGTAATCTCACGGTGGCCTTGAACTCATGGCAATCCTCCTACCTCTGCCTCCTGAATGCTGGGATTAAAGGCATGTGCCACCATGCCCAGCCAAAATTGTTTTCCCTTATCTATTTGAGAGAGACAGGGAGAGAAAGAGAATGGGTACAATGGGCATAACAGGGCCTCCTGCTACTGCAAACAAACTCCAGAGGTATGCAAAATTTTGTGAACCTGGCATTCAGTGACTACTGAGGAATTAAATCTGAGCTGTTAGGCTTTATCAGAAAGCATTTTTTTTTTCAAGGTAGAGTCTTACTCTAGCCTAGGCTGACCTGGAATTCACTATGTAGTCTCAGGGTGGCCTCAAACTCCTGAGTGCTGGGATTAAAGGTGTGTGCCCTCACACCCAGCTAGGAAAGCACTTTTTACTGGGAATGGTGGCACACACCTTTAATCCCAGCACTCAGGAGGCAGAGGTAGGAGGATTTCTGTGAGTTCGAGGCCAGCCTGGGACTACAGAGTGAGTTCCAGGTTTGCCGGGGCTGCAGTGAGACCCTACCTTGCAAAAACAAATAAACAAAATAATAATAATAATAATAAAACTCAAGCAGCAACAACAACAAAAAGAAAATAACAAACAGTATTTTCAAGACAGGACTCTTGGTTGAACCAGAAAGGCTGTTAGATCTAAATTAGAGGATACAAACAAATGGGGGGAAACTGAGTATTTATCCCACTTAGGTATGTTAGTGGTCAAGTTCTTTAGGACAGTGCTAGTTTTCCATGTCCTGAGAAAAAAATGAACAGGAATCTAGAGAGACTCCCTGGAGATGAACAACTAACTGAGTAACCATACTCAGCTGAGAGTGGTCTCCTTTAAATCCACCCATAAGGGGCAGAGGAGAGGGCTCAGCAGTTGAAGACCCTTGCTTGCCAAGTTTTCTGGCTGGAGTTCAATGCCCCAGCAACCATGTAAAATGGGATGCAAAGTGGTGCACGCAGTTGTGACCCCAACACACCTGCAGCTCAGGGGCCAGCTGGTCTGATCTTTTTCAGTCCGCCAGCTTGCAGCATCAAGAGACACTGGCTCTAAGACAGTGGAGCACAGACACCTTGAAGTGGTCCTCAGACCTCCACACTGCTCTGCAGCATGTCTCCCCTACAAATATAAAGAAATACAAGGCGGGTGTAGTGGGACACGCCTTTAATCCCAGCACTCAGGTGGCAGAGGTAGGAGGATTGCCGTGAGTTCGAGGCCACCCTGAGACTCCATAGTGAATTCCAGGTCAGCCTGGGCTGGAGTAAGACCCTACCTCGAAAAAGCAAAAAACAAACAAACAAACAAAAAAAGGAATACAAAACTTTACTTATTTATTTTCACTTATTTGCAAGGAGAGAGAGTGGGGAGAGAGGAGAGAGAGAGAATGTATTCTGGCGCCTGTTGCCACTGCAAATGAAATCCAGATGTATGTTCCATTTTGTGCATCTGGTCATGGGTACTGGGGAATTGAACCTGGGCTTTCAGGCTTTGCAAGCAAGTGCCTTTAACCGCTGAGCAATCTCTTCAACCTCATACGAAGTTTTTTGCTTGTTTGCTTGTTTTTCAGGGTAGTATTTTACTCTAGCCCAGGCTGACCTGAAACTTTGTAGCCCCATGCTGGCCTACCTCAGCCTCCAGAGTTCTGGAGCTAAAGGCATAAACCACCACACCTGGCTCTTGTCTTTTTGTCTTTGTCTTTTTTTTTTTTAATTTTTATTTATTTGAGAGCGACAGACACAGAGAGAAAGACAGATAGAGGGAGAGGGAGAGAATGGGCGCGCCAGGGCTTCCAGCCATTGCAAACGAACTCCAGACACGTGCGCCCCCTTGTGCATCTGGCTAACGTGGGACCTGGGGAACCGAGCCTCGAACCGGGGTCCTTAGGCTTCACAGGCAAGCTTAACTGCTAAGCCATCTCTCCAGCCCGTCTTTGTCTTTTTTATATCTTTATTTGCTTATAAGGAGAGAGAGAGAGAGAGAGAGAGAGAGAGAGAGAGAGAGAGAGAGGGAGAGAGAGAGAGAAAGAATGGGCACACCAGGGCCTTAGTACCACCATAAAGGAACTCCAGGCACCTGTGTCACTTTGCACATTTGGCTTTATGTGAGAAGCAGGGAATTGAATTCAGGCCCTGCTTTGCAAGCAGTGCCTTAACCACTGAGCAATCTCTCCAGTGCCCTTTTCCTTCTTCTTTTCTTTTTAAGTTTAGGTTTATTGAGGTACAATTTATGTACAGTAAAATTTGCTCTTCTGAGTTTATAAGTTCCTTATAAAAGTTCCCATAACTATATGTCAGAATTGTCATGGAAACACTGCCACAATCAAACAGAATGCCCTCTCTGTGCCAATAAGTTCTTATTACCTTCCTTTATATACTTGTTCCATTTCTAGCCTGGGCATGATAGCGCACACCTTCAATCCCAGCCCTCAGGAGGCAGAGGTAGGAGGACTGCTGTAAGTTTGAGATCATCCTGAGACTACATAGTGAATTTCAGGTCAGCCTGAGCTAGAGTGAGACCCTCCCTCGGAAAACAAAACAAAACAAAACCACACCAGATAATTTGGCATCTGACTGGGGGTCCCCTCAGAGGCCTGCAGGTCAGTGGCATTGGTGCAGAGTGCCCCCTTGCCAGAGTGCCACTTATGGAAGCTTCAGAGTTTCTACTGTCATTCTGGTCTGGCTGAGGGTTCACTGAACAGTGGGCTTATATTTTTAAATGACAAATAAAGGAGCCATTCATCCATTACCTTGAAGTAATAAGAAAAGCCCTGGGGCCTGCCCAGGATTTTGAGCAGGGCAGAGACAGCTTGCCTCCAGAGGAAAGAGCTACCCCTGTGATGGTGGCCTGCTATGACATGATGACGTCCCTGTCCTCTCACCTGGTTCACCCACCTTGATGGGGTACTCCTCATTTTCAACCGTGGCACTCCTGTGTAGGCTAAATGCCACCCCAGTTTGAAGTATGCGGGATTTCTAGAGGCTACCAGGTACAGTGACCAGTAGGACTGATGATGATGTAGGAAAAATGCCATTTCTTTTGGATCAGGTGTGGTGACATTGGTCTGCAATCCCAGCACTCAGGAGATAAGGGCAGGAGGGTCAAAAGTTCAAGGTAATGCTAGGTGTGGTAGTGCACACCTTCAAGGTAGGAGGATCGCTGTGAGTTCAAGGCCACCCTGACACTACATAGTGAATTCCAGGTGAGCCTGGGCTAGAGTGAGACTAAAAAAAAAAAAAAAAAAAAAAAAAAATTCAAGGTCATTTTCTGCTACACAGCAAGTTTAAGGTCAGCTTGAGCTTTATGAGACACTGTCTCAAAAAAAAAAAAAAAAGAAAGAAAGAAAGAAAGAAAGAAAGAAAGAAAGAAAAAAGAAAACCAAGGCTGGAGAGATGGCTTAGCAGTTAAGGCACTTGCCTGCAAAGCCAAAGGACCAAGGTTCTATTCCCCAGCACCCACGTAAGCCCAGATGCAGAAGACGGCGCCAGCACATGCATCTGGAGTTCGTTTGAAGCGGCTGGAGGCCCTGGCGCGCCCATTCTCTCTCTCTCTCTCTCAAATAAATAAAAAATTTAAAAAATATAAAAAAAGTACACTCTACTGTACCATGGCTAACTCCTTGTTTCATTCTCCTGAAAACAGGGTCTTGACTGTGTTCCCCATGGCCCAGCCCATGGCAGGGTTGGTAAATACCAGTTGTTCAACACACTTGTCGAAACGGATGGACCTCAAAGGGTTTTCGGGAGCCGGGCGTGGTGGCGCACGCCTTTAATCCCAGCACTCGGGAGGCAGAGGTAGGAGGATCGCCGTGAGTTCAAGGCCAGCCTGAGACTACAGAGTTAATTCCAGGTCAGCCTGGACCAGAGTGAGACACTACCTCGAAAAACCAAAAAAAAAAAAAAAAAAAAAAAAAAGGGTTTTCAGGGAAGCTCCCTCCCTGGCGCCAGCAAGCTGCCTAGCGGCTTTCCTGGAGCGGGGACACCGAGTCTCCCTCCGTCCTTCTCTTCCTCCCTCCCTCCCTTCCTTCCCTCCCCTGGAGCAAGGGCCGAGCTGCGGCTGTGGATCTGTGGTTGGGAGTCACTGGAGAGCCGTCTGGACACGTGGAAGTGACAGGTCAGGAAGAGGAACCAGGAGTACCAGCGTTCTGCGAAGACCCAGTAACTACGTTGAGAAAGACGGGTTGAAAGCGGGGCGGGGCGGGGCGGGAAACGCGCGGAGACCCCAGGCGGAGGAGCGGTGGCCGGGACATGGGGCGGGGGTGAAGGGTGCGGGCGGGGGCGGGGGAGGCGGGGTGCGGATGCCGCCGCGGCTTCAGGTCACGTGCGCGGACTGACAGCTGGGGAGGCGCAGGGGTCACCGGGCTGGGACGCGGAAGCCCCGAGCCGCGCGCAGCCCCGGGGCCCGGGCGGCAGGTGCGAGGGGCGTGGCCGCCAGGGCGGTGGGCGGGGCCTCGAGGGGGCGGGGCCGGCGCTGGGCGGGCGGGGCCGGCGGCTCGGCTCCTCCGAGAGCAGCGGGGGCCGCGGAGCCCGAGCCGGAGCCGGAGCCGGAGCCCGAGCCCGCGGCGGCACCGTAGCAGAAGGGCTCCCCCGCGGCGACATGGGGTCGGCGGACTCCAAGCTGAACTTCCGCAAGGCGGTGATCCAGCTGACCACCAAGACGCAGGTGCGCCCCGGGGCCCCGGCCGCGCCATCCACCTGCCTGCCTGCGTGGGGGGCGGGGGCGGGGGTTGGGCGCCCTTGGCTCGCCGGGAGATGGGGTGACGGGCTGCTCCCGAGGGTGACGCTGAGGCCAGCACAGGAACGGAACGCTTTTCCGCTTGTACCTCGGGTCTCCATCCCTGGCCCTGAGCGTCCCCTCCCCGCCCCCCCAGCCTCCTTTCCCGGGAACTCCTCTCCCCGCCGCCGCCGCTGCCACCTTAGGCTGACGTGTGCCTACTCCGTGAGCCCGCGACAACGCGGTCTGCCCCCCGTCCCGCCCCGCACCCCCTCCCCCCCCACCCCCGTGCCCACAGCCTCGCTTCGCCAGCCCCTTCCTCCCCGCTCCCACCTGCCCATCCACCGCCTGGTTCTTCTCCCTGCCCCTCGGTGCCCGTGGGTCCAGGACGTACAGCTCTGGCTGACTCAATGCAAACAAAGCCCGGCCAGCGCCTGCTCTGGTGGTGGAGGTGGTGGTGGTGGTGGTGGTGGGGGAACAGCTGGTCTGGGCAGCAGCCGGCCTCCCTGGGCCCTTGTCAATGCCTGCCTGCGGGGCCGGGAAGGCCCAGGTCTTCCTGGGAGCTTGAAAAGAGTGGCCAGCAGCGGCAGCCTGCTAAGAGGATCTGTCATCAGGCCTACAGAGAGCCCTGGCTTCCCTGCTCCAGGCCCTGCCAAGGGGACGATTACGTTTGTTGTACCCTCCCCTGTCAGGTTCAGGGATGAGCAGGGAATCCCGGGATGGCTTCAGCGAAGCCCATGCTGGCATACTCTACCCCGAGTGTACAAGAGTCATACCCATCTCCTCCTGTCCCCAGCACTCACCCTCCGACCCTAGCAAGGATGGCCATGACAATACTTGTCTTGCTTCTTCAAGGGTCTCATGATCAAGGGCTCAGGACCGCCTTTATCTAGGCCCCTCAACTTCATGGGGGCTGCCCTCAGGGTGGCCTCTTGGTCTTAGCTGTCCGAGTTGTATCAGGAAAGCCACACCGCCCATCCAGCCCATCCCAGGCGGCAGTCCACTTCTTCTCCCTGCCCTGGCAAAGGTGAGGGGCTGGACAAATGCCCAGAACCTTTGGAGAGTTCAGCCGCAGCTAAGACGTGCTTGATGGAAACCAGACCTGCTTCTGCTCCTTGTGGAACCCCAGGGATGGGGCTCTTGGTCTGTGGGTGGCAGAGGCGGGTGGCATGTGGGCCTGTCTGTCAATGTAGGGTGACGGGGAAGAAGAAGGCAGGCTCCCATGTTTACCTGCCTGGGGAGGAGAAGGCTTGCCGGAGAAAGGTGTGGTTGGCCCAGCATGTCCTTCGCCATGCCAGCAAGATGATCTCAGTCTCCAGTGGCCTGCTTGGGTCCCCTTCCTTAAATGTCTCGTGCCTCTGTTTTGCTGTCTGCAGTCCTGTGGGATAGACTGGAGACCCAGTCTTAGAGCAAGGGAGTTGTGTGGGTTGGAGGGGCCTCAGTGGCCAAAGCCTGGGACTCTTCGTAGTGATCTGGTTTGGGCAGCTAGGATATGCCAGTCAGATCCCAGCGGACCTTATCGCTTAGTATCCCCATGGCTTCAGGCCAGTTGTCCACAGGGTGACCTGGCTTCAGGCCCTCAGGGGCCATGCTTTGGCCAGTAGACAAATGGAACCTTTCCTGTAGCCCGGCCCAAGCTTCTACTTACTGCCCAGCTTCCCACACCTCCCTGCCCAGCATCCTGTTTTCTTCCTGCTCTGCAGGGCCAGCCCTGACCCCCAGCATGGAGGCCAGCAGCCTAGGTCCTGTTTCTTTTACTTTTTTTTTTTCCTGTTTTCTTTTGCATGTATATGTGTGTGCATGCATGTGTGTATGTGTGTGTACATGTGCATGTGTGTGTGCGCGCGCACGTGTGCATTTGGAACATTAGGCACTATCCTCAGTTGCTTTCCCCTTTATTGAGTCAGGGTTTCTCGCTGAACGCAGAGCTCAGCGATTTGCTTAGTCTAGATAGAGAGCTTGCCCGTGCTGTCTGCCTGTCTTCGCCTCCCAAGCCCAGGGATTATAGGCACGCCCCAGTTATGTGGGTGCTGGCGACCTGAACTCAGGCCCCCGTGCTTTGCATGGCAAGTGCTTTTACCCACTGAGCTGTCAGCTCAGCTCCTAGGCTGTGGACCCTGGAGTGGGAGGGGCACCTCTGGATTAGAGACCCTTCCTTTGGAATTTGCCGATGTGGGGATTCTCTGTTGCAGGCTACGGCGTGACCTGACAAATGCACGTTCACGTGTGGCACACGTGTGTGCATGGGGATGCCATGGTGACCTGTCTAAGACGGGTCATCCTTAGGTTAGGAACAGATGTTCACCCCAATAGGAGATTGTCAGAATCTACAGCAGACCTCCTAAGTGGTGGCCTGGTCTGAGCAGGGGCCTGGCAAAGCTGTGTTAAGAATATCTGGTTTGGGGCTGGAGAGATGGCTTAGCGGTTAAGCGCTTGCCTGTGAAGCCTAAGGACCCCGGTTCGAGGCTCGATTCCCCAGGACCCACGTTAGCCAGATGCACAAGGTGGCACATGCATCTGAAGTTTGTTTGCCGTGGCTGGAGGCCCTGGTGTGCCCATTCTCTCTCTCTCTCTATCTCTTCCTCTCTCTGTCTGTCACTGCCAAATAAATAAATAAAAATAAACCAAAAAAAAACTTTTAAGAATATCTGGTTTGGCAGGGAGTGGTGGCGTACGCCTTTAATCCAAGCACTCAGGAAGCAGAGGTAGAAGGATCACTGTGAATTTGAGGCCACCTTGAGACTACAAAGTGAATTCCAGGTCAGCCTGGGCTAGAGCGAGACCATATCTCGGGGAGAAAAAAAAAAAAAGAATATCTGGTTTCAGGGACTAGCAGTTAAGGCATTTGCCTGCGAAGCTTAAAAACCCAGGTTCAATTCCCCAGGACCCACATAAGCCAGATGCACGAGGTAGCACTTGCATCATGCATCTAGAGTTTGTTTGCAGTGGCTGGAGGCCCTGGCACACCCATTCTTTCTATCTGCCTTTTCCTCTCTCTCCCACTCCCTTTCAAATAAACAAGAGTATCTGGTTTCAGGCTGGGGAGAAGGCTCAGCGGATAATGCACTTGCCTCACAAGTATGAGTTTTTGAGTTCAGATCCCCAGAACTCAACGTGAAGCCAGATGTTGCAGTGCTAATGTCTATAATCCCAGCATGCCTAGGGCAAGATGGGAAGTGAGAAGCTCATAGGCTGGCTGGCCTGGATCACATGCGGTGGTGAACCATAGAGACCCTGCCTCAAACAAGCGGAAGGCAAGGCCCCCACACAAAGTTCCCTCTGACCTCCACATGCGTGCCAGGGCATATGGGTGCCCTTCCTACATGGTACTTAGTTTCCCTGCAGGGCAGTTCAGTCTCTGAACCCTAGGCAGCAAAAGCCTGAGCAAAATGCACAGACAGACTAGCTCGCATTTTGGAGGCTTCGTTGGGTGGCCTGGAGGACAGCTGAGGTCTCTGAGGTGGGAGCTGAGACCCATCAGTGTT
The DNA here is from genome assembly GCF_020740685.1 of Jaculus jaculus. Taxonomy (NCBI): domain Eukaryota; kingdom Metazoa; phylum Chordata; class Mammalia; order Rodentia; family Dipodidae; genus Jaculus; species Jaculus jaculus. The sequence goes on from NC_059110.1 coordinate 123,982,918, forward strand.
ATGTTAAACTTTTCCTGAGGAGACATGGACAGGCTCCGACAACACACCAAAGAAACGATCCCATCCCCTCTAGCATAGTGACCCGGTGAGTTTATCGGGGTTACGCAGGGAGCAGGGTGAACAGTTCCTTAAAGGACCATGGATGACTCACAGGCGACTGTGTCACCGAAAGGCCACCTCGGCACAGGCCAGTACTCACAGTGCTCCCTTTTTGGAGCTTGCTCACTGCGTCTCAGCTGGCAGGAAAGTCTCCTCTCAAGCACTTCTTAATCTTTGTATAACTGCGAGGAGGGGCCTCGTGCCCCTGGCTTTATGTGGGCACTGGGGAATTGAACCGGGCCCTGCAGGCTTTGCAAGCAAGCACCTTTCACAGCTGAGCCATGTCCGCAGCCCAGAACTTCTTGAGTCTTAACAAGCCTGTATTTCATGTTTTTTGTTTATTTTTATTTATTTGAAAGTGACAGACACAGAGAGAAAGAGGCAGATACATATAGAGAGAGTGCCAGGGCCTCCAGCCACTGCAAACAAATGCCAGATGCGTGTACCCCCTTGTGCATCTAACGTGGGTCCTGGGGAATGGAGCCTCGAACCAGGGTCCTTAGGCTTCACAGGCAAACACTTAACCTCTAAGCCATCTCTCCAGCCCACAAGCCTGTATTTCAACTTGGAGCTTCCAGCTGGAAGAAAACTGCTGCCCAACAGTGTCCCACCCCTCAGTCACAGAGTCATAGAGTGGGCCCCAGTGAGCCTAGTTAATGCCTGTGGCATTAGACTAGCCTGATGTGGTCAGGGATGGTCACAGTGGGACTAGGAGAGGAGGAGCAGGTTGAGTCACGGGAAGGCAAGGGGGTATATCTTAACGATAGAGCAGTGCCAGCATGCATGAGACTCTGTGTTTAATCCCGGGACCACAAATGAACGAATGAGTATATAAATGCAGGTGGAGATTTGATTTCCAGAGCCAGATGTGGTGGCACAGGCTTGTAGCCCCAGCACTTGGGAGGCTGAGGCTCAAGGGTTGTAGGTTTGAGGCCAGCCTGGGTTACCTAGAGAATTCCAGACCAGTGTAGGGGTACAAGAGAAAGGAAGAGAAGAGGAGGGGTACGGAGAAGCCGATGTCTGTTTCCTGAAGGGCTCTTTCCTCTGACTCCACATCCAGCCGCCCTGGGACCGCTAAGTTCCCTCCTAAGGCTCTGCCCTTACTCGGAATTGAGATCTGAGGTGATGTTTATCTAATGAACCAAGTCAGAGGGAAAGTTCATATGTTGCTCGGCTAGGCTTCTGCTTTGCCCCACCTGCTTTAAAAAAAAATTATTTTATTTGGGCTGGAGAGATGGCTTAGTGGTTAAGGCACTTGGTTGGACCTAGGTTTGATTCCCCAGGACCCACATAAGCCAGATACACAAAGTGGCACAAATGTCCAGAGTGTGCAGTGGCTGGAGGCCCTGGTGTGCCCATTTTCCCACTCTCTATCTGATCTCTCCTTTTTTTTTTTTTTTTTTTTTTTTGATGTAGGGTCTCATTCCTGGAATTCACTATGTAGTCTCAGTGTGGCCTCAAACTCACAGCAATCCACCTATCTCTGCTTCCCAAAGGTGTGTGCCACTACACCTGGCTTTTTTTTTTTTTTTTTTTTTAAGGAAGGGTCTCACTCTAGCCCAGGTTGACCGGGAATTCACTATGTAGTATTAGGGTGGCCTTGAACTGATGGTGATCCTCCTATCTCTGCCTCCCACATGCTGGGATTAAAGGCATGTGACACCATGCCCAGCTTAAAGTTTTTTTAAAAATATTTTCAAATATGTGTTTATTTATTTATTTGAGAGAGAGAGAGAAAGAATGGGCCTACCAGGGCCTCCAGCCACTGCAAATGAACTGCAGACACATGCGCCCCTTGTGCATCTGGCTTATGTGGGTCCTGAAGAATTGAACGGGGATCCTTTGGCTTTGTAGGCAAACACCTTAACTGCTATCTGCTAAGCCATCTCTCCAACACCTATTCTCTCTCTCAAATAAATAAATAAAATATTTTTAAAAAAGCCTGTGCCACCACACTTGTCTTTTAATTTTTTTTTATTTATTTGCAGGAAAGGAGGAAGATAGAGATAGAGAGATAGAAAGAAAGAAAGAAAGAAAGAAAGAAAGAAAGAAAGAAAGAAAGAAAGAGTGTGGGTGAACCAGGGCCTCTTGCTGCTACACATGAACTCCAGATCATGCACCGTTTTGTGCATCTGGCTTTACATGGGTACTGGGGAATTGAACCCGGGTCCTTAAGCAAGCACCTTAACCAGGCTGGTAGGCTTTGCAATCAAGTACCTTTAACCACTGAGTAGTCTCCCTAGCCACCACCTCCTTTTTTTTCCCTGAGGTAGGGTCTCACTCTAGCTGACCTGGAATTCACTCTGTAATCTCAGGGTGGCCTCGAACTCACAGTGATCCTCCTACCTTTGCCTCCGGAGTGCTAGGATTAAAGGCATGTGCCACCACACCCAGCTTTTTTTTTTTTTTTTTTTTAATAGGCAGTGTCTCACTCTAGCCTAGGCTGACATGTAACTCACTCTGTAGCCCCAGGCTGACCTCGAACTCACAGTTTTCTTCCTAACTCAGCCTCCTAGGTGCTGGGGTTAAAAGCTGAGCCACACCTGGCTTAGCTTCTGCTCCTGTCAGGGGTGTTGCTACCTGGGAGGTGGGCAAATTGTCAGAGGTGGCAGCTTTTCAGCCAGTTGGAGGAGCTCTGCCATTTTTCTAGGATGTCCTTTTCCCACCCCACTCTGGCCCCAGGTCATAAGGACTGGGGTGTCATGCTCCTGCACCCCAGATGTGTGTCAGATGGCTATTGGGACGAAGAGCCTGAGGGCCTGGAAACTCCAGCCTCAGGGCCCCTCCCCTCTCCTTTGTTCCTCTGCCCCCAGCTAACTCGCTCTACCAGTTCTGATGCTGAGCAAAGCTCATGCCAGGCTTGTGCTGAGGACCATGGCCACAGGTTATCCCGGAACTCTCTGGGATGAGGGTGGTTTTCATTCAGGGACTGGCCTGGAGGGAATACTTAGGCTTTGGTAAAGCAAGCAACTCCAGCCCTGGGTTTGCTCCGCCTCCTGCAGTTCAGCTCTGCTGAACAGTTTCAGCACCTGCCATGTGGCTCAACTGCAAGATCAGGGAAGAAGGGCTGCTGGGCTAATGGGCTGCCAGGCAAGTGTACCGGGGAGTCAGGGGTATGATGAGAACAGGTGGGGCCGGAGGCTCCCAGGAGGTAGCCAGCCTGTGATCTGGTCTCTGCGAAACTTCCTGGAAGAAGAGGCCTCAGAGAACAGGATCATTGTTATTTAAAAGTTATTATTGGGCTGGAGAGATGGCTTAGCAGTTAAGCGCTTGCCTGCGAAGCCTAAGGACCCCGGTTCGAGGCTCGATTCCCCAGGACCCATGTTAGCCAGATGCACAAGGGGACGCACGCGTCTGGAGTTTGTTTGCAGTGGCTGTAGGTCCTGGTGCACCATTCTCTCTCTCTCTCTGCCCCTTTCTCTGTCTGTCACTGTCAAATAAATAAATAAACATAAAACAAAAAATTTTTAAAAAGTTGTATTACTGCCGGGTGTGGTGGCGCATGCCTTTAATTCCAGCACTCAGGAGGCAGAGGTAGGAGGATCGCCTGAATTCAAGGCCAACCTGGGACTACATAGTGAATTCCAGGTCAGCCTGGGCCAGAGTGAGACCCTACCTTGCTAAAAAAAGAAAAAGCCAGCTATAACAAACCTGTAATCCCAGTGCTGGAGAGGCGAAGGCGAGAGGATCTCGAGGACTTGCTGGCGAGCTAGTCTAGCTGACTCAGTGAGCTCCAGGTTCAGCGTAACACCGTCTCAAAAATTAAGGTGGAAGCTGGTCATACGCATTTAATATCAGCACTCAGGAGGCAGAGGTAGGAGGATCGCCGTGAGTTCAGGACCACCCTGAGACTACATAGTGAATTCCAGGCCAGAGGCTAGAGGGAGGACCCTACCTTGAAAAACACCACCACCACCACCAACAAAAACCTGTCATCATTCCATTGTAGTTTTGTGTTTGTTTGAGACAGGGTCTCAGGTATCGTAGGCTGCCCTTGAATTTACTATGTACCTGAGAAGGACCTTAAACTTCCGATCATCCTGCCTCAACCTACTGAGTGCTGGGATTATAGGCATGGGTTTATCACCATACCTGGTTTATATAGTACTAGGGATGGAGTCCATGTAGTGCTAGGAAGTGCTCCGCCAACTGATCCTCATCCCCAGTCTGCGGGTGGTTTTATATCTTGTTTATACTTTCATGACATACCTACAATACTTTCTGTTCATTAATACTGCCTTAAAATGTGAGTTTTAAAAAAATATTTTAACTAATTAGTTAATTAATTTAGTTTTGTTTTTTAGAGATAGGGCCTCACTCTAGCCCAGGCTGGCCTCAAACTCACAGTGATCCTCCTACCTCTGCCTCCCAAGTGCTGAGATTAATTAGGCGCACACCACCATGCCCAGCTCTCTTTATTTATTTATTTGAGAGAGTCAGACCAACAGGAAGAGGCAGACAGAGAGAATATGGGCACACCAGAACCTCTTGCTGCAAATGACCTCCCAGATACATGTGCCCCTTTGTGCATCTGGCTTTATGTGGGTTATGGGAAATCACACCTGTGTCACCACGCTTTGTAAGCAAGAGCCTTTAACCACTGAGCCACCAATGCAGCCTTTAAAAATGTGATTACAAAAAGTATTTATTGGGCTGGAGAGATGGCTTAGTGGTTAAGCGCTTGCCTGTGAAGCCTAAGGACCCCGGTTCGAGGCTCGGTTCCCCAGGACCCATGTTAGCCAGATGCACAAGGGGGCGCAGGCATCTGGACTTTGTTTGCAGTGGCTGGAAGCCCTGGCATGCCCATTCTCTCTCTCTCTCTCTCTGCCTCTTTCTCTCTCTCTGTCACTCTCAAATAAATAAATAAAAATGAACAAAAAAATTTTTAAAAAAAGTATTTATTTATTAGCAGAGAGAGAGAGAGAGAGAGAGAAGAGAAGAGAGACAGAAAGAGAATGGGTACAACAGGGTCTCCCTCCAGCTGCTGCAAGCAAACTCTATATGCATGTGTAGGCAAATTCCTTAACCACTGAGCCATCTCTCCAGCCCCCCAAAATGTGATTTTGATGGCTATCTCCTCTGTTCTATTTTATTGGCTGAATGTGCCTTGGCTCCCCCTCCAGCCCCCCTCCTTCCCTCCCTCCCCTTTCCGAGGTACAGTCTCACTCTAGCCCAGGCTGATCTGGAATTCACTCTGTAGTCTAAGGCTGGCTTTAAACTCACAGTGATCCTTCTATCTCTGCCTCCCAAGTGCCTTGGCATTTTTTGTTTGTTTGTTTTGTTTTTCAAGGTAAGGTCTCATTCTAGCCCAGGTTGACCTGGAATTCACTATGTAGTCTCAGGGTGGCCTCGAACTCTCAGAGTGCTGGGATTAAAGGCATGTGCCACCACACATGGCTTGTGCCAAGGTTATTTCTTGATCCATCAGGCAGTGGTTAGCCCCAAAAGCCTTTCTGTTGGGGCGCAGTTACTTTTTATGGGGGGGATAGTTACTTTGTATTGGGAGTAGTTTCTGTGTGTGTAGGGACTGTTTGGGGGCATAGGATGAGGTAGATTGGGATACAGGAGCTCCACAGCATGGTCTGAACTGCAGTTTGGACCCAGCAGTGGGGCCCATGAGTTCATTGTCTTTTTTTTTTTTTTTTTTGCTGTAGTGTCTTACTGCAGCTCAGGCTGACCTGGAACTCACTCTGTAGCTCCAGGCTGGCCTTGAACTCATGGCGATTCTCCTACCTCTGTCTCTCAAGTGCTGGGATTAGAGGCATGCGCCACCACGCCTGGCTCATTTGTCATCTTCTTCTGGAAAGGGGCTGCACTCTTGGTTTAGGCCCCTGGACACTTGACCTAGTATAATGGTATGGCTTGGGAAAGTGCCCAGGTGGGGATGTCAGCTGTCCTGTCAGAAGAGGATGGCGACTCGGACAGCGACACACAGGCCATCGGGGACTTGGTTGGACCCAGTTCCCAGCTGATCCTTGACCACGCGCACAGCAAGTGTGTGTGGCTGGCTGCTGGCTGCATCTGTGGCAGCTGAATGGCGGCCCTCACCTGTGCGGGGAGGCTCCCGGATCCTGGCTGCAGTGCAGGATAGGGCTGTGGGCTTTTTTCTTTGTCCCTGTCGGTAAGGGGCTGCGTAACTGGACACTGAGTCTCACCCCTCGCTCCTGTCCCCATAGCCTGTGGAAGCCACCGATGACGCCTTTTGGGACCAATTCTGGGCAGACACGGCCACCTCGGTGCAAGATGTTTTCGCGTTGGTGCCAGCAGCGGAGATCCGAGCTGTGCGGGAGGAGTCGCCCTCCAACCTGGCCACCTTGTGCTACAAGGTGAGGGCTGCCTGGACCCTCGCTGCCATGCCCACCCGCCCTAGGATGGCCCTGCCTGCAGTGGGCAAGGACGCATGGCCCGGGACCTCCCATGCTCGGGCCCCAGCAGTCCGGAGGCTTCACCTTAGTCTCCTTGTCTTATGTTCTCACTGGGGGGCAGGTGACCGTGGCAAGCTGTCACTTAGGAGGGCTACCCTTGGCCTTATGGAGCCCAGATCAGCTCACTTAACTCCTCTTGTGTGGGGGGGGTACTGTGAATGTCACCATTATAGAGAAGGTCTTGGTCAACCGTAGTAGGCTAGGTGCTCTTCCCCTGATGCTCCACAGTGGTCTGGACTTTAATCCCCATTCTCCTGAGCTGCCTAACCCTATGAGCTGAGATGGCCCTGCCAGGTGGGCCCTCTACCTGGGCTCCTTTCCTCTGTTTCTGTGCCCTGGGTGACCCCTGACTCCAAGGGCTATTGCACATGTCTCCCCGCTGCCCATTCTCACAGGCCGTGGAGAAGCTGGTGCAGGGAGCCGAGAGCGGCTGTCACTCAGACAAGGAGAAGCAGGTCGTCCTGAACTGCAGCCGGCTGCTCACCCGCGTGCTGCCTTACATCTTCGAGGACCCTGACTGGAGGGGCTTCTTCTGGTCCACAGTGCCCGGGGCAGGGCGTGGAGGGGTCTGTGGGCCTGGCCAGGCTGGGGTGGGGAGGACCCTGCTAGGACCCCTGGCTCCAAATCTCTTCTGGCATTTAGGAAGCGCAGGGGTGGGGTACCACTGGGTGATGTGCGTCATCACTGGCTTGGACCACTGGTTTCTTTTCCAAGGGCTCTCTGCCCCTACTGTCTTCTAACAGGGGTGGCTTTGCAGGGACAAGGCAGGACAAAAGACCCAGGGGGACAGTATTGTCCTCCTCCCGACTTTACCCACCCTGGGTTTATCCGCAGTTAGTCTCATGACTCCCAAAAGTAGAGCTGAGGCTGTTGAGGTTGGGGACACCACTTGACACCCCTCTGCTCCCAGTTCCTTTCCCTACTCTGCTCCCTTCTGGCTTAGGAGGTCTGGGGAGAGCAGAAGTCTATTCCTCTGCCTTTTTCCTCTTTCATCTGTCCATGGATGTCTTCTGTGACCCAGTCCCCGACCTTTCCAACTCCAAGCCCTGGGGCCATCTCTTCCCAGCCAGCCCCTGCTGAGCAGCTTGCTTCTTCAGCAGGGTGAGGAAGAGGACGAGAATGCCCGGCCCCTGGCTGAGTCCCTGCTCCTGGCCATTGCGGACTTACTCTTCTGCCCAGATTTCACAGTCCAGAGCCACCGGAGGAGCACTGTGGTGAGGGATCCCGCCTGCTACCTGTGTGGGCTATGCTCCTGGGTTGGGGCGGGGGGCAGGATTGTTAAGGTTTCCCGGGGCAGACGCAGGTCTTGGGGTCAAGGGGACTCTGGAGAGCAGCTTCTGGCATACCCGTCTGGGTTGGGGTGGTGGTGGGCGGTACAGCAGGAGGGGAGCTAGCTAGAGCTCAGGCTGCCTGCTGCCTCTGGGTAGCTAAGCACAAGCGTCCATTGTCTCCCCTGCCTGTGATCGTTCCGGGAAGCCTGCCTGTCACTCAGGCTCCACTGACAGTGCTCTCTGTTTCCCCTTCCTTCCAAACCCCATTCCTGGATCTCTGTCCTTCTCCTTCCAGACCCCATTACTGGATCTCTGTCCTTCTCCTTCCAGACTCCATTCCTGGATATCTGTCCTTCTCCTTCCAGACCCCATTCCTGGATCTCTGTCCTTCTCCTTCCAGACCCCATTCCTGGATCTCTGTCCTTCTCCTTCCAGACCCCATTCCTGGATATCTGTCCTTCTCCTTCCAGACCCCATTCCTGGATCTCTGTTTCCCCTTCCTTCCAAACCCCATTCCTGGATCTCTGTCCTTCTCCTTCCAGACCCCATTCCTGGATCTCTGTCCTTCTCCATCCAGACCCCATTCCTGGATCTCTGTCCTTCTCCTTCCAGACCCCATTCCTGGATCTCTGTTTCCCCTTCCTTCCAAACCCCATTCCTGGATCTCTGTCCTTCTCCTTCCAGACCCCATTCCTGGATCTCTGTCCTTCTCCTTCCATACCCCATTCCTGGATCTCTGTCCTTCTCTTTCCTGTTTCAAACTAAATTCAGTAAATACAGGAATTAATACTGCGCTGAAGAAAAACTGACCTTCTTATAAACAGTTTTATGTGTGTATGTGTGTGTGCGCGCACATGAGAGAGAGAGAGAGAGAGAGAGAGAGAGAGAGAGAGAGAGAGAGAGGGGGGGGAGAGAAAGAGCGGGAAAGAAAGAGAGAGAGAGGTGGGGGGTTATGGGTATGCCAGGGTCTCTTGACGCTGCAAACTCCAGATGCATGCACCAGTTTGTGTACCTGGCTTTACATGGGTACTGGGGAATCAAACCCAGGCCAGCAGGCTTTACAAACAAGTGCCTTTAACCACCGAGCAATCTCCCCAGCCCCCAAAAGTGAGCTTTTAAGAGATGTAAGAACATAGCCAGGCATGGTGGTGCACGCTTCTAATCCCAGCATTTAGGAGGGAGAGGTAGGAGGGTTGCAGTGAGGTCGAGGCCACCCTGAGACTACATAGTGAATTCCAGGTCAGCCTGGGCTAGAGTGAAACCCTACCTCGAAAACAAACAAAAAACTTTCATTTCTTCCCTGGCATACTGGGACCGAGGGTGTTCTGGGAGGGGCTGTCTTGAGGACGCAGGAGTGCTGCAGCCAGGGACATGGGGACTCGGCGGGCTGGCTTTGCTTCACGTCGCTGTGTTCTTGACACGTCCTGTCCCTGTCCTCAGGACTCAGCAGAAGATGTGCATTCCCTGGACAGCTGCGAGTACATCTGGGAGGCTGGTGTGGGCTTCGCACACTCTCCCCAGCCTAACTACATCCATGACCAGAACCGGTGAGCTGGACCGGGGCCAGGTTCCTCTGTCGCTTACCGAGACCCACGGGCTCTTCTAAGCAGATTCTGCCTACGTACCACGAAACCTTGGCTTTTAGAGGATAAACAGGGGCCGTTTGTTTCCATGCCTATGTGAGGGTGCTAGGCAGGGTGGGCAACATCCTCCTACAGTGGAACTGGGGTCCTAATGTCACCTCCCTGTCCCCTCCCCTCTAGGATGGAGCTTTTGAAACTACTATTGACCTGTTTCTCAGAGGCCATGTACCTGCCTCCTGCTCCGGAAAGTGGCAGCACCAACCCATGGGTCCAGTTCTTTTGTTCCACAGAAAACAGGTGAGGCGCCCCTAGCCTTTCTTTCCAGGGCCACTGAGGAGCTGGGATCAGCTCCAACCCTGTGGTCTTGAGGGAAGGCGCTGCCCCCTGGTGGCGATGAACTGTAACTCAGCCACACCTTAAACCATCAGGGCCCAATAATCATCCTAGTAGAGCAGCTGCCGGGGAGGAGGGGAGGGGAAGGGGCACCCTTGGGTGACCCAGGTCCAGGTCCTCCATCTAGAGCCGTGTTTTCCAGTAGAAATATAGTGTGTGATTTTAAGATTTAAAAAACACAAGACTTGGGATGTAGCTCAGTTTGTAGCATGCACGAAACTCTTGAGTTTGATCCTTGGCACCACATAAAGCCTGTAATTCCCAGCACTTGGGAGTTAAAGGCAGAAGGATCAGAAGTTCAAGGTCATTCTCAGCTTCATAATAAAAAGTTCAAGGCCAGCCTTGGATACATAAGTCTTTGTCTCAAAAAAAAAAAAAAGCCAGTTAAACTTGGTTTATATATTTCATTTAACTCAAGCTGTGAAAGATTAGTATTTAATTTAGAACAAATATATAACGCTATTGAAATCATTTTCATTGCCTTTCCCATGGTCCGTTTTCAAAATTCATTGCGTGGTTTACACTGCCAGCACGTCTTGAATGGACCAGCAATGTTGCCAGCACTTAGCAGCCACACGTGGCTTGTGGCCGCCCTGTGGGTAGGGAGGGGGTGTGATGACTACCCTGAGGGATGGGGAATCCTGGCTCAGGTGGGGTCACTCATGGACTACGGGGTCACTTGAGGTCACCCAGCCATCAATGACACAGAGTGCTTGGAGCATGCTCCGGCTGTGAATGCGCAGCTCCGTCAGGGCCGTACTGGTGACACAGGAGGGAGAGCTCTAAGGCTGGTGGCTGGCCTTCACGCTCTGATCTCCTCATGACATGGTTCCTCTGCTCCTCTGGTTTTTTTTTTTTGTTGTTGTTGTTTTGAGGTAGGGTCTCACTCTGTCCCAGGCTGACCTGGAATTCACTCTGTATTCCCAGGGTGACCTCAAACTCATGGTGATCCTCCTACCTCTGCCTCCCTAGTGCTGGGATTAAAGGCGTGCGCCACCAACGCCTGGTGGCTCCTCTGGTTCTTCCCCCCCCCCCCCCAAGTAGGGTCTAAGCCTAGCCCAGGCTGACCTAGAACTCATTAGAATTCACTGTAGTTCCAGGCTGGCTTTGAACTCACAGTGATCCTCCTACCTCAGCTGGAATAAATAACCTGGCTCTTCTGGGTTTTGCTGGCCTCCCACCCAACTCTTTTTGTCCTTAGAAGAGAAAGGCTCCCAGTCACCCTCAATATCAGCCTGTCAAAAGCCAGCCAGAGTTGCTCCTCACAGCCTTATCAGGCAAACTGCTGCCATTGTCACTCGCTTAGCCTCTCCAGGTCTCAGTTTCCTTGCCTGTAAGCTGAGGAGCTTGAACCCTGACATCTTACAGATCTGATTCGAGTTTTTCTATGGTCTGGACACCTGTGATTAAGCCGAGCCGTGCTCCCTGAAGGGAAGCCTACCTTCTCCCTGAGCCCCTGACCCCTTCTCTGAAGCCCCAGTGGAGGGTGTCTGCCCCCGAGGACCTAAAGGAGAGGAACAGGCTCTCCACAGGGTGTCCCTCGCCAGGAGCTCCCAGTAACAGATTCCTCTGCTGTCGGTTCAGCCTGGCCCTGGTCAGACCTGAGCCCATGCGTGGACAAGGGGGGGTCCTCCGCTCCCACCCTCTGCTCCCCCGCTCCCAGCCGCTGAATGAGGAGTTGTCTTGACTGTCCCTCCCTTGTGGCCAGAGGAGGGGCAGGAGGGCTGGGCCTGAGCTGGCACCCTGGCGCCCTGCCCTCTCTCCACAGACACGCGCTGCCCCTCTTCACCTCCCTCCTCAACACCGTGTGTGCCTATGACCCCGTGGGCTATGGGATCCCCTACAACCACCTGCTCTTCTCTGACTACCGGGAGCCCCTGGTGGAGGAGGCTGCCCAGGTTCTCATTGTCACCTTGGACCACGACGGTGCCACCAGCGCCAGCCCTACTGTGGATGGCACCACCACCAGCACCGCCATGGATGACAGTGATGTAAGGACAGGCCGGGAGAGGGCTGTGGGCAGGCGGCAGCTCCTTTAGCCGAGGCCCCAGGCAAGAGCCGTTGGGAAGCACCTTGTGTGCCTGGTGTTATGTGACCTTGAGAAAGAGACTGCTGCTGCTGCCCAGGCTGAGGTAGGGACAGGCTGAGGGACATGCTCAGCCCAGTTTCTACCTTTGGCAGCCTCCAGGGCCCGAGAATTTGTTTGTGAACTACCTTTCCCGCATCCATCGTGAGGAGGTGAGTCCGGCTCTTGGGTTCTGCCTCCCCAGGCCCACACCTATGACGGCTGCGTGGGCCATGGGCCAGTCCCGCCCCTTGCAGGAAGGAACATGGTTTCTTTGGACTGGGCCACCCCAGATAAAACGATGATGGCAAACCTTTGAGGGTTTTGAGACCTATGGCCTCCCAAAGGAGTTGGTGCTCATGTTGAGGTTCAGACAGGGGACAATGGCTTTAATGGCCAGGTAGACCCAAGTTCGTGTGTGTGTGTGTGTGTGTGTGTGTGTGTGTGTGTGTGTGTCTGCCTGTCTGTCTGTCTTCTGGCTGAGGACAATAGCCCAGGACCCTCATCTCTGAAGTTGCATGATAGGGATTTTAGCTGTGTTCCAGCTTACGAAGAGGAAAGCAGGGGGCAGCCCAGCTTGTGGGAACTCAGGAAATGACAGCTCTGTGAGGATCCCAGAGTGCTTTAGGAAGGAAGGAGTGTTTGGTGTGTGGGGCTGGGGCAGAAGGAAGGCCCCTGTCAACAAGGAATCCAGGCGGGCCAGGGCCTAATTCAGGGGGTGCATATGGAGTGGCCAGGAGCCACAGCCCTTCCTGTGATCTGCTGAAGGGGTGGGAGGCTGCACTTTCTGAGAGCTGTTGATGAAGTCGGAGCCGAGCCCCTTGAGTTCTGGAGGCAGATCTGGAGGTGGAGAGTGAGGAGGGAACGGGGAGAGGCGTGGCGGGACAGGACCTCCTCTCGGCCCCCTTCTAGGACTTCCAGTTCATCCTTAAAGGCATAGCCCGGCTGCTGTCTAACCCCCTGCTGCAGACCTACCTGCCCAACTCCACCAAGAAGATCCAGTTCCACCAGGAGCTGCTGGTTCTCTTCTGGAAGCTCTGTGACTTCAACAAGGTAGGCGGCCACCAGAGCCCGGCCTGAGGACCGTGCACACGGGAGACACGGACGGGGCTGATGGACTCACTGGGGTCCGTGGAGTCCCAGGACAGGGACACCATCTTGGTCTCTGCATCCTGGGGTAGGGGGTGTGACAGAGCTGGCTCTCCCACTGATGCAGCCCACCTGTTCTCTCTTTTGCTCCCAGAAATTCCTCTCCTCCTTTTTTTTTTCTTTTCTTTTTTTTTTTTTTTGAGGTAGGGTCTCACTCTAGTACAGGCTGACTTGGAATTCACTCTGTAGTCTCAGGGTGGCCTCGAACTCACGGTGATCCTCCTACCTCTGCCTCCCAAGTGCTGGGATTAAAGGTGTGCGCTGCCACACCCTGCAGTGTTTTTTTTTTATTTTTATTTTAATTTTTCCAGGTAGGGTCTCATTCTAGCTCAGGCTGACTTGGAATTCACTATGTAGTCTCAGTCTCAGGGTGGCCTCGAACTCACAACCATCCTCCTATCTCTGCCTCCTGAGTGCTGGGATTAAAGGCGTGCGCCACCACGTGGGCTTTTTTCTTTCTTTCTTTCAGAAATTCCTCTTCTTTGTGCTGAAGAGCAGTGATGTGTTGGACATTCTGGTCCCCATCCTGTACTTTCTCAATGACGCCCGGGCAGACCAGTGTAAGACAGGGCCTGCTCAGGGGTGGTGGTAGGGTTTGCAGTGGGGTCCCCATGACTTTCGTGCCTCCTGGGAACTCAGGGTGCGCCAGCTTCCCAAGATGGGTTCCTACTCTTAAACTCTTCCTTCCCTCCCTGCCCTTGGACCCCCCCCCCCCCGTGCTGTGTGTCCCATCCAGCTCGGGTGGGCCTGATGCACATCGGGGTCTTCATCTTGCTGCTTCTGAGTGGAGAGAGGAACTTCGGGGTGCGACTGAACAAGCCCTATTCAGTGCGTGTGCCCATGGACATCCCGGTCTTCACGGGCACCCATGCAGACCTGCTCATCGTGGTGAGGGGGTGGCCACAGCCAGCCTTGGGGTTGTGGGGGTGACGTCCTCGTGGCTGGCACAGAAGGCAGACGGTACCTCACATCATACCTCTCCCGCCCTGCACAGGTATTCCACAAAATCATCACCAGCGGCCACCAGCGGCTGCAGCCCCTCTTCGACTGCCTGCTTACTATAGTGGTCAATGGTAAGGCTCGGAGCCTGCCTTCTCCAGGTGTGCCAGCAGGGGGCGCTGGGCCCACAGGGCCACCACCATCTGCTTCCTGACTTCATGCTGGAATAGAATGGGACCTCATGTTTTCTAGTACCGGATTAATTTTTTAACTTTATATTTATTTATTTATTTGAGAGAGAGAAAGAGGCAGAGAGAGGGAGAGAGAATGGTCACGCCAGGGCCTCCAGCCACTGCAAATGAACTCCAGATGCATGCACCTCCTTATGCATCTGGCCAAGCCATCCCTCCAGCCCTAGTACTTACTGTATTTTAAAAATAACGAAAGAAGCAGGTGATAATAGCTTTAGAGCTTTAAAAAGTATTTTATTTGTTTACTTGAGAGAGAGAATGGGGGGCAGATAGAGAATGGGCACCCCAGGGCCTCCAGCCACTGCAAACAAATTTCAGACTCATGCACCATCTTGTGCATCTGGCTTACGTGGGTCCTGGGGAATTGAACTTGATCCTTAGGCTTCTCAGGCAAGTGCCTTAACTGCTAAGCATCTCTTCAGCCCCAGCTTTAAGGTTTTTTGAATTTTTATTTATTTATTTGGAGAAAGAAAGAGAAAATGGGCACACTAGGGCCTCCAGCCACTGCAAACATACTCCAGATGCATGTACAATTTTATGTATCTGGCTTTACGTAGGTACTGGGGAATTGAACCCAGGCAGTCAGACCTTGCAAACAAAAGCCTTTAACCACTGAGCCATCCCTCCAGCCCTAGAATTTTATATAATCCACTGAATTCAACGAACTGTCACTTTGACACATAGCAACTATGAAAGTAGTTGGGAGCTGTGCGTGGTGGCGCACGCCTTTAATCCTAGCACTTGGGAGGCAGGAGTAGGAAGATAGCCATGAGTTCGAGGCCACCCTGAGACTACATAGTGAATTCCAGGTCAGCCTGGGCTAGCGAGTGAGACTCTACCTCGGAGGTGGGGGAAGGTGCTGGGCTGCAAGTTCTGGGGGATGGCTGTGCCCTCCCTAGAGAGATTCCTTCAATGGCGCCATCCCACGTCTTCACTGAGCGCCTGATAGGCGGGGCTGGCTCTGAGAGTTCCCTTGTGAGCCAGACAGCCCCTCCCAGGTCCCTGCTCCCTGGGGTCCTCAGTCCAGAGAGGGAGAGAGACATGTGATAAGATCAAGCTGTGGTTCCCTCTTTGATTCCTGACTGATCCCTAGGCTGAGCCAAATGCTCTAGCAGCCTGGCATTCTAGAAAGATATAAACTCCTGACTTTGATTCCCCGCTCAATTATTTTATTCCTGGGGACTTGGGCCAAGGTTTTTTTTTTCCTGAGATAGGGTCTTACTCTAGCCCAGGCTGACCTGACACTCACTCTGTAGTCCCAGACTGGCCTCAACTCACAGTGATCCTTCTACTTCTGCCTCCCAAGTGCTGAGATTAAAGGCGTGCGCCACCACAACCCCTTTTAGCCCCAGTTTTCTCTCTGTAAAATGGGGGACAATCTTGGCCAGTGAAGGGGACAATCTTGGTTGGGTATGGTGGTGCACGCCTTTAATCCCAGCACTTGGGAGGCAGAGGTAGGAGGATGGCTGTGAGTCTGAGGCCACCCTGAGACTACATAGTGAATTCCAGGTCAGCCTGGGCTACATTGAGACTCTACCTTGAACCCCCCCCCCAAAAAAAAGTGTGTGTGTGTGGGGAAATCTTATTCCTTTTCTGTCTCTCACTGGGGTGGGAGGATGCCTGGGAGAGATGAGCTGTGTAAGGCTTTGAGGCTGAATGGGGGAGGTAGATGCTAACCCCCTCCCTGGGTTGTGCAGGAGGTACGGCTCTTGGGGTTCGGTTGAGAATTTATAGGTAGATGGGGGCGAGGGTGATGGGGAGCTAGGGGTGGGTTTCTGCCCTGGCCGAGGGAGTGCAGGGGTGGCTGGTGGGGGCCTAGAGTGAGCTAGCTCTCCTTTGCAGTGTCGCCCTACCTCAAGAGTCTGTCCATGGTGTCTGCCAACAAGCTGTTGCATCTGCTGGAGGCCTTTTCCACCACCTGGTTCCTCTTCTCAGCTGCCCAGAACCACCACCTGGTCTTCTTCCTCCTGGAGGTCTTCAATAACATCATCCAGTACCAGTTTGATGGTGAGTCACCGGCTGGAGCCCCTAGCCTGGCTTCCTTGTCTAAGGAGACCCCAGCCCAGGAGCCCTGCCTGTCTGCTCATTCCTTCAGTGGCACCTTTACTGGTCACCTGCAGTGTACTTGGGTGTAGGGCGGACAGTGGGGAACAAAGATATGCTTCCTGCCCCATGGAGCTCACAACTGGGAATGGAGTCACAGGCAAGAGACTTTAAGCTAATGAGCCCATCTGGAGTCTGACAGCTGCATTGCCCAGAGTGGTAAGACCCTGTGGATTGCAACAGAGCACCTTCTTGCTCAAGTCACAGATGTGTAGCTGTCGGGTAAATTCAGAACTTGCCGCAGCCGTGAGCACGTCACATCTCTGAGCTGTATCTGCGAGGTGGCTTTAATGGGGCGGAGGGTGGGGGGGACTGGGAACGTGACTCCGCAGATAAAAGCCCCTGCCACACATGCCCGGGGAGCCAGAGTTCAGACCCCCAGCATTCCCGACCATACCGGGTGGCTGTGGCAGGCTCCTTGTAATCCCAGCAGGCTGGCTGGCGAGACAAGCTGGGTCTCTGAGCCCTAGGTTCAAATGAGAGACCCTCCCTCAGTAAGCAGGTGAACAGGGACCGAGGAAGACACCCGGTGTCACCTCTGGCCTTCACGTGCACACACATGCCTGCACACCATGCACGTTGTTGCAGTCCGGTTCGCATTGCTGGTAGAAATCACCCAACCAAGAGCAGCTTCTGGGAAAAAGAGGTTTATTTTGGCTTATAGGCTCGAGGGGAAGCTCCACGATGGCAGGGGAAAATGATGGCATGAGCAGAGGGTGGACATCACCCCCTCGCCAACGTAAGGTGGACCACAGCAACAGGAGGGTGTGCCAAACACTGGCATGGGGAAACTGGCTATAACACTCATAAGCCCACCCCCAACAATACACTGCCTCCAGGAGGTGTTAATTCCCAAATCTCCATCAGCTGGGAACCTAGCATTCACAACACTGAAGTTTATGGGGGACACCTGAATCAAACCACCACACACGTATACACGCAAAAAGTGGCCGTCACAACAGTTCTGTGAGTCTCTTGCAGGGCATATCAGTAATGAGTCAAGTAGTCCACAAAAAGCACTCAGTGCCATGTCTGCCACTCAGATGTTGGCAGTTGTTGTTATCATTTCCAAAATAGGTGAAATTTACCCTAATCTATGAAGGATGGGTGGGGGGAGGGGTGCCCTGTACCCAGGCCCTGGAGTGGGATGTTGAACTTCATAAAAGCAGAGCAGGGACTGGAGAGAAGGCTTAGCGTTTAAGGTTCGATTCTCCAGAACCCACATGAGCCAGAGCACAGGAGGAGGGGCATGCATCTGGAATTCAATTGCAGTGGCTGGAGGCTCTGGCAAGCCCATTCTTTCTGTCTCTCTCCCTCTCTCAAATAAATATATAAAATATACTTTAAAGAAATTAGCCAGGTGTGGTGGCACACACCTTTAATCCCAGCACTCGGGAGGCAGAGGTAGGAGGATTGCCATAAGTTTGAGGCCACCCTGAGACTACATAGTGAATTCCAGGTCAGCCTGGGCTAGAGTGAACCCCTACCTTGAAAAACCAAAATAAAAATAAATAACAGCAGAGTACTGTGGCAAGGTGGGCGGGGAGCTGAAGGCCTTGGAAACCATGGGTGTCTTTCCCCGGGAACCTCAGGAACTCCGAGGTGGGCAGTGGAGTCAGGTGCACACCATGTCCTTCTGGACTTCTCTTTGGTTCAAGGAGAGGGACAAATATTCAAATACCAGGCTCAATGTGGAGACCATGGGGTTCAGCATGTCCCTCTGGGTCAGGTGTTACCCTATCAGTGCTGGGTCTCAGGCGGATCTCAAGGAACCCGAGGAGGGCCCAGGGCTGTTTCCCCACAGCCTAACATCTTGACATCACCACAGCTGCACACACAGCTGGGTCCGTCCTGTCCCGGCTCCCCTCTCTGTGTGTCCTAAACTATCTGCTAGCCCTGGGGGGAGACATCCCTCCTGTCCTGCAAACACTCCTCCCCTTTCCCCTGGAAGCCAGCCCAGAGAGAAGAGGGTAGGAAGTGAGAAGCAACGCATGTTTCCTCCTGACAGGCAACTCCAACCTGGTCTATGCCATCATCCGCAAGCGTGGCGTCTTCCACCAGCTGGCCAACCTGCCCACCGACCCACCGTCCATCCACAAAGCGCTGCAGCGGCGCCGGCGGACGCCCGAGCCCCTGTCCCGCACGGGCTCGCAGGAGGGGGCTTCCATGGAGGGTTCGCGCCCTGCCGCACCCGCCGAGCCAGGCACCCTCAAGACCAGCCTGGTGGCCACCCCAGGTCTGGCACTGGCAGAGGAGAATGCGGCTTGGGTGGGACGGCATGGTTGGGAGATGGCCGTGGTCTCTGGGGGCATCTCCTTCGCGGTGGGGGATGGAGATACTGGGTGGGCTCAAAGGCAACTTGGCAGGGCACGGATTGGAGCTGCGCATGGCTCTGAGAGGCGAGGTCAGATGTGTGGAGGGAGGGTGCAGAGAGCCTCACAGGGGCTAGAAGACCTCTATACCATGGTCGGCTCTCCCTCTTGTGTCCCACCTAGGTATCGACAAACTGACAGAGAAGTCCCAGGTATCAGAGGATGGCACCTTACGGTCCTTGGAGCCCGAGTGCCAGCAGAGCTCCGCAGAAGGCAGCCCTGTGGAGGGGGTAGGCATTGGGGCACCTGAGAGGGATAAGGCTGGGTGTCACCTCATTGCCTTCCTTCCTGAACGCCGAGGTGCAGGTATGGGCCAGGCCAGGGCACTCTGGGGTCACCTGCAACAGGACAGCTCCAGTGCCCAGGACATCCGGGCTGCACTGCTGGCTTTGGGGGACGAGGGGCGCGCACCGAGCCCTCCCTTGTTTACTGCTTACAGGGAAGCCCTTGGTCTTCAACTTCCTCATCCATCAGCCTTATCTGAGGCTGGCCTTTACCCAACCTGCCCTGTCAGCCCCTGGCCCTAAACCTGTCACTGGGCTGGGCTGGGCTGGGCCGGGCCTGGGGCCCAGGGCAAAGGGTGCCAGGCTGGGTCTGCACCTCTGTTGGAAGCAGTTCCTCTTATGGGAGGGGGCAGTGGAAGAACCTCATTGCCCTTTGGCCCAACCTGTACCCACTCTTAATCCCTGTCACCTTCATTCCTTTCTGGGAACCAGGAACTCAGCCAGGCATGGAGGGAGCAACGGAGACTGTCCAGTGCGTCCACCAGTGGCCAGTGGAGCCCAACATCAGATTGGGTGAGGGACCCGAGCCAGAGGGATTGGGAGTTAGGAACTGAACTGAGACTGAGCCAGGGTTTCCCTTGTCGTCCCCCCCCCCCCCCAATGCCTTAAAAACAGCTCAGCAAAGACTTAGGTAGGAAGGTATCCAGAGGCCTCTGGCCTGGGACTTGGGCTGGCCTTAGTCCTTCCAGCTGTGTGGCTGTCCCCCATGTTTGTCCTCTGCCTAGCTCCCCCTGCCTACCCTCTCTGCTGTGTTCCCAGCAGGATGGAGCTCCAGTTGTCCCCAGGGCTGACACCCTTCACCCTTCCTGAGTTCCTCCCCGCGTAGCTTTCACTCCCTGTAGTTTCCTAAGAGTTTCAGATCATGCTGTCACAGGGATGATAAGCGTCCTCGTCAATGGTGCCATCAGCAACAGAGTCCCACTGCAGGCCCTGCTCAATGCAGGCTGCCTGGGCCTGGGGTGGGGTGTCACAGTTTATACCCCAGGAGCCTATGGCTCTGGGTCAAGGTCACAGCTCGATGCGTGGCTCCCACAGATCCTGTCCTGGAAGTCGAAGCTGCCACTGCAGACCATCATGCGTCTGCTGCAGGTGCTGGTGCCTCAGGTAGAGAAGATCTGTATTGACAAGTGAGTAGGAGGCTGGCTCGGCAGGTGGCCTTGGAAGAGGGCCGACCCGGGTTTGGGAAGAGGGTGGTAGCAGGAGTTGGGATCCCAGGGCGAGTCCGTGCGAGCCAGCTGGGGCTTCCTCCTCCTCCCCTAGGGGTCTGACGGATGAATCGGAGATCCTGAGGTTCCTGCAGCATGGTACCCTGGTGGGGCTGCTGCCTGTGCCCCACCCCATCCTCATCCGCAAGTACCAGGCCAATTCAGGCACCGCCATGTGGTTCCGCACCTACATGTGGGGCGTCATCTATCTAAGGTGGGTCCTGCGAGGGGTGGGACAGTTATGGCCCGAGTGGATTTGGGGTTCACCCGAGGGCCTGTCCAGTAGGGCCCTTCGTTCTGTCTCTCCCCGTCAGTGTAACGTGGCTAATGTCTACCAGTCCAATCAAGATGGTCTCATCCGTTTGGACGGGACATCGAGATGGGGAGTTGGTGTGAGTGCTCTTGCCACCCAGCTCCTCCTTGGAGCCTTTTCTGCAAGACAGCCACCTTGTGTAGGTGACAGCTCGCTCCCTCTACAGGAACGTGGACCCGCCCGTCTGGTACGACACTGACGTGAAGCTGTTTGAGATCCAGCGGGTGTGAGGATGGAGACCGGCGGGACACGGTCAGGAGGGACAGGCCTGGCCGCTGATGCTCCCTCCGACCTGCTGGCTGAGCTTTACAGAACCACCATCAGGACCTGGGGCAGGCAGAGGGGTCTAGTTCCGGATGGCAGGCCCTTCTGTGGCGGGGGAGGATGGGGACAAGAAGTGTCACCCCTCTTCTCCGTGTTGGCCTCCTAGGAGCTTCCTGTGTCCAGGGCTGCAGGCCCCACTAGAGGCCCCGGCCCACTCTGGCTCCCCCCTTCAAGACCCACTGCTGTTGCTGCCCGCCCCAGAAGCCACAGGCCACCGTGCCGTGGTGGATTGGCCCGAGGAGGAGCCGTGGGCTGTCCCTGAGGCGCCTGGGCAGGGTACAGGGAGTCCTGGTCACTTTGTCTGAAGCCGCTGCAAGAAGCTTGAAGGAGCGTGGCCAGCCTGTTGGCTGTGAAGACTGGGGGCTAGCTGCTTGCAGAGCTAGACCGGAGGGTGCGTGATCTTAGGGCCTTGCAGTGGGGGTATTGAGGATCCCCTGCTCCAGCGTCTGTTCTCTGCCCTATCCACTGCCCAGGTGACGGGGGCAAGCTCTGGCTTCTGGGTCTCCCTCGCCCCACTTTGTCAGTACAATCTGCCACACACAATCAGCCACTTTCCACAATAAAACTCCCTGTCTGCACTCCGCCTCCAGGCCTGCAGTTCCGGTGGGGGAGTGCCGGGCCAGGGCTCTTATCTTTCGGGCAGCTGAGGACTCTGTATCCCCTCCCAAGGGCCCTTGACCCATGACTGGGAACCAGCATTTGTCATTTTCTTGGGCAGGACTGTAGGACTGGGCTTTGTCACACAGAGTTTGGGAGGAAAAATTCAGGGGTGGCTAACGGCCTGAATCTCTGTCCCCTGTGTGGCCACAGCCAGCACTGATGACCTGAGTCATCACCCCTGGGGCTTTCAAAGTATGTTTCCTCATAGGAGCAGGAATTCCATGGAGTGTAGAGCCAGGGTCACAGCTGCGCTCTCTGGGCCTCACCCTGGGCACGGCTGGCTGTTTGCTCTGGGCTTAGAGAGATGGATGGTCTGTCAGTGCCACCCGCTCACCTTTCTGCCCCACCCCGTGGCTCACTGGCCCAGGCAGGCCTCAGGGCTGGACCTCGAGACCTCTTCTAATGAACCAGCTGCAGGAGGTCCCGTAGGCTCTGTCTCTAGAAAGAATGCTGGTGAGTGGCAGAGTTTGGGGCTACACAAGCCCAGGCCCACCTCTTCCTGCCTTTGCCTGTGTACCAGGCAGAGACTGGCCTGTTTCAGGTCTGTCTCGGCCCAGGCATTGTCCCCCCACACCTGGAGTGGCAGTTCTGTCCCCAGGAACAAATGCCACAAAGGCCAAATGGAATCGATCAAACAAACAGGGTTTATGGCAGCGGGAGAGAGCTGTTGAGCCCTGCCTGGCGGTTAATTAATGAGCTCATTAAGAGACAGTGTGTGGAGAGAGGAGCGGGGCTGCCTGCCAAGCTCCGAGCCTCCAGGATGTCCTGGGCCAAGCTGGGACCATGTGTTCCCTCTACAGCAGGAGGCAGACTCCAGGATTCCAGATCAGCCCTCCCAGAGAGTCGTGGCAGGGCCCATCACCCGTCTCCTGGGATGCACCCTGTGCTGTGCAGATTGTCACCATGAAGAACGTGGCAGCCATGTGCCCAGGCCCAGCTGTGGGTGTCTGAAGCTCTGGGTCTGGGTCCTGCCTTGGGCCTTGAGCTGCAGGCAGTTCTTTTCCTTCTGACCAGCTTGAGGAAGGGCCTCTGGGAGTGCTGAGCGGGTCTCTGGACCTTGGGATGATGTGTCTGCCTCGATGTCCCAGGCTTCTCTCCCTTGGTACTGCGGGACTCTGCTCAGGCTGGGCTTCCCGGGAAGCCTCAGGCCCCCAGGTAGACCTCCACCAGCCCCCCGACAGAGTGCATGCGGTAGAAAACTCCCAGAGGCAGCCCGAAGTTGACGATGGTGAACCACGTCCGGTAGCCGTAGAAATCCTTTTCCAGTCCGTTCTCAAACTCTGGGTGTATGCCAAATGCAGGCATCATCCACAGCTGGGGGAGAGAGAGAGAAGGCTGCTGGGTAATGGAGCATCTCTCCTGCACCCGAGGCTGGCCTGGTACCATAGCTCCTGCAGCTCCGCCCTCCTTCATCATTGGCTGCTTAGAGCAACCTCCTTTCCGCCGTGTCTTGCCCTTGCCAACCAAGAGGGTCTTGGCCACTTTTTTGGTTTGCCTGGGGTCAGGCTGAGCCCTAGATGGATCACAGGCCTACGGATGCCCAGTATGGCATGTGGCAGGAACTCCCCAACCTCCTGTGCTACACTAGGCAGGCCTCACTACTCACTACTGTACTTTTTATTATTATTATTATTTTGGTTTGCTTTTGGTTTTTCAAAGTAGGGTCTCGCCCTAGCCCAGGCTGACCTGGAATTCACAATGAAGTCTCAGGGTGGCCTTGAACTCACAACGATCCTCCTACCTCTGCCTTCCGAGCACTGAGGTTAAAGGTATGTGCCACCACGCCTGGTTTCACTTCTGGTTGTACTTCTGTTAGTTGTAGCCATCTTGTCCCCTCCTGCCTCCCTGAGCAAATTCTTCCTATCCCTCAAGACCCACACCAATCTTTCTGAGGCCAGCCCTGGGCCCTGGGCCTTCCCAGATCTTCTGATGCAATTTAGAGCCAACTTGTCGCTTATTTTCTGCCCAGGCCAGCGGTTTTGCATCTGGGGTGTATTTTTAGTGCTTCAAGGGTTTGGGGCCAGACAACTCTTTGAGTTGTCCCAGCTCTGTCACGTAAAAGCTGTGGGACTTTAAAACAGTCAAACAACCTTAGCTGCAGTTTGTTGAAGGAGGAGAGGAACAGTGTCTGCTGCACAGAGGACCTCTGATGTGCCGGGGGGGAGGGGCGGGGTGGTTGGGATAGTGCATGGAGAGGTAAGCCTGCAACTTAGCAGCTGCTGGAAGCAATGGATCATCAGTTTCTTCTACTAGGGATCTTTTTTAATGATTTTTTTTTTTTATTTGAAAGCGATGGACAGAGAAAGAAAGAGGCAGATAGACAGACAGAATGGGCACGCCAGGGCCTCCAGCCTCTGCAAACGAACTCCAGACGCGTGCGCCCCCTTGTGCATCTGGCTAACGTGGGTCCTGGGGAACTGAGCCTCGAACCGGGGTCCTTAGGCTTCACAGGCAAGCGCTTAACCGCTAAGACACCTCTCCAGCCCCCAGACAGAGGTTTTCCCCCACCCTGCTGCAAGTCCCTGCCCAGCTACTCACTGTGATATTACAGAGGATGAGGAAGAGAGAAATCTCCTTGAGCATCCGCCGCTTCCAGTTGAGGTGGCTGTAGGAGTGGATGTAGGCCCTGGAGGCCCTCCGCAGGTCCTGGCCCAGCTCCATCAGGGAGCCTCTGCGATGCAGCTCAGCCTCCAGCTTCCCCACCACTTCCTCGGGCACGGGCTCCCAGAGCGGGCGCCGGTGCAGGCCTTCGATGATGAAGAGGTTCTGGGTTATGTGCTGCAGGATAAGCAGCAGCGAGTAGGCCAGGATGAGCTGGTTGAGCAGCTCCTGCGGGTGGGTAGCCACGATGGCCACAATGGAGAAGTAGGCGATGCCCATCTGGCCCAGCGCGGCACCCATCAGCAGCACCACGTCCAGGCTGCGGGTGGGATTCTTGACCGTGTCCAGTTCCCGCTCCTCCAGCCCATGGATGGCCGTGCCCGCCAGGCATGCCAGGCTCATGGTGGGCAGCGTGGCCACATAGAAGGCATAATAGAGGGTGAAGTATTGGCGGGCAATCTCAGGGCCACTTGCCTCGATCTGGAAGAGCACAAAGACACACACGCCGGCCACCAGCGCCAGCAAGCCCAGCAGTGGCCCAAAGATGGCTCCGTGCAGGCGGAAGTGTGGTCTGTTGGGGTGGGCACCCGAGTGGGCTGGCAGGCGGCGGCCCACGTTCTTCCACATGACGAAGAGCACGGCACAGCAGATGAGGCAGTGCTCGGTGCTGAAGGGGTAGAGCATTAGGTAGCCCTTCCGGAAGACCTCGCACACTGTGGCATTGAGGCACAGGCAGGTGTTGGTCTCTTTGCCTGGCAGGGGATAGGGTGGTAGAGGATAGACATTCTAGACCCTGCCCTGTGGTAGCGCCAATCGCTCTCATTCCCCCCCCCCCAACCCCCTTCCTGGAACAGGCTGGAGTTGGAAGGGACCCAGTTAGAGAAGTGGGAACATCTGAGGCCCAGGCATAGAAATCAGAAATCAGGGGGCCTAGGGAGAAGGCTTAGCGTGTAATAAGAGTGTTTGCTACGCAAACGTGAAGTCCTGCGTTTGATGCCCTGCACCCATGTAAAAAGCTGGGTGTGGCTGTGCAATACTGTAACCCCAGTGCTGAGGGAGGCGAAGGCAGGAGACTCACTGGAGCTCACTAGGCCACAAGGCTAACCTAGAGAGCCGGGTGTGGTGGCTCACGCCTTTAGTTCCAGCATTTGGGAGGCAGAGGTGGGAGGATCGCCTTGACTTCAAGGTCGCCCTGAGACTCCATAGTGAATTCCAGGTCAGCCTTGGCTAGAGTGAGACCCTACCTTGACAAAAAAAAAGACTAACCTATAAACAGCTGCTCCCAGTTCAGCAAGAGACTCTGTCCCAGGGAGGTAAAGTGCAACAGTGATGGAGGAGGACACGGACCCTCTCCTTTTGCCTTCCTATGTGTGTACATATGGGACATGCACACACACACATGCACACGCCATATACACAAACATGATTTTAAAAAAATTGGAAATCATACAATTATTTTTTTTTTCTAAAGGAATTCAAGGGCTGCAGAGATGGCTTAGCAGTTAAGCCTCTTGCCTGTGAAGCCTACGGATCCAGGTTCCATTCCCCAGTACCCACATAATAAGCCAGATGCACAAGGTAGCACGTGTGTCTGGATTTTGTTTGCAGTGGACAGAGGCCCTGACACATTGATTCTCTCCCTATCTGCCTCTGTCTCTCTCCATCAAATAAATAAATATTAAATTAAAAAAAAAGGAATTCGTGGGGCATGCTGGTGCATATCTTTAATGCCAGCACTTGGGAGGCAGAGGCAGGAGGATCACTGTGAATTTGAGGCCACCCTGAGACTACAGAGTGAATTCCAGGTGTCAGCTAAAGTGAGACCCTACTTTGAAAAACCAAAAAAGATAAAAGAAAAAAAATGGAATTCAAGACTTCAGGAGGCAAGCTTACATAAAGCATTTCAAACATCAAGTCCCTGGTGCCAAATGTCACCTCCACGAGTTGCTTGCTGGGCAGGGCACACCCAAAATTTGCAATAGGGATCTGGTTGCCACACCCAAGTACAGTGACATGACTGGCCTGACCAGCACATACTGGGGTGATCAGAAGTTACCACCCCGGGACAAACTGCTTTTCTAGCACATGGTGTCACTAGGAACATGCTGGGGCCCAAAGTGCTTAACCTGAATGTAAGTAAGACTTTGGGGCAGACTTTCATTTCCTTGAGAAAGCCTGGGAGAGGAGAAGGAGGAAACGGACATATCTCAATGTCATTAGAAAATGGAGATGGAAGATCATTCATCAAAATGCCAGCCAGGCATGGTGGCACACACCTTGAATCCCAGTACTCGGGAGGCTGAGGTAGAGGATCGCTATGAGTTCAAGGTCAGCCTGAGACCACCGAGTGAGTTCCAGGTCAGCTTGGGCTAGACTGAGACCATGCCTTGAAAAAAGCAATGTCAAAGGGGCACACACCAGTAAGCATAGCACTTGGGGGGCTGATGCAGGAGGGCCATAGGTTTGAGGTCAGCCAGTGTTAGAAAATGAGACCTTATCTCAAAGAGCCTAGGAATGCATCTCAGTGGTAGAGCACTTACCCAGATAAGGCTCTGAGTTTTGTTCCCAACACCACAAAACACAAAACCAAGCAAACCAAGCTGAGCATGGGGACATACATCTGCAATCCCAGCACTTAGGAAGCTAAGACAGGAGGGCCAGAAGCTCAAGGTCATCCTCAGCTACATAGGGAGTTCCAATGTAGCCTGGACTACATAGAAACTGCCTCCAAAAAAAAAAAAAGCATATGTATACATATGGCAGGAGAGATGGCTTAGTGATTGAGGTGCTTGCCTGCAAAGCCAAAGGACCCATGTTTGATTCCTCAGGAAACACATAAGCCAGATACACAGGGTGGTGCATGCATCTGGAGTTTGTTTACAGCAGCCTGGCACACCCATTCTCTACCTGCCTCTTTCTTTCTCTCTCAAATAAATAAATAAAAATATTTTTTAAAAATACTCCAGCCAGGAGTACTGGTGCATACTTTTTTTTTTTAATTTAAAAAAAAGCATTTATTTATTTATTTATTTGGCAGAGAGAAAGAGGGAGAAAGAGCCGGAGAGAGAGTGGGTATGCCAGGGCTTCAGCCACTGCAAATGAACTCCAGATGCATGTGCCCCCTTGTGCATCTGGCTTATGTTGGTCCTGGGGAATTGAACCTGAGTCCTTTGGCTTTGCAGACAAATGCCTTAACTGCTAAGCCATCCCTTCAGCCCCAACATGCTTTTAATTTCAATGCTCAGGAGGCAGAGGTCAGATGATCTTTATAAGTTTGAGGCTACCCTGAGACTACATAGTAAATTCCAGGTCAGCCTGGGCTAGAGTGAGACCCTACCTCTAAAAACCAAATAAAATAAAATAAAATAATAAAATAAAATAAAATAAAATAAAATAATAAAATAAAATAAAATAAAAAATAAAATAAAATAAATAAAATAAAATAAAATAAAATAAAATAAAATAAAATAAAATAAAATCTCCACACAAAGCAAACCATTTAACTGAATATATTGCATATCTGAACCAGCGGCCTTCTGTAAGAAGCAGAGACAGGAGAATCTTTGGGCTCACTAGCCACCCTATCTGACTGAAAATAGCAGCTCTAGGAGTTACAGGTATGTGGGTCACACCTGGCTTTAAAAAACTAATTATTTATTTGCATATATTTGTGTGGGGAAGGCATGCCAGGGTATCTTGCTACAGCAAATGCCCATCTGGCTTTACATGGGTGGCTAGAGAATTGAACTTGGGCCAACAGGTTTCGCAAACAAGTGCCTTTAACTGCTGAGCCATCCACCTGAATTTATAACATGGATGCTGGGGAATCAAACTTAGGTCCTCTGAGGTCCTTAAACTTGGGTGGCAGGTACTTGTACCTGTGGAGTCATCTTCCCAGCCTTTACTTTTTATTTTATTTTATTTTTTGTTGGAGGGGTGAGGGAAAGAGAGAGAATGGATGCACCAGGGCCTCTAGCCACTGCAAACAAACTCCAGATACATGCACCATTGTGTGCATCTGGCTTACGTGGGTCCTGGGGAATCAAACCTGGGTCTTTAGGCTTCACAGGCAAGTGCCTTAACCACTAAGCCATCTCTCCAGCCCATTACTATTTGTTTTGCGAAAGGATATTTTAGCCCTTACTTTTTGCTTTGAGACAGGACATTCTTCTTCTTCCCCCTCACCCCCCGGTTTTTCAAGGTAGGGTCTCACTCTAGCTCAGGCTGACCTGGAATTCACTATGGACTCTCAGGGAAGTTTCGAACTCACAGTAATCCTCCTACCTCTGCCTCCCGAGAGGTGGGATTAAAGGCATGTGCCACCATGCCCGGCTGAGACAGGACATTCTCAAGTCACCTAGTGTGTCTTGAGCTCACTCTGTAGCCCAGGTAGGCCTTGAACTTTCAACCCTCTTGCTCAGCCTCCTGAGTTACTGATCTTATAGACCTGCACTATCCGGTCTGACTAATTTCCTATTCTTTAACTCATCTGTGTGCTTGGATTTTAAACAATAATAATAAGTTAGGACCTAAACATGGCCCAGTGGTAGAGGGCTTGCCTAGTGTGAGTGAAGCCCTGCTGCACCCCCAGCACCCCCCAAAAAAATCCATGATTTCACTAGACTAAAATCTCTTTGTGCAGTCTTCCTGCAAAGTGTAAACAGATTATAGGGAATGCCTATAGCACACGGGCGTGCCGTGATTTATGTGTTAGGTGTGTGAATGAATGAGTGCTGGGCGGGCTTGTCTGCACGCAGGTCATGATGGCACTTGTGGGCTCTGTGTGTGTGTGTGTGTGTGTGTGTGTGTAGGGGCAAGAGAACAGACATGGGTGTTGCCAAATCCCACAGATTGCAAGGTTTCCATGTGAGTTAATGGGATGCCACATCTAAGGGCAGCCTGGACAGGCTGAGGGTTGGGCAGATGGGACCATCTAGGGAGAGTTTTCTGCCTACGAGTCTGCTCCCCCTCCTGATATATATGTATGTTCTTAAAACTGCAGGAGGGAAACATTCCTTTCAGCATGGAAGGCTTTTTAGTTTCTTGCAAGAAAGATGCAAATGCCTCGGGTGGGGCGCATGCCTGAAGGACTTCTCAGTGACCAACTCAGCCAGGACTGGTGACTGGCTTGCTGACAGCCACATGGCTGTAGGGAGTGGGGTGCCGGGTGCCGGAGCACCTGATGGAGCATGAAGGGGACCACTGACAAAGTGTACTTTTTCTGTTTAACCATTGACTGGCATTGAGTTTGCTCCCAACTCTCTGTGACTCCCTGGCTTGGGAGAGGCCAGTGTGTGTGTGTGGGGGGGGGGGTACTTATGGTGCACACATACGCCTGTTGGGGGAAGGTCTGGGCCCCTCTGTACCTGAGAACTTCTCCAGGAGGGCGTTGAGCTCTGCCTCAATCTCACGGTGCATGGAGTCATTGGTCACCGCCAAAACCCACAGCAACAGGTTTGTGGCCAGGGTCAGCATGAGGCCACACCTGAAGGAAGGGTCAGACTCCACTCACACAGCCTGGCTGGCTCCCCAGTGCCCGATCCCCACACCCACCGTCACCAGGGACAGGGTGGGCCCTCAGTCCCAAAGCCAGATGCCATGTGGCATCAGGATGTTAGGAGTGCTGCGAGTCACCGAGGGTACAACCTGGACTAGCCCACAGCTGCAGCCCCCCACCCCCGGGGGTCTAGGGAAATGGAGGTGTGTGCGGGAAACAGGAGGTTCTGGAGGGTGCGCGGTCTTACCTAGTGAAGTTGGTCTGTACCTGAACACAATCCTTACAGTGTTTCCAGAGCACCCAGGTCTGAAAGAAACAGGACCTTGAGCCCAGGGACTGGTGAGGATGGCAGGCTGGGATGTGTATACCATAGCAATGGAGAGCCCAGGGAGAAAGCAGGGGTTGAAATCCTTGCTTTGTCATTTCCTTGCTGTGTGGTATTGAGTTAGTGGCAAAACATCTCTGAGCATTAGTTGGCTCAGCTCTGGAAAGTGGCCAAAATACCATTTTGGGGGCTGGAGAGATTGCTCGGTGGTTAAGGCACTTGCCTGCAAAGCCTAATGACCTAGGTTCGATTCCCCAGTACCCACATAAAGCCAGATGCACAAAGTGATGCATGTATCTGAAATTTGTTTGCAGTGGCTAGAAAACCTTATGTGCCCATTCTTTCTCTCTCTCTCTTTCTCTCTCTCTCTCTGCTTGCAAATAAATTTTAAAAAGTTTTAAAAAGCTGGGTGTGGTAGCATATGCCTTTAATCCCAGCACTCGGGAGGTAGAGGTAAGAGGATCACAGTGAGTTCAAGGCCACCCTGAGACTCCACAGTGAATTCCAGGTCAGCCTGGGCGAGAGTGAGACTCTACCTTGAAAAACCAAAAAAAAAAAATTAAAAAAAAAACACGTATCATTTTGGGGAGGTGGGTAGTGCCTACTTAGTGATGCTTGATCCAAGACCTGGTACATAGCAGATATAGACAGGAGCTTGGGTATCTGGAGGAGGGGGGATGTCTAGGCATATGCAAGTGGGTATAGGCTCATGAACTTACAGCTGTTTACATCTGGGAGATGTAGGTGGAATGAGATGCAGGTGTACAAAGGCGTATGTCGATGGGGGCACATGGAGGAGGGTTGTGCTGCGTGTCTGTGCCCTGGACATGGAGACACTGCCTAGGTGGCCATTTATTGTATAGGCTGGGTGGTATGTGGGGGTGGGGGTGTGTCCCCAGAGGAGTGAGGGTGGGAAAGGCCCGTCACCTGAACGCCCATGAAGACCATCTCCACGGCAGGGAAGATGAGCTCCACGTCTGACTTGCAGTGGCTGTGGCTCACGTCGTAGCCCATGCGGAACGCGTTCAGACAGATGGTACAGCTGCCGAAGAGTGCCAGGGAGCCTGGCCGGTTGGCACCGGGCAAGTGAGCCTGAGAACGTGCCCTGGAGCTGCCTGTCCTCCACCCCATCGCTCTCCACCCACTGGCACATCAGCACTTACCCCGCACCCAAATGGGTCCCGCGTGAGGGTCGCGGTACAGCACCGCGTGGGGCCTTCGCGCAGTGCCCATGGCATAGTAGATAAGCCAGAGGAGAGACAGGGCCTTGAGCACGGCCAGCAGGATCCACACGTCACCCAGAGTGACAGCCACGTTGTTGAAGATCATGCTGCAGATGAAGGCCCCGCCCAGGAACACCAGGTTCAGGGCCAGGAGCCCTGAGAACAGCTGTCCTGCCTTCTGGGCCTGCCGGTCCCTGCGCAGAAGCAGCGAGAAGTGCCGTGCCAGCCAGGACTTCCGTGGAGATGGGCCAGGGGGTCCCGTGTCCTCCTTCCCTGTGCCCACCGGGTCCTCGTGGGCGGGGACAGCTTCATCGGGCTGTGCTTCTGGATGGGGAGTGGGTGCAGCCTGGGCAGGAGCTGGAGAGGGAGAAAGAGCCCTGGGCTGGTTGGATGCTAGGACTCCACCTCGCCCCTGAGGGCCGTGTGATAAGCAACCTCTCTCTGGTTGGGGCATTAGCGCTGACCCATCTCTCTACCGGGACCCAAGGAGGTCGACACAGACCAGAACATAGACAGTGTGTTCTGCATATAAGCGTAAGAGATGATGGCCCCTGGTGTGAGGACCACCTACACACCCAAGCCCCTCTTCTTGACTCAGTGTTTTATTCTAAAGAGGGATACTGAGGCCTGCCCAGGGAGCCAGGGGCATATGCAAACTGCCTGGCCACTGAACAGTTTCCAGAGCTGGGCAAGCAACACACACCCTGTCAGTTCCTGTGGGAGTTCCACCCTTGGAATGTGGGTGTCTTCTCTGGTTCTGATAGTGGTGTATGATTGCCTCGTGGCGTGTTGAGAAGCACCCTGGGGATGAGTGCGGTGGGGGAAGACGCTGGTGGCTCCTCTGCGGGGACACTTGTCTCTCTCCTGAGTGTGAGCACACATCCGGCGTCAGCCATGCTGTGGAGCTGCTGGCTCCTCTGGAGGTCAGCAGCTCCTCCAGGCCAGAGGTCAGGTTCTGATTGATGCAAAGGTCTAACACTTGCCCACGTTTGCCCTTGACTCTGGAAGTTTCTGGACAACTTTCGGCACCAAATCCATGGACAGCTTTCCCTCCTGGCCCAATCCAGGAGGCTTTTCAGAATATCTTTTCCTCCCAGGATCCCTCACCCAAGTTGAGCCAGGTGAGGTTCCCAGGGACAACTTCCTGTTCCTTCTCTGCCAACCCCAGGGGTTCCACCTCGCTTTCATCTCAGCCCGCCCCCACTTCCCCTAGCCACTCTCGCGATCTGAGGCCCAGATGGCACTTGGCACCTTGGACAATGTACTTACGCTCTCCTCATCAAGGAAATGAACAATCAACTATGGAATGGCGGTGCTCCGTGGGCAACAAGTTCTTTCTCTCCCAATCTCTCTCTCTCCCTCTCTCTCTCTGTCTCTGTCTCTTTGGATCAGACTATGCCCAAGGCCTTGTGCTAGGCAAGTGCTATACCACTGAGTTATATCCTCAGCCCAACAACTCCTTGGGAGAATACATGAATTAATTCATGAATTTGATGATCTGATACCCGCCAAAGTGTGAAGAGGAGTGCAGTGGTTAGCTGTTTGTGAATTTCCTTTCGGTTCCTTCCAGATTCTGGCGACAACGAGACGGTTGGGGTTCTTGGTGAATTTCAGAGCACGTGGGGGTCACTGGAGGGCAAGATTCCAAGTTCTCTCCCTTCAGGGTTCCCTCCCTGACAGCTTCCACCTGCAACACTCCTTTGATTCAGCGCTGCCCGGGAGGTTAAAGGGAGCTATCAAAGGTGGGTGTGTGTGTGAGTGTGTAAATGTGGTTCATAGTCTTGCACGCTGCCGGGGTGGGCGTCAAGGAGTTGGAGAAGAGGGCTAGATCCAGTGTGCATGAACCGACAAGAACGCCGCCACCCCTTGGCACAATCCCTCGGCGCGACGCCAGTGGACGGGGTGGGCCCAGACACCAAACTGGTTTACGGGTGGCTTCCGAGGCCTTGAGAGCGGTCGGGGCGCGGTGCAGGGCGAGGAGCGCCGGACCAGCTCGGAAGGAGCAGGCTGCTTGAGCGCAGTCAGGGCAGCTTTGGGATTTTTCTTTCACCCAAGGGTCTTCAAGGCCAGGTCAGCGGCGTTCAGGCAGTCCCCACCCCCATACTCCTTTAACCATCCATCCATCCATCCATCCATCCATCCATCCATCCATCCATCCATCCATCCATCCATCCATCCATCCATCCATCCATCCGTCATCCATCCACCCATCCACCCAGCCACTCACCCATGTTTCTGACTTTCCGGGCTTTGGTGCCCCCTTTGGACTGGGCGGACCCAGCCTGCGCCGGGCGCGCTCTGCGGACCTCTGTGCGCCCCAGGAGAGGAAGTGGACGTGGGCGCAGAGATTGAATTCAGTGGGGAGCGGGAAGGGGGGCACGGAGGAGCCAGCCTCCCGTGGCAAGCTCGCCTCCTCACCCACTTTCCTCAACCAGTCCTGCAACCCCTGTTTTCTGAACTTCGCTTTGGGAGGAGTAAGCGAGCGTCGCGGTGGGCTTCGGGGAAGGTTCCGCCTGTTGATGGAGGAGCGCGCCCCGAGTCCCCGGGATCCTTACCTGAGCTCTGCGCAGCCATGGCCGCGGGCTGAGCGCCGACCGGGCGCAGCGCGGATCCTCGCTCGGCGCAGGTGAGCTGCCAGCGCCCCGGGACCGAGGCCCCGACGCCCTGCCCCCGCCGGACTGCGCAGCCGCCGCTCGGGCTCCGCGGCCCATCGATTTTTCTGTTGACTTTGGGAATCTCATTAATCCCTCGTTAATGAGCCCGCCGGGGGCTCGGGCGCGACGGAGCAGCCAATGGCCCGGCGGCCGGGCGGGAGGGCGGGGTCAGGGTGGAGGAGTGGGGTGTAAGGTCGCCAGGTCCATAGTAGAGGGCTTGTGGGGGTTCAGGCCATTCTGTCCTGGGGAGGACAAGCCGGGCATGCGTGTCCAGCCATCGGGTCTGGGGTCGCCCGTTTTCAGTACTGTACCCAGCAACGTAAATGAGCCAAGCGCTCCTCAGGGTCCTCCCTCTGCTTTAGGTCAAAAATTAAAAATTAAGCCGGACGTGGTGGCGCACGCCTTTAATCCCAGCACTCGGGAGGCAGAGAAAGGAAGATTGCCATGAGTTCGAGACCACCCTGAGACTACGTAGTGAATTCCAAGTCAGCCTGGGCCAGAGCGAGACCCTACCTCAAAAAAACAAAGCAAAACATTGGGAGGCAGAGGTAGGAGGATCGCCATGAGTTCAAGGCCACCCTGAGACTGCATAGTGAATTCCAGGTCAGCCTGGCCTAGAGCGAGACCCTACCTTGAAAAACAAACAAAACAAAACAGACAAACAAACAAAAAACAAAACAAAACAACAGCAACAACAACAAAAAAATTAACTCAGGGTGGAAGACAACCTGTCAGAGCCTCATCCTGACAAGCCCAGACATGGAATAGGAGGCAGGGGAAGAGGCATCCCTCTGGGCCTCAGTTTCATTAGTGGCCTCTGAGACCCACGGACTTCGTGTTGCATTCATGGTCTAGACCAGCTTCCTCGTGGCCTCAGTGATGCTCTTCCCTGCCTGGTCTTTCGGCTCTTCTGGCTGTGGTATTTCCATTCCAATCTTTCACTCAATAAAATTAAAAATTAAAAAGCCAGCTGGGTGTGGTGGCGTTCACCTTTAATCCCAGCACTGGGTGCTGTGAGTTCAAGACCACACTAGAGTGAATTCCAGGTCAAGGTCAGCTTGGGCTAGAGAGAGACCCTACCTCAAAAAATAAAAAGAAAAGAAAGAAAAAGAAAGACTAAAAAGCCAGGCATGATAGCGCACACCTATGATTTCAGCACTCAAGAGGTAAAGACAAAAGAATCAAGTATTCAAGAGCATCCTTAGCTACATAGTGAGTTGGAGGCTAGCCTGGACTACATGAGACCCTGACTCAAAAAAAAAAAAAAAACAGAGCCAGGCGTGGTGGCGCACGTCTTTAATCCCAGCACTTGGGAGGCAGAGGTAGGAGGATCGCCATGATTTTGAGGCCACCCTGAGACTACATAGTGAATTCCAGGTCAGCCTGGGCTAGAGTGAGACCCTACCTCAAAAAACCAAAACAACAACAACAACAACAACAAAAAGCCACACAATAAAACAAAACAAAGCAACCTTCTCCCCCTTGTGGCGGTGCATGTGAGTTCCAGGTCAGCCTGGGCTAGAGTGAGACCCTACCTTGAAAAGAACCAAAGATAAATAAATAAATAGAGAGATAAATAAATAAAAAATAAAACAAAACACCCCCAGTACCCTCCCTCCAGCAAACTAAAACAAAATCGATCTCCGGCCGACCGTAGCCTTCAGTGTTCCTCCTGCCTCCCTCAAGGTGCAAGCCCCAAGGCTCTGGAGAAGCTCTGGGACCCTGGGAGGGGGGTGGGCAGGTAAGGGGAGACCTCCAGGGATGAGGACTTGAATCCCTCAAGTTCTCCTAAACCTGAAACAACCCTGTTATGGACTTGGATTCCTGACATTCCTGTAATCTGGTACAGGGGTTCAGATCGGCAGGAGGAGTAACTCCTAGCGTTGATGGCACCAGAGTATACTATAGCTGATGGCAACTCATTGAGCATTTCACAATAACAAATCGAGAGGACTTTGAAACCTCGCAGCATGTGCCAATCATTCTCACCTGATCATGACATACTGCATGTGTGCACCGAAAAGCCACCCTTTCCCACACATGTGTACAGTGACGGGGCCAATTAAAAAAATATATTAACAGAGATCACTGCTTCATAAAGAAGGATTTTCAAAGAATAGTTTATTGAGTGCACTGCAAGAGGGCAGTGGGCTGGGCAGTAATCAGAGGGCCACCTGCGGTTTTGAAAAAAAAAAAGTTTGAAAATGGTTCCTGTTGATAGGAAGGCTCTCGCTGGCTGTCACCTCGGAGCACGTCGCTCTACCTCTCTGGGCCTCAGTTTCTTTTCTTTGTAAAACACGGATAATGCATTAGGTCAGACCATCCTAAGTTTACTTGTGTCAACAGACACAAAGGAAATACGATTACCTGTATGTGTCATCTGGAGATAAGGAAAAGAGGAAGGTGGTAGCTTGGGAACTCCATACAGCCCTTCCCAGTCACGCAGTTACCTACTGTTTAGATAGTCTGCAGTTCATACTCAGTTCATGGTGACATGTTTGAGGAGAGACTTGAAAACCCTGGGCCTTTCCAGCTTGGGCAGCCAACATGCTCTCCTGTGATCATTCATAGGAGGCAGCTGAAGAGAAGTGAGAAACAAGGAGGTGAACTGTGGAGTTGTTGGTTCTCAGCTCCAGGCAGTTCACTGGCCAGGCCACTGGGATGAAGAATGGGGCCCAAAGCCAGTACTTCCGGTTCCTGCCTGGCCTAGGATGGCTGCAGAGAGAGGTCTCCTCCCCACAGGGTCTCGAAGGGGTGATAGACAAGTGTTCATTTTCATTTAAAAACTCATCCTGGCCAGTCGTGGTGGCGCAAACCTTTAATCCCAGCACTCGGGAGGCAGAGGTAGGAGGATTGTTGTGAGTTCAAGGCCACCCTGAGACTCTCCATAGTGAATTCCAGGTCAGCCTGGGATAGAGCGAGACCCTACCTCGAAAAACAAACAAACAAACAAAGGTCCTGGAAAAATAGAACTTTTTGTGTAAATTCAAATCTGAGGCTGGTGGGCAGTGGGTGGGACTGTGCCACCATGACTGCCAGCCCAGAGCGGCTGACGTGCCCCTCCTGTACCTCAGGACAGCACGTAGACCTCCAGCAGGCTGGAGACCGCGTGCATGCGGTAGAAGATGCCGAAAGGCAGGCAGATGTTGACGATGGCCGCCCAGAGGGAGTAGCCGTAGAAGTCCACCTCCACCGTGTTGCTGAAGTGAGGGCGGGCCCCGAAGGCAGGCATGATCCACAGCTGTGTGGAGAGGGGGCTGCGTGAGGAACGGACCCAGGACGGACCTGCTCCTCCTTCTGAGGGCTTTACTGAGTGCGACCAGATGAGGTCCCAGCCTTCTAGATTCATGGACACTTTGGGCTGAGTGTCATCTTGGACAGGGCCTGATGCTGTCTAAGGAGCCCAACTAAGCTGGCCTACTCCTAGGCTAAGGTTCCAGCTATAGTCTACCCCCTCCTGTCCTGTTACCCGGGCCCGCCTGTGGGATGGACATTCAATAGATGATGTAAGAAATTGGTATCAACAGCTGAACCAGCAGAGGGAAAGGCATGTGCTCTGGTGGTGGTGGAGGTGGTAAAATTGGTCAGGCCCAGGGCAGGGGATTCAGGACCCAGCCAGAAAACTCTCCTACCCCAGCCCGCCATGAGGTCTGCTGTCTGCTCCACCTTCCTAGTCTTGGGGTGCGGAGGGCAAGTCTTCACCTCTGGCTAGGAGCTCAGATGGTCCCAGTGTGGACTTTGAGGTTGGTTTGACCCTCCCCCAATCCTGAATAACTCTGTTCTTGGGGATGTTACAATCTCCTCTGAGTCCATTTCTGTCCCATAAAATGCAAGGACGAGCTGCAGCTGGCAGAAGGGATCAGATTCGGATACTTGGACCAGGAACAACCTCTTGGGGGTCGCTGTCAGCCTACAAGCCAGGCCTAGTGGGAGGTGGGGCCTGGGCGGGGATGGGGTATAGGAGACATGGGTGGGCAAGACACCAAAGGAGTCCCAGACATAATGATTTTTGTGTGTCTAGTGTGTGTGTGTGTGGGGGGGGGCACACGCGCATGTGTACGTAGACCTGTCTACCCCATGGGGGTGTGTGCAGAAGCCAGAGAATGCTGGAGGTCTTCCCTCATCATTCATCTACCTTTCCTTGAGATGGGGTCTCTCGCTGAATCTGGAGCTGCTGGTTTTGGTCAGTCTGGCTGACCAGTGAGCCCCAGGGATGCTCCAGTCTCCACTCCCCACAGGCCTGGGGTTGCAGGTATGGCCATGGCAGCTGTTTATGTGGGTGCTGCAGAATCATACTATGGGCAAATCAGGCCCTAGTGCTGTATGGCAAACACTCCTTACCTGCTGAGCATCTCTCTAGCCCCACAATGAGATTTTGAGCCTTATTGCTTCCCTAGTAAGAGCAGAGTTTGGTGACCACATATTTTTCCCTCCTTCCCTTCTTTCTGTCCATCCGTCCTTCTTTCCTCCTCCTTCTTCTCTCTCTCTCTTTTTTTTTTTTTGAGGTAGGGCATTGCTCTAGCCCAAGCTGACCTGGAACCTGGAATTCACTATGTAGTCTCAAGATGGCCTCGAACTCACAGTGATCCTCCTACCTCTGCCTCCCAAGTGCTGGGATTAAAGGTGTGCACCACCACGCTTGGCATAATTAAATATTGACAATCTCTGGCATGGGGTTATATAATTAACTCTGAGGGGACCATGGCTGTGTGGGAAGTTAGTTGCCTCTAGGATGGGCAGTATGGAGAGGGAAGCTACTAAGAATTCACCTGCTGTATTTCATGCAGAATTACGTGGCACAGAATCCACCCTTTGGGAGTTGTTCTACATTGGAATATATTCACACATATGTGAGATACATGTATGTATATATATATTATATTTTTTAGAGCTGGAGATAAAGGCTAGGTTTTGTTTTTTTTAATTTGAGGTAGGGTCTCACTGCAGCTCAGGCTGACCTGGAATTCACTCTGTAGTCTCAGGGTGGCCTCGAACTCACAGCGATCCTCCTACCTCTACCTCCCGAGTGCTGGGATTAAAGGCGTGCGCCACCATGCCTGGAAAAACCTAGAATTTTGAGACTATTGTGGAAGTACTCTACAACTAAGCTATATCCCAAGCCCCAGGACCTACCATATTAAAGCTTTTCTACATTAGGGTATTTCTTCTAATAGAGGGTACAGTCAAAATATCTTTTAAAAGATTGAGTCAAATATCATTAGGAGTGTATTTTTTCCATTTGGGATGAACAGTCATTCTTTGGTATCCACGAGGAGTTATTTCTAGACCCTCACCTGGAGCCCATATTTTTAGGGGCACCAGCACCCAAAGATGTTTATGTCCCTGATGTAAAATGATATACCACTTGTGTATAACTTGTGCATATCCTCCTGTATACTTCACAACACCTCTAAATCTGCATTGCCAGTGTGTAAATGGCACGCGAATAGTTGGTACCTTGTATTGTTATGAAAAGGGAAAAATCTACGTGTTTAGTATGGATGGAAATATTTCCCTAATATTTTCCATCTGAGGCGTGGGTGAAGCCTGGGCCACGGAACCCACAGATCCAGAGGCTGATACTCATGAATGCACATCTCTGCATCAGAGATTCTTGCCCTGGAGAGCGTGTCTGCACTGAGCCACTTCTATGCTAAGTGTAGCTGTGTTGGGGATGTTTCTGTATTGGGGTACACCCTTGTGATGGGGGTTTCTGCTCCAGGGTGTTTCCATCTAGGGATCCAACTTATGCTGAAGGAAGTCTGTCTCTCTTAGTAGCAAGGTTTGCCAAGTCATCGGGGAGGAGACAGCTGTTAGATGCCTTCCTCTTCCCTGCCAGCCCTCCAATGCACCTTGCCAACAGACCACTCACACTTATGCTGATCTCTGCCACCTCCTGCCACTGCTCTAGTTTATCCCAAGAAGTAGGCAGGTCACAAGATCCCAGGAGCAATCACACCTTCCACCTGACAATGAGGTCTCCCACTTTCCACATCAGCTCCTAGCTCCCTCTCACCTTGGCCCACCCCCTCATCAACCTTTCCCTGGCACCCCTGCCATCTGTTACATGCCAGAGGGCTGGGATTTCATTCTCTCTGTGTGGCTTGAGATACTGTTTGCCTAAGGGTGGCAGCTGGCTCTCTCCAAACCTACTTCTGCACTAAGATTCAACGACTAATTGAACACTGCCCCCCCCCAGCATCCTTTCTTAGCTTCCTTTTACTCCCTCCTCCCCCACCTCCCCCAGCTACTCACAATGATATTGCACAGCAGGAGAAACAGAGAAATATCTTTTAGGCACCGACGTCTCCAGTGGCACCTGGGGACCGAGATAATGGCCATTGCTTCCTGAGGAGTTTCTGGGTTGGGGCTTCCCAGCCTAGGAGTGGACGGGCAGGCGGGCAAAGCGTGGAGAGCATCCAGATTGGCAAAGGTGAGACCTTGGCAGGGCTCCTTGGGGGGCGTTTTGTGAGGTGTAGCCCCAGGTGGTCCCCGGTGGAGGCTCTCAATAATGAACACATTCTGGAAGGTGTGCTGGGCAATCATGAGCAGAGAATAGGCCAGGTTGAGGGCTCCCAGGAGATCCCTGGGCGTGCCCACGACTACAGCCACGATGGAGTAGTAGGAGATGGCGTACTGACCCAGGGCAGCACCCATTAGCAGCGCCACATCCAAAGTGCGCGTGGGGTTCTTATGCTGGTCCATGGCCCGGCGGTCGAAACGGTAGATGACTGAGCCACTCAAGCTGACCAAAGTCATGAGCCCAAGACAGACGATGTTGAAGCTGTAGTAGGTGACCAGAGCCTGTCGGGTGCGGCCTCCTTCCCCGCTCACCTGGACCTCATAAATGATGAAGACGGCTAGTCCCACCACAAAGAGCATCAGGCCCAGGATGGGGCCAGCAAAAAACGTCTCTCTGAAGACACTGACCCGGGATGGCGTGTGGCCATGGCCGTGGGCCGAGACTAGCAGCCTTCCCACGTTCTTCCACATGACGTAGAGCATGGTGGAGGCAAAGAGGCTGTACTCGATGTTGAAGGGATGCAAGTAGAAGCAGCCCTGCTGGAAAACCTGGCAGAGAGCTGTGCTGCAGGAACACGGGTCTCCTCCGGCAGCGCTGCCCGCGCGTCCCACTACGGAGAGAGGACACAGGCCGGGCAAGTTTCTCTCCGCCAGTCACCACTGCGGCGCCGGGGTTCTGACAGAGCCCAGCATGGCCGTCCGCTGCACAATTGTTTACTGAGCACCTAACTATGTCCCAGACACTATGACATGCACCAATGTTCTTAAAACAAACAAGGGCTGGAGAGATGGCTGAGTGGTTAAGGCACTTGCCTGAGAGCAAAAGGGACCCAGGTTCAATTCTTCAGTGCCCATGTAAAAGCCAGGTGTACAAGGTGGTGCACGGGTCTGGAGTTCATGTGCAGTGGCTAGAGGCCCTGACACACCTATTCTCTCTCTCTCAAATAAATCAATAACATACATACATATATATGTATATATATATGTATGTATGTGTATATATATATGTGTGTGTGTGTACATATATGCAGATATACATACATATATATGTGTGTGTATATATATATGTATATGTATATATATATATATATATATATATATATATATATATATATATGAAGAAACAAAACTGGGGGCTGGGGAGATTTCTCAGTGGTTAAAAGCTCTTGCTTTCAAAGCCTGTCCACCCGGGGTTCAATTCCCCAGCCACCTATGTAAAGCCAGGTAAGCATTTGTTTGCAGCAGCAAGAGATCCTAGTGCACACAGACAGCCAGCCACACACACACACACACACAGAGATGAAAAAAAAATTAAGCTGAGCGTGGTAGTACATGCCTTTAATCCCAACACTGAGGGGGCAGAGGAAGGCGATCGCTGAGAGTTGAAGGCCAACCTGACACTACACAGTAAATTCCAGGTCAGCCTGGGCTACAGTGAGACCCTACCTCAAAAAAAGTTTTTAAAAAAAACCTGCACTGCAGATCTCCTCACCCCCATTCCTTCAGTCCCTCTGCACCCATGACGA
Organism: Jaculus jaculus; assembly: GCF_020740685.1. NCBI lineage: Eukaryota > Metazoa > Chordata > Mammalia > Rodentia > Dipodidae > Jaculus > Jaculus jaculus. The sequence continues at coordinate 124,024,702 of NC_059110.1, forward strand.
TGCCTGGTTCCCTGAGATGGGCAGGCTCTGGTCCTCTTAGAAGGTGGCCCTCTTGGGATCCCCTGAGTTCAGGCTTCCTCATTGCTCTAGCATCAAATAACCCAGAGCTCCAGTGACTGTGCCCAGGTCTCATCGTGAGCTCCCATCACTTTGGTTTGCACCACAGTGACAGGGAGCTTGACTCGACTTCAGAAGGTGCTTTTTAAGATAGTTTATGTCTTCGCAAATGGCTCTTTTAGCCCCCCAAACTCTCTTAAGCTCTATCTACAGGTAAGGAAGCTAAAGTCCAGTGAGGTGGGGCAACTTGTAATGAGACAGCCAATAAAAACTGCATGAGGGGTTGGAGAGATGGCTCAGCAGTTAAAGCATCTTGCTTGCAAAGCCTGACATCCTGGGTTTGATTCTCCAGTACCCACACAAAGACAGATATGCAGAATGGTGAATGCATTTGGAATTTGTTTGCACCCATTCTCTCTCTGTGTGAAAATAATTAATAAACAAAAACTAAAGTGGGGGCTGGAGATATGGGTCAGTGGTTAAGGCACTTGCCTACAAAGCCAAGGGACCTAGGTTTGATTCCCTAGTGCCCACATAAAGCCAAATGCACAAGATGGCATATGCATCTGGAGTTTGTTTGCAGTGGCTGGAGGCCCTGGTGCACCCATTCTCTCTCTATCTGCCTCTTTCTCTCTCTCTCTCAAAATAAATCAATAACATATACTCTAGCCCAGACTGACCTGGAATTCACTATGGAGTCTCAGGGTGGCCTCTAACTCACGGTGATTTTCCTACCTCTGCCTCCTGAGTGCTGGGATTAAAGGCGTGTACCGCCATGCCCGGCTAATAAAATATTTTTGAAAAAATTAAAAAAAAAAAAGACAACTGCATGAGGGTCCTCTTTCCCTCCCCACGGACCCACCTGTTCCGGTGAATGGCTTCCTGGGACTGTGTTCACGACCATCAGAAGATACACACGATGGTCCTGCTGGCCTGGACTCTCCCTGCAGGCTGCCACCATGCTTTCTATTCCCAGGTCCTTTCTCATGGCAGCGGAGGACTATGTGTGCATGGTTGTCTGTGGTTGTGCAGTTGACTGTGTGCACAGGTGTCTCTGTGTGTGCGGGTGTCTGTGTGCATGTAGGTGTTTGTGTGCACAGATGTTGTGTGTGTGCAAATGTCTCTGTGTGCACAGGTGTCTGTGCACAGGCATCTTAGTTATCTAGTCTGGCCCTGGCTAGCGGGCTCTTGGAGAACTCCAGAGTAGACTCTGTGCTTCCCTAGTGTAGCTCACTGGTTAAAAGCCAAGATGGGGCAGAGGTAGGAGGATTGCCATGAGTTCAAGGCCACCCTGAGACTACATAGTGAATTCCAGGTCAGCCTGGGCTAGAGTGAGACCCTTCCTCGAAAAACTAAAAAAAAAAAAAATAATAATAATAATAATAATAAAATAAAAAAGGGTGGGGGCTGGGCTGGAGAGATGGTTTAGCAGTTAAGGCCCTTGCCTGCAAAGCCAAGGACCCAGGTTCAATTCCCTAGGACCCACCGAAGCCAGATACACAAGGGGTGCACACATCTGGAGTTTGCAGCAGCTGGAGGCCCTGATGCCCCCACTCTCTCACTCTCTCTCTCTCATATAAATAAATAAATAAATAAATAAAAATAAAATATTTAAAAAGGGGGGCTGAAGCCGGGCATGGTGGCGCACACCTTTAATCCCAGCACTTGGAAGGCAGAGGTAGGAGGATCGCCATGAGTTCGAGGCCACCCTGAGACCACATAGTTAATTCCAGGTCAGCCTGGGCTAAAGTGAGAGCCTACCTTGAAAGAAAAAAAAAAAAAAAAAAAAGCAAAGCAAAGATGGACTTGAGCGGTAGTGCTCCATTCCCAGGCTCTGTGACTCTGGACAAAGCACTCATCCCTCTGTGTGTAGTTTGTGCACCTGTCAAGTGTGACTATTAATGCTACTTGGGTCCAAAGGAGCTGGGATAGTTAACCAGAACTTGGCAGGATGCAGGGTACACACTAGCCACACAGCCTACGTTCCAGTGACGTCAGCATCTTTCTTATCACGATGTGGGGATTGTTTCTCACCTCTTCCTCCTTCCCAGCCTCGTGCGGCAGGACTTCTCTGCCTCCCCTCCCTCTCCTTTCCCCTCCCCCAACTTGATTCCTCTTTCTGTCTCTTCCAGGACCTTGGGTCCATTCTTGGAGGGAGGGAGACTTGGACAGTAGGGTCAAGGCTGTACCTTTGAGGATGAGGCAATACCCCATTGCTACTCTTTCTGGTCACCTGTACCCACACTTCTGGGGTAGAGCCTGGAATGGGAGGAGGCCCCTGGCTTCCACCTTTGCCTCCATCCCTGCACAGAGGCACGGTTGACTGGCTACCCACGTGCATGGCATCCACCCAAAACCTGGCGATCACAGACCCAGGTCTACGAGGAAACTCACGGTCAGGGGCAAGGCGGGTGTGGCTGGTGGTGTTGGCTGAGCTGCTGTACGAGTGCGCCTGGTGCACAGACTCATCCACTACGGCTGCCATCCAGATGGCCAGGTTGGTGGTGAGGGTGAACATCAGCCCACACCTGTTTTGGGGTGATGATGGGGGAGAACAAAGGCTCATGAGGCATTGACACACTTGGGGCCCTGACAAGTCAGGAGGAGGGCTGGGGTTAAGGGAGCCTTCCAGAGAGATGGCATTGTTAGAGGAGAAGGCAGCCAAGCTCCTGCGAAGAGGGGAGATGAGCTTGGAAGGTAGACTCCGCCTGACAATACCAGGAGAGGGCCAGCTGGTTTCCAGAGGCTCAGCTCCCACTAAGGGGAAGGGCACAGAACAGATAGTGGGCATCAAGAGGACCAAGGGGTCTGAGCGGCTGAAATCCCACCCAGGAAGTAGAGGGAGGAGCCCCACCCAGAGTGGCACCCCTCCTCTCTCACCTAGGTAGACTCTCAGACATGGACATTGGACTGTGGCTCTCACCTGGTCAGGTCCAGGTGGGTGTGGATACAGTCTTTAGCAGAGACCCAGAGGAAGTAAGTCTGCGTGGAGAGAGGGAATGGACTGAGTACACCAAATAAAAGCTAAGCTCTAGAGCCCTTGTGCATGTCCACACCCAAGCCCAGTATGGCATTCTCTCTACTCCAGGAGCCCTTATACTTCTGGATTTGGGATTATTTTAGCCTAAAGGTACAGTTTCTATAAAAATAGTCATTCTCTGTTCCTTAAAGGTTGGCGAAGTGTCACCTGTAAAGCTCTTCCCTCCTGGGGAGTTGGGCCAGGGCAAATGACAGGGTGCAATTACATTTTTGGCTATCAAGCTATTTGTTTCTGACAGCAAGGTTAGCCTAAGAATGTGTCTGCTCAGGGCGGGCATGGTGGTGCACACCTTTAATCCCAGCATTCGGGAGGCAGAGGTAGGAAGATGGCCGTGAGTTCAAGGCCACCCTGAGACTACACAGTGAATTCCAGGTCAGCTTGGGCTAGAGTGAGACCCTACCTTGAAAAACAAGAAAGAAAGAGAGGAAGGAAGGAAGGAAGGAAGGAAGGAAGGAAGGAAGGAAGGGAGAAAAAATATGTTTGTTCAAGATGCAAAGGGTCTTGATGCCTTATTCCTCTGTAGTCCAGGCTGGCCTCAAATTCACTCTGCAGTCAAGGATGACCTTGAGCTTCTGATCTTCCTGTTTTCACTTCCCCATGTTGCGATGACAGGTGTGTTCCTCACACCCAGCTCCTCGGGGCCTTCTCTCCTCTGTCCTCATCTCCTGCTTTTTTTCTCCCTTTGTTGTCCCATGAGGTCTTGGCCTCATATGGCTGCCACTGGATCCCTGGCATGGGCACTGCTGGTGCAGGGGCATTGGTGGAGTTTCTTGGCGGGGCGGGGGGAGGGAGGTGTGCCTGCCAGAGGACAGCCCTGGGTGTTGCTTCCCTCTGGCACCATCCATCTTGCTTTTTGAAACTCATTGGCTTCGAACTTGACAATTAGGCTAGACTGGCTGATCAGTAAGGCCCAGGGATTCTCCCCATGCTGGTATTACAAGCATGCACTCAGCCTTTCTTTCTTTCTTTTTTTTTTTTTTTGGTAGCCCAGGTTGATCTGGAACATACTCTGTAGTCCCAAGTTGGCCTTGAATTCACAGTGATCCTCCTACCTATGCCTCCAGAGTGCTAAGGTTAAAGGCGAGCATCACCATGCCTGGCTTCATCCAGGTTTTTTTTTGAGGTAGGGTCTCACTCTAGCCCAGGCTGACCTGGAATTTACTATGTAGTCTCAGGGTGGCCTTGGACTCACGGCGATCCTCCTACTTCTGCCTCCCGAGTGCTGGGACTAAAGGCATGTGCCACCATATCCGGCCTCACCCCAGCTTTTTCACATGGGTTCTGGAGATTGAAACTCAGGTCTTTGTGCTTGCAAGGGAGTACTTTACTGACTGAGCCATCTCCCCAGCTTTCATGAGCTTTTTAGCTCATGGGATTAGAGACCAAAACTACAGAAGTGTCAATGTGTGGAGCTGTGGACATCTGGGTGCCAGCGGGATGCTTCAGGGCAAGGTCCATCTCACTAGTCATCACAGGCATGTTACAGGATGAGAGCTTTCTCTCCCATTCAAGGCCAGTCCTGCCTTAGCTCAATCAGAAGGGCTTCCAAAATGGTCTTTATGCAATACATCCCCAAAATAAAATTGAAACCCCCCCCCAAAAAAACGTAAAAAAACAGGCATGATGGTGCACGCCTTTAATCCCAGCACTGGAGAAGCAGGGTAGAAGGATCACCGTGAGTTTGAGGCCACTCTGAGATCACATAGTGAATTCTAGGTCAGCCTGGGCTAGAGTGAGACCCTACCTCAGAAAGAAAAAAACAAGGGCTGGGGAGGTGGCTTAGCAGTTAAGGCACATGCCTGTGAAGCCTAAGAATCCAGGTTTGTTTCTCCAGGTCCCACATAGGCCAGATGCATGTGTGATGCATGTGTCTGAAGTTTGTTTTCAGTGGTTAGAGGCCCTGGTGTGCCCTTTTCCTTTCCCCTTCCCCTCTGTAATGAATAAATTAAAAACAAACAAACAAAACAAATTAGTTAAAAAAGGGGGCGGGGGTATGGGGGCACATGTGTTTAATCCAGCACTTGGGAGGCTGAGGTAAGGAGGATTTCTATGAGTTCAAGGCCAACCTGGAACTATAGAGTATATTCCAGGTCAGCCTGGGCTAGAGCCAGACCCTACCTAAAAAGAAAAAAAAGAAAGAGAGAAAGAGAGAGAAATTGGCTGGGCATGGTGGCACACGCCTTTAATCCCAGCACTTGGGAGGCAGAGGTAGGAGGATTGCTGTGAGTTCAAGGCCACCCTGAGACTCCATAGTGAATTCCAGGTCAGCCTGGGCTACAGTGAGAGCCTACCTCGAAAAACCAAAAAAAAAAAAAAAAAAAAAAAAAGAATTTGAACTTGTCTGCAAAGTCCTAGTTAAAAGCGCCCCACCTTCTGAACAAATACCAGACATGGAGCTGTGGCTGAGGCCACAGCATGGCCCTGGGCAGAGGCCGATGCCCTCCATGGGTACCCAAGGTTCTAGCAGCCAGGGCTGGAGCCACCACAACACCTCCTAGGTGTTAACTATTGACACTGCTTGAGTTGAAATAAAACTGCAGCGCCCCTCAGTAAGAGCTCACACTTAAATCTTACTTCATGAGTCAGTGCTTCCTTGTTTGTGGGCTCATACGATGCTCACCACATTCTGAACCCATTTACTTGATGGCTCCGGGTGGACGTGGGTGTGGAGCTCAGGTCTCCTGGCTCCTTGCTGAGTATTGGCCTTGTCCTACCCAGGACACTCGACCCACCTACCTGGACAATGACAAACAGGGCCTGGATGATGGGGTGCAGGATCTTGATGGCAGACTGGCACTCAAAGAAACTGGAATAGTAGCCAGTCTTGAAGACATCCAGGATGAGGGTGCAGATCCCAAACAGCACCAGCCCACCTGGGGATCAGGGGCAACAGGATGGTGGTCAGAGAGGTAGGGGGAGGCTTGCCGGGTGGAGGGTGGGCGGTCAGATGGGTGAGTGTGGGGAATGGGCGGGTGACTGGGGTAGATGAGGGGATGACTGGGGAGGGTGGAAGGATAGGTGAACAGGTAAATGGGAAAGTGGATGCACTGAAGGATGAGTGGGTGGATGGAAGGAAGAGTGGATGAATGAACAGACGGATGGATGGGAGAAGGGTAAGGGAATGGGCAAACTGAAGAGCTGGAAGATGAATGGAAGGATGCGTGCATTACTGAGAGGGCGGGTAGATGGACATCCTATCCTTTGAGGCCGCAGAACTAAGGGGAAGGGCGCTGGACCAGCTCCACGCGTGGTCATTGTCTTCTGTTTTCTGCTCCCCCCCCCGGGGGGGGGCTGCTTGTTATCACCTCTCTCCAAACTTTGGACAAGGCGAAGACGCTTCCTCCATCCTTCTATTCACCTTCTAAGAACCCCTCTTTCTCCTCCCCTCTCCCACAGCATCCTCCCTCCATGGGGCTCTCACTGCCTTCACTCTTTAGGAAGAAACTTCTCACCTGTCTACCCAAACCCGCATTCTGCAGGTCCTCCAAGAGCCTGGCCTCCATCCAGCTCCCCCGTGGCGCCCACCCCACGGCCACCACTCCCCACCCCTCCCCGCACCTCGGAGCCAGATGGGGCCAGCGTGGGCGTCCCGGTGGGGCACCGCGCCGCGGCAGCGCGAGGTGCGCAGGAGGTAGAAGGCGATCCATAAGGCCGCCAGCAGCATCATGGCCGTGAGCAGCGCGAACACGTCGGTGTCGTACACGGCCACCTTGTTGAAGGCGCCCCCGCTGACCAGCGTGCAGGCCAGCAGCAGCACGTTTACCGCCAGCAGCACCGACAGCAGCCGGCCGCCCTTTTTCCACACTTCGCGGGGTCCAGCCCCGGGCGCAGGCGGGCTTTCCTTGGGGCCTTCCTTGGGGCCCGGCACCAGCACCTCGGACATGGCTGGGGGAGACTGCTACTCACTGCGGGGAGGGAGAACCACACACCGGGTCAGCCCAGGGCGCTCTCTTTCTCCCGTGTAACCCCTAGATTTGGGGACCCTGGAAGCTGGGGGCTGAGGATGCTGGAAGCATCGCTGGGGAAGGGGAAGAGAAAGAAAAACAAAATTCAGGCTTCACCTCCGCTGGATGGAGAGCAGAGACAAAAAGCACTAGGGAGGCACCCCGTCTAGGATCCCACTCCCCAATTCCGACAGGCCTCTGGCAGGGAGCACGCACCTGGCTGCAACGGGAGCCTGCACGAAGTTGGGGGTCAGGGGGTTGCAAGTGTCTCCTCTCTCCGATGCCAGGCTGGGTGGGTGCTTTATACCGGAGAGGGCAGGGTGATTTACAGCCGCAAGAGCTCGGCTCCATAAACCGCTCAGTCCTACTCACATGATCCATCTTTTCTCCCAGCTGAATTTAGGGAAGGGCGGGAGGGAGCCAGATAAGGTGAGATTTATAGTTACCTGTTAAGATCTACTCCCCTCCCCCCTTCCCCACACACATCCAGGTCGCCCTGGCCGGGTCAGGCTCAAGTGCGGTCCCGCATTGCGGCACCCCCATGGTCCCATTTCCCTGGTGCCCACATCGACCTGGCGCAGGGGCCCCGCATCTGCCCTGGGCCCCCCTGAGCTGACGGCCAAGTGAGACCTCAAGTGCCCACAGACACCTCGACGCCCTCCCAGCCCCGGCGCACTCTGTACCTTTGATCTCTCTCGCGGCCCGCAGAAGATCGGGGCACGTTTCCCCTTTCCCCACCTGCCCTGCCAGTGACCCCAGTTCCTTCTTCCTCCAGCCCCTCCCACTGCCGCCCTCCGCGGCTGGCCCGCGGGATGCTGCAAAGTCTGACCTCTCCAAGTTCCCACGCGGCGCCAGCCAAGGTGCGTGCTGTCCCCTACTGCCCCCTGCTGGAGAACGGTTGGCAGACCCCGCGCCAGGGGATGGATGCCCAGATTGCCAGAGCGTCTTGTTCGCGAATTGTCTTGCCCTCGGTCCTCGTGCCTCACTAGGTCCACTGTCCCCTGGGTCGGGGCTGCCTCTCCATCCCATGCTCAGAGGCTCCCTCCCCAGGCCTTGGCCCACTTCTTTGTTTTGTTTTGTTCAAGGTAGGGTCCCACTGTAGCCCAGGCTGACATGGCACTTACTCTGTAGTCCCAGGGCGGTCTCGAACTCACGGCGATTCTCCTACCTCTGCCTCTCCAGTGCTGGGATTAAAGGCGTGCTCCAACACGCCCAGCCTGGCCCGTTTCTTTGAAGAGTAAGGAAATCAAGAGGCACCATGCCAGGACCTTTAGTGAGGACATAACCCCAAACTGTACCAAGAATGGGCCGCAAAAAGGGGCAGAGCGCTGGGGTGGGCACTTTTAGAGAAAGAAAGCTGGGCTTCACTTGTGTCAGTCTGATGTACTGAGAAAGGGGGCATTTAGGACCCAGGGGAAGTCGGGGGGGGGCGGCTCCCTGGGCAGCGGGAGATCCTCCCCCCTCCTCCCGCCGGGGGAGCTCAGATGTCCCTGTAGCGGTGGCTCTGGCGATCCGCACCCTCCATCTGCGGCAGCAGGGGCTGGCGGCTCTGGCCCCTGGCCGGCCCCTTCTCTCAACCCCATGCCTCAGCCCTAAGCCGGCGGCCCTCCCCTTGGGGGGACATTACCCTGGGCGCCCTGCGGGCCGGGTCTCCGTCGGGCGCCATGAACGACCAGTACCACCGGGCCGCGCGGGATGGCTACTTGGAGCTCCTGAAAGAGGCCACCCGGAAGGAGCTGAATGCCCCAGACGAGGATGGCATGACCCCTACCCTCTGGGCTGCCTACCATGGCAACCTGGAGTCGCTGCGCCTTATCGTGAGCCGAGGGTGAGTACTCTCTTTGCCCAGCAGGGGACCAGGAAGAGCGCCCAGGTAGGTACGCCCCTAGGACTCCATGGCAAAGTCTAACCCTCCGCCCCCCGCAGCTGTCTCCTTCCCCTACTGTTAGTCCCTAAGGTGGGGCTGGGAAGCCTGAGTGCTTAGGGGAGACACACGTGCAAAGGCACTTATGACTTGGTGAAGCTTTGAGAGCTACTGGAATTCGGGGGTCCGTGACTGTGAGAGGGGTGAAGTTGGAAGAGATTTCTCCCATGGAAGGATCTGGAATGGAGAGATGGCTGAGAAGTCTCAGCCGACCAAGGAGTGGGGGGACTAGGAAAGGAGGCCCTTTGTTGACGGCTCCCCAATCTAGAAGCCAAAGGGCGCGTTCTGCACCACCCACTGCTCCACCCATCTCTCCCCCCATCCCGCTCACTCCTGGGATTTATGGACACTGTCCACGGTACCAAATGTCACTGGTTCAGTGTGATGAGGTGGTCAAGTGGTTAAGGGGGTAGACTGGCTGCCAAATGTCAGTTCCAGCTGCCTCATTAACGTTCCCCTCCCCCGCAGCGAGGCCCAGCTGAGTAATGGGAGACCATGCTTTGCAGAAGGGGCTCCTTCCTGTCTCCGGTCTCCCCTTTGAGAAGAGGGTGGACACGGAATCCAGGGATGTGGAGCAGCAGATGAGGAACGCAGGACTCAGGCTCACGAAAGTAGGCTGGGGGAGGGGGTGAGGAAGAGCTAAATCACATTAGGGGAGCATCTTCCCCAACAGTTGGGTAGAACTGGTCTGGATATCAGTGTGGAAAGAACTCCTCAGGAGGGTTCATCTCGGGGCCCTGGGGGTTAGGGACCAGGGACCCAGCTGACCGTGATGCCTTTGACCTGAGCATATAGCGGGTGAGGAAAACGACTTGCCCTCTCCCATTCTCTGGCTGCTCCGTGGGCCCAGCAGCGAGCAGGAGCAGCCCCTGAGAAGAGTGAGACAGCAGAGGCTGCAGGACTGGCTCCTCCTCGTTTCCTAAGTGCACGCAGGACCCTGTCCCCAGGCCATCTCGGTCAGAGAGATTCATGAGGGTCTCATGAAAGGGTCTGGAGAAGAGGGCTCCGCTTTAGTGACCCAAACCCCCTGCGTTCTAAGGAAGTGAGGACTGGTGCTCAATGGTTGTGGGTCTGATGTCCGCGAAGGGGAGGCTGAGCAGAGAGGGATGGGGGGGGTGTGGATGTTGAGACAAGGGAATGATTATTTCCCCAGCTCTGGAGTGGCCTTTGTGGCCTCATTAGTGTGTGGAGCAGGGGCCCTGTGCTGGGCCCTGAAAGAGGGGCAAAAATTCCACAGGACCCAGCAGCTGCTGCTCCTGGGGGAGGGGGGGGCAGAGTCTGCCATGAAGGGCATTAGAGTGGGCTACTAGAAGGGGTCAAGTCAGCTGACCTTAGAAGACTCCCAAAGGTGAGGCAGCCTAAGGAAGGGAGGCCAGCCCTCCTGCTGTCCAGTTCTGGCTGCCCCCACGGTCCCCTCCTGGCCCAGGCCAAGACCCGACACCTGCTCTAACACTGGCTTTGCCAGGCCTGGCCCTGCTCCCTGCCGACATGGCGGTGCCCACCGCATGCCAGCATGCACCCCGCACACACTCAGGCAGCTTGGGCCTAGCATACGGCACCCTTTGGTCCTCTCTCACCGTCACCCTGTAACACGTGGGCGGCTACACTCACCGCGGCGCTTGCCTAGAGACCCAGACTCGGGCCTGGCCCACCACCTCTCTGGGCCAGCTCTCTGCTGGGCCCATGAATAATTCACTCCCTTCTCTCAGCGCATCAAATATTTATCCCCTGAGATTCCCAGCCCTGGGCTCTCTGAGGGGAGGGCTCCGCCCCTGCCCCGCCTTCGTGTCGCCCCGCCCCTTGTGGCCCGGGTGCACTTGGTGGCCCCTGGCGGGGGCGAGAGGCTGGTCTCCTGGAGTTCCCAGAAGAGGTTTTAGCCTCACGGGTCCATTTTGGCGTTCTGGGGAAGTCCATCAGATCCTAGGGCGCCCCTTTCTTCTCCTGCCTCCCCCCAAACTCCCCATCCCTTCCACCACGCTTTGGCTTGCTAAGGAGGCTCATCACGCTTCCTCCCCACGTGCTGTTCCTGCAGGGGTGACCCGGATAAATGTGACATCTGGGGCAACACACCCCTACACCTGGCAGCTTCCAATGGCCACCTGCACTGCCTGTCCTTCCTGGTGTCCTTTGGGGCCAACATCTGGTGCCTGGACAACGACTACCACACGCCGCTGGACATGGCCGCCATGAAGGGTCACATGGAGTGCGTGCGCTACCTGGACTCCATCGCGGCCAAGCAGAGCGGCCTCAGCCCCAAGCTGGTGGGCAAGCTCAAGGACAAGGCGTTCCGCGAGGCGGAGCGGCGCGTCCGCGAGTGCGCCAAGATGCAGCGCCGGCACCACGAGCGCATGGAGCGGCGCTACCGGCGCGAGCTGGCCGAGCGCGCCGACGCGCTCAGCTTCTCCAGCCTCACGTCCAGCACCCTGAGCCGCCGGCTGCACCACCTGGCGCTGGGCAGCCACCTGCCCTACTCGCAGGCCACCACGTTGCACGGTACGGCCAAGGGCAAGACCAAGATCCAGAAGAAGCTCGAGCGGCGCAAGCAGGCCGGCGAGGGCACCTTCAAGGTGTCCGAGGACGGTCGCAAGAGCGTTCGCTCGCTGTCCGGCCTGCAGCTGGGCAGCGACGTGATGTTTGTGCGCCAGGGCACCTATGCCAATCCTAAGGAGTGGGGCCGCGCCCCTCTCAGGGACATGTTCCTCTCCGACGAGGATAGTGTCTCCCGTGCCACGCTGGCTGCCGAGCCTGCCCACTCGGAGGTCAGTACCGACTCAGGCCACGACTCCTTGTTTACCCGCCCGGGCCTGGGCACCATGGTGTTCCGCAGGAACTACCTGAGCAGCGGACTGCACGGGCTGGGTCGGGAGGATGGAGGTTCGGACAGGGCGGGCACGCCGCGGGGTCGGCTGCAGACCTCCCCCAGCCTGGACGACGACAGCCTGGGCAGTGCCAACAGCCTGCAGGACCGCAGCTGCGGGGAGGAGCTGCCCTGGGACGAGCTGGACTTGGGTTTGGACGAGGACCTGGAGCCCGAGACCAGCCCCCTGGAGACCTTCCTGGCCTCGCTGCACCTGGAGGACTTTGCCCCGCTCTTGCGGCAGGAGAAGATCGACCTGGAGGCGCTGACGCTGTGCTCGGACGTGGACCTCCGCAGCATCAGCGTGCCGCTCGGGCCGCGCAAGAAGATCCTGGGCGCCGTGCGCAGGCGCAGGCAGGCGCTGGAGCGCCCACCCGCCCTGGAGGACACGGAACTGTGAGTGCCAGGCCAGGGGTCCCGGAGCTGGGGAGAGCCCGGGGGGGGGGGGTGCAAGGGCCCCGGAGAGGAGTGTGGAGTGGGGCGTGGGCGTTATACCCTATCACCTGAATTCTAAGCGTCCGGCCATCATTTAGAAGTCCCACGGATAAACCGGGTGCGGTGGTGCGAGCCTTTAATCCCAGCACTGGGGAGGCTGAGGTAGGAGGATCGCTGTGAGTTTGAGGCCATTGTGGGCTATCGAGTGAGTTTCCGGGTCAACCTGGACTAGAGTGAGACTCTGCCTCAAAACACAACAAAACAAAACGAGTCCTACTATTGTAGTTATTACCTGCTCAAAAAAAAATAAATGCTTGCTTTATTTTTAAAATTCAACATAGGGTCTTGCACTAGGTCAGGCTGAGCTGGAATTCACTATGTAGTCTCAGGGTGGCCTCGAATTCTCAGTGATCCTTCTACTTTTGCCTCCCAAATGCTCGGATTGAAAGCATGCACTACCATGCCCGGCCAAGAAACTGCCTTTTAATGTCAATTCATTGGTGACTGGAGACACCCCCCCTCCCCAACAGGAGGTAGGGTCTCACTGTAGTCCAGGCTGACCTGGAGCTTGCTCTGTAGCCCCTTGATGGTCTCGAACTCACAACGATCCTTCTACTTCTGCCTCCAGTGTGACACCACACCCAGTTGGATTGTAAGAGGCACCTCAATTCCGGGGTTAGCCAAATGTGAAAAGAAAATGGCTGTCAGCGCCCAGAAGCCCCGACAGTCATAGGCATTACAGTTAAGGCGTTTTGAGCCGGGTGTCTTAACAGGAACTGAGCTGTGTTCATATTGAATCCTGAGTTGTACCATCTCCAGTGTATGATGGGGGAGCAGGCAGAGGATCAGCAGTTGCATTATAGCCTACCCCACACCCTGCCACTGCTCTGGGCTAAGCCGGTCTTGATCTTAGAGTCTGTGGACAAGGTGTCTGCTCTAGGAGGGAGAGGGTGACAGACAGCAGGTCGCAGCTGCCGAAGCCCTCAGAGCAGTTGCTTTTCCTTCTGTCACCAAGCTCTACTCCCAACAGAGCCAACTGTAATCTTGGAGACAAAATTGCACTTAAAATGCCATCATAGAAGAAAACAAAAAGAAAAGAAAATGCTCCCGTAGGTGCCCAGGGCTGTCACCACACTGGCCCTCTGATTGGCCATTTCCTTCTGTTCTCTCCCCTTCCCCCATGGCGTCTCACAAGTTCAGCCAACACTGCCCTTCCATATGACACTTGCGGCCTTTACCCTGAAGGGAGCTTACGGGCAGGCAATGGCTTCCAGTTTGGAGAATGAGGGAGTCAGTGTCCCCCATCCTGACCATCAGCCTGCCAAGAAATGGGAGGCTATGCTCTTATAGAGGTAGACCCTGGAGGGAAATGAGGTCTTTGAAGGCCGTCTTCTATGGTTCGCTTGTCTGTCTCTTTCTCCACAGATAAAAGGGACTCCTTTTCCTCAGACCAAAATGAATTGCGAGTTGCCACAACCCGTCGTGAGGCCAGGAGGTCCTCACAGTCGCCAGCCCCGCAGCCCCTCCCCCAGGAGCAAGGATCATGTGGGTCTTCTCCCTTGCGAAGCCTGTCCACACCCCGCAGCAGAGGGTTTGGCCTGAAGGCACCCAGAGGGGCCACAGAGCATCCAAGAACACCAGTTTTGCGAGGTCCTGGAGCCCCTGAGCCACCCTCATTGAGAAGCCTTGAACCCCCAAGAGGATTTGTGGAAGGCCAGCCCCACAGGGAGGGAAGGGGCTGCCTGATCATGGGGACTGGATAGATGACATCAGAGCTATATCAGAAGGAGCTGAAGGAGAGACATGACCTGTTTGAGGTCATCTGTCCCACCTGTCCTCCAGCACCTTCCTGGGCGAGGGGGAATCCTGTTATTTCTCAGGCTGAAAACTTGCTCACTTCCTACTCATTGTGAGGGAAGAGTTTAGTACCCCCTCCCCCATGCACCCCAGAAGGGAGGTTGCCCAAACTCTTCAGCCAAATGCCTTTTGGTCCTCCCACACTCACCCGAAAGTCAGTCCCCTCCCTTTGCCCACTGGCTATGGCCACAGCTGGAAAGGCAGGCTGGGGCCAGCTGGGGATGACTGGCACCCTGCCCTGTCCACGCTGGGAACCTAATTTGTCCTTTTTTCAGTCTGTTCCACTGTGCAGCCTATGCCTCTCCAGGGCCCTCTGGAGGGCCAGAGACTAGATGCAAGGTGCTAGAGCCAACCCAATGGCTCCCAGGCCTGGTGGGCAGAGCTGGTTAGAGATTGGAATCTGCCAACTCCTACAGTCTTCTTGAGGCAGGCAGGGGCTGGGCACAACCAGTGTTGGGCATAGTGTGGGGAAGTCCTGAGGGGGATACTGGAGGAAGTGGAGAATCTAAATTGCCGATTATGCCTCGGGCCTAGGGTGTGTGTGGGGGGAGGGTGGGGGCGGGGGTTGGTCAGTGGATTTCCCTCAAGGCCTGAAGGGACCTAAGCTACTGAATGATTCTTCATAGATCTTGGGAAAGTAAGTGCTCACTGCATGTCCCAGCTCTGTGATGGTGTTGAGACTAGAGGAAAACTCAGAATGTCCTTAGAGGGTGTCTTCTGCCACACTAAGGTCACGGAAGTGGGAGAGTCCCTCAGGAGCCACATACACATATGTGCACACCTACCCTTCTCCATGGATGTTAGGGCACACAGTGGACCCCCCCATCCCTGGCTTCAGCACGGGAAGCAGGGAATATGCCACAGCCCCTAGCTCCTCTCTGGGCTCTCTTGACTATACAGGGTGGGGAGCTCCCAGAGACCTCTGATCTGTCTTATGGGGTCCTCATCTGAACGTTCCCAGTTTGGGGTGTGAAGGAGGCACTTCCTTTCCTATCACCCCCTGAGTTGACCTGAGTCCTTTTCCATATTCTCTGGGTCCAAGCCTAGGGCCACCACCAAGTGCCGACTCACCTTTGTGGGAACCCCAGGTACTTCCCTTTCTCACGTGTTCCCACCTGCTTACCGCCTCAGCCCGTGCTGGTTCTCCCTGTGCTGAGGTGGACCAGGCCCTGTGACCCCCCAACCCCCATTGTACCTGAACTCCTGCCTCAGGCTCATTATATAACTTTTGTACAGCACATTCTACACCGTTGTCATGTCTGTGTCCTGCTCTGCAGCACTGGGGGGTGGGAGAGGGAAATGGTTCCCTTTGCGCTTGTGAGGGCTAGATCTGTGCTTGTGGGGCTGGGGGTGGTCCTTGAACTCCCGCCCTGTGGGTGTCTGTCTGCATTGCTTCCAGCCTCCTTGGGTCCTTGCCCTGGTGTGTTTGCTGTCCTGGAGTGGTGAGCTGGTGGAGAGTGGTCAAGAACAGTGGAGCCAGGAGAGTCTCCTACCACTGAGTGAGGAGGGTGGTCCGGGTGGCAGCCCTGGTCCCAACACCTGCAGTGGCTGAGGGCAGGATGGCACTGTCTCTTCTCATCAGGCCTCCCAGAGGCTGCCACCTGCTCCGCAGGCTATGAGCTTTCTCACCCCTGAGCAGCCTCCATTGGGGTCTCAAATTCCCTCACCACCCCAGCTGGGGTACCAGATTTAGATCCCTCTTTTCTCTCAGGAGTGTCTCCCCAAGTGGGCTCTGGGGTCATCTTGTTTCATTTGCTAAGGATGTGCCTGCCAAATGGAGCTCAAGACATCAATCAGAAAGGGCCAGAGGATGCCAGTGCTGGTAGTTTGCTTAGCAACCATCCAGAGGTCCTAGGCCACCTCCCTCCACTTCATAGATGGAAGAATTGAGGCCCTCAGAAGGGAAGGCCAGACCCAGAAAACGGGTTACCGGACTGTTGCCACAAAGGCTTCATACCCAGACCATCGAGGGTGGCCAGGACAGGATTCTACCATCAGTGATGCCCACGTGTTCTCCTGCGACCCCTGCTGGCCATCTTGGTCATTGCACCTACCTCACAAAAGACCCATTGGTCCAGTCGACTGTCCTGGGAAGGACTTGGGGATGAGTCGGATTCTCAAGGATCAGACAGTGTGGATCGCAGCTTCAGCATCCAGGCAGAGCTTAACCCGAGGCAGTGGGGACCTGGGCATCCATGGACCAGTATGGATTCAGATAGGAAGCCTGGGGTGTCGATAGCAGGTGCTGTTCTGGGAAGTCTGAGGACAGTTAAAACACAAGCAAAGGGATATATTTCATACTCAACTTTCTTGATACATTCCCCCCAAAATTAGATTGATTCCTTTCCCAATAGACTTACATTGAACCATAAGAAATACGGAAATATATGCCTACAAAACAGAAACCAGGGCTGGGAATATGGTCAGTAGTTAAAGGTGCTTCCTTGCAAAGCTTGGCGGCCTGGATTTGATTCCTCAGTACCCACATAAAGTCAGATGCACAAAGGGACGCATGTGTCTAGAGTACATTTGCAGTGGTGAGAGGTCCTGGCATGCCCATTCTCTCTCTCTCACTCCCTTTCTCTCTCACTCTGTCTCAGATAAATAAAGAAAAATATTTTAAGGGCTGGAGGGATGGCTTAGAAGTTAAAGCGTTTGCCCTGCAAAGCCAAAGGACCCAGGTTCAATTCCCCAGGACCCACATTAGCCAGATGCACAGTCTGGAGTTCGTTTGCAGTGGTTGGTGGCTCTGGCGTGCCCATTGTTTTTCTTTCTCTCTCTCCCTCTTTCTCTGTCAAATAATATAATATAATATAATATAATATAATATAATATAATATAAAATTATTTAAAAAACTCAACTGGGAAGCCGGGTGTGGTGGTGCATGCCTTTAATCCCAGCACTGGGGAGGCAGAGGTAGGCGGATCACCATGAATTTGAGGTCATACTGAGACTACATAGTGAATTCCAGGTCAGCCTGGGCTAGAGTGAGACTCTACCTCAAAAAAATCAAGAAAGAAAGAAAGAAAGAAAAAAGAAAGAAGGAAAGAAAGAAAGAAAACTCAACTGGAACTTGACAGGAGAAAGGCACATCACCCACGACCTCTCAATCCATGCAAGAAGGTGTCACATTCTCACATCTCTTTATGGCCTTTTCTCCCTCTCCCACCTGTGTGTGTGGGCTGTGCATGCAAGTATGTGCATGCTGACTCCAGAAGTCGATGTCTAGCATCTTCCTCTATTGCTCTCCCCTCTCTTCCTGTCTCCCTCCTTTCCTTCCTTTGACAGAGTCTCTCACTAACCCTATTCAGCTAGACCAGCTAGCCAGCAAGCCCCAAGGAGTCTCTTGTCTCTGCCTCTCCTGTGCTGGGATTGCAGCCTGCACCACCACACCTGGTACTTTTCAGGGGGACTGGAGATTTGAACTCAGATCCTTGTGCTTGCATGGTTCTCCTCAGCTCCTGCTCTATGATTTTGCCTTAGAAATGGACTAAGGAGCTTCTTTTATTATTATTTTTTTTTTGGAAAGAACATAGGGTTATTTATTTATTTTAATTCATTAGTTATTTGTTTTGTTTTATTCAGTGAAGTGTCCCACTTTAGTCCAGGCAGACCTGAAATTCACTCTGTAGACCCAGTCTGGCCTGGAATTGACAGTGATCCTCCTACCTCTAAGGAGCTTCTTGCTTCAATGCCAGGCCTCAGCATCTCTCCCTGCAAAAATGCCTCTTGTTCCATAGTGCATTGAACAAAGGGAAACTGCACAAGTTTAGAAAAAATGAATGGTTTGAATCTGGTAATAATATGGGTACTTTTCTTGGAAAGCCCATAGAGCACAGACACACTTGTATTCGCTTTTGCTCATCCTTCCAGGGAAATCATGGAAACAGAGCCCCAGGAGACCCAGGGTGCCTGGATTAAGAAACTTTGTTAGGGTTGAGGAGATGGCTTAGCAGTTAAGGCGCTTGCCTGCGAAGCCTAAGGACTCACTTAAGCCAGATGCACAAGGTGATGCAAGTGCGCAAGGTCACACATGTGCACAAAGTGGCACATGCATCTGGCGTTCGATTACAGTGGCTGGAGGCCCTGGCGTGCCAATTGTCTCTCTCTCTCATGAAAAAAAAAAAAAGCTTAAAAAGAGAGAGAGAGAGAAAGATCTGGATGTGGTGGTGCACGCCTTTAATCCCAGCACTTGGGAGGCAGAGGTAGGGGGATTGCCATGAGTTCGAGGCCACCCTGAGACTAGGTAGTGAATTCCAGGTCAGCCTGGGCCAGTGTGAGACCCTACCTTGAAAAACAAAACCAAAAAAGAAAGAAAGAAACTTTGTTAGGCCAGGCATTGTGAAACCCCCCCTTTAATCCCAGCACTTGGGAGGCTGAGGTAGGGAGATCACTGTGAGTTCGAGGCCAGCCTGGGACTACAGAGTGAATTCCAGGTCAGCCTGGGCTATAGCAAGACCCTACCTCAGAACACCAAATAACAATAATAACAACAATAATAAGAGGCTTTGTCAAACTCTTGTGAAGTTAGTGTGTCACGAATGAGACTGCCAGTTTCTTGGAGGTGAGTGTGGCATGGCTGAGCAGCAGGTTGGAGCTACCTAGTAGACCAATCCTCTCATTTTACAGGAGCCGACCGGGCAGAGAGAGGGCTGGCTGAAGGTCATAGAACAGCCACGAAGGCAAACAGCGGATTTGCCGATGCCTTATGTGGCGCTCTTGGCCTCCCATCCCCATGATTAGTCCCCAGATACCACAGCCTCTCTGTCCCCACAGAGCATGCTTATGTCACCTCTGAGGTGAGCCGGGGCGAAGAGCTGGTGACCGTCATAGGACGGCTAAGTCCGGGCAGCAAATCTGGCCTTGGGTAAATTACTCCTCCAAGTGTTTCCTTACAGGTAAAGTAGGCATTATAATCACAGTGGCCACCCCACAGGTAATTAATGCTTTAATGCAATTGGCCCACACCTGCTGTTTACTATACCTCAGTTAGTAATGGTCGCAGTTACTGTTGGTTTGAGAACGGCCCAGAGGGGACTACTCATATTTGTTATTCCCACAGTCACCCAGTAGGTGGGTCCTAGACAATCCTAGACAACAGCCTGCCCTTCAGATCTTCCCTTGAGAACATGCCCCCCACCCTTGCCCCCCACCCTTGCGGCCGGGAGGAAACACTGGAGGCATCTTCGCCAGACCAGCAGGGGGCGCTGACAACTCAGCCAGCGCCTCCTGGAAAGCTGTTACAACACAAGGTACAAGGATGGCCCTGGGTTCTGCCTCCCTTAGGAGGACTTATGGCTCAGGCCTGTTAAGTCATTTCTACCTCAAAGCAGAGGATCCACAACTATGGTATTTGAATTCTACTTATTTTTTTTCCCGGAGTTAGGGTCTCATTTTGGCCCAGGCAGATCTGGAATTCTCTATACATCTATATTCACTATACATACCACACTATGCAGTCTCAGGGTGGCCTCGAACTCACAACGACCTCCCACCTCTGCCTCCTCAGTGCTGGGATGAAAGGCGTGTGCCACCACGCCCAGCCTCCTGAATTCCAGTTCTTCCCCAGGCTCCCTCAACCCCATTTTCCCAGAAACCTCCTCTTACTCCCTCACCATTACAGGCACTTCTCGGCCTCATTCCCTTGGCCTCAGTTCTCCAGGCCAGAAGCAGAAGCTCAGCAGGTGAGGAGCTGGTGAGGCAGGACAGGGGAAGGCAACCATCGTCCTCCTCTTCCTCCACGACTGGAGGAAGCCCCTGGAGGGAGCTGCCCTGGCCTGTATGTGGGAGCGTGCCCATGATGGGTGTGACAGGTGAGGGGTCGTTGGGTTTCTTTGCAGGCATGGGTGGGTGGAGCGAGGCCGGAGCTTTCCTAGAAGGCTATGCTTTCCTGTGTACACCCGATGTGTGTACGCCTGCGGTTTTGCTCATCTGTCTGCCTCAGTGCCTCGAGCTTCCCGAACTGTGTATGTGCTGTCCGCGTAGGCCCCGTCACATTGTCTGAAGTCTATTTTTAGACTCCTCCTGCTGCCTACTATGTATTTTTAGGGCTCCTTCCTGGCTCTGACTGGAAGGTCAAAATTCCCAAACACCCTAAGCCAGACATGGTGGTGCACAGCTTTAATCCCAGCACTCAGGAGGCAGAGGCAGGAGGATTGCAATGAATCCAAGGCCACCCTGAGACTACATAGTGAATTCCACATCAGCCTGGGCCACAGCGACACCCTATGTCGAAAAACAAACGACAAAAAAATCCCAGACACCCTTTCTTCCCTTACCCCACTCTTCATCCTAAATCAGCGCCTCTACAAACTTCCTCCTAACCTTGTTCTAAGTGACTCTCTTTTAAAAATTTATTTTATTTTTTTTTTTTGAGGTAGGGTCTCACTGTAGTCCAGGCTGACCTGGAATTTACTATGTATTCTCAGGGTGGCCTCGAACTCATGGCAATCCTCCTACCTCTGCCTTCCAAGTGCTGGGATTAAGGGCGTGTGCCACCATGCCCAGTGCTTTTTTTTTTATTTTACTTTTATTTTTTATGAGAGCAAAAGTGAGATCGAGCATGAGAGACAATTGGCACACCAGGGCCTGTAGCCACTGCAATCGAACTCCAGGCACTTGCGCTACCTTGTGCGCACACATGACCTTGTGTGCATGTGTCACCTTGTGCGGCTGGCTTATGTGGGTTCTGGGGAGTCAAACTTGTGTCCTTAGTCTTCGTGGACGAGAACCTTAACCACTAAGCCATCTCTCTAGCCCCTAACTGACTTTCTTGTTGAAGGCCCCAGTCCTAGGAAGGGGTAGACAGCAGGTGAAGAAGGGCCAGTGCTCCTGGGGTGTGACAAATCTGCTTTGGGGGTACATGGGCTACTCAAGGCTGAGAGGAGGCTTCCACTGGGCTAAGGTACCCAGAGGGAAGGCATAGCTCCCCTCATTAGGGTGGCCACTCCACTTTTTCAAGCCCCAGTGTACCCACTTGTGAGTATTAATGGGGGACATCTGTACCCCCATTGTAGGCCAGCTGTGAGGTAAACAGAGCCTTTAGCCCAGGCCTCAGCACCCTGCAGGTGGAGGATCAGCCCAGAGACCTGGTGGACAGGAATCTGGGCAATGAGTAGGACTTGGCGTCCCCGAGCTGGTGGCAGCAAGAGATGACATGCTGGGTGGTCCCCAAACTCCCCTGTACCCTCTGTGAGGTCTGCTCAGAGTCACAGAGCAGAGATGGGAGGGGACACCACTCCCTTAAATCCCAGATCTCCCCACACATGCGCACATATGCGCACACGCACGCATTGACAGGGAAACACAGCAAGGAGGGGGGAGGCATGGAGGAGAACATTGCTGTAAATGGAAGCACGTATCGGTGGCATACATGGTATACATGTTTGTGTGTGAGTTGGTGGATGCATCCACATGCATGAGCATGTATGTGGAGGTTAGAGAATACTTTAGGTGTTACCTTCAGGAATGCTATTCATCCCATTCATTCATATACATATATATATATATATATATATATATACATATATATATATATATATATATATATACATATATATATATATATACACACACACACACTCACACACACACAATTGTTTGTTTGTTTTTTGAGGTAGGGTCTTACTCTAGACCAGGCTGATCTGGGATTCACTATGTAGTCTCAGGATGGACTCAAACTCTCAGCAATCCTCCTACCTCTGCCTTCTGAGTGCTGGGATTAAAGGTGTGTGCCATCACACCCAGCCAATGTTTGTTTTTTTGAAGTAGGGTGTCGCTCTAGCCCAGGTTGATGTGGAATTCACTATGTAGTCTCAGGCTGGCCTCCAACTCACAGTGACCCCCCTACCTCTGCCTCCTGAGTGCTGGGATTAAAGGTGTATGCCACCATGCCTGGCTTAAAAAACATTTTATTTATTTATTTGCAAGAGAAAGAGAGAGAGAGAGAAGGGTGGGCATGCCAAGACCTCCTGCCACTGCAAATGAACTCCAAAATGCATCTAATTTTACATGGGTACTGGGGATTTGAACCAGGTCCTTCAGGCTTTGTAAGCAAGCACCAATTAGGCACTTGCTGCCACACCCAGCATATTATGTAGGCACTGGGGATTGAACTCTGGTCTTCATGCTTCCAAGGTAAGCACTTTATCCACTGAGCTATCTCCACAACCATGGGAAGCCCTCAGAAGCCATCTGTTATTATCATTATCTATACCCATGCATTGAAGTCGAGTCAACAATTCAACCCAGCAATAATGTTACAGGCTGGGGAGATGGAACAGTGGTTAAAGGTGCTTGTTTGCAATGTCTGTTGTCTGGGGTTTGATTCCCCAGTACTCATGGTGAAGCCAGATGCATCTGGAGTTCCTCTGCAGTGGCAAGAAGCCCTGGTACACCAAGAGGCTCTCTCTTCTCACAAATACATAAATAATAAACAAATAATTAAAGAAACAAAGCAGGGCTGGAAAGATGGCTGAGTGGTTAAGGTGTTTGCCTGAGAAGCCTAAGGACTCACGTTCCACTCTTCAGATCTCATGTAAGCCAGACGCACAGTGACACAAGCGTGCAGGGTCGCACATGCAGACAAGGGGGCACACACGTCTGGAGATCAATTACAGTGGCTGGAGGCCCTGATGCACCAATTCTATCTTTTGCATAAAAAAAAAAGGGAGTCTGGCTGGGTGTGGTGGTGCACGCCTTTAATCCCAGCACTCAGGAGGCAGAGGTAGGAGGATCTCCCTGAGTCCAGGGAAACCCTGAGACTATATAATGAATTCCAGGTCAGTACAGGCTACAGCGAGACCCTACCTCAAAAAACCAAAAAAATAAAAAAATAAATATAATAATAATATTAAGAAGAAAGAAAGAAAGAAGGAAGGAAAGCAATAATGATACAGTCACAATGGCACATCATGAGTGATGAATTCTACCTCAAGCACAAGACTACGGTGGCTACGGATGGTCACAGCACAGTCATGTCATTGCTCTTCAGGGACTCAACCAGAGCGGTTGCATCCTTTCATCCCATCCAACCCACTCCTTCAGCAACCTGAGGCTCAGAGAGGTCCAACAACTCACCTAAAGTCACAGCAAGTTCAACGCCTGGCTCTGGAGGCTATTTCTTGGTTTCCTTCACATGCTATAATTATCACAGTCCTTACTCTCCTCCCAGCCCTGGCGATGGACCCACCAGGCCTAACGCACACTCTCTGGGCTCCTCTGATCTCCACGTGGGATAGTGGTACGGGGGTGGGGGAGGGGGAGAAGCCAGGTGTCCACTGGAAAAATCTCACCAACAGAGCCCACGATGCCAACAGTTTTAGCCCTGGGTCCTCAAAGACTTAACTTGCCTCCAACGTGGAGTGTCACCCTAGGCCTCAGTTTCTTTCCCTGCAAGGTAGCAGCCCCCGGAGCATTAGCAGTCTCTTCTCTCCCTTGCCCCTCCCTGGCTCTCCCGGCCACCACTCACCCGGTGTTGTCCCCACAGAACAGCTGGAAAGGCTGGCTGGAGGTGAAGGGGCCTCACAGGCCGGACACAGAGTCTTTGGAGATGAGGCTGGAGCTGAGATACTGTGGATGTGGCATCGTCCTGCTGAAGCCAGGGGAGCTCGGGGTGTCCGTCCCACTCTTAGCTGGCTAGGATCTGAGCTACGAGCCAGGATACTTCTCTTCCAGCTTATCCAGCCCCACCCAGGTGAATAATGCCAGTTGCCTCGGGAGCTGGGCCTCACTGGGTCTTTAATGAGTTAGGGGTGGGCACAGCGGGTGGGGATAAAGAAGGGCCAAAGACCTAGCCAAGTATGCTTAAGGCATAGAAACAGTTAACTTGCTGGCAGATGGGACCATCTCTAATACCAACCTTCCAGGCCATGTGACTCTCAGGAGCCCCCTCCAGGCCGTGGGCACCAGGACTAGGCTCCTGCCCAACCCACCCCAGCCACAACAATAATTAACCCTATGAACCCAGCACATAAAGATCCAAATCACAGAGGAAGGACTCATCACTGCCTGAGGATGGGGAACTCCAGAGGCCCAGACAGGGCATTCCCGGATCATGTCATCTAACCTCACCCTGCCCACCATCACTGGGTAGGTCCAGAGACTCCTGTCTGTTGGGCTAGGAGGGCAGCCCTGTTGTGTGGCATTCAGAGAGTCTGAGAAGGCCAACTTGTCTTTGTGTCTGGTTTTGGACCATATCTTCTTCAACATCTTTTTTTTTTTTTTTAAATCTTAGGTCAGGAGAGTTGGCTTAGCAGTTAAGGTGCTTGCCTGCAAAGCCAAAGGAGCCAAGTTTGATTCCCCAGGACCCACGTAAGTCAGATGAACAAGGTGGGGTATGTGTCTGGAATGCATTTGCAATGGCCGAAGGCTCTGGCGTGCCCATTCTCTCGCTCTAATAAATAAATAAAAAATTGAAAGGAAACTTAGACCTCCTCCGTACTCTTGAGCTTGTTTCCCCAAATCAATCTTCCTTTCTTTCTCTTTCTCTTTTTTTCTTTCTTACTTCATTCCTCCCCACACCATCTCTTCCTTCCTTCCTTCCTTCCTTTTTCCTTCCTACCTTTCTCTCTCTCTCTCTCTCTCTCTCTCTTTCCTTCCTTCCTTCCTTCCTTCCTTCCTTCCTTCTTTCTTTTTCTTTCTTTCTTTCTTTCTTTCTTTCTTTCTTTCTTTCTTTCTTTCTTTCTTTCTTTCTTTCCTTCTTTCTGGAGCTTTTAAGTTAGGGTCTCACTGCCCAGGCTGACTTGGAATCCACTATGTGGTCTCAGGGTGGCCTTCAGCTTACAGTGATTCTCCTACCTCAGCCTCCCAAGTGTAGGATTAAAGACATGTGTCACCACTCCTGACCCTTTTTTTTTTTTTAATTAATTCTTTCGTCAGCATACAGAGTGATATTTATTTGGGTTTTTAAAAAATTTTATCTATTTATTTATGAGAGAGAGAGGGAGGGAAAGAGAGAAAGAGGCAGCCACTGTAAACGAACTCTAGATGCATGAGCCACCTTGTGCATCTGGCTTAAGTGGGTCCTGGGGAGTAGAACCTGGGTTCTTTGGCTTTGCAGGCAAGTGCCTTGGCTGCTAAGCTGTATCTCCAGCCCTTGGTTTTGTTTTTTTTTTTTTTTTTTTTTTTTTGAGGTAGAGTCACACCGTAGCCCAGGCTGACCTGAAACTCACACAATAGCTCCTCCAGGCTGGCCTCGAACTCACAGCAATCCTCCTACCTCTGCCTCCTGAGTGCTGGGATTAAAGGTGTGTACCACCAAAAGGTTCTGAGTATATATAAAATGTCTCATATGTGTATATCATTTGCTTTGTTATAATTTGGCTTCCATCTCTTGCTGATCCCTTTTCTCTTTCCTGTAGTTACTCCCTACTTCCTTTTAGACATCTCCTCCTCCTTACGGTCCCCTTTCTACTTTCAAGTCATATATATTTAAATCTAGATTCTACACACATACACACACACACACACACACACACACACACACACACGTGTTCTCCATATGAGAAAAAAACACGTTGATTTGTCTTTCTCAGCCCGTCTTATTAGGACAATGATGTTCAGCTCTATCCATTTTCCAGCAAACATAATTTCATTGTTCTCTACAGCTGAGTAAACTCCACTGTGTATATGTAGCATGTTTTCTTTAGCCATTTATGTGTTGATGGCCATCTAAGCTGGTTCCATATCTTGGCTACTGTGAGTAGGGCAGCAATTAACATGGATGTGTAAGTATTTCTGTGGAATGTTGACAGAGTCTTCTGGATAAATACCCAGAAGTGATGTAGCTGGGTGACACAGTAGTTCTATTCTTGTTTGGTTTTTTGAGGTAGGATCTCACTCTGGCCCAGGCTGACCTGGGTCAGTGTCTTTAGTTTTTTTTATTCATTATTTATTTATTTATTTATTTGAGAGCAACAGACAGAGAGAGAGAGAGAGAATGAGCATGCCGGGGCCTCCAGCCACTGCAAACAAATTCTAGATGCATGTGCCCCCTTGTGCATCTGGCTAACATGGGTTCTGGGGAGTCGAGACTCGAACCGGGGTCCTTAGGCTTAACAGGCGAGCACTTAACCACTAAGCCATCTCTCCAGCCCACTATTTTTAGTTTTTTGGGGAACCTCCATCCTGGTTTCCATGCTGGCTGTGCCCAGCCTGTCTGTATTCTCCCTGGATGTACTGGAGAAGGCGCAGTTCCAGGTCAGTATGTGGGGCAGCTCAGGTGTCAGCTGGCCAGTGGAATGTGAATGGAGGTGACTTGTGCCACTTCTGGACACACAGCTCAGAATACCCTCTCCCACTCTCCATTCTGTGGAAATCCATGGTGGCCCAGTGCTGGAGATGCCATCCCTGTGAAATGGAAGGGGCCTCAATGCCCCGTCCCCACCTGGACGAGAAAGATCTGACCCGTATTTCCTGTGCTGTGAACGAGAAGCTACCTATTTGCATTTAGCCACTGAGAACACTGAGCAAGTTTTGTTATGACAGCCAACATTATTGATCCTCGCTAATACAGGCAGGCAACACACACATGACTGGGTCACAGTCACACTGCAAGGCACGGTGTGACCAGTGACGTCTAACACCAGCTAACAGACAGTATGAGTTCCAAGGAGGAAAAAGATACCGAAAGCTACACAGCTTGGCGCTTCGTGCGTATTCAGTGGAACGGATGGAATAAGCGACACACGTGACAATAGCGGAAGAGCTCTGCGGCGATGGCCTAAGTTGCAGCAGCCAGGAGGAGGGTGGGAGCGCAGGCAGTTCCCGGACGAGTGAGGGCCGCCTGTCCACGAGCCAGAGGTCAGCGAGCAGTCACTCAGGCCTCAGCAGAAGAGTAGCTGGGGATGAAGCTGAACGTGGAGGTCCTTAAAGGCCAAGCTGAAGTTATTAAAAAAAAAGACCTATGTTTCTCAAAAGTATCAAGCGTGGGCTGGAGAGATGGCTTAGCGGTTAAGCACTTGCCTGTGAAGCCTAAGGACCCCGGTTCGAGGCTTGATTCCCCAGGTCCCACGTTAGCCAGATGCACAAGGGGGCGCACGCGTCTGGAGTTCGTTTGCAGTGGCTGAAGGCCCTGGTGCGCCCATTCTCTCTCTCTCTCTCTTCCTCTCTGTCTGTTGCTGTCAAATAAATGAATAAAAATAAATAAAGAAAAGTATCAAGCGTTAAAGCTGGACATATAGCTTTGTGGTAAGATGCTTGCCTAACAGGTGGGAATCCTGGGAGGAGCCAAATAATCAATCTAGATGCGCATGCGCCCCTGCCCTCGCCAATCCCTGAAGCCTCCCAGTCTAGGTCTAGGTCTGGACTTCTTTTTTTTTGTTTTGTTTTGTTTTTTTTTCGAGGTAGGATCTCACTCTAGCCCAGGCTGACCTGGAATTCACTATGGAGTCTCAGGGTGGCCTCGAGCTCACGGCGGTCCTCCTACCCCTGCCTCCCGAGTGCTGGGATTAAAGGCGTGCGCCACCATGCCTGGCTGGGCTGGACTACTTTTCCTTACCTTCGTGAACAGGGCCCAAGGCAGGGAAGAGCGGCATGGGGGCTGAGAGGTCAGAATGGGGTGACAGTGGAATGGATGGGAAGAGGTGTCACCAGCAGCAGCTTCTAGGGGTCAAGTCAACTCCTTTGCCACCCACACATGCTCAACTGCCAACCTCCAGGGCCAGGGGGAGCCCACCACCCTGTTTTCTTTCTGGTACTCCACAGACCTGGATTGATGTCTTACACCTCTGATGTATGCTGTGACTATTTTTAACCTCTATTTCATTTAACTAATAGTGAGGTGGAGAAGCTTTTTAAATTTTTATTAATTTTTCATCTGAGAGAGAGAGGGAGAGAGTGAAAGAGAGGGGGAGAGAGAGAGGCAGGTATAAAGAGAGAATGGATGCATCAGGACCTTTAGCCACTGCAAACAAACTCCAGACCCATGCACCACCAAGTGCATCTGGCTTATATGGGTCCTGGGGAATTGAACCTGGGTCCTTAGGCTTCGCAGGCAAGTGCCTTAACCATTCCAGCCCTGGAACACCTTTTTCTTTTCTTTCTTTCTTCTGTTTTTTTTTTTTTTTTTTTTTTTTTTTTTTGTTTCTCGAGGTAGGGTGTCGTTGTAGCCCAGGCTGACCTACTATACAGTCTCAGGGTGACCTCAAACTCATGGCGATCCTCCTACCTCTGCCTCCCAAGTGCTGGAATTAAAGGCATGCGCCACCACACCCAGCTTTTTGAAATATTTTTTATTCATTTATTTGAGAGAGAGAGAGAGAATGGGCGTGCCAGGGCCTCCAGTCACTGCAAATGAACTCCAGAGGCATGTGCCCACATTATGCATCTGGTTTATGTGGGTACTGAGGAATTGAACCTGGGTCCTTTGCCTTTGTGAGCAAGCATCTTGACCACTAAACCATCTCTCCAGCCCCCTTTTTTTTGTTCTGTTTTTGTACTGTTGGGGATTAAACTCAGAGCTTCACATATACTAGGCAAGTACTCTACCATTGAGCCATGTCTCCAACCCTAAAGGCTTAATTTTTTTAAATTTTATTTTATTGGCAAGCAGAGACAAGAGAGAGACAAAGAGAGAATGGGTTGCCAGGGCCCCTAGCCTACTGAACTATTTATTTATTTGGCCTCTAGCAACCGAACTCCAGATGCATGTGTGGCTTTACATGGGTACTGGGTAATTGAACTCAGGTTATTAGGGTTTTCAGGGAAGCTCCTTAACCACTAAGCCACTTCTCCAGCCCCAAGGGCTGGCTTTCTTTCTTTCTTTCTTTAATTTTTTGAGGCAGGGTCTCACTCTAGCTCAGGCTGACCTGTAATTCACCATGTACTCTCAGGAACTCTTGGCAGACCTCCTATCTCTGCCTCCCAAGTGCTGGGATTAAAGGCATGTGCCAATACACCTGGCAAGGGCTTTACTTTTAAAAATAACTTTATTTAAAAAACAAAATTGGGGGCTGGGGAGATGGCTCAGCAGTTAAGGTGCTTCCTTGCAAAGGCTAACCACCTGGGTCCAATTCCCTAGTACCCACATAATCTATACCAATATTATCATATCTATCTATCTACCTACCTACCTACCTACCTACCTACCTACCTACCTATCTAGATATCTATCTATCAAGACAGAAACAGAGAATGGGCAACAGAGAATGGGCACACCAGGGACTCTAGCCACTGCAAATGAACTACAGATGTATGTGTCTCCTGGTGCATCTGGCTTTACGTGGTTACTTACTGGGGAATCAATCCTGAGTCCTTCGGCTTTGCTGGCAAGTGCCTTAACCACTAAGCCATCTCTTCAGCCCCAGCAGCACTGTGTTTTTGAGATGACACCAGTGAGTCTGGAGGGTTAGCTTATGGGGCTTTAGTTCGCATTGCCCTGAGAACTACTGATGGGGAGTGTCTTTGCATGAATCTCTTGGCCACTGGTATATGCTCTTTGGTCCATGATTTCCTGAAGTCTCTTTAATTTGTCTTTATCCCATATTCCACAGCTGCGGTCTCTGCCATCCACAATCTTGGTATCCTTTTGCTTTGGGGTCCTGAAATAGCCTCTTTGTGATTGTGGCATATGTGTGTGGTGTGGTGTGTGTGGGGTGTGTGATGTGTGTGTGTACAAGTGTATCCCACGTGCACGTGCGTGGAGACTGGAGGAGAGCGTCGAGTGTCCTACTCTTAATGGCTCATCCCAGAGTCAGGTCTGTCCATCAGCCCGAGCTGCTGTCCATCAGCAAGGCCCTCTGTTCTCCAGGATCCCCCCCCCCATAGATGGCGTTACTGACAGGTATGGCCACTCAGCTTTTTTTGTTTTAAAGATTTTTTTAAATTATTTATTTATTCATTTGAGAGAGAAAGAGGGAGAGAGAGAGAAAGAGAGAATTAATGGGTGCGCCAGGGCTCCAGCAAACAAACTCCAGAAGCATGCGCCCTCTTGTGCATCTGGCTAACGTGGGTCCTGGGGAATCAAACCTAGATCCTTTGGCTCTGCAGGCAAATGCCTTAACCACTAAGCCATCCCTTCAGCCTGCCACTCAGCTTTTTTTTTTTTTTTTTCGAGGTAGGGTCTTACTCCAGCCCAGGCTGACCTGGAATTCACTATGAAGTCTCAGGGTGGCCTCGAATTCACTGTGATCCTCCTACCTCTGCCTCCCAAGGGCTGGGATTAAAGGAGTGCACCAGCCACCATGGCCGGCTCCACTCAGCTTTTTACATGGGTTCTGGAGAGTAAAACTTGGCAGTCTCCTAGCTGAGAGGCCTCATGCATGCTTCAGTGGCAAGCACTCAATCACTGAGCTGTCTCTCCTGATCCTGAAACACTCTTTACACTCCTCTTCCTAAACACATTACACAAGCCATCGCCTGCTGTAACACCTGCTGTGGCCTCTGTAGCCATAGCAATGGGGGTTGGGGGCAATCCCCACTGTCTCTGTCTGCCATTCGGGGTGCCTCCGGGCCCTAGTTCTGGTCTTTTTCTCTTGCCCCTCATTGCCTCTCTTACTCTTGCTCCTGCTTTGAGGACCCACATCTTTTTATTTATTTATTTATTTATTTATTTATTTATTTATTTATTTATTTTTATTTTTTATTTATTTGAGAGAGTGGGCGCACCAGGGCCTCCAGCCACTGCAAGCAAACTCCAGACGCGTGCTTCCCCTTGTGCATCTGGCTAACATGGGTCCTGGGGAATTGAGCCTCAAACTGGGGTCCTTAGGCTTCACAGGCAAGCACTTAACCACTAAGCCATCTCTCCAGCCCAAGGACCCACATCTTATTCCCTCCCCCAGGGTGAAGTCTGTCCAGACCAAGCCGGCCTGTCCAGGGAGCTGCTGGCCTGCTCCACCACACGGGTTCTTGGCTGCTCTGAGCTGGCTGCCATGGCCCGGAATTGCGGCGCAGCATCTGCCTCCTTTGACTTATTATCATTGTTTTGTAGTGCAGGGGTTGAAGCCTTTGCCTTACCTAGATATGCTAGGGCAGCCAGGGCCTGGAGACAGGCTTGTCAGTACCAGGAAATTCCTCATATATATCATAAAAGTGATGAGGTCCCTTTATTAATTAATATGAATTCACTATTGTACTCAGTCCTTGAGGCTTCCAGTGTCCACCGTTTTAACCGCTGAATACTTCTGTTTCCCATAAGGCTGCATACAGTGCAGCTTTTTCCAGCTTTCAGTCGGCTGGTCTACAGGGAGAAAGTTTTCTGCTCAGCACCAGCTTGATTTCTCAGTGACTTTGCCGCCCAGGCATGTGGATTCTTCAGCAATAGGGTCTTACCATCTCTTTCTCACGGGAAACCAAGGGTCTTGGAAATAGCCTGTAATGTTCTGGAGGTAACAGGGACCTCCCTGGTCAACAACTCACTGAAAGGTATCCCATTCCTGGTACTGAAAACTTTCTAGTAACAATCTATGGCTTCTGGATGTGCCATTATTCAAGAAAGTAGATTTTCATATGCCTTATTCAGAATATCCTGAAGTTTGATTGACCCTCCCCCACTCTTCTTTTACACAATCTCTTCCCCTGACCTTGCTTAGGCCTTTCCCCTCCCTGTAACCTGTTCTACTTACATAAATACAATGTCATCCCCTAAAGTTCTTCCCTTTCCTCCCTCCCTTATGGCCTTTTTCTAGCTTATGGGCCTCTGCTACTGATTCTATATGCCATCTTCTTTTGATGACTTTTTTTTTTTTTTTTTTCTTTTGATGACTCTCTTTAGTTCTGTAGCCCATTTTTTAATTGGGTTGTTTGGTTTCTTCTTAGTTTTTTGAGTTCTTTGTATATCGTGGATGTTACTCCTCTGTCAGATGTATAGCTGGCAAAGATTTTCTCCCATTC
This sequence comes from Jaculus jaculus, assembly GCF_020740685.1. Taxonomy (NCBI): domain Eukaryota; kingdom Metazoa; phylum Chordata; class Mammalia; order Rodentia; family Dipodidae; genus Jaculus; species Jaculus jaculus. The sequence goes on from NC_059110.1 coordinate 124,056,649, forward strand.
TGTAGGTTGCCTCTTTGCTCTATTCACAGTGTCCTTTGTCGTACAAAAGCTTTGTAATCTCATGAGGTCCCAGTGGTTGATCTGTGTTTTTGTTTGTTTGTTTGTTTGAGGTAGGTCTCACTCTAGCTCAGGCTGACCTGGAATCCACTATGTAGTCATAGGGTGGCCTTGAACTCATGGTGATCCTCCTACCTCTGCCTCCTGAGTGCTGGGATTAAAGGCTTGTGCCACCATGCCTGGCTGATCTGTGGTTTTATTTCCTGAGCAATTGGAGTTATATTCAAAAAGTCATTGCCTATGCCAATATGTTGGAAGGGTTTCTCCTACTTTTTCCTCTACCAGTTTCAGAGTTTTGGGTCTGATATTAAGATCTTTGATCCATTTGGACTTAATTCTTGTTCATGGAGAAAGATAAGGATTTTTTGCATCCTTTTACATATAGATACCCAGTTTTCCCAGCACCATTTGTTGAAGAGACTGGCTTTTCTCTAATGACTATTTTTGGCATTTTTGTCAAAGATCAGGTGGCTGTAGCTGGCCAGACTTATATCTGGGTCCTCTATTCAATTCCATTGATCCACATGTCTATTTTTGTGCCAGTACCATGCTGTTTTTGTTACTATGGCTCTGTAATATAGGTTAAAATACTACCAGCTTTATTTTTGTTGCTCAAAATTGTTTTGGATATTTGAGGTTTTTTGTTCTTCCAAATGAATTTTAGGATTTTTTTCTATTTCCATAAAAAATTCCATTGGAATTTTGATGGGGATTGCATTAAATCTGTAGATTGCTTTTGGTAAGATTGACATTTTCAAAATATTGATTCTTGCTGGGCGTGGTGGCACATGCCTTTAATCCCAACACTCAGGAGGCAGAGGTAGGAGGATTGCCATGAGTTTGAGGCCACTCTGAGACTCCATAGTGAATTCCAGGTCAGCCTGGGCTAGAGTGAGACCCTACCTCAAAAAAACCAAGAAAAAAAAAAAAAAGAAAGAAAAAGAAAAAAGAAAGAAAGAAAGAAAGTAAAAAGAAAAACCAAAACAAAATATTGATTCTTGTAAATCCAAGAACATGGGATGTCTTTCCACTTCCTAGTGTCTTCTGTATTTTCTGTCTTGAGTGTTTTAAAAGTTTTCATTGCACAGATCCTTCAATTCCTTGGTTAGGTTTATTCCAAGGTACTCTATTTTTTTTTAAGGCAATTGTTGAATGGAAAAGATTCCCTGATTTAATTCTCAGCATGTTTGTTGTTAGTATATAGGAAGGCTACTGATTTCTGTGTGTTTATTTTGTATCCATGTCCTGGTCCCAGCATCTCCATTGGGTCACCATTGCAACCCACGATTCATCCTCATGGCCCATGGGGTCTCTATGCAGGCATCCAGCAAACCTGCTTCACACTGCCCATAGCCATTTCCAAAACACAACACGGTGTTACAAACTTAATGACTCTCTCCTGCATTTCTTATATCCCACAATACCAGGTATGGTGCCAATTTTTAATCCAAGGGGGAATAAAGCAGACTTTGAAGAACAGGACACTCCTTGGGCACTCAGGCGCCTTTAAGAGAGTCTACATTCTTCCTGTTGCTCCAGCGCGGGTCAGCTGGCCCAGTCTCAAAGGTTGTGATCTCTCAATTGCAGCTGAATGGGCAGCAGTTCACCCAAAGGTTTTTATTTCTGTGCCATATCCCTCTGCTCACACCAGTTCATTTATATGCAAAGCAACCCTGCACAACTTCTCAGGACATGGGCATAACAGCAAGCTTCCCACACAAACTGCTAGCCCAGTCCAGGCAAAGTTCTTTCTGACCCTCATAAACCAAACCTCCCAGTCCATAGTTCTTACTGCATTCAGGTCTTTCAACTGTGACCAGAATAGTCCATCAAGCTGTACTTACAGCACTGCATGGTGTCTCTTAGGCCAAGGTTTCAAATCCTTCCACATTCCTCTTGAAAATCAGCTCCAAAAGGCCAAAGCCACACAGTAGGTGTCTAGCAGCAATCCCACTCCTTGGTACCTCTTAATTATTGCAGTCAGGTTCACATTGCTGGTAGAAATTACCCAACCCAGTGCGTCTTGTGGGAAAAAAAAGAAAAGACTTTATCCTGGCTTACATGCTCGAGGGGGAAGCTCCATGATGGCAGGGGTAAATGATGAGCAGAGGGTGGACATCACTTCCTGGCCAATATAAGGTGGACCATAGCAACAGGAGAGTGTGCCAAACACTGGCATGGGGACACTGGCTGTAACGCCCATAAACCCACCCCTAACAATACACTGCATCCAGAAGGCGTTAATTCCCAAATCTCCATCAGCTGGGAACCTAGCATTCAGAACACCTAATTTTATGGTGGACACCTGAATCAAACCACCACAGTGGCCTTGAACTCATGGCGATCCTCCTACCTCTGTCTTTCGAGTGCTGGGATTAAAGGTGTGTGCCACCATGCCTGGTTTATAGCTAGGAGACTTTTTTTTTTTTTTTTTTTTTTTTTTTTGGTTTTTCAAGGTAGGGTCTCACTCTAGCCCAGGCTGACCTGGAATTCACTCTGTAGTCTCAGGGTAGCCTTGAACTCACAGTGATCCTCCTACCTCTGCCTCCTGAGTGCTGGGATTAAAGGCATTCACCACCATGTCTGGCTAGTTGGGAGACTTTTATAACTGCTTGGATTTCCATACTTGTTATAGATCTGTTTAAATGGCTAATCTTATCTTGATTTTAATTTTGGTAGGTCATATAAATCAAGAAAATTACCCATTTCTTTCAGGTTTTCAATCTTAGTGGAGTTTATGTTCCTAAAATATTCATGATTTTCTGAATCTCTTTGGTATCTGTTGTAATGATGTCTTTTTCAGCTCTAATTTTATTAATTTGTGTCTCTTCTCTCTTTCTTTTAGTCAGATTTGCTAAGGGTTTATCAATATTGTTTATCCTTTCAAAGAATCAATTCTTTGTTTCATTGATTCTTTTGTTGTTCTTTTTTTCCCCCAAGGTGAAGCATTAAGTTGTTTACTTGCAGCCTTTTTTTTTTTTTCCTCACTGTAGCTCAGGCTGACCTGGAATTCAATATGTAGTCTCAAGGTGACCTTGAACTCATAGCAATACTCCTACCTTTGCCTTCCAAGTGCTGGGACTAAAGGCATGCACCACCATGCCTGGCTTCTAATTTCTTAATACAGGCACTTAAAGCTATAAATTTCCCTCTTAGGACTGCCTTCATTGTGTTCCAAAGGTTTTGGTATGTTGTGTTCTTATTATCATTTGATTCTATTAATTTTTTGTTTCTTTCTTGATTTCTTCATTAATCCATTCATCATTTAGTAGTGTATTGTTTAGTTTCTATGATTTTGTGTATGCTCTATAGTTTTTCTTGCTGTTTATTTGTAGTTTGATCCCATTGTGATCACATAGAGTGCAAGGAATTATTTCAATTTTCCTAAAGTTGTTAAGGTTTGCTTTGTGTTCTAATATATGGTTTATTTTAGAGAATGATCCATGTACTGCTAAAAAGAATGTGTATTCTGCAGCATTTGGATGAGATGTTCTGTAGGTATCTGTTAGGCCCATTTGATCTATGATCTCATTTAATCCAGATGCTTCTCTGTTTACTTTTTGCTGGGATGACTGGTCCATTGATGAGAGTGGAGTATTGAAATGACCACTACAACTATATTTGGTGTTATATGTGACCTTAATTCTAATAATGTTTGTTTGATGAAATTGGGACCCCTCATGTTAGGTGCAGATACATTTAGAATTGTAATGTCCTCCTGCTGCTGTGTTCTTGTTTTGGTTTTCCAAGGCAGGGTCTCACCGTAGCCCAGGCTCACCTGGAATTCACTATGGAGTCTCAGGGTGGCCTCAAACTCACGGCGATCCTCCTACCTCTGCCTCCTGAGTGTTGGTTGGGATTAAAGAGTGTCCTTTATCTTTCCTAACTAATGTTGGTCTGAAGTCTATCTCATCAGATATTAAGATAGTGACACCTGCTTGTTTTCTAGGCCCATTTGCTTGAAGCGCCGTTTTCCAACCTTTTACCCTAAAATAGTTTCCATCTTTTATGGAAATGTGGGTTTCTTGGAGACAACAAATAGAATGATCCTGCTTTTTAAGCCAGTCTGCAAACCTGTGTCTTTTGGTTGGGACATTGAGGCTGTTGATATTAAGAGTTATTATTGAGACAGGAATGGTGGCGCACGCCTTTAATCCCAGCACTTGGGACACAGAGGTAGGAGGATTGCCGTGAGTTCAGGGCCACCCTGAGACTACAGTGAAGCCCAGATCAGCCTAGGCTAGCATAAGACTTTAACTCAAAAAACCGTGCAAAAAAAAAAAAAGTTTTTTTTTTTGTTTTCACAATTTTTATTAACATTTTCCATGATTATAAAAAATATCCCATGGTAATACCCTCCCTCCCCCCAGAAAAAGAGTTATTATTGAGCAGGCTGTGGTGGCTCACGCCTTTAATTCCAGCACTTGGGAGGCAGGGGTAGGAGGATCACCATGAGTTCGAGGTTATCCTGAGACTCCATAGTGAATTCCAGGTCAGCCTGGGCTAGAGTGAAACCCTACCTCAGAAAACAAAAAAACAAACAAACAAAAAAGAGTTATTATTGAAAGGTGTGTATTTATTCTTGTCATTCTTCTTGTTTTGTAGTTTATTCTCTTGCATTAACTAGTATATGGATATATTTTTTTAATTTTTTCAGTTCCTTACATGTGTGCTTTTCTTTCTAGTCAGCAGGGAGAATCCTTTCAAGTATTTTCTGTAGAGCTGGTTTTATCTTCAAATATTCCTTTAGCCTGCTTTTGCTGTGGAACATCCTTACTTCTCCATCAATTTGGATAGCTTTGTAGGAATAAGTAATCTTGGTTGACAGTTGTTATCTTTCAGAACTTGGAATACATTATCCCAAGCCCTTCTGGCTTTTATAGCTTATGCTGAGTAATCTGCTGTGATCCTGATGGGCTTGCCTTTGTATGTGACTTGATTTTTCACTCTAACTGCTTTCAATATATTTTCTTTGGTTTGTGTGTTTTGTACTTTATAATATGACAGTGAGAGGTTCTTTCCTGATTTTGTCTGTTTGGCATTCTAAAAACCTTCTGTATCTGTATTGGCATCACTTTCCCTATTTGGGGGAATATTCCATGATTTTGTTGAAAATGCCTGCTATGCCTTTGGAGTGAACTTCTCTTTCTACTGTGCCCCGGATTCTTATGTTTGATCACTTCATACTGTCCTAAATGTCTTGAAATTCCCATTTATGCCTTTCTATTAGTTTATCTTTCTCTTTGTTGGACTGTATTAGATCTGCCACCTGGTCTTCTAGTTAGATACTCTGTCCTCTCCTTGATCTATTCTACTCATGAGATTTTCTACAGAGTTTTCTATTTTTTCATTTTTAACATTTCTGACTGGTATTTTTTCATTATTTCTATTTCCTTACTCATGTTTTGTATTGACCTCCTTATTTCATTAAGTTAGTTTCCTGTGTTCTCCTTCATGAGTTTGTTTTCTTCTTTGGTTCCTTTGATTTCTTTGAGTATAAATATAATCATTTTTTGATATAATCTTTGTCAGGCATGTCATCTAAAACAGTCTCACTGGGCATTACTTCTGATAGATGTATAATTTTTGGTGGGATTATATTATCTTGATTCTTTGTGTTTCTTGTATTATAATATATTTTTGCATCTTGAGTTAATTTGATGCTTGAGTTTTCTAATTATCTGCAGTGTTCTTAGCTGTGTAAATCCAACTTTATATACCTTCAGGGCAGGAGTTTAAGGTGCCAGGTGTAGCTCTTATTCTCCAAGAAAACAGCAGAAGTGACCCTAGGCATTGTGTTGAGCTTGTCTGCTATTCAAGTATTCTAGCGGGCTGGGTGGGGCAATTTGCTGGCAAATTTAAAGTTCAACTGAGCAATATACACATTTAATCAAAACCAGCACAGAGTATTTATGCAAGAGTGGGGATTAAAACAAACAGATAATGGGAAAGTGTGGGGGTGGGGAGGGAGGGAATTACCATGGGATATATTTTATAATCATGGAAAATGTTAATAAAAATTTAAAAAAAAAGAAAAGAAAATCAAAAATAAATAAATAAATAAATAAATAAAATAAAGCCAGATGCACAAAAAAAAAAAAAAAACAGATAGCCTTATAAAGCCAAAGTCCCTAAGGGTGTGTGTTGCTCCACACCTTTAATCCTGTCAGCTGGGAGTTTGAAATTTCTGTTCTGAAATGGGTTCCAGGTCAACCTGGGTCTGAATCAGACCCTGCCCCCAATAATGACAGAAGAAAAAGACAAAGACCCTATAAACCAGGAAGCAGCAAAGGCAACAATAGTCAACCCCAAAATACAGCTTACTTGAGAATGGCAAAGCCAACCAAGAATATGCAACCCATAACCTGCCTTGACATGGAAAGAGAGAATCAGCACTTCCAGGGCAGGCCTGTGTACCTGCATTTTTTAAATGTTTTATGATTATTTATTTGACAGAGAGAGAGAGAATGGGTGCACCAGGGCCTCCAGCCACTGCAAACAAACTCCAATTGCATGTGCCACCTTGTGCATCTGGCTAACGTGGATCCTGGGGAATTGAACCTGGGTCCTTTGGCTTTACAGGCAAATGCCTTAACCTCTAAGCCATTCCTCCAGCCAGTTGGTCTTTTTACCTCTTGGGGTGGCTTCCCATCTCACCAATGCTGAGTGCCCATCTCGCTCCCTCTGTATTGCGCTGTGGATCTGGTATTCTGAGCAGCTGTGTTGGGTGCCCTGTGGAGGGGCTGAGTAAATTCTCTGGTGGTTTGCTGGGCACTGGCGGCGGGGGAAAGGAGGCCGAGCAGGATGCCTGGAGCCGCACTGGGGCTGCTCGGTTGGCCCCTGCTGTCTTCCTCTTCGGGTTTCTTGACCTTGTGAAGAGGCTGATGTGAGTGGAAAATCCCCTCACCTGGTTTCTGCTCCTGCAGCTCAGCGCTGGCCGGGTGGGTGGGCAGGTGCATGGATGGGGCCTCAGCTGCAGGATTCGGGCCAGTTTCTTCCTTTCTGGAAGATCTTGGTCTTTCCTGCTTCTCTGCTGTGGTTGATAAAAACATACACCTTCGCTTTCGGTAGAAGAGTGTACTTTGCTGTGTTTCTGCTTATTTCCCTCCTCAGGCTGGTTTGACATGGCTTCTATGCCACCATCTTACTAAGAAGTTGAGGGATTGAAAACTTATTTTTGTGGTAGGGTCTTGCTCTAGCCCCAGGCTGACCTGGAATTCACTATGTAGTCTCAAACTGGCCTCAGACACAGGCGATCCTCCTGCTTCTGTCTCCAGAGTGGGACTTTTTATTTATTTATTTATTTAGGTTTTTCAAGGTAGGGCCTCACTCTAGCCCAGGCTGACTTGGAATTTACTCTGTAGTCTCAGGGTGGCCTTAAACTCATGGTGGTCATCCTACCTTTGCCTCCCAAGTGTTGGGATTAAAGGCATGTATCACCACACATGCTTTGTTAATGTTTTATTATTTTTTGTTTATTTATTTGAGAGAATGAGAGAGAGAGAATGGGCATGTCAGGGCTTACGTGGGTCTTAGGGAATCAAACCTGGGTCTCTTGGCATTGCAGGCAAGCGCCTTAACTGCTAAGCTATCTCTCCAGCCCTGGGATTGGGTTTTTCAAAAGCAGTTTTATTTATTTGTGCATGAGTGGGAACTGGGTTTAGTGAGTTCTATTCCTACCATGAATAACTGTAGCGCGCGAGGCAGATCAGTCTGTTCCTCTGGGCCATGTTGATTAAAAGTGTGGGATAAAATTTAAAAGTATGCAAACTGAGCCAGGGGTGGTGGCTTCCACCTTTAATCCCAGCACTTGGAAGGCAGAGGTAGGAGGATTGCAGTGAGTCCAAGGCCACCCTGAGACTACATAGTAAATTCCAGGTCAACCTGGGCTAGAGTGAGACCCTGCCTTGAAAAACCAAAAAACCAAAACTGCCGGGCATGGTGGTACACGCCTTGAATCCCAGCACTTGGGAGGCAGAGGTAGGAGGATCACTGAGTTCAAGGCCACCATGAGACTATATAGTGAATTCCAGGTCAGCCTGGGCTACAATGAGACCCTACCTCAAAAAACAAACAAAAAAAAAAGTATGCAAATTGGAACTGAGAACCAATGGGTAAAGTGCTTGTGCCTTAAACATGAAGACCTGAGTTCAAATCTCCAGCACCCACATGGTGGTGCACATCTGTAATCTCAGTGCTGGGGACATGGAAACTGCATGTCCAGGACTCTTGTTTAGGAAGCTTATCCATGCAAGAGAATGAGGAAGAAGAGTTTAAAGATAGGGCTGGGGAGGTGGTTCAGTGGCTGAGTGCTTGCCATTTAATTAAGCAGAAGATCTCTCTGTCAGGAGAACTCTACATTCAGTGAAACTCTGTCTCAAAAAGTAAACTGGAGGGCTGGAGAGATGGCTCAGTGGTTAATAAAAATGCTGCCTTGCAAAGCCTGGCTTCCCAGGTTTGATTCCCTAGTACCCATATAAATCTAGATGCACAAAATGGCTCATACATCTGGAATTTGTTTACAATAGTGTTGCAGTCAGGTTTGCATTGCTGGTAGAAATCACTAGGCCAAGAGCAGCTTGTGGGAAAAAGAGGTTTATTTTGGCTTACAGGCTCGAGGGGAAAGCTCCACAATGGTAGGGGGAAATGATGGCATGAGCAGAGGGTGGACATCACTCCCTGGCCCACCTAAGGTAGATAACAGGAACAGGAGAGTGTGCCAAACACTGGTATCGGGAAACTGGCTATAACACCCATAAGCCCGCCCCCAACAATACACTGCCTCCAAGAGTCTTTAATTTCCAATTGCCAGCATCTGGGGAACCTAGCATTCAGAACACCTAAGTTTATGAGGGACACCTGACTCAAACCACCACAAATAGCAAGAGGCCTTGGTGTGCCCATTTTCTCTGTCTTTGCCTCCTCCTTTTCCCCCTCCTTCTTTTCTTTCCCCATATATATATACATATATGAAGCAATACTTCATATACGCATATATGAAGTAATATATAATATAATATATATATTACATATATGTATATATTAAAGTAAATTGGGGCCTGGGGAGATGACTCAGCGGTTAAAGATCCTTGCTTCAAAGCCTGATGGCCTGGGATTCAATTTCCCAGTTCCCACATAAAGCCAGATGAACAAAGTGGCACATACATTTGGAGTTCATTTTCAAGAGGCCCTGGTGCATCCATACTCTCTCTGCTCACAAATAAATAACTAAATATATATATATGTATATTTTAAATATAAGTTGGAGCCAGGTGTGGTGGTGCACACCTTTTCCTCCAACACTGGGGAGGCAGAGGTAGGAGGATCTTCATGAATTTGAGGCCACCCTGAGACTACAGAGTGAGTTCCAGTTCAGCCTGTGCTACAGTGAGACCGTACCTCAAAAAAAAAAAAAGAAAGAAAGAAAGAAAAAGAAAAAGTAAAAAAGGCCCAGGCATGGTGGTGCATGGCTTTAACCACTCTGAGACTACATAGTGAAGTCCAGGTCAGCCTGGGCTAGAGTGAAACCCTACCTTGAAAAGCAAACAAGCAAACAAACAAACAAAAAGTAAGTTGGAGAGCAACTGAAGAAAACAGCAGAAGTGGACCTCTGGCCTCCACCTGCACACACATGTTCACACAGATACATAGAAAAGCATGCACACACACAGCACATGCACATACACGCTGAAGTTAAAAAGTATGTAAAGAAATGAGGAATGGGGAGGGTTATCACAGGACTGTAGATGATGCATAAAGCCTATTAAGTATACAAATGTCAAAGGTAAACTGTAAGGAGTCTATGTGTGTGTGTGTGCTCAGAACTGGTCCACCTATAAATGTCTGCCTGAAAACACTGGCCTTGTAGGAAGATCTTGCCCCTACAGAAAAAAAAAAAAATTGGAGAGATTGGAACAAATAAATAAATTAAAAAATATTTTTTAAAAAAGAATTGGAGATCCTAGCACTTGGGAGGCTGAGGCAGGTGAATTGCAAATTCAAGGTCAGTCTGTCAGCCTGGACTATCTAGTGAGTCTGAGGTCAGTATGAGCTACATAACTAGGCCTTGCCAGAAGAAAAGAAAGAGAAAGAAAGAAAGAAAGAAAGAAAGAAAGAAAGAAAGAAAGAAAGAAAGAGAGAGAGAGAGAGAGAGAGGAGAGAGAGAGAGAGAAAGAAAGAAGAAGAAAGAGGGAGGGAAGGAAGGAAGGAAGGAAGGAAGGAAGGAAGGAAGGAAGGAAGGAAGGAAGGAAGGAAGGAAGGGAGAAAGAAAGAAAAGGAAAGAACCAGGAAAGGAATCAAAATTATGACTGTCCTCCCTCACACTCAGGTCCCCTCTTCCCAAAGGTACAGCACATCAGACCCAGTCAGTTTTAAAAGGGGTTTAAAATTGAATGGATGGGTGGTGGTGGTGGTAGCTGGAGAGATGGCTTAGCAGTTAAGATGCTTGCCTTCAAAGCCAAGGGACCCAAATTCGATTTCCCAGTACCCACATAAGCCAGATACACAATGTGCCTGGAGTTCCTTTATACTGGCTGGATGCGCTGGCGCACCAATTTTGTCTCTCTTCCTCTCTCTGCCTCTTTCTCTCTCTCTCTCAAATAAATAATTAATAGAATTACAGACAAGGACTAAAATTGGATGGGGGAAGTAATACGAAAACAAAAAAGGAGACTGGACTCCCTGAAGGAGAGGGGATTGTGTAGGTGGTTAGGGGGCGTATCTTCAGAGGACCAGGTTGGCTCCAGCAGTACTGGGTGGGGGTAGCCTTGAGGCTGATGGTAGGGGCTAGGAGAAATGCTTTCAAGTTCAGGGGGTCTGTCCTAGGCCTGGGGTTCAGATCGGAGCGCCCCTATGCAATCTATTGACCCTAGTGGTGACCTCTGGACATCTTTCCTCCATAGCCACGCATCCTGTCTCCCCACACATTAAGGGGCCGCAGTCAACTCCCCATGAATTACCTCTGCTAACTCAGAGGGGACCACTACTCTCTATTTTACCTAGGGGGAACGAGCAAATGATGTCCTTTGTCCGTGGGGGGTGGGGTTGTCTACTAAACGCGAGGGCTTGGTTTTGGGGATTAGAGTGTGCCCACAAACCCGAACCGGAGCCGGATAAGAGTTGGAGCTAGGGGGCAGGGCGGGTCTTTGGGGGGGGTCTCCATTGGCGTTTCGACGCGCCGCCCCCCAGGCCTGTGTTTTCTCTACCCCAGGCTAGTTCTCGGCCCAGGGTCACCTCCTCCCCACCCCCACCCCCGTATCAGCCCGGCTCCTCCCATCCCCGGCGATTCCGGTGCACCCGGGCACCGCCTGGGTCGCTGCGCACGGCAGGAGGCTATGGGGCGCCCAGCTCGGTGATCTGGGATAGGTGATCTGGGATAGGGTGCGTAGGGTGTCCCAGTCAGGTGTGTGACTCCGCCTCCGCCCGACACCCCGCCTAGCCTGTGCCGCAGCCACCCCGCACCCCAGCCCCAGTCCTTCGGTCCCGCGCGGCGCGGTGCGCAGGGAGCCCATGGAGCCGGCGCCTGGCGCGCCCCCGGGGGACCGCGGCGCCGAGACGCTGCTGGGCGAGTTGGAGCGGCGGGTGCAGGAGGTGGTGAAGGCGAGCTCGTGGTGGGAGCGCCACGGCGTGGACTGCGCCATCCTCGCGCTCAGCCTCCTCGCCTTGCCTGCCGGTGAGGCACCCAGGGACCGGGTGGCACTGGCACCGGCTGCGGGTGGGGACGGGCGCGGCTGCAGGATGGGGGCGGGGGGAGACTGCTGTGTTTCGGGACTCTAGGACCCAGAGTGACTCTTAAAAGACTAGTTGGGAGTGTTCAGCCCATAGACCCCCCCGGAGATGGGAGGGGGAAAAAAGTCTGCCGGCTTGAAAGTGGTGGAGAGAAAAGTTGAAAGGAGTCAGGGACGGATGGGAAGGCCTGGGAAGGGGGAGGATGTTCTATGGGGGGGATACTAGAGTTTGGGTGAAGGAGGTGAGGAAATGACCCAGACCTCTTGTGGGTCTGGTACCTCCGTGACACTCAGACCCGTCTCTGCTTTGACTGGGCCTCTGGAGGGTGATCCTGGCAAAATCAGGACAGCGGCATCTCGGTGGCAAGCCCATGGGAATCTGTTGTGTCCCAAATCCTGCAGAGAGAGCCACCCATCCCCCCCCCATGATATAGAGGGACCTGCTAGCTGCGGCTGCTCGAGGGCTGAAACCCACTTCAACTTGGGATTTGGGGATGGAAGGTCCGACTGAGCCCAGACTTCCAAAAGCCGAGGAAAGACCCCCGCTCCCCTGTGCCCTCCTCCCTGCAGGGTTCCTGTGCCTACGGTTTGAGAATGTCCTGGTGTTTGCCGTGGGCATCACCATCCTGGGTGTGTGCCACTATACGCTCACCGTCAAGGGCAGCCACTTGGCCACTCACAGTGCCCTCACTGAGTCCAAACGCTGGAGCAAGATCTTGATGCTTTTCTTTGTGGAGGTGAGCCTGGGAGAGGTGGAGAGGTGGGTCAGCTGCTGGGTAGGTGGTGTGTCTGTGTGTGTGTGTGTGTGTGTGTGTGTCCGTTCACATAGGCAGGCAGCTGCTGCAGTGGGCATGTGGGTCCAAGAGTGCAATGTGCGCTCCTGTTTGTGTGCGTGCTGGGGCACTTCTCCAAGCCCTTGGGAGGAAGTTTGCCTTAGTGAGTGGAACTGTGTCAGGTGTATGCAGCTAGCTGTCTACCTGTGACAATGAACTTGGCCGAGCTCGTGACCTCCATGTTGTCCAGTGGCACAAACATTTCTCACCTAGCATTTCCGGTCCCTTACATCCCCCGAGGACACCCACCCACCTGTCTGTAGATCCTGCTCTGTGGCTGTTTTGGCTCACTGCTGCAAACACAGGGACCTTCAGGTTCTGTACCCCGGGTTATCGTTTGACCCACAGACAGAAAGTGGGTGGGGGAGGCTCACGGTCACACCTGGAGGTGGCTGAACCATCCTGAGGGGCCTCCCGCTCCACCAGGTCTCCAAGAAGGACCCCTCCCCTCCCCCATCTCTGAGCATTTCTGCCCTCCCTCCCTGCGATGGGCAGCCAGGGAGACAAAGGCTTCTGGTTAGGTTGGTCTTTCTTCCACTCAGCCCTCTCCAAATTCTCTGTGAAACTTGTTCTTCTCCAGAGGGACCTTGGCCTAGCCACTCAGGTCCCTTAGGAATCAGTCGGAAGGTTACAGAATGAGTCCTTTTCTGGCAGGGTTTGGATACTGGGACCAATGTATAAAACCATGGAACTTTATAAAACTTGATGTCACTACACACACATCTTCTGACATACCTTGAGTGGTGGCTATGTTTCTCACCTAGTCTCCTCCCTTCCCCTTCCCATATACACATTTGTGAAGGGCTGAGGAAAAAAGGAACTCACAGGTTCCTGATCCCCAGGATCAGTTTTAAGACTCTTCCCTTTCCAGAGACCCCTGGGTATGTATGTTCTCAGACAGACTCAGAGACACAAGTTGGACGCTGAGGTCGGAGCCAGGTCTCCCATGAGTCCATGACCTTCCACGGGAGGCAGGCTATGATGCTGTCTGTAGGGACGAGTGTCCCGGTGCTGGGACCCATGGGGCAGGCTTAGCTCTGTTTGGATTTCCCAAAGTTGTGCTGAGTGCCAGGAGTCTGGTGACAGCGGAGAACAAATAGGTATTGTGGGTCATGGGTGACCTGACCACAGAGGATTCATTGTAGAGAGGTGACTCTGAAGTATGTTATCAAGTTTCTAGATGAGCTGATGTCCGCTCCAGTGTGAGAACTCCTGATCCTGACTGCATTGGGGGCAGAGTTGCATACTGGGTAGTGGCAGACTGCTGAGGTGGAGGTGAGGTTTCAGACAAGCTCCACCCTAAGCCCCCCCTCCCCCCGTGGGTGCTGCTGGAGACGTCCGAGCCTCTGGGGACCTCAGCACATGGTGACCTTCGGGACCCAGGCAGCCTTAGGGTTAGATTTGATTTGTTGGGCTTGGCCTTGTGCTCATGAGTTCTAGACCAGTATTTTCCTCTTTGTCTGCTGAGGCTCTGCAAAAGCTCAGGTCATCAATACTTGCTGACCGTGACCCTGCATTCCATTCACCTGGGCACAAGGTCTAGGGCAGAGTTGGCAGAAGGTGTGTGTGTGTGTGCGTGAACCTGGAGGCTTGGGCCTCCTTGAGGCTAGGGAGGGGAGACTTGGCTCTCAGAGTCTCGTGACTCTGCTGTGCTCCAGGGAGCTGGGGGAGCGGGCGTGTACGTTCCACTCAGGACACTCGCAGTAACCTGAGTGGAGGGTGTCTGTTTCCCAATCTCAGGGCAGATGGCACTGGCTCCTCTCTGGGCAGGGACTAGTTCCCCTGTACTGGAGATTACAGGACAGCCCTGCCTGTCTGGAATGGATGAGGCAACTACAGTCGTTGGGCATGGCTAATGTAGCCTCGTGCCTCGGGTTAAAATCGCATCCTCGCCAGCTACCCTGATCTTGAGCAATATGATTAATTTCACAACCAGGGTTAGTTTTGCCATGATAACACTGCTTCCTCATGAGGCCAGCATGGGCATTGAGTGGAACAGTGTGTGCATGCCTTACATAGGGCCTGGTCCTGACCCTTAAATGCTCCACAGTGTTTTTGTTTTTGTTTTTGTTTTTGAGGTAGGGTCTTGCTCTACCCCAGACTGACCTGGAATTCACTGTGTAGTCTCAGGGTGGCCTTGCACTCTCAGCAATCCTCCTATCTCAACCTCCTGAGTGCTGAGATTAAAGGCGTGTGCTAACATGCCCAGCTCACAGTGTTTTTAAATTTGTTTCTTGCGTGTATGGCACGTGTGGTCTGGTGTGTACGGACAGGTGTATAGGTGTAGTGTAAGCACGGAGATGTGCTTGCAGAGGCCACAGGAGAATGCTAGGTTTCCTTCCTCAATCATTCCTCCCTCCATTTTCTTGAAATGGAGTCTCCCTGAACACAGAGCTTTATTTTATTTTATTTTTAAATTTTTTTGTGAACCCCTTGGCTCTCTATTCCCCACAGGACTGAGTTACATATAATTGTGGTTATGCCCAGTTGTTTACATGGGTGCTGGCGAATCAAAAAGTCAGGCAGGCTCAGGCCTCCATGCTGTGGGGAGCTCTCTTCACCCACTGAGCCACGTCCACAGCCCCACAGTGCCATTTTGCTATTTCTGTCCTTGGAGGGAGCACGCGCTCACCCAAGGGTGGGGTGGACCACCTATGGCCATGTTTGTTTTGTTTCTGTTAACCGAGAGAGACACTTCACAGCTTGGAAGGTGTTGGGATTAGGTTACATGGCCCAGGGGACAAGCTCTTGTGGCCTAGGGACCCCAGAAGGTGCCTAGGACCCTTCTTGGATCCCAGGCTCTCACCTCTCCCATGTCCCCTTGTCTTTCTTCCTGTGGGGTCCGGGCTCTTCTTCACTGTGGTCTCAGGAGACACCGTCCCCGCAGAACATCTCCTAGGCTCTGGGTTCCTTTGGAAGTAGTTCTGCGCATGCAGGGGCCCCAGGCAGCAGCTGGGCCATTGGGTTTCCTGGACCCCAGTGTTAAACACCAGCATTGTTTCAGTACTGGCCCTTAGCTCTAGTTGGACCAGGATCTCTTCCACCCAATAAATCTGGGTGGAAGCGCTAGCAGGAGGAGTCCCCTTAGGCTCCTCACAGGCTCTCTTCTGAGAACCCAAGTGCAGGGCAGCCCCAGGCAAGATCATTTCCCTCCGAGCTGGCTCTGGCCTTCTCCCGGCTTGCCTTACCCAAACCTTGAGGGCTCTTGTGTGAGAGAGCAGCTATGATTTTTTTTTTTTTTCTTCTGTGGTGCTGGGGATGGAGGGATGCCACCATTCCTGATTGTATCCAAACCCGTGTGCCCTTCCCATACCAGATGAGTTTCCTCAGAAGCCCCTTCTGGCCTACATGTAAACGTTCCATCTCTTCAGTTCTGGCCTTAC
The DNA here is from genome assembly GCF_020740685.1 of Jaculus jaculus. Lineage (NCBI taxonomy): Eukaryota > Metazoa > Chordata > Mammalia > Rodentia > Dipodidae > Jaculus > Jaculus jaculus. The sequence goes on from NC_059110.1 coordinate 124,072,648, forward strand.
CCAGCAAGCACCTGACCCTCTGTGTCCTGGGTTACATCCCAGGGGCTGCTGGAAATATCCTCGGGGACTGCCAGTGACAGATGTCATGCTAGAAGGACCATCAGAAGGTAGGAGGGGGCTGGAGAGATGGCTTAGGGGTTAAGGCGTTTGTCTGCAAAGCCGAAAGACTCTGGTTCAATTCCCCAGGCCCCATGTAAGCCAGATGCACAAGGGCGTGCATGCGTCTGGAGTTCCTTTGCAGTGGCTGGAGGCTGTGGCATACCCATTCTCTCTCTGTGTCTGCCTGCCTTTCTCTCTCTCTCTCTCTCTCTCTCTCTCTCTCTCTCAACTAAATAAACTATTTTTTTTATAAAAAGAAGGTAGGAGGCAAGGTAGAATGTGCTGGCCACCATGATTTGAATCCTGATCTTAGGAGGATGAGTTTGTGAACCAGGCCTTTAGGCACGACTCCTGCATGGTGTTCATGGTCCAGACCGCGCCCCTGAGCGGGCAGAAACAGGCAGTGCCAGTTATAAAAAAATTTATTGTCTTGTCTTCAAACTCTCCTTGTAGAGTCAGCTTTGTGCTACAGGGGCGGGGTCACAGTGGTCCACTAGGAATCCTGCGCAGCCAGCTGTGCCCTGAAGGGAGGGGTGTGGCTCAGGGGCATGTCCATCACTGTTCTGCAGGTCCTGTGTGGTGGTGCAAACAGCTAAGAACCCCGAGCTTAGCCATGAGCCTCACACACGTGTAGAACCTTCTATATGCTAAATATGACACTGAGCTATACCTCAGACCTTAAATATGACTTTTCATTTGTTATTATTATTATTTTGGTTTTTTGAGGTAGGTTCTTGCTCTAGTCCAGGCTGATCTGGAACTCACTATGTAGTCTCAGGGTGGCCTCGAACTCACAGTGATCCTCCTACTTCTGCCTCCCAAGTGCTGGGCTTAAAGGTGTGTGCCACCATGCCCGGCTCTATTTTAATTTTTGTTGGTTTATTTTTATTTATTTATTTGAAAGTGACAGAGAGAGAAAGAGGCAGATAGAGAGAGCAAGAGAGAGAGAGAGAATGGGCGCGCCAGGGCCTCCAGCCACTGCAAACGAACTCCAGACGTGTGCGCCCCCTTGTGCATCTGGCTAACGTGGGTCCTGGGGAATTGAGCCTCGAACCGGGGTCCTTAGGCTTCACAGGCAAGCGCTTAACAGGGTTTCATGTATTCCAGGTTGCCTCAAACTCATTAGCTAAGTATGACCTTGAATTTCTGTCATCTTGCCTCCTCCTTTCCCTGAGTCCTGGGATTACAGGTGTCTAGCAAACACTTCTGCTTCGTGCGCACTGCTGTGGGGGGAACCCAGGGCTTCATCGGGTTGGGCAAGCACTCTGTCAGCTGAACTCCATCTCTAGCCTTCTTTTTGATTAAAAATTTCTTTTTACTTTCTTTTTTATTTATTTATTTGAGAGAGAATGGGTGCGCCAGGGCCTCCAGCCACTGCAAATGGACTCCAGATGCATGCGCCCCCTTGTGCATCTGGCTAACACGGGTCCTGGAGCATTGAACTGAGGTCCTTTGGCTTTGCAGGCAAATGCCTTAATCGCTAAGCCATCCCTCCAGCCCCATTTTGATTTTTTTTAAAAAGTATTTTATTAAAGTATTTACTTGAGAGAGAGGGAGGAAGGAGAGAGAGAGAGAGTTCAGAGTATGGGTGTGTCAGAGCCTCTTGCCCTGCAAATGAACTGCAGACATACTGTGCATGTGGCTTGCTTGGGCACTGGGTTACTGGGGAATCAAACCTGGCTTTGCCAGCAAGCACGTTTAACTGCTGAGCCACCTTTCCAACCCTTCTTTTGTGCTTTTAAATTTATGTAGAGGGCCATTACAGATATTCAGTACAAAATATACTTTTGCAATATGAATACTGTATTTTGTTGTTGTTGTTGTTTTGAGGTAGGCTGACCTGGAATTCACTATGTAGTCTCAGGGTGGCCTTGAACTCACAGTGATCCTCCTACCTCTGCCTCCCACATGCGTGCGCCCCCACGCCCCCCACCTTCCAACCTTTTCTCCTGTTCTCCAGCTGCTCGTTTCCACCCGGAGGGGGGATGGCGAAAGTTACTGGTCTCTTCCTTGTTCTTCTGTAATCCTTTAGTCTTTGTTACATTGTTTACCTATTACATAGTGCACAGCAGGATTGAAAGACATAATTATAAAATTGTGGCACAGCCAAAGTTGAGTTGATTAGGGTTAGGCTCTTAGATTTGAGGCAAATGAGGCAGAGAGGATGGGTCCGAGGTGTTGGTAGGGGCCCGCAGGGAGGTAATAGGGATGGCAGGGTGGGTATCAGCGCAGGGAAGGAGGGGCTCGAGGATGTTTCCTGGCTGGGGTCCAGTGGAGGGGTGGTGGTGGAGACATGGGAAGCGTCAAGGGTACCCTTCAAGGTTCAGTTTCCAGTCTTTCCCAGAACCTTCTTGCTGAGTCCTCTGGGGACGGGCAGCCCTTTCCCACCTGGCTTTGAGTGGTGGCTCCCCCTGGAGTTCTATGGGCTCCAGCAACAGATTTGTCAGATAAAAATAGGATAGTTGAGCCGGACTTGTGATGCATGCCTTTAATGCCAGCACTAGGAGGCAGAAGCACCAGGATAGCAAGAGAGTTCAAGGCCACCCTGAGACTACATAGTGAATTCCAGGTCAGCTTGGGAGGGAGGGAGAGAAAGAGAGAGAGGACCCTACCTCAAATAATAATAATAATAATAATAATAATAATAATAATAATAATAGGATAGTTGAGGGTGGAGTGGGGGAGATGACTCAGAGGGCTTGCTGCTTAAGCATAAGGAGGGGCTGGGAGGGAAGACCACTCAAGTGTGATTCCCCAAAAACCCATGTAAAAAGTTGGGCGTGGTCATGCACATCTGTACCCCAGTGGGGTGGGGGAGTTGGGGAGAGAATGGAGAATTGTTGGCACTTGCTGAAAAAAAAAATGTTAGCTTCCGGTTGAGGGAGAGATCCCATCAGGAAGTGTGATGAGGTTAAGGGATAGAGAGGGGCCCCCAAACTTCTCCTCTGGCTGCTGCATGCATGCACATACCCATACATCACACACCACGTGCTCTATGCACATGTATGGAAAAAATAGGATAATTGAGACAAATTTAGATTTCAAATAAACTGCTAACACTTTTGTGTAAATAGATTCCAAATATCACATGCATATTGTTACCTCCTATATTTTTACATGCGACATGTGGTAATTGAATTCATGAAATGCACATTCCCAGGTGTGAGTCCTCAGGGTTCCAGGAGGACTCTTTGACAAGGATTAGAATAAAGACAGCTTATAGTTTAGCCACTCTTGGAATAGGAGCGGTATACTGGTGAGAATCGCACAAGAGAACCCGCTGAGCGTCAGTCCTTGCTGTGGTCCAAAGGGGCCGGAGGCACCGTGATGGGCTCTGTCCCATGCCAGGCTTGTCTCTGGTGTCCCCTCAGGCCTAGCATGAAGGCCCTGGGACCCACAGGTGCTGGAGGGTGTTTAAATGAGCAAACAGCTGCATGAAAGAAGAATTGAATGAGGGTTTTGAGGCCCCTGAAGTTTAGCTGAAGAGATGTTGAGAGGAGTTATATGTATAGAAACTCTTCTCCATGTATTCTGGGTGTTCAGAACCTGAATGCTGTGGATATCCGGGGCTCGTAGGTCTTCCTGGGGGTCCAGGGGGTTGGTGAGTGATGTCAAGAAGCATCACTGGGCTGGAGAAATGGCTTAGTGGTTAAGGCGCTTGCCTAGCAAAGCCGAAGGACCTAGGTTCTTTTCATCAGGACCCATGTAAACTGGATGCACAAGGTGGTGCATGCATCTGGAGTTCATTTGTAGCATCTGTGCGCCCGTTCTCTCTCTCTCTCAAATAAATGAGTAAGTAAAATTTTTTTAAAAAAAATCAGCACTAACCATGAGGCTTCTGGAATTTTCTCTGGGTCTGGCCTTGAATTCATGGCCCTCTTGCCTCAGCATTGTGAATAATGGGATTACAGTGTGTGCCTGACCTCTCTTTGCGTATGTCCTTCTCTGCCTCCTTTGGGGGCAGCTTCTGTCTATATTTCAATTTCAGTTTCATTCCCAGGGACAGAATGTGAGGGCAATGCCATTCCTCATCGCTCTGTCACTGAGCCTCTGCTGCCTGGAACCAGACAGAGACCCAGAGCCTGGCTTCATGCTCAGGAGACAGAGTGTGTCATCTCAGGAGCCCCATCCTTGTCTTGGTTGGGATCTGGGCCTGCCGGTCCAAAGCCTGCCTCACCACCTCCACATAGCTGGACAATCAGGGGTCAGGTGGCGTCTCTGTAGCTCAGCTTCTGCGCTCTAAGTCAGGAGGCACGTGCAAGTACAGAACCCTGAGCCTGGTCCTCAGAGAAGATTTCTTGCTGCCTTTCTTTAACCAGGTCACACTGTGGCTAAAAGCTCACCCTCTCTTGTTCTGTCCACATAGCATCTTCAATAAAATTAGTAAAACCTCCTAGCCTGGATAAAACATTGGAAGAGTTTTACATCTATGTATTATAATCTGCCTATATCTGCATAAGAAACACCTAGTACCTCTTTGGCATTCAGAATGACTGCTCTCTGGGAGTCAGAGAACCTGAGCGCTTGTGCAGCTTTTCCATGTGAGCAGCTTTGGAGAATCCTATTGAGTACCCAGCTCAAAAAACAGTTGGGCTAGAGAGATAGCTTAGTGCTTAAGGACCTTGCCTGCAAAGGCTAAGGACCCATGTTTGAGTCTCCAGATCCCACTTAAGCCACACTCAGGTGTGGCAAGCCTAAGGTCACACATGTCCACTAGGTGGCGCAGGTGTCTGGAGTTCAATTTCAGTGGCTGAGGCCCTGGCATGCCAATTCTCTCTCTCTCTCATTCACTCTCTCTAAAAGAAAAAAACAGTCACCTCTAGGGTTGGACAGATGGCTCAGCACTTAAATGCGTTTCCTGAATGATCATGAGTTCTGGAGGGGTCCTGATTTTCAGCCCATGTAAACAGCTGGGTGTGGCTTCACACACCTATAACCATCCTGAAGAGAGCAGAAACTGCCCTGGGGCTCACAGGCAGCTCCTGAACCAGTGAGAGACACTTTCACAAGGAAAAACAGGGGCATGGGTGGTGGAGGAGGATGCCCTGTTTTTCTCCTGCTACAGGCAGGCACACCACATCAGCGCATACATGTGCATACACCACACACACACACACACACACACACACACACATTACTATGCACATGCAAGCAAAATATCACATCTAGGGAGAAGTTAACTTAGCGTCTACTCACACCCCATCTTCCTGCCACTCTGCGTAGTTGTGGGCTCCTCTGGAAATGGTCTTCATTCACCCCTGGACCATTCCTGGAGCCCTTGGCTGGCTACACCGGGCTCAGAATGCCAAGCAGTGCCATGAAAGTGCGGGCGCTTCTGAGATAATCCACCGGCCTGGCCAGCCGTGCCTGCACGAGTGGCCTGACATTGACCGGCTGGCGGTCGGTGGCAGGGTGATGATCTGGGGATCCAACTTCCCTGCCCCCAAATGTTTCGGCAGAGCCACACCAAGGGATGAAGCTGTGTTGTCTGGATGCCACTCTGGGGGTCACGGATGGCTGAGGGCTGAGGTCAAAGCTGGTTGGTTGTGGGCGTGGGGAAGAAAGGCCCTGGCATCACAGGGTTTGAGGAGGGCAACGGTGGGTCCTGTGTCACTCCCCTGCGCCTGGCATGGACCCAGCGCTCTCCCCGCCACCTCTCTAGGTGTGCACGGCATTTCCTGCGGAGTTTGGCAAGTTCAGCCACGTCAACATGCACCATGGCTACACCAACGTGGTGGGTCTGGGGGACTCCAGCACTTGGAAGCTGCCTTTCCTCAACCGCTACGTATATATGTTCCTCGCACCCCTCTTGATCCCCATCTTGACCCCACTGGTGGCTCTTGGTGAGTACTGGATCTGAGTGTCTGGCAAAGATGGGGCTCATGCCTCCTTCCTGACTGTGTAGGATGTAGCTGGGCGCTCTCAGTTAAGGTCCACCAGACTGTCTGAGACAGCCAGGCAGGGCGCAGAGTCCTGGGCTTGGTCCAGACCAGCTCAGTGCTTCCTGGCCTGTGGCTGTGGGGAGGTAACTTGACCTGCCTCTGGTTCGTTAACTGCTCAAAGATGGTGTGAGAACATAAGGAGACCATGGCTGGTGGAGTGGCTTATAGGCATCGCACGCAAGCTGCACTGAGGTTTGTATTAGTTGCTATCATGAGAGAAATGCCCGAGGGTGGGACTCTTCAGAAGAGTGCCGCAAGGGGCATGCAATGCAGGGCAAGGGGTGTACCCTCATACCACCTTCTCTACTGCCCCCGGCCCCCAAGGAGCCAGCTCATGGTGGTCCAAAACCCTGGCCACCCCGTCTCACATGACGTCTTGCCCCCTTGGCAGAGCGGCTGCGGAAGGTGGAGCCGAGGGCGGCGCTGCGGACGCTGGGTCTCATCTCCCTGGGCCTTTATTCCCAGTACTGGCTGCTCCTGCACGCGTCAGGCTTCCGCAGCCCCAGCTCGGCGCTGGCCTGCATGCTGCTCGCCAGGTCCCTGCTGGCCCACCCTTACCTCCATGTCAACATCTTCCAGGTGAGGTTTCCCCACACCTGCCCTCCCCCCCACAGCAAAGGGGACCATCCTCAGGGTGTCTGGTGATTAACTGGACCCAGTGCCTGGGGACAGAGAGGCCACCAAAGGAGACACCCCCTGTTCCTGCCCCTCCCTGTCATTGTGGGTCATCATAGAGAGTTTGGGTATCAGAGATTTTTTTTTTAATTATATTGATTTATTTGACTGCAGATGAACTCCAGACGCATGTACCACTTTGTGTATCTGGCTTACGTGGGTCTTGGAGAATCAAACCTGGGTCCTTTGCCTTTGCAGGCAAGCACCTTAACTGCTAAGCCATCCCTCCAGCCCTCAGGCAATTTTTAAAAGGCTGTGTTGTTTATTTGCAAGGACAGAGAGAGAGAAAGAGAGAGATTGAGAGAATGGGCACACCAGGGCTTCTAGCTGCTGTAAACAAGTCCAGATCTTCACACCACTATACATCTGGCTTTACTGGGAAATCAAATCCAGGTTGTTAGGCTTTGCAGGCAAGTGCCTTAGTCACTGAGCCATCTCTCCAGCCCAATTTGGGTTTCATGTAAGACCTTTACCTCATCCTGGAGAGACCCACGATGTTTTCTTTTCCTGTCATTTGCATATTGCTTTCTGCTTTTTCGTTCAACAAGTGAGTGCAGGTACCTCCTCTGTCAGGCACCATCCTGGGCTGAGGGAACTTGGAGGTGAACAGGTATTTCCATTAGAGCAAGACAAGCAGATAGGCAACAGTGAGGGGATTAAATAATTAACAGCAGTTGTGCTAAGGGCCCGGTGGGTGTGCAGAGCTCTAACTCAGGGTGTCCATTGACTGGGGAGCAGGGAGGTTTCCTTGCAGAAATGGTGCCAGGATTGGATAGCGAGCTCCTGACCTTTCCCAAAGACACTCCATCTCCAGCTCTGTCCTTAGCCCATCTCATGGCATTGACTGGTCCATTAGTTGTCTTCTTGTTGCTGAGACAAAATACCAGGCTGCAACCAGTTTAGGGAGGAAGGGCATGTTTCAGTTCCGGGTTACAGTCTGTGCTGGCAGGAGCTGCTCATACTCGGTCCACAGTGGGAAGCAGAGAGTGATCAATGGTGTCAGCTCTCTCCTTTTCCTTTTTTTTTTTTGCTTTTTGTTTTTTTTCTTTTTTGGTTTTTCTTCAAAGTAGAGTCTCACTCTAGCCTAGGCTGTCCTGGAATTCACAATGTAGTCTCGAACTCATGGCAATCCTCCTACCTCTGCCTCCCGAGTGCTGGGATTAAAGGCGTCCACCACACCTGACTTCAGCTCTCTCCTTTTTTTTTTAACTCTCTCCTTTTTATGCAGTCCAGGACCCCGGCCTTTGGGATGCTGTCCACATTTAAGGGTGGGTCTTCCCAACTCAATGAATCTAGTCTAGAATTTTCTCACAGAGGCTGGGAAGATGGCTTAATGACTAAAGGCACTTGCTTGCAAAGCCTCATGGTCCACGGTTCAATTCCCCAGTACCCATTTATAGCCAGACACCAAAAGTGGTACAAGCATCCAGCATTCTTCTGTAGCAGCAAGAAGCTCTGGTATATACCACAAACACATGCAAATAAAAAAAAATAAAAACTAAACTAAACGAAAAAGAGAAGATCCCTCACAGACATAGTAAGAGATTTGTTCCCATGGTGACTCTAAATCCTGTCAAGATGACAACCAGGGATGGAGAGATTGCTTAGTGGTTAAGGCGCTTGCCTGCAAAGCCAAAGGACCCAGGTTTGATTCCCCAGGACCCATGTAAGCCAGATGCACAAGGTAGCACATGTACCTGGAGGTTGTTTACAGTGGCTGGAGGCCCTAGCACACCCATTCTCTCTATCTATCTCAAATAAATAAATTATATATATATATATATATATATATATATATATATTATATATATAAGTACAGTTGGGCATGGTGGCACACACCTTTAATTCCAGCACTTGGGAGACAGAAGTAGAGGGATCGCAGTGATTTTGACTGAGATGACAGAGTGAATCCACGTCAGCCTGGGCTAGAGAGTGAGACCCTACTTCAAAAAACAAAACAAGACAGAGCTGGAGAGATGGCTTAGCGGTTAAGCGCTTGCCTGTGAAGCCTAAGGACCCCGGTTCGAGGCTCGGTTCCCCAGGTCCCACGTTAGCCAGATGCACAAGGGGGCACACGCGTCTGGAGTTCGTTTGCAGAGGCTGGAAGCCCTGGCGCGCCCATTCTCTCTCTCTCCCTCTATCTGTCTTTCTCTCTGTGTCTGTCGCTCTCAAATAAATAAATTAATTAATTAAAAAAAAAAAAAACAAGACAAAAAAACCATTTTTTTTTGTGGCAGCATCTCGCTCTAGCCCAGGCTGGCCTGGAATTCACTCTGTCATCTCAGGGTGGCCTCACTCTGTTGTCTCTCTCTCTCTCCTCTCCTCTCTCTGTCTCTAATAAATAAATAAGGCTGGAGAGATGGCTTAACGGTTAAGGTGTTTGCCTGCAAAACCAAACGACCCAGGTTTGACTCTCCAGGACCCACATAAGCCAGATGCACAAGATGGTGCACACATCTGGAGTTCATTTGCAGTGGCTAAAGGCCCTGGCATGCCCATTCTCTCTCTCTCTCTACTTGCCTATTTCTGTATCTCTCTCTCTCTCTCTCTCTCTCAAATAAATAAAAATAAAAACTTTTAAAATAAGTAACTAAAAAAGAGAACCACCAGAGATGAACCATCCTGCATAGGTCCTTACTGTCCTCCACTCCCATCCACACTGATGCCAGCAGGCCACCAGCGTGAGGCGTATAGTGAGCCAGCAGTGAGTGGGAATCCAGGACCTTCAAGAACCAGGGTTCTGAAAGCTCCCTGGGTCAATTCCTTCATTGTCCAGATGAGGGCAGAGGTCCAGGCATGGGAGGGACTCAGCTCAGGGCACACACAGAGTTGGCACTGGAGTTGGGACTGCCCAGGTCCTCATACCTCTACCAGGTCCCAATGGAGTAAGAACCCAGTAGGCCCCTGAATACTTGGTGAGGACCAGTCCAGGGTGTCTGGACCAGCTCTAGAATCTGACCTATATGTCTGCCATAGCACATCGGGCTGCCCATGTTCTCCCTGGACAAGAAGCCCCGACGGATTCACATGATGAGCCTGGGGGTGTTGAACCTACCCCGGCTGCCGGTGCTGGACTGGGCCTTTGGCCACTCGCTCATCAGCTGCCATGTGGAACACCACCTCTTCCCCTGGCTCTCTGACAACATGTGCCTGAAGGTAGCCAAGGACTGGCTGGAGGGTGGACAGTGGGAACCTCCAGGGTCTACCTGAAGCCCAGGTCCCCCGACTTTAAGCAGGCCACTCAAGAGGGGCAGTGTAGAGTCTAAGTGACACGTGGCTTTCAGAACAAAGACACCTGGGTTTCTTAGTAGCATGACCACTGTGGACAAGTTTGCTGAGCCTCACTTTCCCTGTCTGTAAAATGGGAGGAGACATGGCTTTGCAGATAAGATGAAGAAATAGATGTGGTTTTCAGCCCCTGTGCCAAAAGGGCTAGTATTCAACCGGGATTCTGGAGATTGTGGCGGAGGGAGGCCGCTCTTTTCCTTGTTTGAGGTAGTGCTGGGGGGAGTCAAGAGTGCCCTAACACCTCAGCCCCCCAGTGTCCTGGGTCAAGACAGGTAAGAGCTAGGACTGGGTAGAGGAGGCCCCGGGGCGGGGGGCCGGAGGCAGGCCTGGCTCACAGGACTGGCTTCCTGTGCATCTTCAGGTGAAGCCTCTGGTGTCGCAGTTCCTCCGTGACCAGCGGCTGCCTTACAATGAGGACTCGTACTGGGCACGATTCCGGCTGTTCCTCAATCACTACGAGGAGCTCATGGTGCATGCTCCTCCCATCACCGAGCTGGTGGGGCTGCAGTGACGGCTGCCCTCCCTCTCCCCAGCACGGCCTCGGCCCTCCTGCTGGCCTGCGGGGAGGACCTGTGGCATGACCTCAGGCAGACAGGGAGTCACGGCCTGATGTCCCGGATTTGCCTCCTGTTTGCTTTTCTGGGATGCGAGGTGGTATCTGGGTGAAAGGAATGGAAGTTGCAGGTCTAGGCCTTGGTCAACTGTATTTTTAAATTTTTTTCTTTCTTTTTTTTTTTTTTTTTGGTTTTTCGAGCTAGGGTCTCGCTCTAGCCCAAGCTGGCCTGAAATTCACTATGTGGTTTCAGGGTGGCCTCGAACTTACGGCGACCCTCCTACCTCTGCCTTCCCAAGTGCTGGGATTAAAGGTGTGCGCCACCACACCTGGCAAGTGGGTTCCATTTTTGGGTCCGGCTCCTGGCTCCATCTGAGCCTGGGTAGTAGGGTTGAGGGGCTGGTGACAGGAGGAGAGGTGGAATTCACCTGGACCGCTGTGTTCCTCTGTGGCGGGGGTGGGGACAGAAAGAAGAACGGGTCTCTTCTGCTGCAGCCTCCTTGGCACCTGAGAGTTGCATACCTGCTTGGTCCCCGCTTCCTTCTGAGGCCCTGCAGGACCCTTTCCCCAGGGACCACAGGGTATATATCACCTTTGGCAGACTTCCCTAGTTTCTCAACCAGAGCAGCGCGGGCCAGATGGGGCTCAGCGATCCCTAAGGCCCACACTATCAGGAAGGCAAGCATGTGTTTTGCAGGGAAAGCGCTCCAGCAGAAGGGAGGGGAATAAGTGCCTCGGCAGCTTGGGACCAGTCTGTGATGTTTAGAAGGAGTAAACCTGGAAGGCAGATGGAAGGACAGACGGCCTTAAAGAAGTGTAAAATCAAGGGATTTGGTTGTGGTGACCGAAGTTTGAAGGCAAGGTCTGCGCTTGGCCATAGAAGGGCGGTTTGCAGACTGGATGTGTGGCGCGGTGCAAGGGAGTCACTGATGCCAAACCCAGGAGGAGGCCGAGGTGGAGAGCACCACTGAGATGGTTAAATGGCAACTGAGAGAGGCTAGAAACTGCCCCAGCTGGGGGGATGGACCAGAGGGTGTAAGGAAGGGCCCAGTGGAGGCAGAGGGCAGGACGGAGGAGACAGAGCAGTTAAGACAGTGACAGGGTTTCTCGTCTCAGCAGCACTGACTTTTCATCCCGACGGCTCTGCTTGGTGGCCCTGCCCACACGGTAGGATGATGAGCCCCGCCCCTGGTCTCTACCCGCCAGATGCTAGGAGTCCCAAGTTGTGGCGATCGAAACTGTCTCCAGATATGGTCACATGTCCCCAGGAGGGGGGTATCCTTGGTTAAGAATATGCAAGTCATTTTTTCCCTCTCTGGGCACATAATTGCCTTTTCAGTTTCATCTTTGTATATAAGGTGAAGGGCACACTGACCCTGATGATGAGAGGGGAGATGCCAGCAAATGGGGGCCCGCAAGGCCATTCTCTGAGCCGGGCCTGTTGGAGAGCCCACCTCTGGCACCTGGTGTGACCCAGGTTCACATACTTTCCCTGCCATCCCCTCCTCTAGCAGAGACCACAGCTCCTTCAGGTGCCCTTTCCCTCGGCAATGGCTCGTAGGCGCAGCTTCTCCCTTGGGCTCCTTCTGGGTGGGCCTGGCAGTGGCTGCTGCTGACCTCTGACTACCTCTGTCCCTGAGCTCTGCTGACACTTTTGCACAAAGTTCCGTCATTAAATGCTCCTCGCTTCTTTCGAGTATGTCCTCTGTTCCCTGCTGGAGGGCTAACTGGCAGCGCTGCGCTCTGGATCTGAGCAGCTCTTTTGGAACGGGGCAGCCTTGGCAGCCTCCCCAGCCACCTGCTTGGCTGCGTGTTATAGCTGCTCTTTTGAAATGCATTAGTAGTTCACAAGGGGCCTAAAGGTCTTTGAGTGTGATTCATCAAACTGCTAATTCTCCATATGAAAAAATGCAATGTCAGAAAAAGGTAATGATTAAAGCTATCCAAATATACAACTAGTGACTCAGTGTTATTGATCTGGGACTGAATAGGGTACATTCCAAGGCAGCAGCTGGTGGTACCAGACCCAAATGTACCATGGACAGTCCAGGATTAAGTCACATGGTCACTTTGAAGTTTGATTTTGTTACTGTTAAGGATGTGGGCTACATGGGCTGGAGAGATGGCTTAGCGGTTAAGTGCTTACCTGTGAAGCCTAAGGACCCCGGTTCAAGGCTCGGTTCCCCAGGTCCCATGTTAGCCAGATGCACAAGGGGGCGCACGTGTCTGGAGTTCGTTTGCAGTGGATGGAAGCCCTGGCGCGCCCGTTCTTTCCCTCTCCCTCTATCTGTCTTTCTCTCTGTGTCTGTCGCTCTCAAATAAATAAATAAAAAATGAACAAAAAATATTAAAAAAAAAAAAGGATGTGGGCTACAGATACCTGAGGTTTGAGAGGTAAGAGGAGGTGACAGGAAGTCGGGCATGGCGGCGCATGCCTTGATTCCCCAGCACTCGGGAGGCAGGGGTGGGAGGATCGCTGTGAGTTCAAGGCTACCCTGAGACTACACAGTGAATTCCAGGTCAGCCTGGGCTAGAGTGAGACCCTACCTGGAAAAAAAAAAACCGCATTCTGAATGAAGGATTTCAGGCTGGAGGTGGAGAATGAGTTAATGACCGGGGGAGAATGGGCACATCAGGGCCTCCTGCTACTACAAACAGAACTCCAGACACATGCCACTTTGTACATCTGGCTTTATGTGGGTACTGGGGAATCAAACTCAGGCCATCAGGCTTTGCAAGCAAGTGCCTTAACTGCAAAGCCATCTCTCCAGCCCCTTAATTTTAATCTCTACAAATTAGAACTAGTTTCTGCCCCACCCTGACTCATGTTTCAGATGGAGAAGGGCCTGGGAAGATTAAACTTTTCAATGCCATGTAATTAGTAAGTGGCAGACTAGGGATTTGAACTCAGTGTGACTTCAGAATCCATGTTGTCAATGATCAAACATTTTGCTTCTGGATGGGAATCCCTATGAAGCTTTCTGGTGTCTGATCCTGAATTTCTCTCTCTCCTATATAATAGTATAATTAATGACTATCATTAAGACAGATTCCTCAATGATGTCCATTGGGTGCTAGGCAGAGAGTGAAGCTCCAGGAATAAGCACGAGATTGGATCCTACTATCACCTATGTGAAACAGTACAGGGTGGTCAACTCTTCCTGAAAGGGGCCAAATAATAAATATTTTGGGCATTGTGGACTATGATCTGTATCACAACTATTCACGCATGTCATCAAAATGAAAAAAAAAAACCAGCCACAGATAACAGGAATGAGCATAGTTTTGTTCGAACAAAACTTTATTTATAAAAAATGAAATTTGAATTTCAAGTAATTTTCAATATATTTATTTGAGAAAAGCAGAGGGAGAGAATGGGCCTGCCAGGGTCTCTAGCCACCGCAAATGAACTCCAGATGCATGTGCCACCTTGTGCTTCTGGCTTACAGGCTGGAGATGGCTTAGCAATTAAGACACCTGTCTGCGAAGCCTAAGGACCCAGGTCTGATTCCCCAGTACCCATGTAAGCCAGATGCACAAGGTGGCACATGCATCTGGAGTTCATTTGCGGTGGCTAGAGACCCTGGCACACCCGTACTCTCCCCCCCCCCGCCGTGTATGTCTCACTTTCTCAAATAAATAAATAAATTAAAAATAGGGCTGGAGAGATGGCTTAGTGGTTAAGCGCTTGCCTGTGAAGCCTAAGGACCCCCGTTCGAGGCTCGGTTTCCCAGGTCCCACGTTAGCCAGATGCACAAGGGGGCGCACGCATCTGGAGTTCGTTTGCAGTGGCTGGAGGCCCTGGCGCGCCCATTCTCTCTCTCTCCCTCTATCTATCTTTCTCTCTGTGTCTGTTGCTCTCAAATAAATAAAAAAAAAAATGAAAAAAAAATAAATAAATTAAAAATAGGGCTGGAGAGATGGCTTAGTGGTTAAGGCATTTTCCTGCAAAGCCAAAGGACCCAGGTTCAACTCCCCAGGACCCATGTGAGCCAGATACACAAGGGGATGCACACGTCGGGAGTTTGTTTGCAGTGGCTGGAGGCCCCGTGCACCCATTCCCTATCTGCCTCTTTCTCTTGCCTCAAATAAATTATATATATATATATATTTTAAAAATAAAAATAGAAACTGGAGTTAGCATGACCATGGGGAGGAATGAGCAGCCCTGGGTGTACAGGCATACACACCATGGCTATGACTGGGGTCACATTGCTCGCTAGTGTGTTAAAAAAAAAAAAAAAAAAGCCAGATGCCTGGGTTGGACTCTGTGGTATGCTTCAAAGGGACATCTTCACACACTCTGTGCTTCCTGGAGTCAATACTTAAGTTTTTCTAGTATAAGCTAAGTGTATCAAGTTAAAACACTTTTCTACAGTAGTTTCTGTGAGACTCCCAGGGTTGTTAGTACCTCTAGAATGTAGCTTTTTACTTCCCATGCGTCTCAAAATCAATATAAAGGCTGGAGAGATGACGCAGCAGTTAAGGGACTTGCCTGTGAAGCCTAAGGACTCAGGTTTAATTCCTCAGGACCCACGTAAGCAAGATGCACAAGGTGGCGCATGCATCTGGAGTTTGTTTGCAGTGGCTGGAGGCCCTGTACAACCATTCTCTCTTTCTCTTCCTCTCAGGATTAAAGGCAGGCCAGTTTCAATTGGCATGATGACATTTCCTCTGTTATTTAATCTTTATACAAAAGAAATGACTTGCTATTTTTTAATTTTACTGTTTTTTTGTTCTAATCTACAAAGAAAGTAGCTTTTTCATGGTGGCTGTTGTTTAATGTGACAGGGTCTTTCTATATAGCCCAGGCTGTTCTCAATTCTCCTTTCTCAGCTTCCTGGGTACTGGGATTACAAGCATGTGTGGCAAAGCTCATTCAAAAAGTAACTTTGGGGGCTGGAGAGATGGTTTAGAGGTTAGGCGCTTGCCTGTGAAGCCTAAGAACCCCCGTTCAAGGCTGGATTCCCCAGGACCCACATAAGGTAGATGCACAAGAGGGTGCATACATCTGGAGTTCATTTGCAGTGGCTGGAGATCCTGCTGCACCCATTCTCTCTCTGTCTGTCACTCTCAAATAAATAAAAATAATAAACAAAAAGTAACTTTGAGGGACTGGGGAGATGATTCAATGAGTAAAATGCAGCCACTGAGGACAGCTGACACTGACCTCTGGACTATGCATGACATGCATCTATGTGCACACACACTCATATACATGTGTGCCTCAACAAAAAATGTTTCAAGGAAGTAAAGGGGAAGAGTCTGAGAGGAGGACACCTGATACTCTCTTCTGGCTTCCAAATATGAGGTTTGCATATCTGCACATGCACACACACCATAAATAAAAATAAAATCAGCAGGATATAGTGACACATGTCTTTAATCCCAGCACTCAGGAGGCAGAGGTAGGAGGATGGCTGTGAGGTCAAGCCAAGCCTGGAAATTCAGAGAGTTCTAGGTTAGCCTGGACTAGAATGAGAACCTACCTCAAAAAAAAAAAAAAAAAAGCCGGTGTGGTGGCTTTCACCTTTAATTCCAGCACCTGGGAGGCAAAGGTAGGAGGCTCACCAAGAGTTTGAGGCCATCCCAAGGCTACATAGTGAATTCCAGGTTTGCCTGGGCTAGAGCAAGACCCTTTTTCCAAAAACCAAAGTAACAATAATAAATCAAATACAGTCTTCTTTGCTCAGATGGTTGCTGGTTTATAAAATAGAAAGTAACAGCCAGGAACTATGTGTGTCGTTAAGTGGTAGTGCATCTTTGGAAGGCTCTGGGTTCAATCCCTAACACCAACAAACAAGCAAATAATCGAGTCTGGTGTTGTGGGGATGACAGAACTGGTCAGAATTTTCCAAAAGGGGGCTGGAGAGATGGCTTAGCGGTTAAGCGCTTGCCTGTGAAGCCTAAGGACCCCGGTTCAAGGCTCGATTCCCCAGGACCCATGTAAGCCAGATGCACAAGGGGGCACATGTGTCTGGAGTTCATTTGCAGTGGCTGGAGGCCCTGGCGTGCCCATTCTCTATCTATCTGCCTCTTTCTCTGTCACTCTCAAGTAAGTAAATTAATTAATTAAAAATAAAAAAGAATTTTCCAACCGGAAGGAGTGGCCCTTGGGGAAAAGGAAGAAGCAGTAGACTTACTGTGTCAAAGGTGACTATGGATCCTGTCCTTGTTTTATTATTTATTTTAAAATATTTTATTTATTTATTTGAGAGAAATAGAAAAAAAAACGAGGGAGGGAGGGGGGAGAGACAGAATGGGCATGGCAGGGCCTACAGCTACTACAAACAAACTCCAGACACATGCACCACCTTGTGTATCTGGCTTTACATGGGTACTGGGGAATAGATCTTAGGTCTTTTGGCTTTGCCAGCAAGTACCTTAACCGCTAAGCCATCTCCCCAGCCCCATTTTATTTATTTTTAAGGTGCTGGGGTTGAACCCGGCAACTCAACCCACATTAGGCAAGCACTCTATACCACCCTTAGCTCCTCCTGTGTTGTTTAAAAAAAAAAATTGTTCAGCCGGACGTGGTGGCGCACGCCTTTAATCCCCACACTCGGGAGGCAGAGGCAGAGGATCGCCATGAGTTCCAGGCCACCCTGAGAATGCGGAGCGAGTTCCAGGTCAGCCTGGGCTAGAGTAAGACCCTACCTCGGAAAAAAAAAAAAATTGCTCATCATTTTGCACGAATTTTCCTTTTAAAATGGTCCGTCTAAAATACGTTCCTTTACCTTGTTTACTCAGGAATTTTTTTCTTTTTTGCACACCCCCTTTACATTCTGCATAGAAGGCGACTCAGGTCCCAGAACTGCAGGACAACAGTCGGAGGTCAGGGTTTGTTCTTACTGCCAGAAACAAGCCACTTCCCGCGTTTCCTCCCTGAACTACGGAGAAGAAAATGAGGCGGAAAAGCTCTGCAGAGTTACATTTTTCCCTCCGGCCCGAAAGGCACGGCACCTAGCCGGGGCCACACCTGCACAGCGCCCGTCTACAGGGAGTAAGGCCCTCTCGGCACACTTCCGGACTCCGTACACTCCAGCCAGCGAGGAGGCGCGCTTAGAGGTCAAATCCTGATTGGCTGGAACAAAAACGCGCAGCAGGACGGCGCCCTATCAAACGACAGATGGGCATACGTCATCAAGAAGCGACTAGAGTAGCGGAGTAAAGTAAACCCCTTTCTAATTGGTTGGCTCCTTCAACAGCGATTGAAACAGTGTTGGTGATTCGCTTTCCTCCCCATCTAGGCTTCCGGTTTAGGAGGGCGGGGAAAGACTGGGCACCCCCCCCCCATCGCGCGCAGGGGGCGGGGATTCTGCGATTGGGGCGGACCGAAGGCGTGGTTTATGCTGGAGGCGGGATTTTTTTCGGGGAAATAGGGTGGGTGGAGTCTAACGCCGAGCCTTCTCGGCGCGTGGGAGGCGGGGTCACGATGGCGGGCGTGTCCAGGGGGCGCGGCCGGCTACTTACAGCGGGGCCAGCTCCAGCTCCGGGGAGTCCTTGCGTGCGGAAAGGTTCGCTGCTGGCTGTTCCCAGTCATGGCTTCGCGGTGTTGGCGCTGGTGGCGTTGGTCGGCGTGGTCTCGGCTCCGGCCGCCTCCCAGCAGGAGCACCCCGAGTAAGAGCAGGGTCCCTCGGTCTACATGGGGTTCACGGGAGGCCTACGAGGAGTCTGTTCTGGCCGGCGAAATGGGGGTGGTGTGTGCACAGGGTGAGATGTGAGGCCTCGTGGGTGAGATGCAGGTCTGTAAAGATGGAGATGCAGAACAGGAGGTCCACGTGCTGTGAAACAGGGTGAGTGGGGGTTGGCGACGGGGAGATCTGGGGTTAAACAAGGGTATGAGCAATACAGGGTTCCGTGGAGAAAGGCAAGGCAAGAGAGGTGGTGGGGATATGAAGTCCGCGGGAAGATGTAAAATCATAGGTAGAGAACCCTCTAAGAATCATGAAAGTTGTGTGCAGAACAGCTTCAGGGTCCATGGGCGTTGCCTGCAGGCCATCTTCAGCGGGGAGGCATAGGCATTGGGGTATTCAGATGACATGAGGGACTGTCGCTTCAAGAACAGAAGAAGGAAGGTGCATACGACGGTGAAGCTTGGCCAGCTGCATCTTCTGTTGGACACTTACTTGGTTTGGGACAGCGAGAGTGTTGATTTGACCTTGTCCCCTCCTCTGCCCAGCCCCAGGCTTCTGCCAGCAGTTCTCCACACAAGAGAAGACCCCTCAGATCTGTGTGATAGGCAGTGGCCCAGCTGGCTTCTACACGGCCCAGCACTTGCTGAAGGTAAGCCACTTCGTGCAGAGTCCTTCCTCACCATTCACTCGTTCTCTCCAGTTCTTTGGGTTGGCTAATAAGGAGGGAGCTATGGCCCATCTACGTTGTGTTCTTTCTACCTGCTTCCACGCCTACACCCGGGGCTCCCACCCTAGGTCCTTAACTGTGAGAGAGATGTGTTTGGCGGGGGATTGATGGTTAGTGACAGGTGGGCATCCTCCCCCGCCCCCCAGAAGCTTATCCACACTTACAGCTTTGTCTCCTCTTGTCCTCCTTCCATCCTTTCTCCATCCCCAACTTTGCACCTTTTGAACTTTTTGACTTTCTGTAACTACCTACCCCAGCCCCAGCCTTCCTCCTGTTTCTTTTTCCCCATTGAATGTCAAGGTCTCGAGCTTTCAGTACTGGCAGACAGGGCCCCAAGGCTGCCAGATAGACTTGAAACTCCATGTCAGACCTTGACACAGAGGGGGAAGGAGGGATACCGAGACTGACGGAGATGAGATAGTGGCCTATCTTTGGAGGGCTTTGGAGTATCCGTGATGGAACAGAGGAAGGATGACTGTATTAAGTATACACACATGGAAAGGTGGGTGACCCACTGGCTTGATTTTCCTGGGGCTCTTGGCTTTCTGTGGTGACACTTAGGAAGGTCTCATGGAGACCTTTGCTGAAAAGTTATCTACAAGGGGCTGGGGAGATTGTTCAGTGGTTAAGCCTACTGGCCCAGGCTCAGTTTCCCCAGCTGCTCCCACAAAGCCAGACACAAAAAGTGGAGCAAGTGTCTGGTGTTCATTTGCAGTGGCAAGAGACCCTGGTATGCTCATACACACACACTCCAATATTTTTATAGTTTTTTCTTATTTTACTTTTTTTTTTTTTTGTTGTTGTTGTTGTTCTTGTTCAAGGTAGGGTCTTGCTGTAGCTCAGGCTGACCAGTGACCTGATTCACTATGTAGTCTCAGGGTGACCTTGAACTCACTGTGATCCTTCTACCTCTGTCTCCTGAGTGCTGGAATTAAAAGCGTGCACCACCACGCCCAGCTAATTTATTTATTATGTGATAGAGAGAGATTGAAAGAATGGGCATGGCAGGGCCTCCAGCCACTGTAAACGAACTCCAGATACATGTGTTACCTCGTGCATCTGGCTTACATAGGTCCTGGGGAATTGAACCTTGGTCCTTTGGCTTTGCAGGCAAATGCCTTAACCACTAAGATATCCTTCCAGCCCTGGCCAATTTATTTTTAAAATATTTTTATTTATTTATTTAAGCAAAAGGCAGAGAGAGAAAGAATGGATGTGCCAGGGCCTGGGTGTAGCCAGTGCAAATGAACTCCAGACAAATGTGCCACCTTGTGCCTCTGGCTCTATGTGGGTACTGGGGAATCAAACTTGGGTTTTTATGTTTTGCAGGCAAGTGCTTTGGCCACTGAACCATTTTTCCAACCCCTAATTTATTTAATTTAATTAATTTATCTATTTTTCTTTTGTTCTTTCAAGGTAGGGTCTCATTCTAGCCCAGGCTGATCTGGAATTCACCATGTAGTTTCAGGCTGGCCTTGAAATGACAACGATCCTCCTACTTCTGCCTCCCCAAGTGCTGGGACCAAAGGCATATGCCACCACACCTGGCTTAATTTATTTATTTGAGAGAGACAGAGAATGGGTGCACCAGGGCCTGTTACCACTACAAATGAACTCCAGATACATGTGCCTCTTTGTGCATCTGGCTTTACCTAGGTACTAGGAATCAAATCTGGAGCCATTAGGCTTTGCAAGCAAGTGCCTTTAACTGCTAAGCCATCTATCTAGCCCTAAATAAATATTTCTAATTATGAAAAGGAAGTGATAGCTGGGTGTGGTGGTACACACCTTTAATCCCAGCACTTGGAAGGTAGAGGTAGGAGGATCACATGAATTCAAGGCCACCCTGAGACTACATAGTGAATTTCAGGTCAGCCTGAGCTGGAGTGATAGCCTCCCTTGAAAGACCAAAAAAAAAAAAAAAAACAAAGGAAGTGACCTACAAATCCTCCAAGTAACACGGATAACAAGCTAATTACAGTGATGTAAACTGAGTGAATCTAACCAAGTGGGCACAACCAGGAGCTGTTTCCTGGAAAATGTATATTTGAAGTTTATGGAAGGCCATGCGTGGGCTTTGAAAGGCCATTACCCCCGCCCCTTGTGTGGAGAGTCAGCCTGGAATGCAAGGCCACTGACAATCTGGTCTCTGGAATGGACAGCCAAGAGCTCTTGGGGCTGGGGGGGGCCACTTTGTGTAAAGGACACTGGGTTAGCTGGCGGGGTAAGAGAGCAGTCTGGAGGTGTGTTCTAGGCGCCCTCTCTGTGGGCCAGGGGCTGCTTGCAGACATTTGCATGCATTTTTTCCTACACTCATCGAACTGACAGCCTAGCTGGAGGGGCAAGGGTCTGGTTTATGAAGGTATGCTTGGGCTTAACCTAAGGGTGGCCCCCTGTCCCAGTGTGAGGGCGAAGTGAGGTCAGGGCATAGAACAGCAGGAGTGCTTCAGGCGCAGGAACTTCGTGGACAAAGGCCAGAGGATGGAGAATGGCCTTTCAGGGCCACTCCAGGGCCCATTCCAGAAGGTAGGTAGACGGGTGTCTGAATGTTGAAGAGGCAAGAGCTGGGGCTGGGGAGGCAGATGAGGTCCAGATCCTGGGGCCTGGAAACCTTTTACTATACTACGGATGGGTGGGTTTCGCAGGGCGCTGTCCACTCTCCATGCCAGGCAAGGTCTTCTTATGTAAACAAATATTTATGAACCCAGCTCTGATACATTTAACTCTGGACCTGAGGCCCTCAGAATCAGTAATTTGAAACAAATTCTGGCACTCCCGATTACAGGTAATTGGTTTGACAGAAGGCTTATAGTGGAAGGAAAACAGGAATCCTACCTTTTGGTACTGAGGATTGAACCCAGGGTCTTGTGACTGCTAGGGAGATATACCCCCCAGGCCAGGACCCCGTCTTTTATTTGGAATGTTCTCTCTATAGTGTGGGCTTGGGGTTTCCAGAGAGCAGGGCATGGGGGAGAGATGGAGAACTAATGGGAAAGAGTGGATGGGAAGGGGCAAAGGGCTATGGCTTGGGCTCCAGCTGACTGGGATGGAAGGTGACAAGTTGGAAAGCTGGGCACAGTGGCGCACGCCTTTAATCCCAGCACATGGGAGGCCAAGGTAGGAGGATTACCGGGGGTTCAAGGCCCTCCTGAGATTCCAGAGTGAATTCCAGGTCAGCCTGGGCTAGAGTGGTGAAACCCTACCTCAAAAAAAAAAAAAAAAAAAGAAGGAAAGAAAAAAAAGAGTGGGTTGGGATGTATGGGTATGATATCCTAGGTTCTCAGTTTCTGGGATCTCAGATTATGGAGGAAGGATAGAGAGAGGAGGGGAGAAGAGATAGATAGAGAGATCTTGATCAGTGACAATTTGAAGTCACCAACAGGGAAGAGGTAAAGCTTCCATGCACTCAGAGGAAGAGGAAGATCTTAGAGCAGAAGTGCCTTGGAGACTGCCCTCATTAGGCAAGGGGCCTGAAGAGGAACAGCTGATGGAGGGCAAGGAGGTGTCCAGAAAGCTGGGGTCTGTGTGGGGTGCTGTGGAAGTGTCCCTGAAGAGACCCATGTGACTCGGGGTGAAGGTCCCCTCCATGGCAGTAAGGAATGGAAGATAAAGACAGAAAGGCCAGTCAGCTGAGCAGTTTGAACTTTGACCTATGGCATGGAGCTGCAAAGGGAAGGTTTTTGAGTGAGGGGATCTACCCCGGCCATGGTCACTGCAGTAATGATGGGGTACAAGTCCACCGTGCACTCGCATTGAGGGAGCCCTGGGCTGAGGGCTGAAGCATGACTCACCCAGCCTTGAATGTGTGCAGAGGGTCCAGAAAAGTTCAGTTTCCCCTGAAGCACAGTGAGGGTTAGAGCTGGGCGTGGCCCCAGCGACATTTACTTCATGGCTTGAGGCCTTCATGGGCTCAAGTTCCACGGGGTTTGAGGGAGGTGAAGTGGGTGAGCCGATATGGAGGAGGCAGGGAATACCCAGGGGCCGGGGGAGCCGGGTGGAATGAGGGTACCAGCAGAGTGGAGGAGATAGAGATCTGGACAGAGGCTGGGGAGGTGGGCAGGAGTTGCACAGCCTTGAGTCCCTTTGAAGTGGGAGGTGAGAGCCAGGGAAGGGACAGAGGGCTCTCTCCCCGGCCTCGACCCGCGAGGCCGCTTCATACGGAGCAGGGAGGCCCTGGGATTTGCCAGGCTCGTGTTGCCAATGGTGGGCAGAGGCAGAGCAGCCCTCTGTGCCTAACCTGAGCCCTGTGCCTCATGCCCTCCCCGTGGCCCACAAGCTGCCCTGGGAAGACAGGCAGTGTGGAGCGGCTGAAACCACAGGACTGATTTTCTGAGACTGGGAAGGCCCCTTGCACCTTCCTTTTACCAACATGTTCCCCCCCCCGTCCTTTTTTTTTTCTTTGCATGTGTGTTTAAATGTGTGGTACATGTACAGATGTGTATACCCCATGCACATGTGTGTGAAGATCTAGAGGAGAATGTTTGGTGCCCTCTCATCACTCATCCAAGTATTTCTTTCCTTAAGATGGGGTTTCTCCCTCAACCCAGAGCTGCCTGTGGACTTTTCTTTTAATATGTGTTCTGGGAAGTTAAATTTGGTGGTCTCTAGCCAAAAGGCCCTCAAGTTTAAGCTGCGGTGCTCTTAATCCCTGAACCATCTCCCCACCCCTCTCTCTATTTTTCCTTTGATATGTGTGTATAATGTATGCACATGGTGCAGATGTGTGTACTGTGTGTACATATGTGTGGAGGCCAGGGGAGCACGTCGGGGGTCCTCCTCGTTGGCTCTTGTGCTTTGATCTCCTTGAGACGGAGTCGGCCAGCCAGTGACACCCCCCACCCAAGAGTCTTCTGCCTATGGGCCCCACAGGACTTGAGTTACAGGCATGTGTGGCCACATCTGCCTTTTTGTGTGGCTTTGGGGGCTTGGGTCCTTGTAAGCATGACAAATGCCATCCCCCTAGTCCCTCACTCCCTGTCTTACTGGGCCCTGTCCCAGTGGCATCGTCTTGGAGACTAGAACGAAGGGAAGTGAGAATTTCAAAGGGCCACTCTCAGGTCAGCAGAGCAGCATTTCTAGAAGTGGTGATGTGCTGGAGGCAGGACACTGTGTGTCACATCTGACCTGGAGGCACACTTGCTCCTAGTGGCCTCCAGTGCGGAGGCTGTGACCTTGCAAGTCTTCACAGTCCCACAGCCAGCAATCCTCAGGCTCTGACCTCAGCTTCCCTTGCTGCTGATGCTGCCTCTGAGCCCTTGCCTAAGCAGAGAGGGGTCTCCTTTCTCCTCGTGGGTGGCCAAAACCAGTGTCCTCAGCCCTCTGAGCTGAGCTCTCCTGCTGTTTGGGGGTGGGAGCACCTGCCGGGACTCAGCTTCCTCCTGGGGCCTCACCAACCGTGCCTTTCCTACAGCACCACCCCCAGGCCCACGTAGACATCTACGAGAAGCAGCTTGTGCCCTTCGGCCTGGTGCGCTTTGGTGTGGCACCTGACCACCCAGAAGTTAAGGTGGGTCTGTCCGGGTGGAGACATCAGCCAGCCAAGGAGAGCTCTGTGGCTGGCTCGAATGCCACCCAGGGTCCATCTTGGGGTCTGTTGGGGTGAGGGTGGCACTAGGGTGCCTTCCTGTAGCTGCCCTTTGATCCCATGCTCTCCTCCCGTGCTGCTTGCAGAACGTCATCAACACGTTTACGCAGACAGCCCGCTCCGACCGCTGTGCCTTCCTAGGCAATGTGGTGGTCGGCAGGGACGTATCGGTGCCAGAGCTGCGAGAGGCCTACCATGCCGTGGTACTGGTGAGCGCACCTGTGGGGTGTGGATGCCAGAGGTGGGGCTGCTGGATGGATGTTTCCAGAAGGGGCCCAGTGGGAAACAGGACAGCCTCCCTGGCCCTCCAAGTACTGAGGGCTCCAGCCAGGGCTGTGCTATCTTTCCTTAGAGCTATGGGGCTGAGGACCACCAGGCCCTGGGAATTCCTGGTGAGGAGCTGCCTGGCGTGGTCTCAGCCCGGGCCTTTGTGGGCTGGTACAATGGGCTCCCTGAGAACCAGAAGGTGAGTCTGGGGAACCCTTCTCCTGCCTCTGCCTTCCCACCGAGGGCAGCCCTCAGATGCTAGCGCTGGGAGAAGTGGCAATGAGGAGCAAGCCAAGAAGATGTGAGACGTGTGTAACGGAGGAGGGAGGTCAGCCATGGGGGGTCTGGAGGGTGAGCTGTGGAGGAGAGGAGAGGAGAGGGAGACGAGAAGATGGGGCAGCCCACAGGCTTGGCTGAGACCCGACCGAGGGTTTGCAGACAAGATTAGCCTGACTGGAGCTGGGGCTCGGACCCTCTGAAAACCTTTGTCTTCCAGCTGACACCCGATCTTAGCTGTGACACTGCAGTAATTCTAGGGCACGGGAATGTGGCTCTGGATGTGGCCCGGATCCTGCTGACTCCACCTGAACGCCTGGAGGTGAGGAGTCACTCAGGGCCACGGGGCTGGAGGTGGGGTCATGCTCAGAAGAGGGTGACCCTGTCTAGAGGTTCTAGTGTCATCCCTCCAGACCAAGTCCAGTGCCCGTTTTCCTGGGGAACCCAGGTAGACACGTTCAAACTCTAGTATGCTAGCAAGCATTTGCACACTCTGTTCTCCCTGCTTGCCACATTAGGACTCACTTAGTTCTTGGATAAGTTATTTCTTCCACCAGGGAGTCTCCTAGGACTGCTATGAATAGGTGTGTTCCTTCTATCTGGACTAGTCTTTGAATTTCATAGCCTGTTAATCACCACTACAGTTTTATACTCAATGAGTATTCCCTCTAAAAGTTGTATTTATGAGTTCAAGCACCAATCTTTTTTGTTAACATCAACTGCCTCTTCCCTCCTAAGCCTCTTGCCCAGAGCTGGGAAGTGGTAGTTGCTTAGTGAATACTTGTTGAATGGAGGAGTTGGCTTCCGGGACTGCTGGTTGGAGCCATTTGCTGAGTTGGTGGCAGTGTTCTATGTGGCCACGAGGGGGAGCAATTGTGCAGTTTTGGGCTGCCAGCTCCGAGTAAGGGAGCAGGGCAACTGGAGAGTCTCCTTCCCCAGGTCAGTGTTTGATGGGTTCAAAAACCTCCTTTTGTGCCAGAAAACAGACATCACAGAGACAGCTTTGGGGGTGCTGAGGCAGAGTCGGGTGAAGACAGTGTGGATAGTGGGCCGGCGTGGACCCCTGCAAGTGGCCTTCACCATTAAGGTACTGGGGCCAGAGGAGGAGGGAGGCGAGGGTCCCAAGTAGAGGGTCCCCCTTGAGTGTGGAGGGAGGAGATTTCTGGAAGTAGTGGCTTCCTGGAATGGATCAGAGGACCAGGAATGGCCCCAGACCTGCCGTGTTGATGGTGTTTCCCGTGGAGGCTGGTCTCTGGTGGGCTTGGGAATGCGCAGTGTTCCGGGCCTGACCTCCTCCCCCACTCCCACCCCCACTTTAAGGAGCTTCGGGAGATGATTCAGTTACCCGGGACCCGGCCCATTTTGGATCCTGCGGATTTCTTGGGCCTTCAGGACAGAATCAAGGGTGAGGGGCCTGTCCCTGGCCCCCAGCTCACCAGGAGGGGCTGGCCTAGGTCAAAGAAAGCTTGGGGGAGGGCTCCTGGGTGGGGACATCCCTGAGGTGTTGTTGCATGTTGTTCACAGAGGTCCCCCGACCAAGGAGGCGGCTGACAGAACTGCTGCTTCAAACGGCCGTGGAGAAGCCAGGGGTGGAGGAAGCTGCCCGCCGGGCACAGGCCTCCCGTGCCTGGGGCCTCCGCTTTTTCCGAAGCCCCCAGCAAGTGCTACCCTCATCAGATGGGCAACGGGCAGCAGGCATCCGCCTGGCAATTACCAGACTGGAAGTGAGTCTCACATTGCCCCGAGATTTTCCCTCTTTTAGGCTTCCTCACCGTGACCTGGTGTTGCTCTCGTTCTTCCCATCAGGGTGTTGGTGAGGCCATCCGGGCGGTGCCCACAGGAGACATTGAAGACCTCCCTTGTGGGCTTGTGCTGAGCAGTGTTGGGTATAAGAGCCGTTCCATTGACCCCAGTGTGCCCTTTGACCCCAAACGTGGGGTCATTCCCAATATAGACGGCCGGGTTGTGGATGTACCAGGTGAGAGGGCATGAGAAGATGGGACAGCTAATGATGGGAGGCTAGTGCCCCCAGAGCCACTCATTCAGTAAAACCTGCCCTGGGCCAGTGCTGGCACTAGAGCTGGACAGCTGCTGTCCTCAGGGAGCTTCCAGTCTGATTATCCCCATGCCTCTACAGTTTTTCATTCATTTGGTAGATGTTGCTAAGGGCCTGCTGAAATGAAAGTAAGCAAGCTGCAGCTGGAACCCTCAGAAAGCTCCTCTACAGGGTAGGGAAACTGAGGCCTAAGGGGGACTGCATGCTAAAACAAACTGAGAAGAATCCAGGGGCTGGGTGTGGCGGTGCACGCCTTTAATCCTGGCACTCAGGAGGTGGAGGCAGGAGGATTGCTGTGAGCTTGAGGCCAGCCTGGGACTGTAGAATGAGTTCCAGGTGAGTCTGGGCTAGAGTGAGACCCTTACTTTAAAAAAAAAATCCAGGGTAGTGAGCTAGTGATCATGGCGGGCCTACCCAGTGTGGTTTGCTGGGAGATCTGGGGGTACGTGTGCATAGAATGGGGTGCAGGCTTGCCAAGCATTGTCCAACTGCCTCCTCTCTCTTGCCCCTTCCAGGCCTCTACTGCAGTGGCTGGGTGAAGAGGGGGCCCACAGGTGTCATCGCCACGACCATGACTGACAGCTTCCTCACGGGCCAGGTGCTACTGCAGGACCTGAAGGCTGGGTTGCTGCCCTCTGACCCCAGGCCTGGCTATGCAGCCATCCAGGCCCTGCTTAGCAGCCGAGGTATGGGCCCTGATTCTGGGGCCAGGGGGTGGCGCCGGCAGCTTGTCTTTGGGCTGAGGGCTTCTGAGAGGAAATGGTGGCATTGGTCTGTCTTCCCATCTGCCTCAGGGGTCCGGCCAGTCTCTTTTTCAGACTGGGAGAAGCTGGATGCTGAGGAGATGTCTCGAGGCCAAGGAGCTGGGAAGCCCCGGGAGAAGCTGGTAGACCCACAGGAGATGCTGCGGCTGCTGGGGCACTGAGCCCTGATCCCAGCTTCTGCCATGGACACGAAGAATCCCAAAACTGGAAGAAGGGCCCGAGGCCTTTTGTGTGGACTCTGTCCGGGTGTTGCCTGGTCTGGCTTGGAAGCTGGACTGCAGCTCTTCCAGGGACCTCTGAAAGATCTACCTTACAGTGTTCAGGACAAGGAGGGAACCTTAAGTCAAGGAGGTGTGAAGGTGCAGGCAGACCTTACTCCCTCCCTTCTCTTTCTTAATGGACTTTGGAGGGTAACTAGGGTGGGGACATGCTGAAAATAAAACAGCTGTAACCAAGGGCCATGGTTGGTGGTTGTTACTTCTTTAGGGGCTTGGGGTCACCAGGTGAAACAGGGAAATTGCTTCCTGCTCGAGGGCTTCTTGATGGGGAGGAGAAGAGGGGTCTGGGGCACCTGGCCGTCAGGCCTAGCATGCACCCACCCTCCCTCCCTTGTTTTGCCTATGTTGCTGCGGCTGGTCCTCTGCTCACATTACAGCCCCTGGAGACAGGTCCCCACCGGTATCGCTGTTCTAGCCTCAGCCTGGTGGAAGCCCCTGCACAACCAGACATAGAAGAACAGGAGGGAGAATGAGGGGCCTGGGCAGCTAGCTGCTGTCAGTCTCTCCCAGTGGCCAGTCGGGCTGGCCTGGCCGGCTTTCCAAACTGCACACGCAATTCCTTTCAATCTTTAGTTTCCAGTCAAATGCACAAGCCTTTTCGAAATAGTAACTCAGTCCTCCATGGGTAATAGTCTCATATGGGAGCCACAAGACGCTGGCCTCACTTTGTAAACTCCAGGAATCTCGACATTACCTGGCCCAAGGTCAGGCGACTAATGAACTGAGGGCTCAAACCCAGGGTTTAGGGCAAGCTGTTCCTCCGAAGCAGGTCCTTGCCCCAGAGCATCGGATCTGGGGGACGCCGTGCTGGAGCGGGGGGAGGGGGGGCTGGAGGGAGAGTGGACCCAGGTGGCCAGTGTACTGCCCGGCCGGCAGGGAGGGAGCGAGGGCAGCCGGCCGGGGCGGGGCAGAAACCGGCGGGCGGCGGCGGCGGCGAGCGCTCCGCCACAGTCGGCTGGCAAACCTCGGGGAGCCGGAGGCGAGCTGCCCAGGTCGGGACGGAGCCCCGCCGCGGGCCGCGGGGGCGGGCTGCATCCAGGCCGCGCTGCGGGCACTGGCCTCGCAGCCGTGCCGGGTTCCCGCGCGCGCCGGGGCTCGGGCTCCCGGACGGGCACCGCGCGGGAGGCGGCCGCCGACTCCGGGCGCGTGCGCTGCGCCCCTTCCCCGCGGTGAGTGGCGGCTGGGGCGGGGGGGGGGGTGTAGCGCGGCGGGTCGGGGGCGCCAACTTCGCATCAACTTGGGGCTGGGCGCGGACGCGGGCGGCCGAGACAGGCGCGGGACACCAGGGAGAATCCAGCCGGCAAGGGGAGTCAGGTGGGGATCCCCCCCTCCGGGGGCGGCCGTGACCCTCGGGAACTGGACTTGTGGTTTTGACCTGGGGAAAAGGAAAGAGACGCTTGGGGGTGGGGGGCTCGCAGCGGACGCGAGGGAAGGACGCGGGAGGAGCAGCGCCCAAGACGTTCGTGCCCAGGGTCGAGCAGCCCTCCTCCGCTTCTCCTGGCGCGGCGGCCCCGGTGGGCGCGGGCACGCGGGCCTCTGGACTGTCCGGTCCAACTGTTGCGGGTGGAAGCCGCTGGGGCAGTAGCCCGAGCAGGGTCCCCCCCCCCCACACCTAGGTCCCTCGCTGGGGCACACAGGGGGAGGGGGCTGCAAAGGGCACGGGGCCCAGACAGCGGAAAGGGGACTGTGGGGGTTCCAGGAGCCTGTCGGTGCCCTGCTCCCCGCTGGGCACCTGCTGCTCGCACCTGCCTTCGACCCGGGTGTAAGGCCTTCCTCTCCCGCACCCCCTCCTTCCACTCCCCTGCCCCACCTAACGCTCCATCCCGCGACCTCAGCACCACAGCGGGCTTCCAGGGTGGCAAAAGCTTCCCAAACGCTGATCCCCCGCGCCTGGGCCCACTCGAGCTCCGGAGGCCCCCAAACGAAGGTAGACGAGAACGGCCCTGAGAGAGCCCGAGCCCCAGGGCCCGGCAGCACCAGTCGGCGCCCCCGATCTCCGGGGGCTTCTCGTCCAGGATCCCCGACGGCTGAGAGAAACAGCCCGGGAGAGACTCCCGCGGCGGAAGGGTGGACGGTGTTTTGCGCTTGGCCTGGGCGCGCACGGGGGTGGGCAGCTGAGGGCAAAGACATCGCACAGCCTGCAAATCCCCAAGGGTGCGTTTGGCGGCCCTTCAAAGGTCCTGCTGGCTGGGGGAATTCACACGGGCTTTGACGCCCACCTCCACTTGTCTGCACCGTTTCCCAGCCCACCCTTCCTGATGGGACGGCTGATCAGTCAGTCTCCCCAGCCCACAGATGGTGGCCAAATCCTGGGCCCACCAGGAACTCCCTCAGCGACGAGAAAAAAATGGAGGAAAAAAAAAAAAATAACCCTGTGTTTGGAGAAAGTGCATTTCACTGGCTCTGTCTCTTTGAGCTAAGTTGCTGGACTTGGAAGACGAACAACGTGAAAGGGACAGGTAGACAGGAGACTGGACACCTGGGTTCTCTCTCTCTCTGGCTCACGGGTGGCCCGGGCTGCGTCCTGGTCCACAGTCTCTCCTGCTAGGCCGACTCGGTCACCCCCACGCCCCGCCCGGGGCCTCGAGGCCCAGACCCAGCTTGGGGCTGCAGACTGGCGTGAGGGTGGGGGTGGGGCGCAGGGGCCGCGGCGAGGCCGGGGGCTCCGGGTGCGTGGTGCCCACATCGGCCGCCAGGAGGCGTGGCGCGGGTCTCCGCGCCGGGAGTCACCGCCGCCGCCGCCGCCGCCGCCGCCGCCGCATCGCGATTGTCCTTGAGCCACGGGAGACGATGGCTCTTGCTGCTCGCGCCCCCTCCTCCTGCAGGGGCGGCCTGATGCCACGTTCCCTATGAATTATTTATCACCGGCCTAAAAATACCCCGAACTTCACAGCCCTCCCGAGAGTAAGATTCTTGCCTAGGGGAGGGGGGCAGGGCCCCCCAGGGCGGAGCTGGACCGGCTGGGAGGGGGGAGTTAGTCTCGGAGGAGCCAGAACTTGATGGTCCCCATCAGTGTGGACAAGACGGAAGGACCGTCTCTGTCTTGGCACCTGGGTTAGATTTGGGCTGGGTAAAGGCGAGGGAGGGGAGAGGAATCGAGGGGAGGGGAGGGGAGAAACCCGACGGCAGAGGAGGGTCCCCTCAGAGTAAGGGCAGTGAGTCCAGACTGTGGTCACCCTCTTGTGCAAGAAGTCAGCATCCTGGGTGGGTGAGGCCTGCTCTTAGGACCAGAGCTTTGAGCCTGGGAGAAGGGGTGCCTTGACTGTCGTGTGTCTGTGTGTGTGTGTGTGTGCGTGTGTGTATGTGTGTGCAAGTCCTTGAGAGGGAGCCTGTCTGTGGGGAACCAGAAGCCGGTCCTGAGCATGTGGAGGTGGCCTGGTCCTCAAGAGATGCTGGAGGACTGGTTACTGCCACCCTCTCCCCGGCACTTGAGGATTCAGACCTTTAGCAAACAGTATTACTTCAATGGGCTTTTTGGGAAAGGAGTGTGATCACAGGCGGTGGGCAGAGATCTAACAATGGAGGTGTCCCTGCACCGGGCCAGCTCAGCTCCACACCCTGGAGGGAAAGCTCAGGGGGAACCCCAGGCCCTGTCCTTTTCCTGGGAGTCCAGAGTTGATGAGTCAAGGGAGGAGCTTGGAGAAGAGAGCTTAGGTTTTTTTTTTTTTCTTTGCTTATTTTTATTTATTTATTTGAGAGTGACAGATAGGAAGAGAAAGAGGGAGGGAGGGAGAGAGAAAGAGAGAGACAGAGAGAATGGACATGCCAGGGCCTCCAGCTACTGCAAAAGAAATCCAGACGCATTTGCCACCTTGTGCATCTGGTTTACATGGGTCCTGGGGAATTGATCCTCGAACCGGGGTCCTTAGGCTTCACAGGCAAGCACTTAACTGCTAAACCATCTCTCCAGCTCCTAGGTTGAGTTTTTTTTTTTTGGGGGGGGTTTCGAGGTAGGGTCTCACTTTGGTCCAGGCTGACCTGGAATTAACTCTGTAGTCTCAGGGTGGCCTTGAACTCACAGCGATCCTCCTACCTCTGCCTCCTGAGTGCTGGGATTAAAGGCGTGCACCACCACGCCCGGCCTAGGTTGAGTTTTAAAAGGCAGTAGAACTCTTTGGGAAGGGGGTGCTTTGATGTGGGGAATAGTGCAGCTGTGGATAGGATGTGGGATGTCCTGAGTACGCGATTAAGGCATCCTGAAGTATAAAATCAGAATTTCATTTGTGGGTACCAGGGTTCTGCTTGAGGCAAGTTTTTTTCTGTTTTGTTTTTTTTTTAAATATTTTTATTTATTTATGAGACAGAAAGAAGCAGAGGAAAAGAGAGAGAGAGAATGGGAGCACCAGGCCTCCAGCCATTGCAAACGAACTCCAGACACATGCGCCACCTTGTGCATCTGGCTTATCTGGGTCCTGGGGAATTGAACTGAGGTCCTTTGGCTTTGTAGGCAAGTGCCTTAACTGCTAAGCCATTTCTCTAGCCCCCCCCCCTCCTTTTTATGTTTGTTTTTGCCTGGTAGGGTCTTGTTCTAGCCCAGGCTGACCTGGAATTCACTATGTAATCTTGGGCTGGCCTCGAACTGATCCTCCTACTCCTGCCTCTTGACTGCTGGGCTCAAGGGTGCACCATCATGCCTGGAGTTTGAAGCAAGGATTTTTAAAAATTTTTAATGTTTTTAAATTTTTATTTATTTTATCTGAGAATGAGAGAGAGAGAGAGAGAGAGAGAGAGAGAGAGAGAGAGAGAGAGAGAGAATGGGCATATCAGGGCTTCCAGCCACTGCAAACGAACTCCAGATGCATGTGGCACTTTGTGCATTTGGCTTATGCGGGTCCTGGGGAATCGAGCCTGGAACCAGGGTCCTTAGGCTTCACAGGCAAGTGCTTAACCACTAAGCAATCTCTCCCTCCCCAAGGCAAGGCTTATAATATATATATTATTTGAAAGAGAGAAAGAGGGAGAGAGAAAGAGAGAGAGAATGGGTGTGCCAGGGCCTCTAAACACTGCAAATGAACTCCAGACGCATGCGCCACCTTGGGCATTTGGCTTACGTGGGTCCTGGGGAATTAAACCTGGGTCCTTTGGCTTTGCATGCAAATGCCTTAAATGCTAAGCCATCTCTCCAGCCCTTGAGCCAAGTTTTAATAGCCCATTGGGGATAGTTGGCTGCGCAGATGGAGAGGAGAGGTTGAGGGCTGCATGTCACCTTGGTGAGGAGATTCTCTGTCGTGTTGCTTTGTGAAATCAGACCTTCCTGATGTCCACTTCTTCCTCACTGCCTTTCTGGGCTTCCCTTCCTCTCCTCCCCAATCAGGAGGAACACCTTCATTTGTGAGGGAGGTCGGAGAAGAGCAAGTCTCCTCTGAGCCCTTCCTACAGACTCATACTGTCGGCAGGAAATAAACAGGAACCACAAGTGCATAGTTAACACTGGTAGCAGCACTTAAAAAAGAGAAAATGGGTGGTACTGATTTTAATAGACTATTTTGTTTAATTCAATACATCCAAAATGTTATGTCAACATGTAGTTAGCTGGGCACACGCCTTTAATCCCAGCACTCGGAAGGCAGAGGTAGGAGGATCGCCATGAGACTACACAGAGAATTCCAGGTCCGCCTGGGCTAGAGTGAGACCCTGCCTCAGAAAAGACCAACCCCCAAAAAACTTTTTAATGAGATAGCTTGCACTGTTTGCTTTTTCATGCTGTCTTTAATAGTATGTTTTTATCCTCATCGTGTACCTCACTTTAGTCAGAAGCATTGCAAGTGTGTGCCCGGGGGCTGCCTTGGCCAGCTCAGATGGACAACCCACTGTTGGGTAGCTGAGGCTTGTGGTCCTCACTGGAAAGGACTGGAGGAGGTGTGGGCTGCAGCGAGCACACAGACCTTGCAAAGAAGCAGCCATCATAACAATGTCCTTTGCTGTCATGAAATAGTAGTGGCCACTGTCATATGGCCTGGCGTGGCTTAGGAGACTCAACCTTGCCTCCAGGCTGACATTGACATAGGTGTCTAACATGAAGGGCAGTTTCAAGGGCACCAATATGTCAACGGTATTCCTTCCTCTGCCTTCAATCCCGTCCTTGTAGCCTGAGCTTCCACCTGGCACTTAAAGCCCCGAGTTGTTCGCTTACATCTCTCTTGTCAGTGATAGTACCTCGCTGCTCTCATCAGCAACTTCTGCCTTTTATGTGAATGAGTGCTTGATCTTTAGTTAAAATCAGGACTTGCTGGGAGCTTGAGGTGGCTAAAGAGGTCAGGGTATGGTGGAAAGAGAAATAAGACAAGGAAGAGGGGTTTGGAGGGTCCTAGTGACAGCCTGCTGGTTCTGTGGCTTTTCCTGGAATTCCTGGAAGGCAAGAGAACATGTCTCACTCATGTTGATAGTTCCCCACCCAGTGCCTCGCTCACAGAAAGATGCTTAGTACACACTGGGCCACGTTGCTTTTTTCAAATTGTTTGTTTGTTTTTTGGGGGTAGAGTTTCACTCTAGCTCAGGCTGACTGGAATTCACTATATAGTCTCAGGGTGGCCTCGAACTTGTGGTGATCCTCCTACCTCTGCCTCCCTAGTGCTAGGATTAAAGGCGTGAGCCACCATGACCTGCTTGAATATTTCTATTTGTTTATTTATTTGAAAAAGTAAGAGAAAGAGGGAGAGAGAGAGAGAGAGATAGAGAATGGATGTACCAGGGTATCTAGCCACTGCAAACAAACTCCAGGTGCATGGGCCACCTTTTGTATCTGGCTTATGTGGGTATTGGGGAATTGAACCTGGGTCCTTAGGCTTTGCAGGGGAGCACCTTAATTGCTAAGCCATCTCTCCAGCCCCCTTTTTTGAGGTAGGGTCTTGCTCTAGCCCGGGCTAACCTGGAATTCACTATATCGTCTCAGGATGGCCATGAACTCACGGCAGTCCTCCTTCCTCTGCCTCCTGAGCACTGGGATTAAAGACATGAGCCACAATGCCTGGCTGCTTTCTTCTTTTTTAAAGGTAGGATTTCATTGTAGCCCAGGCTGACCTGGAATTTACTCTGTAGCCCAGACTGGCACTGAACTCACGGGGGCCCTCCTACCTCTGCCTCCTGGGTGCTAGGATTAAAGGAACACATCCCCCCCCCCCCACCCAGGCATGTTGCTGAGCTGTCCCTTTAGTGGTCTTCCTCTAGAAGGATCCTTTCAGCAAGGGTGGGAGAAGAGAAAGTTTCCTGCATGCTGCCTGGTGAATTCATGCATTTCCCTACCCATGCAGTGTTGTGTAAGAAATTAGACTGAGGGCTGGAGAGATAGCTTAGTGGTTAAGCGCTTGCCTGTGAAGACTAAGGACCCCAGTTCGAGGCTCGGTTCCCCAGGTCCCACGTTAGCCAGATGCACAAGGGGGTGCACGCATCTGGAGTTCGTTTGCAGAGGCTGGAAGCCCTGGCGCGCCCATTCTCTCTCTCTCCCTCTATCTGTCTTTCTCTCTGTGTCTGTCGCTCTCAAATAAATTAAAAAAAAAAAAAAAAGAATTCCATTAAAAAAAAAAGAAAGAAATTAGACTGAGCAAAAGGAGCCTGTAACAAGGACTAGTAAGAAAGCTAGAGTCACCCACCCCGGCGGCTCCTGAGCCCGTCCTGAGAGCATCTGCCTTTCAGATGCCCGTGTCTGGGCAGGAGTGTTGGCAATTGTTTGGGTGCACATTATCCAGAGGGCCTAAAGTGGCAGGGCCACCCTGACCCCTCCCTTGGCTCTCTTTTGGGGAGAGCTTTGGTGAAGGGTGTCATGAAGATGGAGAAGGTGGCAAAACTGGGGCTGTGTGCTACATCAGCAAGTGCCCAGGAGCCACGTTACTCTCACCCTCTTGGCTCCTGGTCCTGATCCAGGACGCTGAGTGACAGGGATGCACGCGGACCCGCGCCGTCAGCGGGATGGGAGCAGTGGGGCCTGTGACACCTGGGGGATTCAGGTGTCCTGAGCCTGCCTCGGAGGGCTGTTCCTCCTTGCCTGAGCCCGTCCAGGGGAGGGTGACAATGATGTCAGTGCTTGGGAGGAGCCACTCATGGACCGGCTTCGTGGTAAGCAGGGCAGCCCGAGCAGTAGTATATATTCCGAGGAGGGCAGATGCAAGATCCAGCAGTAGAGGGGACGGGGGCATGTGGCTGTCACAGACCTTTCTTCACCAGGTGAAGGGTCTGTTTCCTATGGGATAAAACCACTAACAGCAGTGAATAATGAGTTCATGAATGTGGTTCAGAGAAGCTAATTGACTTCTCAAAGATTATATAGTTAGTAAGTGATGGACTGGGGATTCGAACTCAGGTCAGTCCACCTCAACTCCATACACTTGAACACTAGATTCGCATTTCAGTGTTTTTTTTTTTTTTTTTTTTTTTTTTGAGGTAGGGTCTTGCTGTACCCCAGGCTGACTTGGCGTTCACTATGTAGTCTCAGGGTGGCCTTGAACTCACAGTGATCCTCCTACCTCTGCCTCCCGAGTGCTGGAATTAAAGACTTGCACCACCACACCCACCCCTTCCAGAGCTCTTCTCTAAGGCTGAGCCCAGAGGACTGGGTGGGGAGAGGTCTGAGCTTTCTAGTTAAGGGTACAAGGGTCCTGTTCACAGAACGGGATTGCAAACCTTTTCCTGACTTCCTTTCTCCCCAGTCCTTGCTTCTCTGAGGTGCCCTGGGGATGCTCAACTAACGTGTCTTTTTCTCCGTGTCTTTGTCTGCCACTCCTGTGGGAAGAGGCTTTTCTCTTCTCTGTCCTGTGTATGTGTGTCCCTTAACTCTGACCCTCACCTTCTGTCTATCTATCTGTCTGTGCCTGTCCTGGTCTCTCTGTAGGGTTCCTTCAGTGGAAATGGGTGGAGCCCTGGGGTCCGCTCTGCTGCTCACCTCACTCCTCGGTGCCTGGGCAGGGCCAGGCCCAGGGCAGGGCGAGCAGGCAGTGACAGTGGCCGTAGTGTTCGGTAGCTCAGGGCCACTGCAGGCCCAGGCCCCTGCTCGTCTCACCCCGCAGAACTTCCTGGACCTGCCCTTGGAGATCCGGCCACTCACTGTTGGAGTCAACAACACCAATCCCAGCAGCCTCCTCACCCAGATCTGTGGGCTCCTGGGTGCAGCCCGTGTCCACGGCATCGTTTTCGAGGACAATGTGGACACCGAGGCCGTGGCTCAGCTCCTGGACTTCATCTCCTCCCAGACTCACGTGCCCATCCTCAGCATCAGTGGGGGCTCTGCTGTGGTCCTCACCCCCAAGGTGCCTATTGAAACTTTTTTAAAATTATTTATTTATTTATTTTTAAATTATTTATTTATTTCTGGGCTGGAGGGATGGCTTAGCGGTTTAGGCACTTGCCAGCAAAGCCAAAGGATCCAGGTTTGATTCCCCAGTACCCATGTAAGCTAGATGCACAATGAGATGCATGCATCTGGAGTTCATTTGCAGCAGTTGGAGACCCTGGTGTGCCCATTCTCTCTCTCTTTATCTGCCTTTCTCTAAAATAAATAAATGTTTAACAAAAATATTTATTTGTAAGCAGAGAGGGAGAGAGAATATGAATGAGAATGGCCATACCAGGGCTTCGTGTCACTACAAATGAACTGCCACACTGTGCATTTGGCTTTATTTGGGTACTAGGGAATCAAACCCAGGCCATCAGGCTTTACAAGGAAGTGCCTTTAACTGCTGAGCAATCTCTGAAGCCCTTTAAAAAAGGCATTTTATTTGTTATTTATTTCTTTGAGAGGGAGAGAGAGAATATGGACAAGCTAAGGCCTCTTATCACTACAAACTCCAGATGTATGCGCCACTTTGTGCACCTGGCTTCATGTGGGCATTGGGGAATCGAACCCCGAACAGTCTGGCTTTGCAAGCAGCATCTTTAGTGGCTGAATCATGTCCCCAGCTCCCTATCCAAACTCTTGTTCTCTCTTCCCTGGAGCCCAGAGCTGGTCTGAGGCTGGAGACTAGGCTTGACCAGGACAAGGGAGTGGCTCTGGTCCTGGGAAGCTGGGACAGGGCAGGAGGTGGGCTGAAGGTATCGCTTGTGAGAAGGGAGATAAGAAGCTAGGTCACTGTTCCAGGAGTAAGGAAGGCAAACCAAAAGAAAAAAAAAAAAGTCACTCTCTATTAGTTTTTCAACTTTGGGTGTTCCCAGGAGAAAAGTCTCACACACAGCCACCTGAAGGACAAGTATGTGGAAGTTTTCAGAAAGGGTGCTTCACAGGGGCTCATTTGGATAGGGCATTGGTCAGAGATGGTCTTTCAAGATGTGACGCTTATGCTGAGACAGGAGGTTAAAGGGCAGTTGGGACGGATTGGGGGGTGTTGGAGAGACGCAGGTTCAAGAGCTGGGGGTGAGGTTCACAGCTTTTCAGGAGCAGAGAGAAGCCTGGAGACGGAGGTGGGCTCCAGCACTTGGGAAGCATTTGGTTTTCCTCGAAGTAAGTGGGTATCTGAAGGAGGCACTGAGGTCCAAAGTTGATTCAGTTTTTAGTTTTGGGCTATTTTATGATAGAGGCTTTTGAGCAGACATAAGAGTATAAAGAATCCAGCCAGGGTCTGGAGAAGATGGCTTAGCGGTTAAGGCACTTGCCTGCAAAGTCAAAGGACACTGGTTCTAGTTCCCAGGACCCACGTAAGCCAGATGCACAAGGTGGTGCATGCATCTGGAGTTCATTTACAGTGGCTAGAGGCCCTGGCATGCCCAGTCTCTTTCTACCTCTATCCCAAATAAATTAAAAAAAAAAAAAAAGAATCCAGCCAAGTGTGGTGGTACGCACCTTTAATCCCAGCACTCAGGAGACAGAGGTAGGAGGATTGCCATGAGTTCAAGGCCACACCGTGAGACTATATAGTTAATTCCAGGTCAGCCTGAACCAGTGTGAGACCCTACCTTGAAAAAACAACAACAACAAAAAAGAGTGTAAAGAATTCTGATCAACCTGTCTGGCCCATGCATGTCCCCACCTATTTCTCTGCTCTGTTAAACTGAAGTAAAAGTCCAGACATATGGGGTGTGGTGATACACGCCTTTAATCCCAGCTCAGGAGACCAAGGTAGGAGGATATCTGTGAGTTCTAGGCCAGGCTGAGATTACATAGTGAATTCCAGGTCAGCCTGGACTAGAGTGAGACTCTACTTTGAAAAACCAAACCAACAACAAAAAAGTCCAGACATCTCATGATCCCACACATAAATATTTCAGTATATGTCTCTAGCAGATGAAGGCTTAAAAATATAAAGCCATTATTCATTATTATGTTTAAAACATAATAAAACTTCTTCAACCTCATCCAATATCCAGCCAGTGCCCACATTTCCCAATCGTCTCATAAATGTCACAAATGTTTATTTTTAAGTCTGTTTGCTTGGGCTCAGGAGCCAAATGAGGGTCACATTTGGTGACTGGTGACTGGATTTCCAAGTCTCCACGTTCATCATATTCCATCTCTCCCTCTCTTGACTGCAAGGTGTCTGCTGAAGAAACTGGGTTGTCTGAACTGTAGTGTTAGCCTTTATCAAAAAAAAAACAACAAAAAAAAACAACAAGCTGGGCGTGGTGGCGCAAGCCTTTAATTCCAGCACTCAGGAGGCAGAGGTAGGAGGTTCACTGTGAGTTCGAGGCCACTCTGAGACTCCATAGTGAATTCCAGGTCAGCCTGAGCCAGAGTGAGACCCTACCTTGAAACAAACAAGCAAAGAAAACAACAAGCAAGCAAGCAAGCAAACCAAAGGTTGGGAGGGTGGCAGGGAAGTGGCATCTCGAAGGGGCTCTGTTGGTCCCAGGGAGCTCACCCCTAAGGAGAGGACTGTGGTAGCCCAAGCTGGCAGTGCCTGCGGGCTCTGGGGCCAACAATGGTGAACTTTCTCACTCCCAGGGAGTTGGGCAGGGCACTGCTTTTCTAGTTACCTCTGCTGGGCACCAGCTGGCAGGCCCACGTTCGCAGTTCTCACTGTGATTGCAATAATAATAAAAAACAATAATAGAGACGCCTAGAGTGGCAACTCTGAGACTCATCTTCAAAGTGGTGGGCTCCAGAAAAACTGGAGGCGCTTGCTCACAGTGCAGGGTGCAGTTTGAGTATCTGCTTTTTTGAGGCAGGGTCTCACTCTGTTCCAGGCTGACCTGGAATTCACTATGTAGCCTCAGGGTGGCCTCGAACTCACAGCGATCCTCCTACCCCTGCCTCCCGAGTGCCGGGATTAAAGGCGTGCGCAACCTCGCGGGGCTGACAGTATGTGCATTTCTAACACGCTCTCAGAGGGTGGTCGGTGGTCCA
The DNA here is from genome assembly GCF_020740685.1 of Jaculus jaculus. Classification (NCBI taxonomy): domain Eukaryota; kingdom Metazoa; phylum Chordata; class Mammalia; order Rodentia; family Dipodidae; genus Jaculus; species Jaculus jaculus. Next base: position 124,113,059 of record NC_059110.1, read on the forward strand.
GTCCAGGCAGGTGGGGCCGGGGGAGGGGGGTGGGGGGGGGAGCCTGCGTACTTTGCAAAGCTGCCTAGGTGATTCCAATGAGCTGCAAGGTAGGGGTGGTCTCGGGATTGCCCGGTCTTCCTCCCGAGCTCGGGAGCTGGAGGGGCGGGGTGACAGGTGGAAGGGGAGCTGGATGGAAGGGGAGCTGGAGGAGGCTAGGCCGGCCCCGCCCCTGACCTGGCCCACGGCCCCGCCCCCAGGAGCCGGGCTCCGCCTTCCTGCAGCTGGGCGTGTCCCTGGAGCAGCAGCTGCAGGTGCTGTTCAAGGTGCTGGAGGAGTACGACTGGAGCGCGTTCGCCGTCATCACCAGCCTGCACCCGGGCCACGCGCTCTTCCTGGAGGGCGTGCGCGCCGTCGCCGACGCCAGCTACCTGAGCTGGCGGCTGCTGGACGTGCTCACGCTGGAGCTGGGCCCCGGCGGGCCCCGCGCGCGCACGCAGCGCCTGCTGCGCCAGGTGGACGCGCCCGTGCTGGTGGCCTACTGCTCGCGCGAGGAGGCCGAGGTGCTCTTCGCCGAGGCGGCGCAGGCCGGCCTGGTGGGGCCCGGGCACGTGTGGCTGGTGCCCAACCTGGCGCTGGGCAGCACCGACGCCCCCCCTGCCGCCTTCCCCGTGGGCCTCATCAGCGTCGTCACCGAGAGCTGGCGCCTCAGCCTGCGCCAGAAGGTCCGTGACGGTGTGGCTATCCTGGCACTGGGTGCCCACGGATACCGACGTCAGCACGGTGCCCTGCCTGCCCCGGCTGGGAACTGTCACAGCCATCCCGGGCCCGTCAGTCCTGCCCGGGAGGCCTTCTACAGGTGGGCACCTCTCCACACATAGAGGGGACCTGGGTGGCAGTTTGGGCTTCCCGGCCCCATCTCTTACAAGCATGTACTTGGGGCCACGTTACTGCATCTCTCTGGGCTTCAGTATTAGTATCTGAAAAAGAAGCAGGTGTCGGGGCGTGTGGCAAAGATCGCGGGATCGATCCACAGCAGATGCCCCTGTTATTAGTGCTGGTGGTGGTGCTGGGGTATTTCAGGCACAGCCTGATGCTGAAATACAGGGGCACTCTGGCATGTCTCCCTCTCACAGGCACTTACTGAATGTCACCTGGGAGGGCCGAGACTTCTCCTTCAGCCCTGGTGGGTACCTGGTCCGGCCCTCCATGGTTGTGATCGCCCTCAACCGGCACCGCCTCTGGGAGATGGTGAGAAGGGGGTGAGCCCGGGACCCATGCTTTCCTCTTCCCGCCTCTCTGACCCCCACAGCCGAGTCGTGCCCCTCTGGCCCTTATCCAACCCTTCATGTTCCAGTTCTCACCTGCAGCTTCCTGTCCCGGGAAGTCTTCCAGGCCCACCTCCAGCACAGTTCAGGTGCCCCTGCTCTGGGCTCCCATATCACCCTGACTTTCTTGCACTACCGAGTTTCTGGAACATTTCAGTCACATAGTCTGTCCCTGGAGGAGTGACCTACGTCTGTGCTGGCCAGCCAGACATGTCAACAAGTAGGATATGGAGATCAGAGCCTGAGTAAATACGTGTGCCAAACAGCTTGGGGGCTGGGTGTGGTGGTGCACACCGATATAATCCCAGGGCTTGGCCGGAAGGTCAGTGCAAATTTGAGCCCAACCTGACCTACATAGTAAGTTCCCAGGCCAGTAGGGATACACGGCAAGGCTGCTTCACCTGTACCCCACCAACCCCAAAGAAAATCCCAAAAACGGTAGTAGAGAGGAGGGGCAGGAATGAACTCTACTTCCAAAGGAAGAAACTGGGGAAAGCATTCTGGAAGATGGGCTGTTCAAGTTGAGCTGTGGAAGATTTGAGCAAGTAGCATAACAGGAAGGCATGTTAGCTTGGCACAGACAGAGGGTGGTTGTTCTGCATTTATCTATTTAATTTTTAAATTTATTCTATTCTTTGTTTTATTTTTATTTATTTGAGAGCGACAGAAAGAGGCAGATAGATAGAGAATGGGCCTGTCAGGGCCTCCAGTCACTGCAAACGAACTCCAGAACCCCCCTGTGCATCTGGCTTACGTGGGTCTATGGGTCTATGGGGAATTGAGCCTTGAACTGGGGTCCTTAGGCTTCACAGGCAAGCGGTTAACCGCTAAGGCAACTCTCCAGCCCAATTTTTATTTATTTATTTGAGAGCAACAGACAGAGGAAGACGTAGAAAGATAGAGAATGGGTGCACAAGGGCTTCCAGCCACTGCAAACGAACTCCAGAGGCATGCACCCCCTTTTGCATCTGGGGTTCAAGGTCCTTAGGCTTCACAGGTAAGTGCTTAACCACTAAGCCATCTCTCCAGCCCAATTTTTATTTATTTATTTGAGAGCAACAGACAGAGGAAGAGGTAGATAGATAGAGAATGGGTGCACCAGGGCTTCCAGCCACTGCAAACGAACTCCAGAAGCATGTGCCCCCCTTTGCATCTGGCTTACATGGGTTCAAGGTCCTCAGGCTTCACAGGTGAGCGCTTAACCGCTAAGCCATCTCTCCAGCCAGCCCCAGAGGAGGGGTGGTGGTGGTGCTGCTGCTGCTTCCTCCTCCTCCTCCTCCTTCTCTTTCTTCTTCTTCTTTTGTTGATTTTTTGAGGTGGGGGTCTCACTCTAGCTCAGGCTGACCTGGAATTCACTGTGTAGTCTCAGGGTGGCCTCGAACTCATGGCGATCCTCCTACCTCTGCCTCCAGAGTTCTGGGATTAAAGGCGTGCGCCACCATGCCCGGCTAAGGGTGGTTATTCTTAAGTGACGTGGTAGGTGGATTTGGGGGTATGGAAAGTGAGGAAGTATATTGGGGTGCTAGGGATCCATCAGACCCGAGTGTTGGCTGAAGACTTTGTGCTGAGATCATGGCGAATGGGCATGGGGAGACAGGCTCAGCCTGGGCTTTAGGCAGATGATTTGGGCCAGCATCCACGTGAGACAGTAATAGACCCCGCAGAGCCCAGGACCTGGAGGAGGCCATGAAGAACTGCCCTTGTGTCCACATTCAGTCCCCGCCCTCAATTTCCTGTTTTCCACATGTCCCAGGTCCCCGCTAATCTGTTTGTCTCACGCGTCTCTAGGGTCCTGGGTCCTGGCAGGCTAACCCCAAAGGCCCCATCTCGAGGGTGGGGGGAGCAGGACTGGAGGTCCCGAGCCAAGCCTGGTTGCCCTCTGCAGGTGGGGCGCTGGGACCATGGCGTCCTCTACATGAAATACCCGGTGTGGCCTCGCTACAGCACCACCCTGCAGCCCGTCGTGGACAGCCGGCACTTGACGGTGGCCACCCTGGAAGAGAGACCTTTTGTCATCGTAGAGAGCCCTGACCCCGGCACGGGTGGCTGCGTACCCAACACAGTGCCTTGCCGCAGGCAGAGTAACCACAGCTTCAGGTCTGGTGTGAGCCGGGCATTGCCATAGGAGGGTCAACGCTTCCCTATGTGCCAGGCTGGGAGGGCCTGAGGGCTGTGATGGGTTCTGACTGGTGATGGCCTCTTGTGGTGGCGGTGGTTGCAGCAGCAGAGACACAACCCCCTACACCAAGCTGTGTTGTAAGGGCTTCTGCATCGACATCCTCAAGAAGCTAGCCAACGTGGTCAGGTTCTCCTACGACCTGTACCTGGTGACCAACGGCAAGCACGGCAAGAGGGTGCGCGGAGTGTGGAACGGCATGATCGGCGAGGTAGGCCCGCCCTGTGTCTCCTGCCGCACCCCAGGCGTCTGTCAGGCCCTGTGGGTGTGTGCTGGGGTGGGGGAAACTGAGATGTCACCAGTGATGACCTCTGGAGCCGTTGGTATTGACAGCTGAGCTCTTGGGACCTGGGAGAGAGCAGCCAGCTCTAATGGAGGGTACTAGAAGGGAGAATGCTTCAGCCTTGGAGCTCATCCAACCCCCTCCCGGCGCCCAGGTATACTACAAGCGCGCAGACATGGCCATCGGTTCCCTCACCATCAACGAGGAGCGCTCGGAGATCGTAGACTTCTCGGTGCCCTTTGTGGAGACTGGCATCAGCGTGATGGTGGCTCGCAGCAATGGCACTGTCTCCCCCTCGGCCTTCTTGGGTGAGTCTTGGGTGGACGGTGATGAGTGTGGGGGGCATGGACAGAGATAGGGGGTCTGGGGTGAGTCCTCGAGGTCAAGTGCAGTCACCTGGAGAGTCTTGGCGGCCTAAGGAAGGCACGTGCAGTGGGAAGGGAGTGATCTCTGTATCCACGTGTTAGGGTCTGAGCCCGGGGTGGGGGGGATTCGGGAGAGTCGGGCAGGCAGTGGCATCACTGTGAGGGATGGGAGGCCAGGCTGGCAGGGGGCTGTGCTCTGGGGGCTGGACCGTGGGCTGGGGGTGAGGCACCACGGGGAGTGTGGTAGCAGCGCTAATTTCTCACTGGATTAGGAACTCGGCATTTTGGGGGCAGCCCCATTGTGTCAGGCTTGTGTTGGGATGCAGCCGTGGTCCCTCCTTTCCCAGAGAGCCCAGTTGGGAAGCGAGGTGACACTTACAGATCAAAGTGGCACAGAGAGCTGCCAGGACAGGTAGGGGGCTGAGGCAGGGCTGAGAGCTGGCTAAGCCAGAGTGCGACCCCAGCTCCACCCCCTCCTGATGGGTGGCCTTAGCAGGTCACACAGTGACTCTGAGTGGGATCCCCAGCCACAGGGAAGAGAGTTAGCCCTACTTCCCAGGGTGGCCTTCCCAGAAAAAGAGCAGGTGTTCTTGGCAACAGTGTTCTTTTTTTTTAATATTTTATTTTATTTACTTGATAGAGGGAAAGGGAGAAAAAGAGGCACGTAGAGAAAGTGAATGGGTGAGCCAGGGCCTCTAGCCACTGCAAACGAACTCCAGACACTTGTGCCCTCTTGTGCATCTTGCTTACATGGGTCCTTGGATATCAAGCTTTGCAAGTCTTTAGTTGCTAAGCAATCTCCACAGCCCCTTATTTTTTTAATTGGACTGTTTATATGTGTTTGGGTACACATAGGTGCAGGTGTACATGAAGGCCAGAGGTTGACATTGGGTGCCTTTTTCTTTTACTCTCCATCTTATTTTTATTTATTTATTTTGGCTGACCTGGAATTCACTGTTTTCCACTATGTAGTCTCAGGCTGGCTTTGAACTCACAACAATCCTCCTACCTCTGTCTCCCAAATGCTGGGATTAAAGATGTGTGCCTGGGCTGGAGAGATGGCTTAGCAGTTAAGGCATTTGCCTGCGAAGCCAAAGGATCCAGGTTTGATTCTCTAGGACCCATGTAACCTAGATTTACAAGGGGAATATGTGTCTCGAGTTTGTTTGCAGTGGCTAGAGGCCCTGGCGTGCCCATTCTCTCTCTGTCTCTCTTCTCTCTCTCTCTCTCTCTGCTTGCAAATAAATAAATCAAATTAAAAAAAAATTTAAAGGTATGTGCCACCATGCTCAGCTCCATCTTGAGACAGGGTTTCTCACTGATCCTGGAGCTCACTGACTCAGCTAGACTAGCTAGCCAGCAAGCCTTCAGGATCTGCCTCCCCAGCCCTGGGCTTACAGGTTGGCAGTACCATGCCCAGCATTTTAAGTGGCTGCTGGGACTCTGAACTCAGGTCTTCATACTTGCACGTTAAGCACTGAACTTGCTCAGCCATCTCCCCAGCCATGGTGCTTTTTTTTTTAATTCCAGGAGGCCAAGACTGGAGGAGTCTCTCCAATCTCCAGGCCTCAGTTTCCCTGTCAGAATAAGGTGTTAAGACCTGATTCCAGAGCCTCATAATACAGGTTTAAAAGACCATATCGGGCTGGAGAGATGGCTTAGCGGTGAAGCGCTTGCCTGTGAAGCCTAAGGACCCCAGTTCTAGGCTTGATTCCCCAGGACCCATGTTAGCCAGATGCACAAGGGGGTGCACGCATCTGGAGTTCGTTTGCAGTGGCTGGAGGCCTTGGCGCGCCCATTCTCTCTCCCTCTCCCTCTCTCTCTCTCTCTCTGTCACTCTCAAATAAATAAATAAAAATAACAAAAATAATTTAAAAAATAAATAAATAAAAGACCATATCCCGGGCTAGAGGGATGGCTTAGTGGTTAAGGCGTTTGCCTGCAAAGCTGAAGAACCCACGCTCCATTCCCCAGGACCCACGCTAGCCAGATGCACAAGGTGGGGCACGTGTCTGGAGTTTGTTTGCAGTGGCTGGAGGCCCTGGTGTGCCCATTCTCTCCCTCTCCCTCTTTCTCTGTGAAATAAAAAAAATATTTTACAAAAGGCCATATCCCTACGACTGGTTCAGCTGAGACTGTGAAGTCCGCAGGCACTTCTTAGGGTGTGGTGACGTGTGCAGTGCCAGGGCCGGGAGGAGGCGGCAGCCTTGGGCACTGCAGAGCCTTGCCCTCCTCTGGGACTGTGCTGCTGAGGGCCAGGGGTCCCTTGGCTTTATCTGCAGGGTGGGTGAGCCCCCTCCCAGGGCCACATATCCTGCCGCTACCTGGTAGTGCTGGGTGGGAGGGCCGGGGTCTCTGAGCCCCCTGCCTGCGTCCCCAGAGCCCTACAGCCCCGCCGTGTGGGTGATGATGTTCGTCATGTGCCTCACCGTGGTCGCCGTCACCGTCTTCGTGTTCGAGTACCTCAGCCCCGTCAGCTACAACCAGAACCTCACCAAGGGCAAGAGTGAGCTCTTCCCTGGGCCTGGGTGGGACGGCCAGGGCACAGGGTCCCTGCCAGGCTACAAACCCTTTTGTGGTGGGCCAGGAGAGCCCCAGCGTCCGCCCTTTTGTCTCCAGAGTCCGGTGGCCCGTCCTTCACCATCGGCAAGTCCGTGTGGCTGCTGTGGGCGCTGGTCTTCAACAACTCCGTGCCCATCGAGAACCCCCGGGGCACCACCAGCAAGATCATGGTCCTCGTCTGGGCCTTCTTTGCTGTCATCTTCCTTGCCAGCTACACGGCCAACCTCGCCGCCTTCATGATCCAGGAGCAGTACATCGACACGGTGTCGGGACTCAGCGACAAAAAGGTTTCTGGGTGCTGGCCCCGTGGAGGGTGGGAACAAGCCTTGCATGGGGACACACAGGACAGTCGGAGTCTGAGGCATGTGATCTGTGGCTGGAGTGGGAAGAAGCTGGGGACCTGTGGGGAGTGGGGGACGAGGCAGTGATTGTTTGGGTCCGTGGACTGAGCGGCCTTGGGTAAGTCATGCCCCCCTCCCCCATCCTCATTGCGAGTCCCCATTTGTTAACCACACGCATGGTCTGGAGCTGTGTCTGGAGTGTGCAGATCCAGCCTCGGGGGCGGGCTCTGGCTCCTAGAAGCTGGATAAAGGTACAAGTGGCTGCTCTCTCTGCCTACAGTTTCAGAGGCCTCAAGATCAGTACCCACCCTTCCGCTTTGGCACAGTGCCCAACGGCAGCACGGAGAGAAACATTCGCAGCAACTACCGAGACATGCACACTCACATGGTCAAGTTCAACCAGCGCTCTGTAGAGGACGCCCTTGCCAGCCTGAAGATGGGGTGGGTCCCCAGCCCTGCACCCTCCTCTGCCTCCAGCCTCATGTCTCCCCCAAGCGCCAGCCTTAGGCAACCCTCCCTTAGAGATCCAAGGCGAGGACACTGAAACTGGGCTGTCCTGTGGGGCTTCCGGGGAGGGGGTGAGGAGGTTTTGAGGCAAAATGGAGCTTGAAGTGAAAATGGATGTCCATCGTATCTGAGAAATGCGGCTGTGATGTTGACCTGCCGCCTTTGTCTGAGGTGTGGTGGTCTTGGTTTTAGGGGTCCAAGGGAGTGGGCGGAGGGGCTGTGCATCCTCTGGGGCAGAGTCCACTGGTCTTTTGAGGCAGGTGGGAGGGGTTCTTGCAAGGGCACCAGAGAAGGCTCCATCTGTCGTCCAGCCCTCTCCTGGTGGTGCCTAGCTTACTTGCTCAGACCCCCGTCAGGCCCCAGGTCCGTTACCCTCTCCCACCTGCGTAGTCCCTGGCCCTGAGGGCTCAGCCTGTCCCCAGGAAGCTGGATGCCTTCATCTACGACGCCGCTGTCCTCAACTACATGGCGGGCAAGGACGAGGGCTGCAAACTGGTCACCATTGGGTCTGGCAAGGTCTTTGCCACCACTGGCTATGGCATTGCCATGCAGAAGGACTCCCACTGGAAGCGGGCCATAGACCTGGCACTCCTGCAGTTCCTGGGTGATGGTGGGTGTCAATCACTTCTGGAGGGCTGGATAGGGTCCAGGGTGGTCATGGAACCTGAGGTCATCTCTGCATGCCCAGAACCTGTCTATAGGCCTCTGGGAGTGAGGTTGGGCAGCTGGGAGGCAGATATTAGGAGCAACGTGTGGTGGTCTCGTTTCCCTCGTCCTGACTTTACCTGGGTGCAGTCAAGGACCTGCCTAGTCCAGCAGGGCTTGCTAGTTTGAGTGTCCAGCCCAGCCGGCTCCAAACAAGAAGCTTTGTGTTTAGAGAGCTCCGTGTTTAGTAGATAAAACGCTGTCTGAGCTGGGCATAATGATATACGGCTATAACCCCAGCGCTTGGGAGGCTAAGACAAGAGGCTTGTGAATTTGAGGCCAGCCTAGGCTAGACACTAATACCCTGGGCTGGATTCCTGGATGGTCCCCATTGGGAACACAGAGATGCCATCCAGGCTGGAGGCAAACGTTCACGGCGTGGGGGCGGGGGGGCGTCTGCTGCGTGTGGTTCCTGAGCCTGGCGCGTCCTTTCTACCAGGAGAGACACAGAAACTGGAGACAGTGTGGCTCTCCGGGATCTGCCAGAACGAGAAGAACGAGGTCATGAGCAGCAAGCTGGACATCGACAACATGGCGGGGGTCTTCTACATGCTGCTGGTGGCCATGGGGCTGGCCCTGCTGGTCTTTGCCTGGGAACACCTGGTCTACTGGAAGCTGCGCCACTCGGTGCCCAATACATCCCAGCTGGATTTCCTGCTGGCTTTCAGCAGGGTAGGTGCCCACCTCTCCCCACACAGGCCTCAGGTTTTGTGGCAGACAAGTCATAGCCCGCTGCGGTCCCATTAGTAGGAGTGAAAAAACGCGGCCCTGGGAAGTGGGCGTGGCTTGCCAGCGAATTCGGGAGGATAATAGAACCTCTGGAGGCTCACATAATCTCATCTACAGAGCCTCACAGGGGACATTCAAATAGCTGCTTTGGGCCAGGTGTGGTGGCGCACGCCTTTAATCCCAACACTCGGGTGGCAGAGGTGGGAGGATCGTCGTGAGTTCAAGGCCACCCTGAGACTATATAATGAGTTCCAGGTCAGCCTGGAACAAAACAAAGAACAAAACACACAAAAATAGTTGCTTTTGGGACTTAAGAGGAGTGATGCTTTGGGGCAGGGCTGGGACGTCAGTGGTTGGCGCCAGGCAAGACCGCAAGGCTCGAGCCTTGTCTCCTCTGCTCTCTAGGGCATCTACAGCTGTTTCAACGGGGTGCAGAGCCTCGCCAGCCCCACGCGGCCTCCCAGTCCGGACCTGACGGCTGAGTCGGCCCAGGCCAGCGTGCTGAAGATGCTGCAGGCGGCGCGAGAGATGGTGAGCACGGCGGACGTGAGCGGCTCCCTGGACCGCGCTGCGCGCACCATCGAGAGCTGGGGCGGCAGCGGCCGCCGTGCGCCGCCCCCGCACGCCTGCCCGGGGCCTCCGCGGGCCCCGAGCCCCGGCACCTGGGCAGCGCCTGGTGCGAGCCGCACGGCGCTGGTGCGCAGGGCCCAGCAGCCGTCGGGCCGTCCCCCCGCGACGTGCAGGGCGCCTCCGCCCGGCGTCTCCCGGGTGTCAGGCGGGGCGCCGGGGCGGATCGAGCACCCCGGACGGTACCTGTGGGCCTCCGTGCGGCGTCCACTCCCAGAGCGCCACCTGTCCCCCGCGCACTGCCACTTCGGCGGCTCCTTCCCGCGGGCCCAGCGGTGCGCGCGCCCCTTCCTCCCACTCTTCCCGGAGCCTCCGGAGCCCGACGACCTGCCCCTGCTCGCGCCCGAGCAGCTGGCCCGGCGGGAGGCCCTGCTGCGCGCAGCCTGGGCCAGAGGCCCGCGTCCTCGCCACGCTTCTCTGCCCAGCTCGGTGGCCGAGGTCTTCACGCGGCCGGGGCCGTGGCCCGCCGGGTGCACCGGCCACGCTTGCGCCTGTCCCCACCGCCGGCCGGCCTGCAGGAGTTTGGGGCCGGCACCGTCTAGGCGGCTGCCGTCTTACCACGAGGCCTGCGGGGAGAGCCTAGCAGTTGCGGTGCCCGCCTGGCAGCCCCGGAAGCCCGTCTGCCTGCACGCTCAGGCCCACCTGCCGTTCTGCTGGGGCACTGCCTGCCCCCACCTCCCACCCTGTGCCAGCCACAGCTCCTGGCTCACTGGAGCCTGCGTGCCTCCAGCACACAACGGCAGGACCCTGGGGCTGAGCAAAGGCTACAGGGACAGCGGGGCGCCGGAAGAGGTCGGCAGGGGGCCCTGTGGGACACAAGGGTTCCCAGGACCCTGCACCTGGAGGCGGATCTCCAGTCTGGAGTCAGAAGTGTGAGGCGCCAGCTTTTCCCATAACTGTTCTGAGGGACTCTCTGACTGGCACTGCCAGAGGTAGGGGGCAGGCAGGCTGGGGCTTGTCTGGCGTCTGGTATGAAATCCTGGCCAAGGGGCCTCCAGTGCCGATGACATACGTCTTCGGTGGTCACCTTGGTGGCCTTGGCAAACTCGGGGCTTAATGTGAGCTGGGCTGTCGCTGCCCATACATTATACACGAAGCCCTGAAGTCAAGTCACAGAAGCTGGAAGGGCAGGATCCCAGAGCGTGCCCTGTTAGCCAATTCCTAGTCATGGCTGCAGTGGCCTTGGGGGCAGGGTCGCAGGTTGGAAAAGGAAGTTGGGGTGGGACCATCAGGTCCCTGTTCCAATGGGCTGGGATTTCTTCGCACTGGAGCATTAGGACATTAAACCAAGCTTTTACAACCCACTCGTGGTGGCTGCCTCATTCTTCATCCTGAAGGGGGCACAGCACAGCCTGTGGGTGACAGGCGCATCATTGGAGTGCCCCACACGGGACACCTGCCTACAGCAAGTGGGCTGCTCTCTCCGGGGAACTCTTAGCTTCAACTGTCTGGGATCGGGAAGTGGGACCAGGTGAGTTTGAGGGAGGGGCCATGGGCCGTGGAAGCCACTTGGTATTCAGGGCTCATTCCAATCCTCTCTAGTCCTGTACCTAATCAGTGAGCTCAGCAAGGGAGCTCTGGTGGTGATCGAGTTCATTCCTCAGTGTCCTTGTACTAGGGATGTGCTGCCCTGATTCGCTAGACCCTCCACCCCCAGCCTGACATGGACGGGGTGACAGTGGCTGTGGAAGTCGGTGTGGGTAGTCTGCCAGGCTTACCTGGGGCCTGGCTGGCTGCATTTGCCTCGTGGTCCCTGAAAGCCTGGCACCGGTGCCAGCCTGGGTCACACATGGCTCAGTCTCTCTCATGCTAACACTTCCCAGGCAAGAGAAATCTGCCTATCCGTCCAGCCTTCCATCTTCCCTCTGTGGCTTCCCCCCAACAATGACTGAGAGGCACTTGAACATCCATCCTCCCATCGTTCCAAACATGGTGAGCACTATGGGTTCGTCAGACCCTTCCCTAGCTGCTGGCTGGCCTCTACGTGTTGGGTGACAGCTGGCAGGTATTTATTCCATGTGACGGGAACTGAGGCAGGGAAGGGGTGCTGCTGACCACTGAAGTCAGCCCAGCTCTCTGCTGGTGCTTAGGACTCTGGATTTCCTCTTCAGTATCTAAAGATCCCGTTGCTTAGATGGTCCCCCCACCCCCGACCCACACCTAGAACGGGATCTCTTGGGTTTTGTCTTAGGAGAACCGCTGAAGTGTAAGGTATGATACACCTTCATCCAAGTTCAGTGTGGCCACTCCTGTCCCGCTCACCTCTGCCTTCTGGATGCTCACGGGCTGGACCTAGTCCCAGGATGGGGGGGGGGGGGGTGGAGCGGGTCAGCAACAAGTGGAGAATGAGTGCTGAGGGCAGCGCTCTGGGAACTTGATCTTGCTCAGGGCCACAGCCGTAACAGGCTTAACTTTGTGCCCCTGGTCCTTGGACCTGACTTGAGTCCTCCCATCCTCCAAGACAGGGCTTCTCTGCAGCTCCCGGGAGGCAGGCTGCAGCAGGTGAGGCTGGGAGGAGTCGAGGTCTAGGCTGCTCCGTTTGCTGCCCAAGATCATTAATAAGCGACAACTGGAAGGATTAATTAAGAGCCAAATGCAGAACTGAGCCCGCCTCTGGCTCCCAGGTGCGGACAGCCTGGTTCTCTAGGAATGGATGGAGGAGGGAAGACCTGGGGGAAGGGGCACAGGGACAGCTTCTTGTCCTGGAAGTCCTGGCTTCCTTCTCAGGGTGGAAGTGCTCTGGCTCTCCTGTACCTTCAAGGGGAAGCAGAGGGTCCGGCAGAGAAATGTGAGGCAAGAGATGTAAGGCATCCACCCCGGGACCTGATGACCGCTCCCCACCGCAATACTGCTTATTCCTTTTGCTGGAACACAGGAAGAGGCTCTGGCATTAGTCTCTCCGTGTGAAAGGCTCATGGTCTGACCTAATTCCCTCCCGCTGCTGCCCTAGCTGCTCTCTCGGCTGTCTTTAGTCGAAAGCTCATGTCCCCAACAGTGCTTTCCAGGTGAAGAGTTGGGGACAGAGCTCACAGGGCGGTGGGCTATGATCCTCCAGCCTTGCTCTTTTCTGAGGTCATGCTTCTGTTGTTTCCCAGACTAGGGAACTACAGCCAGCTCCTCTTCCCCAAGGACTTCGGGCCATTTTCCTGGTTCTTGTGGCCACGAGACTTCAACCTCATTAGGAGGCAATGAAACCCACAGGTGTCTGCAGTCTGAACTGAATCCCATTGGTCCTGGTCTATCAGTGCAGTCTTGGCTGGCAAGTGACAGGAGACAGCGTCAGCAAATAGCTTTATTGAGCACGTCTGTGCCAACACTAACCCAGTCCTCTAATCCCCATGACCTGAGATCCACAGGCACTGTTCCCTGCTTCCCAGAGGAGGGGACGGATACAGCGGGTGCCGCAAACAGGTCACAGGTCAACCTGGTCCTTACAACGAACCCAGTATGCATCTCCCTTTGAGCAGTGCCCTAGGGAGGAGGAATGGCAAGGGTCACGCGCAGCCTGGATCGTGGTCTAAGAGTCAGCTTCCCAGCAGCCTCCCTCTTCCTGAAGGCCTGGCACTGGCAGCTGTTTCCCCTCGGCTAGATTCCCAGGAGGCAGGCATGGCCTCTGCCTGTTGCTGTGGCTCTCTGGGCTCCATGCGGAGCGAACAGCTGTGTGGTCTGGGGCTTGGCCCTGTGCCTGCTGTCCGCTGCCACCCTCTTAGGCAGTGCCTCACAGCCTGTCCCTTGCCATCTGCCCTATCTACTGGCCTCAGGTGAGGAACAGGCATAGCTGCTGGCACCGGTGATGGGTAGGGAGCCAGGTGAAGATGTTCATTCCCACCTTGACCTGGTCTGCCCTCCCCTCTCCCCACAGAGCTGGCTCAGGGCGGCGAGGACGGCAGGTGCTGAGGTTAAGATCTGGCTGCGCTGTCCTCCCCATCACTCAAGACAGGGTCCCTTTGCAAGTAGAGGGAAGCCATGACCCAGCCAACCGGCCTCATATTGCTGCTACCAAGACTTGCAATTCAACGTGCGCAATGCTTACGGGGAGCCAGGGCGCCGGCAGGGTTCTCGCTTCTGTATTCTGAGCCCCTCTGGCTAACATCGGAGGCTGTGTGTGGAGGAAGGTGACCTCAAGTGACTTCTGGGAGGACAGACAGCAGGTGGAGACCAAGGAAGCCAGCAGCCAGACAGTGGTGGTGGAGAGAGCTTTGGCTTGGCACCAGCAACATGGTCACCTCAGGCCAGCTCCCTCCAGGACTGGGGTTGTCCCCACTAGGGCTTGGAGGTGGCGGTGGGGGGAGGGGATACAGCCACTACTCCACTGCTGTGCAGCTCCAGACTGTCATGTCCATCAACCCCGGCTTTATGATGCTAATAATCTTGCAGCCAAAACCTGACTGGGGGCCAGAGCCCAGGCAGGGGGATTTGCTTCGCCCTTAGGCAAGAGGGGATGTTAGGAGAGGAGGGTTGAGTACAGATGTTTCATATTCTCCGCAAACGGCAGGGCAGCTTCAGAGAGCCTGAGCGCAGGGGGGGATGGGCAGGCCCTCCTGGGAAGATGCCGGAACAGGTGGCGCACAGGTGTATTTCACGTGGGGAGGAGGCCACGAGGCCTGCTAATGTGCAACAGTGGCAAGAAGACCAGCCTCCAGGCCAGTCAACCTAGAGATTCTTTAGAGGCAGGTGGAGGGAGCTGTCTTCAGGCCCCATACTCTTCAGTGTGTCTTTATTCCCCGGGTCCTGGGACACCCGGCACTGCCATAGGTGAGACACTGAAGGAAGAGGTGGTTGGCGAAGGTTTCCTCATGAGGGCAGAGCAAGGCACTGAAATCAAGAAGGAAGGGCGGGGGCCTGAGCCCCTCCACACCACAGAGGACTGTGAGGCAAGCAGCTCTGCCTCCAGGATTGGGGGGGGGGGGAGGGAAGGGGACGAGGCCCAGGAACTGGGGCAAGCTAGGGTCAGGAAGGATCCCGAGAATACGAAGCGGAAGGCACGTTGAAGACGCAGTTCCTTAGTCACCCGCATTTCCAAGGTAGCAGGCCTGGTGGGCACATGCGTGATTGGGCAGGAGGTGCAGGGAGCCTGGCCTCCTTCATTGGGAATGGTGGTGGGCGCCCCTCTCCGGTCAGGGACCGGGAGGGTACGGAGGACACTGAGCACCCCTGGCGAGGCTCCTGAGGGGGTCATTTTAGTGTTACGAGTGCAGCATGGTAGCAAGCTGGGCTGCAGAGTGACCTTTTGCAGGCTGTGAGCTGCGGATCCCCCTGCCTGCCACATGTGCAGGGCAGCAAGCCACCATGGACGGCGATGGACAGAACTATTCTCAAGTGGCTCCAATGGGGCAGCCTGGGAGCAGAGGGTCACTTTCAGAGACCGCAAGGGCATTCCACCCAGCTTACAGGCTGTTGTGTGCCCTGTGGAAGGGATGGTTCATTTGTCTGTTGCCACAGGGCCCGTGCCCACAGCAAAGGCCCTCATGGCTCTGGTCTAGAAACCCCACTACCAATTAGCACTTTGTATTCTTGTCAACAGGACTGGCCAGGCCCTTCCTCAGGAAGGGCACTTAGTAATTCTAAGGCCTGGCAGGAAGGAGGGACCTGCCTGTCACAGGCAGGTAAGGTTAGGATGGTCACGGTCTGGGACTCACCTTTGAAGAGGCAGGAGTTGTAAGTGGACAGACAGACAGGGCTGGGGAGGGAAGATGAGGGGACACGGGTCTGGTATAAATAGTGACAGTGCCAGCACTGTGTCGCCCACCAAATGGAGGAAGGAGCCAGCCTCCAGTGGCTGGGGGTGCAGGAGCGTGTACAAAACAGAAGGGGTGTGGCTTGGAACTTGGGAATGGCCACATGCTACCCCAGGCCAGAGGGCTGCCCTGGTGGGTGAGGGGCCAGGTGGGGCAAAGTCCTGGGTAGGGAGAAGACAAAAGCTGGCGATGCGGAAGGTCCTCTCTTGACAGTCCCGGCCTCGCCCGCCAATGGACACCTGGGTCCAGGCAGCCAAATGCTAGTCTGGGGCGGGGAGCTTAGGCCTCCTAGCTTTCTTGTCGCCAGGAGAGTCCTGCCATCAGAGCTTAGTCTCAGTGAGCACAATGTTGGCTGTGACGAAGAGGAAACAGGAGAAGGCCCACAGGAGCACAAAGCCCACCCAGAAGGTGTGGCGGAATGGAGACCGATGCTTGTTGACGGTCCCGTAGCCGAAGGCCAGCCGGGTGTCCCTGCGAGAGAGGAACACGAGGAAGGCGGGGATGACGTACTGGATTCCAGTGCCTGCGTAGGCCCCTGTGATACCCACCAGGGACTCCAGGTCATGAGTGCAGAAGGCCACCAGTATTGGGGGTACCAGGGTGATGGTGGGGAATACGACGCGGTCCACCACCCACGGGTACGTGCCGCCCTCGCGGTGGAAGAGCGTCTTCCAGTTGTTGCGCAGGGTCACGGCGATGATGGGGAAGTTGGTGCTGATGGTGAAGACGGGGAAGAGGCCCAGGAAGAAGCAGACGGGGGCCAGGCCCAGGATGTCGCAGCGTGCAAAGTTGAGCGCGTACATGTCCATGAGGCTGTCGCTGCGGAAGCAGAAGATGGCGGTGAAGGACAGGAGGCCGTAGAAGGCGAGGATCAGCGCGTAGTCCAGGAGCACCAGGCTCGTGAGGTGGCGCTTGGAGGAGATGGGCGTGATGAGGGACGGCAGGGAGTGCTGGCACATGAAGGAGTAGACGCACACCCCAAACAGGTTCCGGATGCCCGCGAAGTTGGCCAGGGGTGGGTGCCCCTCCCCTTGCCCGTTGCCAATGCGTATCAGGGCCAGCACGATCATGATGGCAAATGCTGAAAAACATGAAGGACGTCAGCTAGCGAGGGTGAGGCAACCTTCAAATGTGTTTATGTGACTCCAAAACCATGTGGAGACAGGACACCAGTGGCTGCCGAGCTTATGACTGCCCATGTCTGTGACCTGTTCTTTTTAAAAATATTTTAATTAATTAATTTATTTGAGAGAGAAAGAGGGAAGGAGGAAAAGAGAAAGAGAGAGGGAGACAGAATGAACGGGCGCACCAGGGCTTTCAGCCATTGCAAACGAATTCCAGATGCATGCACCACCTTGTGCAGCTGGCTTATGTGGGTCCTGGGGAATTGAACTGAGGTCCTTTGGCTTTGCAAGCAAGTACCTTAAGCCACCCCCCCCCCCACACACACCGTGTCTTATTCTTATCACACTCAGGTCTTGGCAGCAGGACCAGGCACGACCCAGAGAAAGGAGATGCTGATGTGAGCAGCAGGGGCCACCAGCTCGCTCCACAGTGCCCAGGGTTCTCTGTCAGCCTGGGCCAGCACAGACGGCCCATCCTGCTCCTGTGGTTTGGGTGTGTGACTGCAGAGCTGGGGGCTAGAACAGGAGGGTGAAAGGGCACAACCTACTTAGGAGGAGACACCCTCCTGGGCAGTGTGTGGAGGGGAAGAGTGCTGGCAGTCCTGTGCGGAGCTTGGCACGCAGGTCTGCAGCAGGTGGAAAGTGATGGGGGAGTGGCACTCTAGGGAAGAAACAGCAGCAAGGAGCATTGGGGCACATGGGCGAGTCTCAAGGCACCCAGGATGAATGTTAATGGCCCCCGACTGTTAACCTAGGCTTGCACCACAATGAGGGGACCTGTGACCCCATCTGTCCAGAGCACTCAGGTTCCACAGTGAAGGAGACTGTGTGGTTTCATCTCGTAGTTTTGGACCATGGGCCTCCTCTGGGGGTCTTCCACCTGGAGGCTGGCTCACTGGCTTGTCCTTTAAAACTCAAAACCCTGAAGATGGTGGTGGGGGGGGGGGACGGGAAACCTACATACAGAAGGCTTCTGGAACAATGGTGCAGCCAGTGGACGAATGTTCCTGACATGTCCACAAAAGATGGTATTTCTACATCTTTCTGAGTCTCTCTGGTTTCTGACAACCGCTATACACATTACCTGGGACAGCCACCACTGACTACTCCACACCGAGACCACAGTCCCTCCTCCATGTGGAACTCGCAACCTCTGATAAAACCACAGGGCCATATGATACTTGCTGGTGAGCAGTGGGCCAGAAGAGACCAGTGTGCTCCTGTCTGCGGGCCCCATCAGAGCTCTTCCTGGGGTACAAAGCTGCAGGACCCATTTAGGCCATGGCTTACTCTTCAGCTCCTGGGAGGGGGAGGTCATTCTGCTGGGACCCACAGAAAACCAGGCCAGTATCTTCCCACCATGACATTTGGTGTGGGATGGAAATGTTAATTTTAGTCACAAGTGCCCAACATGGCTGGGGACAGGAGGAGAGGAGGGGAGCCTATGAAAATTGCCAATAAAGATGGTGACTTGGGCTGGAGAGATGGCTTAGCGGTTAAGTGCTTGCCTGTGAAGCCTAAGGACCCCGGTTCGAGGCTGGACTCCCCAGGACCCACGTTAGCCAGATGCACAAGGGGGCGCACACATCTGGAGTTCGTTAGCAGAGGCTGGAGGCCCTGACACACCCATTCTCTCTCTCTCTATCTGTCTCTTTCTCTCGCTGTTGCTCTCAAATAAGTAAATAAAAATAAATGAAAAAAAAATTTAAAAATGGTGACTTGTTTCTGCCTCACACAGCTGCTCAGTCCCAGGGCTCCTGCTGCCCCAGGGTCTGTGGCAAATCTTCCCAGTCCCAGGGAAGCAGTGATCTTGTTCCACACTGAGTCTCAGCCCAAGACCCAGGATTGAGGCTCATCCCAGAGGTTCCTGGGGTAGGTTCAGGGGTGTACATGGCAGAAGTGTGCAAGGTACCTCCCACTCTGCAGGAGAGATGCTGGGGAACGATGTATGAGGGGGACCTGCTGGGCAGCTGAGGGTGGTACCGTGTGCACCTGTGAGGGCACCAGAGCTGGTGGATCATGGCTTAGGATGCTTAGTAGCCAGTTATTCAGGAGGCTATAGTGGCCGCTGTGTCATTTAGGCAGGACACTGGGTCAGGGTGAAGGAAACAGCCCTTGCAAAGTAAGATTCAAATCCCGCTCTGCCACCGCTGTTTGGGATGCCACTTGTGACCTGGCCTTGTTCCCGGGCTCTGGCCATGGCCAGCATGAATCTGGAAAGAGGCCAGCAGAGAAATCCTCCAGCTGTCTGATGCCCAACCTTGGCCCCGGGCCCCTGGGTTCTCTGAGCGGGCAGGAAGAGGCTGGCTGTCAAGATGCGTGTACCTCATTACTGGCTCAGGCTCAGACACTGGCAAGTGCTTCTCTGTTCATCTTCTTCCCCGTCTTAAGTCTCCACAAGGCTGTGGGCAGAAACCAGCTTAACTGTTCAGGAGGATGTCTGGAAACCCTCCACTGGGGCTTTCTTTCCTTACTGCAAATAAGCCAAAGAAAGAAGCCACAGCCAAAGTGATGACACTTTATAGAGCACGTGGCTACATGTCCCTGATATACACCTACACTGAATCTCTATGTTGATGAGGATGTAGGGATTTTTCTAGAACTTTCAGGATGACCTACAAAGCTGTGGTTAAGGGTGACAAGACTTGCCCCACAATCCTCTAGCCATAGCCAGTTTATCTGCTAATCTATTATGTACATTACTACCCATCTTATTCTCTTAAAACTTTTTCATCAAAAAGTCGACCAGCAGGCTGGAGAGATGGCTTAACAGTTAAGTGCTTGCCTGTGAAGCCTAAGGACCCCAGTTCGAGGCTGGATTCCCCAGAACTCACGTAAGCCAGATGCTTAAGAGGGAGCATGTGTCTGGAGTTCATCTGCAGCGGCTGGAGGCACTGGCACACCCATTCTCTCTCTCTCCCCCTCTTTCTTTGTCAAATAAATAAACCAAAATAAAAATAAAAATACATAGAAGAAAGTCTACCTGCTAGGTGGGCCTGGTAATGCAGGGCCACCATCTCAGTTACACAGGAGGCTGAGGCAGGAAGACTGAAAAGTCAAGGGCAGTCGCATTACACTGTGACGTCAAGGACATCTGAGGGACAGCCTCAGCTAAGCCCAAAGCCCCTTGGGCTCCTTGCCACCTTGTGGACACTTGGGCAGCACTGTCCCCTAAGAACAGAGAAGGAAGGAAAGCATGGTGGCCCGGCCTCCATACATGCAAGTTCAAAAGACCAGGCTCCGACAGACAGACAGACAGAAGGGAAGAAAGTGGGAGAGCTGGTTCCAACCTGCAGGGGTCCCAAGATGAAGGCACGAGGCTAACCTCCACTGCCCTGGGAGCACAACACACTCCCTGGTGCCTCTCTCCACCCCGAGGTGCTGGAGGAGCAGAGTTCAACAGTTATCTCCTAGATTGATCACCCTGTCTCTGGGGAGACAGCTGCTCCAAAAACTCATTAGGTGTGCTCATAAATCAAGGCGAAGTGGGGATGACAGGCCGTGAGCGACAGTCAGTGGCAGGAGGCGCGGCGGGAGCTCGGCTGCTGCGCCGCGCTGGTTCACGCTCACTGCTCATCTTGAGCTGCGCGGGATGCAGGTGGGCAGAGGCGAGACAGGGCAGCAAGTGACCCCTGCACAAGCCAGGGCCTTTGAGCACAGACTGCGGCTCCCAAGGAGCGGGGCTGGCTGGCTTGGTCTGTATCCTGTCCATCACAGGCCAGGCTCAGAACCCATGTCTACACGCACCTGCCTTCTACCCTGGACATCACACCCCAAGGGCTGAGGAGCCAGGGAAGACTCAGAAGGGGGGAGGCGGCGAGGGCCCGATGCCAGGTTACGTGGCGGCTCTGGGCAGGCTCAGCGGCAGGAGAAATGGCTTCTATAGAGAAACAAATGTGCTGGCTTTATGTGACCCGAGGCTTGGTCACGACCACTCACTCATCCACTCAAAAGAGATGCACCGAGTGCCCTGAATGCTGCAGGCACTCTTCTGGCCACCTGGGGAGAACACACGAGACAGACACTGGCCTTGTCCTCCTGCAGTCTGGAGGACCCCCACAGCCAACCACAACAGAAGAAAGACCCAGTTAGTGGTTCCACTAGCAGCAGGCTGGCTGGTGACATTCCTGTGGTGAGAACAGTCAAGTCCAAGGGTAGGTGTTTATGGTCGACAGGGTGGAGCAGGTATCAGAAGGCAAAGCCCTTTGGAGCTGTTCTGCTCCCAAGATCTGAGGTTGCCATACCTGTTCTTGGTTTAGGAGAGGAGGGCAGTGACAAGGAGTCAGCTGCCCCCAGAGAGTCCAGGCTCCAGGTCTCTGAGTCCACCTGAAGCTGTGTGCCACTAACGCAGACTTCTGACAGCTGATCTAAGTTCTACAAGCTGGGCCCTGTCACAGTGATCCTCCTTGAGGTGCTGCCTGCTTCTCCCACAGCCAACTCCTTGGGAGGGAGGTACAGAGGGTGGGCCATTATCTCAGAAGAGAGGTGCAGCTCCTGAGCACAGAGTGTGGCCAGTTTGGAGGGAAGGGGTCTCTCCTCTCTATCTGGGAGGTTAGGGAAATACTGACGGGGCTGTCCTGAGTGCCTATAGCACCTGGATGGTGTTCCTCTCTCCTCTGTGTGACCAAGAGCCAGATAAGACGTTCTTGTGGGAGCGGTCTGGCAAACTGCTCTCTGACAACTGTCATCTGTCTGACCTCAGAGCCTCTCCTTGGCAAAGAGGAAAGGGCAGCCATACTCTCCTGGATGCCTGCCTGAGGAAAAGGGGATGCTGACTCGCAATAGGCTGACAGGACAGAAACTCCCCATCTCTCCTGAACCCCCCTTTCCTGAGCAGCCCAGTCCTCACGGGACTCACTCCAGAGCTGCAGGAAGACAAGACAAGCAGAGTCTTACATGCCAAGATTTCACAAGAGTCACACACAGACTTGCTGGGACCAGATGAAGAGGGAGCAGGGGTAGGAGGTCGGGGCTGGGGGACTTGGACGCTCTCTGCTGGGGCATCTGTCACCGATGTCTTCGGTGTCGCTCACTGTGGTGGGAGCGCACAGTGAACAAGTCTGTTTCTCCTAAGCACGCATACTGGGTTCCCCTCTGCGAGGTCTCTGCGGACAGGGAAAGATGTCAGGGTCATCAGAAGGCAGCTCCATCCTTCATGTACCGAGAACACATCCTGGGCATCCACATAAGAGCCAGTTTGGATCGGAGGTCTGGAGAGTGGAGGGCAGCTCTAGGTTCTCTGGGCAGCACAGCCGTATCCCGGCTGGCATGGCCTTGGTCTTGGAGCTGTGGGGGAGGCAGGCAGGCAGGCGCTTCCTGCTGCCCCGAGCGGTGCAAAGCCTGGCCAGGACTTTGCCTCCCTTGTGGAATTCAGGCGACGTGGAGCTTGCTTCCGTCAGGTCACCTGCCCAGGTACCACTGGAGGTGAGGGATATGACCCGCCCCTACCCCAGGGACATTCAGTCTTCACCATGACTGTGTTGACAAGACACACAGTCCCTCTTGGTGGCTTTACCACTTTGCTCACCTCTGGAACTAGCTCTGATGGTGTGGGAGACCTCTGGCATGTTGAGTGCTACCCTAGAAGGTGATGACAAAGTCACCGTGCTCCTGCAGAGAGGCGTCTAGAGGCATCTGTGGCTGTGCTGGCACCAGCCCCAGCCACACACTTCAGACGCTCAGTGGGAAAAGTGAACTGAAAATTCCCACTCATAGTCCCCCACTGTGGGTTTTTTTTTTTTTGGTTTTTCGAGGTAGGGTCTCACTCTGGTCCAGGCTGACCTGGAATTAACTCTGTAGTCTCAGGGTGGCCTTGAACTCACGGTGATCCTCCTACCTCTGCCTCCCGAGTGCTGGGATTAAAGGCGTGCGCCACCATGCCTGGCTCCACTGTGGGTTTTTGAGACAGAGTTTCATGTAGATAAAGCTGGCCCTGCATTCATTAAGTAGCTGAACTTGAACTCCTGATCTTCCTCCCACATGCTGAGATTATAGGTGTGCACTACACCTAACACTAGTAATATTTTAATATCAAGTACACATTAAAAAGATTTTTTGGTGGCACACGCCTTTAATCCCAGCACCTGGGAGGCAGAGGTGAGATTGATGTGAGTTCAAGGCCACCCTGAGACTCCATAGTGAATTCCAGATCAGCCTGGGTTAGAAAAACCAAAAAAAAAAAAAAATTTTTTTTTGAGGGGCTAGGGAGATGGCTCAATTAAAGGCACTTGCTTGCAAAGTCTGCCAGTTTGGGTTCGATTCCCTAGTACCCACGTAAAGCCGGATGCACAAAGTGGCCCATGCACCCGGAGTTTGTTTACAATGGCAAGAAGCCCTAGAATTATCCATTCTCTCTTCTTGCAAACAAAATATTTTTTAAAGATTTTTTGATATGTTTAACAGTTACATTAGCTGGGCATGGTGGCACATGCCTTTAATCCCAGCACTCGGGAGGCAGAGACAGGAAGATCGCCCTGAGTTCGAGGCCACCCTGAGACTGCATAGCAAATTCCAGGTCAACCTGGGCTAGACGCTACTTGATAAAACAAAAAGTTACATTATTATACAATTAAACTTTTTTTTTGTTGTTGTTTTTCAAGGTAGCGTCTTACTCTAGCCCAGGCTGACCTGGAATTCACTATGAAGTCTCAGGGTGGCCTCGAAGTCATGGCGATCCTCCTACCTCTGCCTCCCGAGTGCTGGGATTAAAGGCATGCGCCACCATGCCCGGCTAAACATTTTTATCATATGTGTGTGTGTATGTGAGTGAGAGAGAGACAGAGAGAGAGAAAGAGAGAGAGAGAGGAAGAGAGAGGTGTATGGAGGTCACAGGACAACTTTTGGATGGTCCTCGCCTTCCACTTCCTTTGAGGCAGGGTCTCTTGTTGTTCACCTGTCTCGGCCTTGCAGCTCACTGTAAAATCACTGGGATTACAGAAGCCCACCACAGCTTCCAGCTTTGGACACGGCGCTGGGGACCAGAACTCACGTACTCCGAGTTGCGCAGCAAGCGCTTTATCCACTCAGTCATCTCCCCAGCCTGAGATGGAGCAGGCTTTTAAATGTGGAAGCCAAAGCATTGAAAAGTGCTCAGGTGGCGTGGGGTATACTCCTCTGGGGCAGTAGGGTTTACTGTGACAGATGTTTTGCGTGCATATCTGACAATGTTGGGAGTTTACAAGACTTCTGCCTCCTGCCTCTGGCCTCAGCCTTAAGATTTAAGTTGGAGAAGAACTGCGTATCTTAACTCTCACCCTCTCTCATCTGCCCTGATTTGCACGGGGTCACACTGAAGATTTGTGATGGGGGCATAATACTGCGCTCATCCTTGAAAAGCTGAAAGACAAATAGGCTCCAAGTCCCCTTGGGCTATGACAGCCAGGGTGACTGGCCCTGCAGAGGGGAGGAGTTAGCTGGGACCAGGAACCTAGGGAAATGACAGGAGACCTAGGCCACCAAACAAGAAGGTTTCCATGATAAAGGTAAGTCGGGACAGAGTCTCTTGAGAACCTGGAGGCCTGTTCTCAGCTTGCCCCCATCCTACAGCAGGAACTGGGAGGGACAAGAAATATAGCTATGGTAGATGAGGGGACTTATGTCTATTAAGGACAGACCACAAGATGCAGTCCCTCTTGCCATAATCCCTGGGGGCCCACATTGTACATAAACACTTGGAATTGGAATCTTAAGAGTCAAGGGTGAATCTCACAAACTCTGTCCCAACATCCTGGCCCCAGCCCCTCCCCCGAAGCCAGGAATCATGCTGTGCCACATCTCTGGGCCCCAGCCTGCATTGGCCCAGACCCCCGTGGGGCCCCTTAAGCCCTGTTCATCACTCTGGCTCCAGCTCAAACATACAAGGAGGCAGCCATCCACCGAGGTGGCCATTCATCAATGTGACTGTCAGAGAGAGAGCGCTCTCTTCTCTCAGCAGAGAATCAACACGCCACAGCTAACGATAACGAATGGCCGGTGTGCGTGCATCTCCAGCTTGGGCCCAGCACTCCAGCTGGGAGTGGAGTCTGTCGGAGGACTCGGCCACAACTTCGTCCTTCACCCCCGCACTGCCCTCACAGGGCACAGGGCTGCCTCTGCCTGGACATTGGGAGGGGCTGACAGGGCAACGCTGGCCGAAGCTGAGAACCACCGAGGACAAAATGGTTTCCCAGCCCTAAGACGGGAGCAAGTGGCCAGGTCATTAGCCCTTCAACTAACAGGCCACGGACGACAGGAGCCTGCAGGGGCGGGCAGTCAGTTTTGCCCCAGGAAGCTGGCTGCATCCTGGAAGTGGCCAGAGGGAGGGAGGCTGCTTTTTTTTTCTTCTCTAAATAAGTTCAAGTTCTCAAGTTACACTGGGTTCAATGCCCGACTGCCACCTAACTGGTAATCTTGGGGCAGACTGCTGTACTGCCTTTGCAAATGTGGGTGATGGGCTGGGGAGACAGCTCCGTGGTTAAAGGTGCTTGCTTACAAAGCCTGCTGGCCTAGGTTTAGCTCCCCAGTATCCATGGAAAAGCTGGGTACAAGCATCAGTGACCTCAATAAGCCCACACATTGGGAGGTGGAGACACAAGAATCCGAGGCGCTCAGCGGGCAAGTCTGACAGTCACCTGCAGTCCGGAAGCTCATGAGACCCTGTCTCAAAGATGGAGCAGACACCTTGACGTCCTCTTAATCACACACACACACACACACACACACACACACACACACACACACACACAAATTGAGGGTGATGGGGGTTGTGCCGAGGAGATGAAACGAACCCGTGTGGTTAGTGACTGGTGTGGGCACAGCCTGGCCCGTAGCAAATATTCAGAGATGTGGATGTTCCTGTCTCACCACGGAACCTTATTTTCCATTTGGAGGCGTCGCTCCTAGGACGCAGGGAGCACGCGTTCTTGCCAGTCCAGGGTTCTTGTGGCTTCTCCCTATCCTCTAAGTAGAGGATAGGATCAGAAGAGTGGTTTTGCCCTCATAGCTGGTCAAGCCACTGCCAGATGTTTTGCCAGAACACATGGCACTGGTGCCAGCTAATCTCTGGGGCCCTGGGAGGGGGTGAGGAGGACCCCAGGCATGCTCCTGACACCTGCTCTATTAGCCAGAGATCTCTGGCTCCTCTTCTTGCCCCACTCAACAAGGGTAAGGCTATAGAGGGTCAAGTGTCTTCTACGTCTGTGTGGCGTGTGTGGTTTTGCCCTGGACAGTCGTTGGTTCATCCTTCCTGGCTGTCACCCTTCCCTCCTTCCATGTGAGCAGAAGCCACAGGTGTCTTCAGGGCTTGAGGCGCTTCCTCTGGGGCATGAGAGTCCTCCCCTCCAAGATGTGATTTGTGGGTTGCTTAGGCTGGAATCACCCTAACAACTCCAAATGCATAGTGGTTTCTGCTGACAAGAGGAAATTTTTTTTTGCATGTGTGTGTGTGTGTGTGTATGTGGTATGTCTGTTCATATGTGTGTGGGAGCATGTGTATACAGGTGTGTATGTGTGTGTGGAGGCCAGTGGAGCTCCACCTTATTTTCTGAGGTCGAATCCTTTACTGAACCCGGAGCTCACCAATTCAGCTTGACAGGCTAGGAGGGGATCCTCCTGTCTCTGCCTCCCTGATGTGTGCAACCAACGCCCAGCTTCCACATGGGTGCTGAGTGGAGATCTACGCCCATGGCCTTATGCTTGTACGGTAAGCCCTGTATCCACTGAGCCATATCCCCAGCTCTAAATTCAGGAAATTTAAAGCTAGTCTGGCTCTTTCCCATACTGGGCAGGCCCCTGAACCTTCTGGAAGATTTAACTCTGCCCACTCCTCATCTTGGGAGCAGGAGAGTGTAGACGTCTTACTTTGCAGGACTATGTTCCACACTATGGCCACATACTTCCCCCAGAGGGACCTGGAACGGGGTCCTTCCCTTTCCATCTGCGGCAGGAGGGCAGAAGATAATTGACACCAAGTTTCTGGAGCAGCCAAATTCCCAGCATGGGAGCAAGAGTCCTGGCCTTTTCATCCTTCAACAACCCCCTCACCTTGGAGCACGGAGGTGGCAACTGGGTGGCAAAGTCTCTGTTTTTCATACCTGAGCTGCCAGAGCGGCTCAGCCTGTGACCGTGGGGGAGGTCGGGCTGGGGGCCTCTGTTGCCTGCAGACCAATCTCCTTCCTGGAAACTGAGACAAAACTTCACTGTCCGCCTCTCCCAAAGGCGGCTCGGCCTTTCTCCAGAGTGGTCAGCTAGAGGAGGACCAAGAAGAGGACAGTGGGGGACAATGAGGAGAGGCGGCAGACACCAGGACCCGAGTGAACCAAAGCTCTTGAGCTGCGGGGCGGCCGTGCTCCCATGTGTGACGGCTGGACAGCTGTGAGGCCTGATCCTGTCCGGGGCCACACTGAGCCACCACCGGGAGTCAGACCTTCTTACTCCCTGACCACGAGCACTCTGGGTCTTGTGTTCCTTGTCTCAGGAGCATCCAGGCAGCCGTCCACCAACCTTCTGGGCAGAACAGAAGTCCTTATCTGGTCGCTGGAGCGGTAGGAGTCTTGGCCACATACAATGGGAGTTGCTCAGAGGAGGGGGGCGGCTGGAGGAGACAGGCCTCCTTGGCCTGGTGCCCAGCCCTGGCTGATGCTGGTGGAGGGCGCACGTGTCAGGCCGGGTGGCTCTTCTTCCGCAAATGCGATGGGAGTCCACTTTACTCAAATGGCCTCTGGACACAATTCAAGTTCAGTTCCTTTTGACAAAGACCTCCGCATTTGCACAGGGAATGTCTAGACACCCCAGAATAAAGTGAAATGCACACAACAAGCTGGTCTGCATGCCCTCCAAAGGTTGTGGGACAGTGAAAACGGGTCTGGAGCATCATCCCCAGGGCCCGGGAGAGGGCAGGCTGCACGGAGGGGAATGGGGACAGGGGACAGGGTGTGCCACCTTCATGTTGGAAGACAGGCCACTAGTTGAGTAGCTGTGCAGGAATCCAAATGCCAGTGGACAGTAAGTGGTCCGGGCTCACAAGACCCCTGGCTGCTGGTGGGGACAGACTGGAGCAGCCCCACCGGGAGACTCTCCACAGGGATTGGTCACAGCCCTGGGAACAGGTGAGAACCAGAGAGCTCCCATTCCCAGGTGAAGGCCTCCTCTTGGGGACATCCAGCCTTGCTTGTCACACTGCTTACTCGCACCCCTCCTGCTGGCCTGACAACCAAATCTGGAGCACTTGTGGGGGGCGGGGTGGGGAGAGCAGGCCTGAGCTACTTCCCCCAGGCAGTGCAGCCCCAGCTCCTCTACATGCGCCTGGGGAGGACGGCGGTGCCTGACCCACTTTGAGGGGAACGTGGAGAAGGAAAGCAGGTTCGCCTGCTCTGAATGCACAAGCGGACAGGAGAGAGCCCTGGGGGGTCCTTGGCACATGAGATACAAGAGGGTGGCCTTTAGTACAAAGAACTGGGTTTCTAACCCTACCAAATAGGGTGCCCAGAGCTGAGCCAGCTGCTTGTGTCCCCAAGTGAGAGGTTGTCTGCTGGAGGAAGTGGGTAATGGCCCTTCCCACCTGAGAGCTCCCACTGGGAGTCAGCTGGGCTTCCAGGGTGGGGGCTGGCCACAGGTCAGAGTCTTGCTGCTTATGGCTCAGGAACAAAGGGCTCAGCTGGTGGGTCTGTGGGCCCTGATAATGGTGGCCTGGGTGTGATCCTGGGCCACCTGCTGCTGACAGAGAGCTAGGGTGTCCCACAGAGGGACACCCTCCCCCAACAACATGGATAAATCTGCTCATTTCCCTGAGGGTGGGGAGGACACAGGTGGGAAGGGCAGGGAGAGGTCCCCTCGTCATGTGTGCCGGGGCACCGCAGCTGGGGTGTGGCAAGCGGAGGCTGTACAGACTGCTCTGTGAACATTTGGTGCCCCAGCGTGTTCTGGACGTACTTGATGTCATGTCCCCGACCTCACGGCCAGCCCCAAGGGAAGTTCACTCTGAGGCTCTTCTCAGGATGGGACACCCGCGGTGAAGGCACTGAGCGTGATGGGCACGTCTGAGTGCCCAGCAGGTGTCAGGCATGACGTTAACAAGCACTTTCTCTGCAATCTCACTGTGTCCTCCTAGTCCTCAGGGAGGCGGGTCCCTTGGTGCCACAGTGTAGACAAGGGGCCCGAAGGAAGGAGGCTAGGTCCATCTGTGCACAGTGGAGAGGACTCCATCGAGCCCACATCAAAGGGAGCAAGGCTAGAAGGTGCCATGTGGCTGATTGGCACAGCACCTAGGGCCGATGCCCTGTGCTCCAAGCACCTGTGGCTGACCTGAACTGGCTGTTGTGGGAAGCCAGCTTGCAGACTAAGAGACTGGCAGGGAGGTCTGCAAGGGCCTGGAGGACAGCCTCACTTGCTGGGGTCAGTAAGCCCAGATCCTCCTTCCACATGAAACATTCAGGCATTTAAGATTCAGAGACCCCAAGCGAATCAGCCTGTTGTCCCCAGAACTTATGTGGGGGACATAAAGAAATCTTATCTGTAGGCTGGAGGTTAAGGCACTTATTTGTAGAGCCTAATGACCTGGGTTCAAATTCCCCAGAACCCATATAAAAGCTGGATGCACGTACATCTGGAGTTCATTTGTAGCAGCTAGAGCCCCTGGCACGCGCATTCTGTCTCTCTTTGCTTGCAGATAAATATTTTTTTAAAAATCCTATCTAGTAACATCTCGATCACACCTTCCAAGGCTCAGGGTCTAATGCGGAAGAGGTGGCGGAAAGAATGTAAGAGCCAAAGGAAGGGCAGGACTCCTTACAACGTGCTCCTCCAGACATAAAATGGCCTGCATATCCATGACCTCACCGTGCCTGACACTACCTACACAAGACCATCATAAGAGGAGGAAAAGACCATGATGTCAAAATGAAAGAGAGACTGACTGAGATGGAGAGGGGATATTATGGAGAATGGAATTTCAAAGGGGAAAGTGGGGGGGGAAGAGGGAGGGTATTACCATGGGATATATATTTTTTTTAATTTATTTATTTATTTGAGAGCGACAGACACAGAGAGAAAGACAGATAGAGGGAGAAAGAGAGAATGGGCGCGCCAGGGCTTCCAGCCTCTGCAAACGAACTCCAGACGCGTGCGCCCCCTTGTGCATCTGGCTAACGTGGGACCTGGGGAACCGAGCCTCGAACCGGGGTCCTTAGGCTTTACAGGCAAGCGCTTAACCGCTAAGCCATCTCTCCAGCCCGGGATATTTTTTATAATCATGGAAAATGTTAATAAAAATTGAGAAAAAAATTAAAAATAGGGCTAGAGAAAAAAAATCCTATCTGAACCTGTCACCCATATTCTGACATTGTCTCTGGACAAGTGGCTATTTGTAAAGGTCATTTTCACCCTTCCTCTGGCAGCTCACGGAGCTATCAGGGGCTAAGCAAGAAGGGAAGCACCGAGGAAAAGTCCTCAGAGGAATGGGCCCCGGGCTCCTAGCACAGCTCTGGGGCCTGTGTCTCCCCTGGCCTCATTTCAACAGATGGCAGAACAATTCTTAATTAAGCCCGAGGACGTCTCTGGCTCAGCAGGCCGGCTGTGATCTTCCGGGCCTTCCCTCTGGCTTCCCCTCTGTCTTCCTGGAACTCAAGCCAGCTCAGCGCCACCCTGAGCTCCCTACTCGGCTCTTGGAAAGCCACGGGCCTAATCTGAGGAGGGGAGGCTGAGCCTGCAGGGAGGGGCCCCACAGCTGCTCTTCAGAGGCGGGATGGCCACTTGGCAGAGACTTGGGAGGACAAATGGGGCTTCTGAGGTCGCTGCCCACAGGGTGTCAGAGGACAAGTGTCTGGGGGGGGGGTGAGCTTAGCCCAGAGGAGAGATACCCTCATGGGGCCAGACCCTGTGGAGCTGGCAGACAGACCAAAGTCCCTCCCATGAACAGGCCATTTGGTCCAGGTTGGGGGCTCTAGGGGGTTCCAAGACTTTTCTTGCCTTGCTCATCTCCGGGGGTTAGGAGGAGGAAAGTGCCTGCTCCCAGCTAAGAGGAACTGTCCCAGCGGCTCCTCCACGACCCAGCTGGGAGCTGAACCCTCGCTATGGTTTAGTTTCTTTAGTTTTTTGAAAAAATATTCTATTTTTATTTATTTGACAGAGAAAGAGGGAGACAGGGAGAGAGGGAATGGGCACGCCAGGGCCTCTAGCTACTGCAAATGAACTCCAGACACATGCACCACCTTCCTTGTGCATCTGGCTTATGTGAGTCCTGGGGAATCGAACCCGAGTCTTTTGGCTTTGCAGGCAAATGCCTTAACTGCTAAGCCATCCCTCCAGCCCTAGTTTCTTGGTGGCAGTTTTTCTTTCTCTGGGCAGCTATGTCACCAGGAGGCCTGCTTTTTAAGTCCAGAGGTCTGAGTCTCTCATGCAGAAAAATGACTGCTGTGGGCTCCGTCCCCCGCAGCAGGGCGCTGACATGTGATTCTCTCTCAGATCCAGGGGAGAACAGGAAGGCGGCAGCAAAGACCGCGTGTCAAGACGGCAGTGTCGCCCCTACAAGACAAGAGCCCGTGGTCTTCATGAGCTGGTCTCTGCACAGGCTCTCACTATTGCCTCTTAGAGCCACTGTCACCTCGTTCTGCGGCACCCAGGGGCCCCAGAAGCCATAAGGTATGGGGGCTCTTCTGTTCTGTGAGAGGAGAGGAGGCAGGATGGCAGCGCCCACCAGGGCACGGTGGCCCGAGCTCTGGGCTCCGGTGCCGCCAGGTCCCTGCTGTCGTCAGACTCTTTGTTCCTTTTCTTTCTCTCCCTCTCTGGAATTCACTGTGTAGCCTCAGGCTGGCCTAGAACTCATGGCGATCTTGCTACCTCTGCCTCCTAAGTCCTGGGATTAAAGGCGTGCGCCATCACACTGGGCTCTTTGTTTTCTTGAGACAAGGTTTTGTTGTGTAGCCATGGCTAGTCTCGAACTCCTGATTCTCCTGCCCCACCTGCTGAGTTCTGAGGTGGGTGCCTTCACATCCAGCTGTTTGGCCAGATTCTGGGGGACAACAGAACGGAAAGGAAGCAAGGTCTGGTTGGTAGCTGCCTTCCAGGACCTCAGGCTGGCTGGCACCAGGGGACTTGACTCAAGTCTGGGTATGTGTGAGACCTCTGTTTACCATCAGAATCCTCCTTTCCCTTTCACCAGCTTTCTTCTTTCTTTCTTTTTTGGTTTTTCGAGGTAGGGTCTCACCCTAGTCCAGGCTGATCTGGAATTCACTATGTAGTCTCAAGCTGGCCTTGAACTCACGGTGATCCTCCTACCTCTGCCTCCTGAGCACTGGGATTAAAGGTGGCTTATTTCTTTATTATTTTTTATCCATTTTTTTTTTCTTTTTTTGAGACAGGATCTCATATAGCCTAGACTTGGCCTTGAACTCCTGATCTTGCTTTCTCTTCCCAAGTGCTTGGATTATAGGCTTGTTCCCACCAGGCCTGGTTCAGGTTCCCCCCTTTAGATGATGCATCCTTCACTAGACAGAGAGAGGAATCCGTTGGGCTCAACAGGCACAGAGCGCTAGAGGAGTTGCTAACTGTCATTATCTGGACAGCTGTTGCCTTGTGGGCTGACACAGGAATCTGTCACCTTGGCCAAAATGCGTATCCCACACCACTCCACCCTCCCAGCCATGGAAAGAAATGAGAAAGCCCTCACTTTTGAGCCACTGCTTAGCAAGCCCTTTCCTATTGCTGCGGTGACAGGTGGAGAACAGGCAAGCGCCAGCGGGACGGGGCCAGGAAGAAAGGAACTGACGCCAGGGTTCGGCCAGGGCGGGGAGGAGGGAGAACGCGCGCTCTGGACCCTGCTGGCCAGGACAATTCCTGGTGCTCTCCCATGTTCCACATACACTGGGAAGGCAGAGAGCTCCCTGCTGACCCCAAATTTTAGGTACATCCCCTCTGGGGAGCTCACACGAGCCCAAGCTCTAAGTAATATGCTCTGGCTCCCTCCCAGGCTGTCAGGCTTTGGAACCTGAGGATGACACGGGGCAGGGAGGGGAGCAGAACCGGAGTTAAACCTGCGGCTGGGACCGACCAGGCGTCCTGCTTCTCCCTTGAGCTGACCAGATGGGGAAAGATGGGCTCTGTGGTGTCTTGTGTGAGCGCTGGGGGGACATGTTCCTGTGGAACCTCATAAACACCTCCTGTTCTCGCTTCCTTATAAGGACAAACCCAGAGTGGAAAGAAGGCTCAGGCTGGCGAGTCTGTTCGCTGCAAGGCTGCACGGACACACCCCGCACCCTCAGAGCTGGGCAGGTTCCCCGTCCATCAGGTGTGCCCGGCTGCCCCACCTCCATGCTGCAAAGCCGGCTCCAGCAAGGATGGGTCGGGCTGCCTGAGAGGACAGTCCCCTTCCAACGAGGATGCCACGACTCCCATGGCTCCTAGAAATGAGTTGGGGGGACCAGAGCCTGGGGAGATCAGAGCTGCCGGAAACCACTGGTGTAAACTGTCCTGGACACAACCCTCATTTACTGCCGGGTCCTAGCGTGGAGTCAGAAGCAATGCACACTCTAGTGTTGAAGGGGGTGAGAGGAGCTGGGGAGGACAGTCAAAAGGAGGAGGCAACCCAAGTTCCTCTGCAAGTTCTGTATTAGAGAACAAGGGGCTCCTTGAAACTGGACACACCCACTGGCCCACGGCCCTCGATCAAAACAGCCACTTGTGTTTGGTTTTTTTCGAGGCAGGGCGTCACTCTAGCTCAGGCTGACCTGGAATTCACTATGTAGTCTCAGGCTGGCCTTGAACTCATGGTGATCCTCCTACCTCTGCCTCCCGAGTGCTGGGATTAAAGGCGTGTGCCACCACGCCCGGCTCAAAACAGCCACTTTTTCTTTTGACATGCTAGGTATCGAACTCGGCTCTACACATGATGGGCAAACACTCTACCACTGAGTTCCAGCCCTAGCCCCCCTTTTTGCGTTTAGACCTAGCAAAACAAGTATCCAAGGGATACCCTGATCATAGAAGCAACAGCGACCCCCCACCCTCCTGTCTTCAAGAGTTCAAGTGCACAAGCAGCTGGCCTCTTGCCCTGAGGGTGGCTGGCAGGACAGTGTGGGAGAAGTGAACAGGCTCCTTACTATCTATGGGGAAGACACGCAACCTTCCGCTACAGACAACAGTGCTTGCTGTCATGTCGCAGGCGCCGGTCACATAGAAACCACTGTGGATGGGGTGTCTAAGTGGCCCAGGACTCGGTGCAGAGTGGCTGCTATCACGGGCCACCGCACTTGACAACTGTACCACCTAGCACAGCCCTGAGAAGGTACTGTGGTGCCATTCTGTCCCCTCCAGGAGGCCATAGCCCAAACCCGTGTGGTCACGTGAAAGGCTGGCCCCAGAATTAGCAGTGCAGGTCTTAGCCCAGTTCTATCCACTCAATGTGACCTGGAAAAAGTCACTCATCTTTTTTGGTACTAAATTTTCCCAGCAGACAGAGCACCCGCCTTCTCCTTGCTCTCTGGAAAGGTCAGAGGACCAGGCAGGTTGGGTGAATGGAAGTCACCCTCCCGCATATTCCAGCCAGGAGCTTGCTTGACCTCTTGGAAGAGGTGGAGGAAGGGATGGGGGCGCAGGGCGGATAGTTGGGATGTTTTTTAGACTCACCAATCCATCTCATCAGAGAGGTCAAGATCTGCAAGTACTTGGTCTTTTGGACATCGAAGAAGGTGAAAGGTCCGAGGAGGAGAGTGAACGCAGCCTGGGGGATGAAAGCAACAGTGAGGGGGTGTGCGAAGGGGGGCTGAACACGGCAGGCTGTCTGTGGGGGACAGCACTGGGTGCACACAGCTAAGGTGCCACTCTAACCCAGGAGTATACTTGCACTTGGTGGCAGACTCCCAAGGGTCCTTTGGCATTGCTGTGAACAAACCTTAAAGGGCAGGGCGCCAGGCTGGGAGATCCAGAGCCCCACCTCTCAGCCTCTGCTCATACTTTCAGGTCAGGTGCTAGCTACTACTGTCACTAGGTAAGACCAGGCTCCACCTGGGAACCTGACTCATTCTTCCCTGTTCTCTCTAGCAGGCACCCACAGGGGAGGCTCAGCCTGGCACTGGGCTGCAGAGAGCATGGACTGAAGCCGGGATGGCTGTGAGGTGGCTCTGACAGGCAGGCAGTGGAGAGGATGCCCCTTTAGAAGGGTCTGGAGAAAAACACTCATAAGACTGTCATCCTTCAGCCACAGCTCCTGCTTACATGTAAGAGATACCCGTAGGATTAGAGCCAGTGTCACCAGGGTGACCTAGAGAAATGGCCCAGATTGACAAGGAGAGCGCCATATCAGAAGACATGGGATGTCAGGCTCAGTTGAGAGGAGCGCTTGCCTAGCCTGCACGAAGCCCTGGGTTCCATTCCCAGCACCCAATAAACTGGGCGTGTTGGCACATGCCTGTAACCCTAGGACTCAGGAGACAGAGGCAGAGGAATCAGAAACTCTAGGTCAGGCCGAGGAGATGGCTCAGTGGATAAAGTCCTTGCCATGCAACTCAGAGTACCTGAGTTCAAACCCCCACATAGAAGATGGGAACTGTAGTGGGCCTCTGTAACCCCAGGTTCACCTACAGAAATGATGTGGAGAGTGAGGCCTGATCTGAAGGTTATCCTGACCTTCACACATGTGCCATGCCCTGCCCCCACAGAGAATAAGTCAACTTAAAAGTAAGAAGATGAAAAGCCAGCCACGGTGGCGCCCGCCTTTGAGCCTCTTATCCCAGCACTCAGGAGGCTGAGGTAGGACGACTGCCCTGAGCTCAAGGTGACAGAGGGAAGCCCAGGTCAGCCTGAACTAAAGCGAGACCCTGCCTTGAAAAGAAGCAACAATGAAGAAGTTCAAGGTCACCCTGAGCTACATAGAAGCCGGGGGTGGGAGGTGAGCTGCTGAGGGGGCGTCTGTGGAATTAGTTCTTTCTTTGGGGAACCGGGCAAAAAAAAAATTATATATTTTTTAATTGAACCCTGCCTTAGAAACTGGTCTGTGGGCCACGTGGAGCCTCTTTCCAAGAGCAACTGGTGAGCATGGCAGAGCAGTCGGGTGGGAAGGGCTGGGGCAGGCTGCTCGTGGAGCAGAGGAATTTAAAGCTGCTCATTGGACTTAAGGCGACAGTACCGTTTCCAATCTGCCACTCGGAAGCAGGCGCAGCATCCGACCTTATTAACATTAACACTGTGCCGTTTCATCACGTTAATGCTAATGACAGTCACCAGACATGCGGCAGAAGGAACAGGCAGCCCCAGCAACACGAGGAGGGGCCTGCTGAAGGGAGTCGGGGCTCTCTCCATCAAAGCTGCCAAGCCTGGGGCCAGTACCAGTGACAGGCAGGAGGGAGCTCCGCAGGATGGGGGTGAGCCCACTCCACCTCCCCCCTCTCCCCACCCTGCCACAAGGAGAGCAATGTGGGGGTGACCTCTTATCCAAGTCCATCATCACTGTGAGAGTGAGTGACAGAGGACTCAAGTGGCACCTCAGGAAAGGGCTCTAATTAGCTGGGGTGGGTGAAGGGGTCCTGGAAGTCACTGACGACGCTGGGAGACTTCTGGAAGGAACAGTTTCTGCTGGGTGCCTCAGAACCGGCCCTGCTTCCATTCAGGGCAGGGGAGAAGCAGATGTGTTTGGTGAGGCTAGGATGACAGTGGAAGGCAGTGGGAAGGATCCTGCAAAGCCAAGGGCAGCTGTCAGATGCCTGTCAGGTCCAGGGAGGGAAGCTGGGTCCCAGTAACTAACGCAGGCACAGCCACCATGCCACCACCTCTGGCCCAGCGCTCCTGTATGCGGCACCATCAGTAAGTCATTTAGGAAAATTACCACTTCAGGGAAAACTTTCCACTGATGAATTTCTCTTTTGAAGGAGGGAGAAGGGTAGAAGTATAAACACAAAACCACTTGCCACAAATGTTCCTAGTAACTATGCCCTGCTGGAAACTGGGCTCTCGGTGTGCCCAGTGGTTTGGGCGATTCACCTCTGACCTGTGACTGCTCCAGCTGTCAATACGATGCCCATCAGTGGGAGCCAGAAATCTTGGAGTGACTTATGTGAAAGGTCAGATTTCATCTTAGAACCTGATTTTAGAATGTTCCAGTACAGGGCTGGGGACAGGGCTTGGTGGAGATAGCATTTGCTGTGCCAGCATGAATACCTGAGTTTGGATCCCCAGAGCCCACGTCAAGCCGGACACTGGGCACTAGCACCCGTAGTCCCAGTGTGCCTGCAAGACAGGAGGTAGAGCCGGGCGTGGTGGCACACGCCTTTAATCCCAGCACTCGGGAGGCAGGAGGGTAGGAGGATCGCCGTGAGTTCGAGGCCACCCTGAGACTACATAGTGAATTCCAGGTCAGCCTGAGCCAGAGTGAGACCCTACCTCGAAAAACAAACAAACAAACAAAAAAGACAGGAGGTAGAAACTGGAGACTTCGTGGAACCCCAAGAGCCAGCTAGCCTGGTGAGCACCGTGGTGACATTATGAGAGACCCTGACTCGAACAAGAGAGAAGGACTAACATCCAAAGATGTGCTGTGACCGCTACATGTGCATGCATGTGACCACACTAACCCCCAAGAAAACACGGGCATGCATGCACACACGATGAGTGATCCACCACACAGAAACAGGGTGGGGATTGCAGAATCATGCCCGAGGACAGTAAAGAATTCTGGGCTGCCAAGCCCCAGGGCCTCCCCTCCAGGAACCCTTGCTCAGAGGCCTCATCCGGCTTCACAGTCTTTCTCAGTGCACGTTTGTGAAGATCCCAGGGCACTGAGGCTGTTTCGTGAAACTCTACAGGGTAGAATCCCAGCTGCTGAGGGTCCCTGTGTGGTTAGACCACGCACTTACTCCTCTAAGAGGCGGGGAAAGGTATGTGCGAGGGGTCGAGTCAGTGACAGGAAGTAGAAATCTAGGAGCCAGAATGGGTGAGTGTGTCCTCAAGAGTGGGAACTGGTGATGACGGGCTCTCTCAGGCGGTTTGAGTCCCACCCCACCCCGCCGGCTGTGCAGTGGCTGGAAGAACTCGGGGCCCACTGAGTCACAGCCAGCACA
Source organism: Jaculus jaculus (assembly GCF_020740685.1). Classification (NCBI taxonomy): domain Eukaryota; kingdom Metazoa; phylum Chordata; class Mammalia; order Rodentia; family Dipodidae; genus Jaculus; species Jaculus jaculus. The sequence goes on from NC_059110.1 coordinate 124,150,543, forward strand.
CAGACTGCCAAACAGCAGCCCTTGCCCAGGGTGCGAGCTGGCGCGGCGGAGGGAGCCCAGATGAGAACGTAGGGCTAATAATTAAGGAACAGGTGTCCTTTGCAAATTAGAGCTCAGAACTCAGGCGCGGGCAGCTGGAGTGACAGAGGACAGAAGACAGGACAGGAGGTGGGGAAAGAGATGGGCTTGGGCCAAAGGACTGGCCCCAGTCTCCCGGGGGGTCCAGCAGGGCAGAGCCCCTCGCTGAGGCCTCACTCACCAGCCCAGCGTGGCCCTTGCTGCTTTGTTTGCCTCTTACAAAAAAGACGAGACAGCAAGCCGAGAGACAGCCTATCCTCCCGGGTCTTCCAGTCTAGCCCGGATGACATTATAAATTAGTTGGCTCCCGAGCAATTTTTCCAACCCCCAAACGCCATTGGTCAGGTACAACTCAGTCTCTGTTCAAGGACTTGTCGCCCCGCTTGTTACTGAACGCAGGGACACCAGTCAGAGCAACCACGTGTGCTTCTTTAAAATAAAAAATAAAAGAAGAAGAAAAAGAATGAATAGCTCTTTGATTTCTAATGAAATCTTCAGGCTGGTTTCTGGGAATAAAAGTCTGAGACAGACCGGGAGGGGGCAAATGGGGCTGCTCAAATCTCTTCCTTTCTGGGTCAGCGAGTTTGCTGCACACCACAGGGCCCACAGCAGCACTGCCGGAGTCTTGATGGGCACGCGGCAGCTCGTGTTCCCAAGGCACTGTAGGCAGCGCGCAGCTACCCCTCTTTTAAAACGGCCTGGACTTTATAGCCTGTCCACCTGTCTCCCCTATGCAGATGAACCATACTCCCCACTCCAGATGCTCAGGGGCCACGGTCTGGCCATCTCCAACCCCTCCACTGCTTTCTGTGGTTGTTATTACAAATCCCAAAATTGGGTGGCTCCAAACTGTAAAATTTATTCCGTCCAAGTCCAGAAGTCACAAATCTGGCAGACGAGCTTCCCGGCAGTGCCGCCGCACAGCCCCTTGCTACAGCGGGACAAATGCTGCGTGTACCACGTGCGCCTAGCGCAGGTCCACCAGGTATCTTGTTTCCCCAGCCTCTTCCCGAGAGGAGCCTCTAGAACAGAGTGGGGGGCAGGGAGAGCTCCTCGTCTGCACCCCCTGTGACCCACTTCCAGGATACCACAGGGTCACCGGCTCTTCAGACCACTGGCTGGAAGACAGAGGGCAGCGCTCAGCAGTCTCCCATGGCTTAGCGGGGCTGGTCCTGGAGGTTCCCCAGACAGCGCATGCATGGCTTTGCAGAGGCCCAGCATGGCGGCCTGTGTCCTGAAGGCTCAGCTTGTGACTGGACTCTTCACTCTCTTGCTACTTACAAGATTTAAAGAAAGATTTTTTTGGGAAATGTGTGTGTGTGTGTGTGTGTGTGTGTGTGTGTGTGTGTGTGTGTGTGGCATCGTGTACGTGTAGTCAGAGGACGACCTCAGGGTGTGCTTGCTCTTTCCTTCTAGTTTTTTTTTTTTTTTTTTTTTGAGACACTCTCGTGTTGTTTTTGCTGTTACACGTGTGCCAGTCTAACTGGCCTGAGAGCTTGTGGATTTTTCTGCTGCCCACTGCCGTAGTAGGCACAACAGGAACACAGATGCATGTGTTACGTTGGGTCTGGCTTTATGTGGGTGCTGGGGGACTGAACTTGAGCCAGCAGGCTAGCAAGCAAGTGTCTTTAACTGCTCAGCCACCATCCCAACCTTTATAAAAGGCAGATCCTCAAACCAAGATGCCTTGCCTCGGGCTGGAGAGATGGCTTAGCAGTTAAGGTGTTTGCTTGCAAAGCCAAAGGACCTTGGTTCGATTCCCCAGGACTCACGTAAGCCAGATACACAAGGCACCACATGCATCTGATCTGGAGTTCATTTGCAGTGGCTGGAGGCTCTGGCGTGCCCATTCTCTCTGTCTCAAATAAACAAACAAAAATAAAATTAAAGAAAGAAAGAAAAAGATCTTGACGTGCCCGAGCTGTGCTCACTACGCACCGCATTTTCTCTGGTCTGATCCCACAACACTTGGTGCTCCCTGAAGAAAGGCTCCAACTCACTTAGCCATGCTTTACATGCAAAATGAGCTTGGGATTGGCAAGGCAGCCGTCCTTTGCTCAGCAGGTGGGAACGCCACAGAAGTAAGCGTTACTCGGCGCTGGGGCTGCAGCTCGCTTGGCAGAGCGCTCGCCCAGCACGCAAGAAGCCCTGGCTTCAATCTCCAGCAGGTACAGTGAGCACAGTGGCCCGTGCCTGTGACCGCAGACCCTGGGCAGTGGAGGCAGAGGACCAGGAGTTCTTCAAGGTCATCCTAGGCTACATAGTGAGTTCAAGGACAATCTGAGATACAGGAGATATTATCTCAAACCAAAACAAAACAAAAGAAAGAAAACAGACAGCTATGCTCTCAGTCCCCAAATCTTTCTGGCCAGAGAAAAGAAATAAAAACTTAAGATTCAGTATCAATCTCAAATGAACTCTCTCCTAAGGTTGCAAAATCCCTACGTCCTACCACCTGCCAGGAGTCTCTAGGTGCCTATCATTCACTCTTTTTTTTTTGTTGTTTTGAGGTAGGGTCTCACTCTAGCCCAGGCCGACCTGGAATTCACTATGCGGTCTCAGGGTGGCTTCGAACTCATGGCGATACTCCTACCTCTGCCTCCCGAGTGCTGGGACTAAAGGCGTGCGCCGCCACCCCTGGCCTATCATTCACTCTTGACCCTGTTCTCCTTCAGCTGTTTGTTGGTCCTTTTTGCCATCTGGGTCATTATCCAAGCTCCCTGTGATGCTATCACTACTGAATGCCACGGGCCCTTCCACACTCACGAAGCACACACATACAGTTGCTTTCACTCCCAGGGCGTCTGGCCTGCAAAGCCACCAGGGCAGGTGTGGTGATGCCCTCCCCTTTCCCATGTGGAGACAGAGGGACTGGAGCCATTCGGGAGGGGGGGTACCAAAGTAGCAGAGGAAGAGCAGACAAGGCCTCGTCTTCAGTGCAAACCCCCACCACTACATTCGCCCCGTGTGAGGCTGCTCCTGCTGGCCTGGCGTGACCCGCCTGGCCCCCCCCGCCCCCATTCCCCTGTCATCAAGCTAATTCTCACCCTGCCGAGTCTCTTGTTAACAAGAGAACCTCCATCATCACCTTCCCTGGCCCCACCGTCAAAGCCTGCCCACGTGCCAGCCTCCCTTGCAGTTACTTCTGGCCTCCTGCGGCTCGTGACTCAATCACCAGGGGCACCAACACCGGCAGCAGCACCTGACTTGAGTCCCGCAGGGGGCAAGGATCAGGTCCTTGTCTGTCAGAGCACCCAGGGAAGACTCTGCCCACACGGGACGGGTAAGCACCAAGTACGTGCAGAACACTCAGCCAGCTGGGAGGACCGTCTGGGGGGTAGGGGAAGCCGTCACTCTGGAGCCCCGCCCCCCACCATGGCCAGTGTTTGGCCAAGGGCAGGCAAAGCCTTCAGAAGTACATCTGTGGTGGACGGTGCTGAGAACGGTCACTATGTCAGGTGACACCTCTTCCCCGAACACTTCAGGGGCTGGGAGGTGTAGCTCAGTGGTAGAGCGCCTCGTGTACGCGAAGCCCTGGGTTCCAGCCCTGGCACTGCCAAAAGAAATAAATACGAAATCAACATGTTTGATTTGAGTTTACGTGTCTTCAGGGGGACATCACATTCACCCGTGAGGAGAGAAATGCATCTGTGAGAAACTTGGGGCGCTTGGCTGCCCACAGCAGCAGTGCCCAGCATCCCACAAAGGAAGCATTTCCTCTGGCCTGTGACCATGCTGTGGGGCCACAAGGGCCCCCAGAGGTGATGTCTTAGAGGACTGTTGCAGTCAGGTTCACACTGCTGGTAGAAATCACCCAACCGACAGCAGCTTGTGAGGGAAAAAGTTTATTTGGGCTTACAGGCTCGAGGGGAAGCTCTAGGATGGCAGGAGGAAATGATGGCATGAGCAGAGGGTGGGTATCACCCCCTGGCCAACATAAGGTGGACAATAGCAACAGGAGAGTGTGCCAAACACTGGCTATAACACCTATAAGCCTGTTCCCAGCAATACACCGCCTCCAGAAGGCGCTAATTCCCAAATCTCCATCAGCTGAGAACCTGGCATTCAGAACACCTGAGTTGATGGGGGGGGACACCTGAATCAAACCAGCACAATGACACACCTGAAGAGGGGGGGCCTAAAGGTCTCCAAAGGAGAGGTTCTTTCCATCCCTACTTTTGGGTAGAATTCCCAGTCACAGACCGACAGCCACCGACTGTCCACACTAAAGTACCTTGACGTGAACCCTGCAGCCTGTGAGCCGCCGCCTCCCTGGCTGAGCAGAGACTGCAAGCTCGGTCAGAACTTCGGACTCGGTGGAATTCAACAGTGCTCCCAGTGCCCGCTCGCTTTTCTCAAGAAAGAGGTAGAGGAGGGTGGCGTCTTTTTCTTGGAGGAAAGACAGGAGAAAATGCGGTTGCTGCAGTGCTGGCCATGGGCAGGGAGAACATCCTAAGACCCTTGTGAGCAGCTCCATCCCAAAGCAAGTCCTGGGGTGAACAGTGACACCCCAGTCACCTTCTGCAGTGAGACCCTGGGAAACACCCATGAGGGCCAGGCCTCAGTTCTCCAAGGGCTCCTCCCAGCCCCGCTGCCCATCTGTGGGTGCAAATGATAGACGGTAGAGGAAGTGCCAGTGTCCCGGCTCCCGTGATGCCCTCCTTATCCCTGAAGCCCAAGGAGGGTGTGTCACACGTACTGCGGGCCGCTATGAACCCTACCGGCTTTGTTTTTCTTCTAAAAGTGAGGTTTTGTTTCCGTTTCTGTGTTCACATTAGGGTGGGAAGGCATTTCTAAGAATTCAGCATCAGTAGTTTTTTTCTCCACTCCACCCGTCAGCTCCTGAGGTCTCTAGCAGCCCTGCCTAGGTGCCCTCTTGTTCCAGGGCTGCATGGTAACTTCTGTTGACAGATCTGTTTATCTAGCAAGGTGATAAAAGTATCTCTTCTAGGGCTGGAGACATGGCTTAGCGGTTAAGTGCTTGCCTGTGAAGCCTAAGGACCCCGGTTCAAGACTTGATTCCCCAGGACTCATGTTAGCTAGATGCACAAAATGGTGCATGCACCTGGAGTTCATTTGCAGTGGCTGGAGGCCCTGGCACACCCATTCTCTCTCTCTCTCTCTGCCTCTTTATCTCTCTATCACTCTCAAATAAATAAATAAAAATTTTAAAGAAAGTATCTCTTCTAAAGCACCAGGTCTCAGAAGGTTGGGTTACCCTAAATAGTAAGTACGGGGCTGACGGAATGGGAGGGCTTGGAGTATCAGGACCAGGGGAGTGGATTCTGCCAGAGATGGCCACATGCCAACTGCACAGCTGAGCTGTCTGGGTTGATCCTGGAGGGCACTTCAAATAAGAAAGGGATGAATGCTCAAGCCCGCAGGGCTGCTCCTGTTGACTTGCTAGGGGTTAAAAGCTAATTGGGGTTAATAGCGACTCAGTATGAACCCCTCCCTGTTGAACTTGCAACATGCCCTTGAAATGTAGGGAGGACAGGCTCAAGGATTCTATTTCTTATTCCTCCAGTGGCTGGGGACGTTTGGGTTGGGGAGATTTCTCTTGTTGTAATTGTTGCCTATCTTGAATTGCAACGCTCGGGTCTTCACATACAGCAAGGAGGTGAGCTCTGAGGCACCGTGGGCTCAGGGACAGGGAGGAGACTGTGTCCTTTATGCCTTGATCAATGGAGAGTCACAGCATTTCTCAAAGTACATTCTATGTGCAGTCAACACATTCAACAGGCATAGGCACTGACCACCTGACTCCTACCACAGCCCGGCCCACCTGTCCTCCAAATGCCCTGGGGCTACAACGCGACCCAAAGCCTCCGTGGAAGAAATGCTAAGTCAATACTCTTTAAAATATTTTATTTTTATGTATTTGACAGAGAAAGAGAATGGCCATGACAGGGCTTCCAGCCACTGCAAACAAACTCGAGACATGTGTGCCCCCTTGTGAATCTGGCTAACGTGGGTCCTTGGGAATCGAACCTAGGTCCTTCGGCTTTGCAGGCAAATGCCTTAACCGCTATGCCACCCCTTCAGCCCAATACCATTCCTTTATGTTTTTTTTTTTTAATTTTTTTTGGATGGGGTCTTACTATGTCACCCAGACCGGCTCAAGCTCCTGGGCTGAAGTGATCTTCCTGTTTCAACCTTGAGTAGCTGGGTCTAGAGAAGCACACAGTACACCTTGCGATGACACTATCTTACCTGACAGCCACTGCCCCCATGAGCCCAGCAATGACCCTAACACCTTTTTTTCTCTTTTTTCTCTTTTATTTTGGAGGGGGTGGTTTTCCAGGTAGGGTCTCACTCTGGTCCAGGCTGACCTGGAATTAACTATGTAGTGTCAGGGTGGCCTCGAACTCTCGGTGATCCTCCTACCTCTGCCTCCCAAGTGCTGGGATTAAAGCCACCACACCCGGCTTGTCCTAACACTTCTTATGAGAGTTCAAGTACTTCCTGTCAAACACGAGGGATCAGTCACGTTGCAGGAGATGACTTCCAGAGGAGCCTAACAGGTGTTGCATCGAAACCGATCTTGCACATGTGTGCGCCAAGCCCAGTGAGCTGCTGCCACAGCTGCTCTGATGGAACTGAAGACAAGAGGCGTGATGCCATGCAGAGGAGGGCACTCTCACGCCAAGTGGGTAAGGAGCGCTCACAAGTGACTTCCTTTGGGGCAGAAGATGATCAGTGACGCTGCTAAAGACCAGCCAGTAAGGGGCTGAGCCAGAGAATGGGAGGAGTCTGTGGCCCAGGGGGCTTGTGCCAGACAGGCCTTCAGGCCACAGGAACCACCCTAGCCAGGATGAAGATGCCATCCCGTTTCTGTGGCGCAGAAAGAATGACGAAGCTGGGGTGCCTCTGCAGTGCACTGACCCGCTCTATGGCAGTGAGGGAGGTCTTTATGTCTCAGTGTCAGCTCCACCCTGCCCTCCCCCACGCTGAAGGAACCTGGGAGATGTGTGCAGAGTGGATTGAAGACTGAAGGACAAGGGACAGGTGATTCCCAGGCTGTCCTAAACATGCAAGCTTCTATAGCACCAGGAGCCCACCCATAAATCCTGCTCTTATCTCGTCACACTGTTGAGCAGAAAACCTCATCGGTCGCTGCGTTCGACCTGCTCTGGGTGGGAGCCGAGTCTGTGTCCCCAGGAAGACACTGAAGCCCGAGCAGAGGCAGTGGGTGGAAGGGCCAAACTTCAGGAGGAATCCCACCGTAGCCAGGCGGCTACGGAACAGGGGGAAGTCGGCAAGGCCTCGTGTCTCCGTTTGGGTAACCCAGAGGTAGTACAGGCCTCTGGGCACTTGCTTGGCGTGCCTGGTGCAGATGCGCCCTGGCCTTATGTGGGTGCTAGAGCAACCTCGGCTAAGGCACTCACGGAAATGTTGGTCATTTCTGATGATGGGGAACCTACGAGGATGATTTCAAAGAAAGCCAAGGCGGGCTGCTCTTTTAAAAGTCACTGATCCTGGGGGTTTGGCATCCAGGATTCCCAAGTAGCCCTTCCCCAGCAGGGTGCAAATCCAGTCTACCATGGCTGGGAAGCGGGTGGCATGGAGCTGAGGGACTCTGTGCTATGGGAGGGCAGGTGCCAGGGCAGCTGTGATGCAAGCCTCACAAAGTAGAGACTTCTAGATTCCTCTGCATTAGCTTTGAGAAAGGAAGGGGAAGTTAACAGAAGTCCAGGTCCAAGAGGCATTACACAAAGACTCTTGAGAGCCTGGGGCACGCCAGGACTGCCTCAAAAACTTGGCCTTGAGCTGGAGAAAGGGCTTCGCTGTTTAGACACTTGCCTGCAAAGCCTAAGGACCCAGGTTCGATTCCCCAGTACCCTAGTAAGACAGATGCACAAGGGGGCGCATGCATCTGGAGTTCATTTGCAGTGGCTGGAGGCCCTGGTGTGCCCATTTTCTTCCCCCTCTCTTTCTGTGTTTCTCAAAAAAATTTAAAAACTAAAAAATAAAAAGACCTGACCCTGTCCACAGGAAGATGACCAGACGCACTTGGAAGGCAGTTCTTGGGTTCACTCCTTACTCCCTGAACACAGTGACTGTCACGTGAAAGCACCCTCAGGTCCCCTCTGCAAACCTTCCTCTTCCTTTTATTTTTTTTTTCAAGATAACTGGAAATCGGTCTGTGGTGGATTGATTCAGGTGTCCCCCATAAACTTAGGTGTTCTGAATGCTAGGTTCCCAGCTGATTGAGATTTGGGAATTAATGCCTTCTGTAGGTAGTGTATTGTTGGGGGCAGGCTTACGGGTATTATAGCCAGTGTCCCCTTGCCAGTGTTTGGCACACTCTCCTGCTGCTATTGTTCACCTGATGTTGGCCAGGGGGTGATGCCCATTCTCTGCTCATGCCATTGTTTTCCCCTGCCATCGTGGAGCTTCCCCCTCGAGCCTGCAGGTCGAAATAAACCTCTTTTTTTTCCTCACAAGCTGCTCTTGGTTGGGCAATTTCTACCAGCAATGTGAACCTGACTGCAACAAGGTGTAAGAAGGAACCCATGAACTTCCTTTTCTGAATCTCCTTCTGCCTGTACTCAGGCCCTGCTTGGGTGATGAACTGAACTTCCTAGTTAGAGACCTGAGACTTGTGGTCTATACTTGCTGGAGTTCTGGGAGGGAAAACCATAAGCTTCTCTTCCCCTGACCTCCAGATGGGGGAAAGCAGAAGTGAAATAAAATCCGTCCTAACCCTATCAAGCACCTGGGAGGGGCCCAGCTCACTGCTCACTGCAGGGCTCCTATACTACCAGGCGGTGTGGTCTGACAGCTTGGCAATTCCACGTATCATGTCTCCTGCCACAGTGAGCCTGTGTCCACCTAGAGCACAAGACCAGCTCCCCAGGCAGCTGATCCCACCATCACAACACCATCTTTTGCCTTCAACCTTGGGAATTAGGACAAGGCCTATGCATTCATACCTGGTGCAGACAGTATCCCTAGTGGTCACCCCATCTCTAGCTGAAAGATGGCTCCAGGGCTGCAACTGAAGGGGTGCTGTTGGCTGGGACGGAGGACGCTGACATCTCTCTACCCAGAGCCTCCCTCAAGCTCTCTGGACTTTCTCAGATTCCCTGAAGATCTGAAGCCCACCACTCCAGAGAGGTTTGGAGAGTTAGCAGGGGAACCAGCATTGTGGGGCATCTCCTAGGCCAGATGCACCGTAACCCTGGCTGCTGTTTCTACTTTATTTATTTATTTTTGGTTTTTTGAGGTAGGGTCTCACTCTAGGCCAGGCTGACCTGGAATTTACAATGTAGTCTCAGGGTGGCCTCGAACTCATGGCGATCCTCCTACCTCTGCCTCCTGAGTGCTGGGATTAAAGGTGTGTGACACCATGACCAGCTTATTTCTACTTTAGAAAACTGAAGTCAGGGCTGGAGAGATGGCTTAGCGGTTAAGCGCTTGCCTGTGAAGCCTAAGGACCCCGGTTCGAGGCTCAACTACCCAGGTCCCACATTAGCCAGATGCACAAGGGGGCGCTACACATCTGGAGTTCGTTTGCAGTGGCTGGAGGCCCTGGCGCGCCCATTCTCTCTCTCTGTTTGCCTCTTTCTCTCTCTGTCTGTTGCTCTCAAATAAATAAACAATAAAAAAAAAATTTAGGGCTGGAGAGATGGCTTAGCGGTTAAACGCTTGCCTGTGAAGCCTAAGGACCCCGGTTCGAGGCTCGGTTCCCCAGGTCCCACGTTAGCCAGATGCACAAGGGGGCGCACGCATCTGGAGTTCGTTTACAGTGGCTGGAAGCCCTGGCGCGCCCATTCTCTCTCTCTCCCTCTATCTGTCTTTCTCTCTGTGTGTCTGTTGCTCTCAAATAAATAAATAATTAATTAAAAAAAAATTAAAAAAAAAAAAAGAAAACTGAAGTCAAGGGGGACTAAACTGTCCCAACTCTCACAACTATTTAGACACAGCAGGGATTGCTCAGGTCATCTGTATCCAAAGCCCATCTCCCGCTTAGTGTTTAGCTGTCTCTCATGATCATGGCTCCAGACAAATGGCCACCTCTTCCACTGTCTCCTCTGTGCCTTCCTCAGGACTGGCTTCCTTGGGGGAAGAGGGTTGAGCTGGTGTGACGGCCTTCGCCTGGCATGGCCACTTTTTCTCTTGCCCTGCCACTGGAGAATATGCCCGCATGCCTGTGTGTGTGTGTGTGTTTTTTTTTTTCCTCAGCTAAAAAGCCAGATGGTACCCGGTGGTGGGCAGAGTTCCAAGAATTTGATGCCAGAGCTCCAACCCGTGAGGTTTGGGGGGAAAGATAAATATTGTGGAAAATTCACACAGTCATTCACTTAATGATTATAAGCCATCAGGGTTTATAATGGCTGGCTGGCTCCTCCCAAGCATGATGGAGAGAGGTGGGCTCCAGTGCGGTCAGGACCCGGTGAACAGACGGAGAGGGGCGATCTTGATCTAGGAGGGCTTTGACAGTTTCCGTGGGGAGCTGAGGCGGGGCGGGGTGTGTGTATGTGAACATGAACACAGGGGCCCTGGGTCGTGGGAAGCAGGGAACTCCCCCTCAAGGCCCAAAACTGACTCGGAGCTGGCGCATGTGAGGTGCAAAGAGGCACTGGCCGAGGAAGCAGCCCCGCGACTTCACCCCATGGCACGGATGGACTGGAAGCACAGACAACTTCTAATTGTTCCCTCGACCTCAGTTTCCCGAGACGGCAGTGCCCTGGCTCTTGCTGAGGAACTTTTGTCCTGGGGTGAGGACCACAGCTGATCTGTTTCTTGGGGAGCAGAGGGGCCGCCTGCTGTGTGTATGCAGTGGGTCTGGCTGTGGCAATCAGCATGGCCCAAGGGATGAAGGATTTGTGCTGATGGTTGGTCCACAGGGACAGTCCAGCTAAAAGAGGGCCTGTCATTCTGGGCATGAGGTCTCCCCTGAGGGCTCTCTATATAAAGGCGAATGAGAATGCCTGCCAGGAGCGCCCCTTAAAAAGGTCAGACGGCTTGGGGAGGGTAGGTGCAGGCCAAAGAGGAAGAGATTCTTTAGTCCTGGCAGTTAGAAAGCTCCTGGGACTGGCAAGGGAGACCAAGGCATCCCCAGAGGGGCCCAGTGTCCTTGGAGGATGGCAGCCAGTGAAGGTGAGCAACGGTGGGAGGACGTCTGCGTGAGTGTGGGTAGTTTGTCCCACAGGGGACTTCAGACTCCGCCTTACAGAGAGGCTCTCCAAGGGGCTGCATAGTAGGGAAACTACAGATTGCCTATCAGCTTTGAATGATTACAATAACAGAACAGATGATCTCCATAACCTTGGAGCAATACTCACTCGGTGAGGTTGAGGTGGACAGCCTGGATGTGGGGAGGAGTCTGGACACAGAGGCCCCACGCACCCACCTAGCTTCTAGCTTGTCTTCAGGACCTTGGATAGGATTCCCCCCCCTCCTCTTTTCTGGTTTTCCGAGGTAGGGTCTCGCTCTAGCCCAGGCTGACCTGGAATGCACCATGTAGTCTCAGGGTGGCCTCGAACTCATGGCGATCCTTGTACCTCTGCCTCTTGAGCACTGGGATAAAGGCGTTGTGCCACCATGCCCGGTCTGGATTACTCTCTTTCTGAGACTTTATGATGTGAACTAAGTATCGTGGGCAGAGAGGTGGGGCAGCAGGGGACCTGCATTCCACCCCATGGGGACAGAAAAATGAAAATGTCATCCCAAGCTGGGCATGGTGGCACACACCTTTAATCCCAGCACTCGAGAGGCAGAGGTAGGAGGGGAGTCATGAGTTCGAGGCCAGCTGAGGGTACATAGTGAATTCCAGGTCAGCCTGTGCTACAGTGAGACCTTACCTTGAAAAACAAAAGCAACAAAAGAAAATGCCATCCCAGACCCTACTAGGAGCCAGCTGGAAGGCGGAGCAAGAACCTCCCTCCCCAAGTGCAGGCTCTGCAGAATCCCCTGTGGTGAGGAGAGAGCAGGGTTGGGGGAAGGTCGGGCTTTGTGAAGGGTGATGGACCGAGTTTGGTAGCTCTGGAAGAACAGTGGAAGAACAGCCTCTCTTCCTTCCTGTGTCCCCCAGGCCAAAGAAACAGATGTGGGGCCCAAAACTCCTTGGGCACTATGGACTTGCTAACTGGCTGTCACTTTTTGTCTACCGAGGTCTCTCCACAGACTTGTCCATTCACTCTGGATGCCAAGGAAGGGCAAGAGGATATGGGCACTGCCATTTCACACACATGAGAAAGCTGGTCCTGTCTGCTTGGCCTCCAGCCACTGTGTGCATTGGGAGCTGTTCTGGGGCCCATCTTGGTCCTGACAGGTCCTAAAAATAAGAGAAGGCCTGAGGAGCAGGTGAGCTGTGTCCTGAGTTATGAAGGGAAGGGAATCCTCGGACTATCCATCCAGTCCCCTGGATCCACTAGGAAAAGGTGCCACGTCTGTAGCCATCAGACTCTGTCAGGATGAACGTGCTCCAGTATGGCTGTGGCGGGCAAAGACCTCTCTGTGACCAGCTGGGATCCCAGTGCTCTGGAGCCTGGTCCTCAATCCCCTGTCAGGGCCGGGAGGGGCAGAGCTATCATCTGCTGCTGACTCAATGGCCTGGAGATGTAGTTATGCTCCATGAGAGGCACAGGTGCTCACCTGAGAGGCTTTAGGCACCCTCCCTTCCTCATGCTATGCTCTCTGAGAGGAAGGGTGATGGAGGTGGGATGCTCTATGCACGGGAGCTAGGAGGAGGGAGGGAAGTCAGGTGCTCTGAAGAGTGGAGCACACAGGCCAGGCTGGCTCCATCTCTGCCCCACTGATGTCTGACCTTGACACAGACCAGGAACTGAATAGCCTTGGAGGCTGGGAAAGGGGGAGATGGAAGACCAAACTGGCTGCCAATCAAACCAGCTCTGCAGAACTGGATATGGGAAATTACCAAGCCATGCCCACCTCCTCCCTCAGGAAGCTGGTGTGCTGCAGGGTCTTCCCAGCCAGGTAGCAGATTCACAGGAAGCTGAAAGTACCCCCTGATAGGGGCAGGGAAATGTACTTACTGCCCTCAGGTAACACAGCTGTCCTTGGCAAATGAATACTATTGTGCCTGTACCTTTGAAAGGGTGCTCAGAGCCTGAGACAGCTTGTGAAGAGCCAGGCACAGCTTCTCACCAAGAACGCTTTTAGGTTGGGTGTGGTGGACACACCTTTAATCCCAGCACTTGGGAGGTAGAGGTAGGAGGACCGCTGTGGGTTTGAGGCCAGCCTAAGACTACATAGTGAATACCAGGTCAATCTGGGCCAGAGCAAGACCCTACCCTAAACACCCCTTCCCCAAAAAGAACATTTTCGGTATCAATTCCAGTGGCCCTGTGGATGGTGTGGCCACACCCATGCACCCCACCTTTCCCTGGAAGTCTCTGCTCACTGCCTCCATGATAGTGCCTTGGGAAGCAGTTCCATGAGGAAGACCAGAGCTGACCTAGAATTCACTATGTAGTCTCAGGGTGGCCCGGAACTAATGGTGATCCTCCTCCCTCTACCTCCTGAGTGTTGGGATTAAAGGCATGTGCCACCACCCCCAGCTCCAGAATCCGTGTTTTTAATAGGGCCTACAGGCATTTTTGGCCAGTGGTCCGAGAACCAGGCACTGAGAAGCACGGAGGCCTTGTTCCTAATCTAAGGAAGGGAGAAGCAGGGACAGGCACAGGCTCCCTATAGCAGCAGGGGCTGGGCCCAGATTTTCGTGGACGTCCCAGGTGGAGGGTCCTCGAAGCCTTGGGCAGCAGGAGGCCCTGTGTGTTAGTTCCACGTTTTGATACAAAACTAAGTAAGTTCTTGCCACAAGCCAAATACAACACCCCTGGAGGCTTGTGACCCTTTCTTCTAGATTCACACTCACATAGCACCTGCTCAGTGACATCCTCCACAGCACTTTCCTCTGAGCCTGAAACCTTATTAAGATGTACCCCGATCTTCTCAACTAATTCACAAGCCTTCCGGAGCTCACGCTCACTAATCACACGGCACCATTAATATGCACCTAATTGTTTAGCTGTTGATCACGTCCTTCCTACCTGCCTCTCAACTGCCTGTAAACCCACTGGGGTTCTGAGGCTCTTTGGTAGGGCCAGCGTTTGCTAGGACAGGCGCTCTCAGCTCTTCTCCATGCACACATGGGTTGCTTTGGAGCCAGGGTACAGGGCCAGTGCCTCTGGCTGGAGCATGCTTATTACTTTAGAGTGGGTGTTTCATTTAATTAAGCAGTCACTGGTGGCTCTGGGGTGTGACTTAGGAGGACATCAGATTCTGCTAGTAATTTGCACCCTGTAACAGAGAGTGAGCATTGTTCAGGGTACAGCCCAGCCTCCCCAAGCCCAGAAGGGCCAGCAAGTACCCAAGACTTGATCTCTGGAATAGGAGGAGCTGACATGGATGAGGAGGCAGAAAATAGTTGTTAACTGGTTTTCATGTGTTAGCAGAAAATACTTAAGCAAGGCCTGGTAAACTGGTCTTTTCTAAACTTTTTAATCTCATGAAATAAAATGGAGGGAGGATGTTAGGGAGGATTTGAAATCAATGATCAGAACATTTTCCTAAAAAATATAAGGTGTGGGGCTGGAGAGATGACTTAGCAGCTAAGATGCTTGCCTGCAAAGACAAAGGACCCAGGTTCAATTCCCCAGGACCCATGTAAGCCAGATGCACAGGGGGCGCATGCATCTAGAGTTTGTTTGCAATGCTGGAGGCCCTGGCATGCCCATTCTCTCTCTCTCTACCTGCCTTTCTTTCTCTCTTTCTTTCTTTCTTTCTTTCTTTCTTTCTTTCTTTCTTTCTTTCTTTCTTTCTTTAACTAGGAGAGACAGCATGCTTCCTGGTTTTATTTAAGTGCAAATATAAGATGTACACAAGCTGTTTATTATTTTCTTCACTGCGCAGCCTGGCGTTGGGATTGGTGACTCTAATAGCCAGCTGGACTGCTCTTTCCACAATGGCTTTGCAATTCTTCGAAGAAACGCTATGAGCAATCTCAGCACAGTAAGATTTGTTGCACATTAGGAGCTCTTCCAGCTCCTTGATGTTGTGGACCAGGAACTTCTGGAAGCCACTGGGCAGCATGTGTTTTGTTTTCTTGCAGCTCCCATAACCAATGCTGGGCATCAGAATTTGGCCTTTGAATCTTCTCCGCACCCTGTTGTCAATACCTCTGGGTTTCCGCCAGTTATGCTTAATTTTGACATATCGATCTGACTGGTGCCGGATGAACTTCTTGGTCCTCTTTTTGACCATCTTGGGCTTCACCAGGTATCTGAGGGCAGCCATGATGCCAAGCAGATGGCAGCTACCTCCACAGGCAGCGCCGAAGAAGAGCTCTACCTGCCTATTTCTGTATCTTTCTCTCTCTCTCAAAAAAATAAATAAAAATAAAATATTTAAAAATATATAAGGTGTGGTAGGGCATGCCGTTAATCTCAGCACTGGGGAGGCAGAGGAAGGAAGATCAACATGAGTTTGAGGCCATCCTCAGACTACATAGTGAACTTCAGGTGCGCCTGGGCTAGAGAGAGACCCTACCTCAAAAAACCAAATATGTGGGCTGGAGAAATGGCTTAGCAGTTAAGGCGTTTGCCTACAGAGCCAAAGGACCTCTGTTTGATTCCCCAGGACCCAAGTAATCCAGATGTATAAGGTGGCGCATGGGTCTGGAGTTCATTTGCAGTGGCTGGAGGCCCTGGTGCGCCCATTCTCTTCCCATCCCTCTCTCAAATAAATAAATAAAACCAAATATGTATATATTTTCACTGAGTGTGAGGGCACATATCTAGCCAAAGCAAGAAGATCATAAGTTCAAAGTCAACCTGGGTTACATAGTAAGCTGAAGGCCAGCCTAGGCTACATAGCAAGCTCCTCTCAAAAAAAGAAAAAGAAAAGAAAAAACCAAACTGCTGGGTGTGGTGGCACATGTCTTTAATCCCAGCACTCAGGAGGCAAAGGTAGGAGGATGGCCATGAGTTTGAGGCCACTCTGAGACTACACAGTCCATTCCAGGTCAGCTTGGGCAACAGCAAGACCCTACCTTGAAAAATAAAAACCAAACTACAATGGTGAATCCAGGAGCTACAGACTATTACTAGAAAATTTTCAATGCCATGGATGGGATACCTTCCAGCTGGCTGGGGTGGGGGAGTCCCTGATGCCCCCAAAACATTACAGGCCATTGCCAAGTCTCCTGGTTTCGCACGAGGAACAGATGGTAAGACCTGACCGCTAAAGACTCCAGGGCTGCAAGGTCACTGAGAAATCCTGCTGAAGCTGAGCTGAAAACCCTACAGACCAGCTGATAGAAAGCTGGAAAAAGCTATGCTGCATGCAGTTCAATGGGAGAGAGAGAAGTCATCAGTGGAGATGAAGATAAACAACAGTGGGCACTGCAAGCCTTAAGTTGGGCCTGCCAGGCCAAATGAGCCAATAGGTACAATAATGGCATGTCTATTATGGGGGAAACCAACTGCTCTTAATTGGACTGGAGGCCTGCTCCATGGAAGGGAATACATGCCTGATTCTGAAAATCTATGATGGGAAAAGTAGCCCTAAGGGTGTAATGTCTGCTGGTGTCTAAATGCATACATTACGCTCACCAAAATGCCTGGTAAGCACTTCTCTTAATGCTCATACCCATATATCAATGCTACTCTCACTTCCGGTTACAGGAGCTTCTCTTTTCAGATGGTGGTGACCTCTAGGATGACTCAGAAGGCACCACAGTGCTGAGAAGTGACAGGGGAGTGCTCAGCACTGAAACATCTCTATCACACCTTCCAAGGCCCAGGGTCCATTGTGGAAGAGGTGGCAGAAAAACAAATGTTAAGAGTCAAAGGAAGGGTAGGACTCCTTACAGTCCACTGTTCCAGACACAACATGGCCAGGATATCCATGACCTCACAGTGCCTGACACTACCTACATAAGACCATCATAATAGGAGGAAAAGATGATGACAACAAAGTAAAAGACAGTGATTGAGAGGAGGAGGGGATATGATAGAGAGTGAAGTTGTGAAGGGGAAAGTGGGGGGAGGAGAATTATCATGGTTTTATTGTCTATAATTATGGAAGTTGTCAGTAATAGTAATAACTAGCTGGGCATGGTGGTGCACACCTTTAATCCCAGCACTCGGGAGGCAGAGGTAGGAGGATCGCCGTGAGTTCGAGGCCACCTGAGACTACATAGTGAATTCCAGGTCAGTCTGGAAAACAAAACAAATTAAATGACTGACTGATGGATGGATGGACTGACTGACTAGCCAGCCAACCAACGAGAGCCTCAAGTCATTTTTAGCTCAGCAATGGGGATTTTGGAAGCCTAGTAGCCTGTCATGCTGAGGTCTGAGTGTGCCAGGGACCCAGCTCATGGGGAATGGCCAGAAACATACATATACATGCATGTGCACACATTCACATAGGCAGACGTGGGGCACAGGCTTCCTAGTGGCTTGGGATGGGAGGTGCACCGAGTTTTTAGCCCTGTCTGGGCTACTCACAAACAAGAAGGGCTCAGGCTTGAGGCTCGGGGTCTGGCCGCGGTCAGCGGGAGGTGTATGTGAAAGGCTCCTGACAAAGCACAGCGCAGAAGGTCCTGGTCGGGACCAACACTCCCCACGGAGACCTACTTGGAAGCTCCCCAAGCGACTGGCGTGTGCGTGAGTGTAGGCATGGGCTGATGCCATGGTTCCAAGATGCTGTCCTAGCTCAGGGTTATGTGTGTGGGGTCAGGGTGGGTGGGATATTCCTGGTACCGCTCTTCAGTGGGTGCTTATGATGCCCACCCCAATCTGCCATCTGCCTGGGGCTCCAGCTATGTGGACCAGGCTTTGGATTTCTGCATACACGATGCCTCCCTTTACACTGGAGATGGGTTCTTAAGGTTCCAGGTAAGTGCTTATTTTTCACAGAAAATTTTTATGCACTCTAGGGAATGACTGATGGAGCCTGTGAAGTATTCTGTGAGGTACGGAGTGACTTTCCCGGTTACCTGCCAGTGTGTTTTACACATTTGTATTTTCATGTAGTGGGAGTACGCTGGGGGATGGTAAGTTAGGGCACACGAGATCACTCCACTGGTTTTCCGGAACTGAGGGATGTAGAGAAGAAAAGGTCACCCAGCCAGCCTAGGGGCTCTGGAGAGAGCTGGCTGGTTCTGGGCACATGACATCTGCAAGGCTGAACTACGGAGGGTCATGTGGGACATCCTAACAGGGCTGGAGAGACACTCAACCTGCCAGGCTGAGCAGAGGGTCTGAGCGGTGCTCCTGGCTCAGGAGTGAGAAACACAAGGCCCTGGATATCCACGACCTCACAGTGCCTGACACATACGAGGCAGAAAAGATCATGACATCAAAATAAAAGACTGATTGAGAGGGGGAGGGGATATGATGGAGAATGGAATTTCAAAGGGGAAAGTGGGGGGGGGGAGGGTATTACCATGGGATATTTTTTATAATCATGGAAGTTGTTAATAAAAATTTGAAAAAAAAAAATAAGAGAGAGACTGCTGGAGAGAGGGAGGGGATATGATGGAGAATGGAGTTCTGAGGGGGAGGTGGGGGAGGGGAAGGAATTATCATGGTTTATTGTCTGTAAGTATAGAAGTTGTCAACAAAAATAATAATAAAAAAACAAACAAAAAAAACACAAGGTCAGTTCACCCAGAGGGAACCCCGACGAGTGCTCAGGGGCGGCTCCAAGGCTGGGTGGGTCAGCAGGGCTCCGGGATCACGAGTCCCAGAACCGACCTCTTCGCTGAGACCGTGGTGGGAGTGACACGGGGACGAAGCATTGTTCTCTAGGCTGGCGTGTCATGACTGGCTTGTGGCTGTGGCAGGACGTGGGGCGTGATGGATGGTGGGCTTAATGCCAGCTGACAGAACCCATGTCCCTGAGAGTGCCATTAAAAATAAAAACAATCCTTTCACTGAGTGGGGGGAGGGAGCGCAGGCCAAACACCCGAAGGGCCAAGGCGGGGAGGGGGACAGGGAGGCGTGTGACTCAGGGAGATGGCACCAGGTACCCTCAGAGAGGGGAGAGCTGGGCTACAGCAACACTGGTGGGGTGACCCTGGCGTGGTAGGGACACAGGGTCCCAGGACAGGGGCTGGGAAGACAAGCTAGTGTTGGAGCAGGTGACAGGTAGCCCGAATTTCACTTATGCGGGGGTGGGAGGTTACACCAAGAAAACGGGCTGCTCTTATTTGACATAGCTCTCTAGGAGAAAAAGAATAAAAGGGGGGGGGGGGAAATGAAAGAAAAATACAGGCCTGTCCCTGTGTTATTGATTTCTTTATAAAAGAAAGAGACAAGCTAATTTTTTCAAGTTCGTCATTTCCATCTGAGCGATGACATTGCCAGGCGTCGGGACTCATTCTGTTAGGCACCCAGCTCCTGCTGGGTAGTGGGCACCTACAATTCATTGGGGGGGGGGTGTGGAGAAGAAAATCTACCCTCCCTTGAGACCCTAACTGCCAGTGTGAAATCAGAGGTCTTGGCCCATGTGGTGATGAATTCATTGGACCTAGGAACACACACACATATCCCTACAGAGGTTCAGAGTCACCCATGTCTGAGTCACGACCCCGGGCAGTAGTGGGACCAGGGTCTGGTCTGCACAGCTCGACTCACTGCACCTCCAGGGCCGCCTGATTAGGGCTAGCACGCGCCTGTGGCTGGGGGGGGGGGGCAGAGACAAAACCAGCCCCTCCATCCAGGGTCTCCAGAACCGGGTGTTCGCGCTGCTGCTAGAAATCACCCAACTGAGAGCAGCTTGTGGGAAAAAGAGGTTTATTTTGCCTTCAACTGGGGCAGAGCCGGAAGAGGCCACAAAGAGACTTATTTCCTCCTCAGTGTCCCAGGGCTTGTAGACTCAATTAAAATATTAAAAGCAGGACTCGGGCAAAAAAAAAAAAAAAAAAGAAAAAAAAAAAAGAAAAAGAGGTTTGTTTTGGCTTATAGGCTCGAGGGGAAGCTCCACGATGACAGGGGGAAATGATGGCATGAACAGAGGGTGGGCATCACCCCTTGGCCAATATAAGGTGGACAACAGGAACAGGAGAATGTGCCAAACACTGGCAAGGGGACACTGGCTATAAACCCACCTCCAACAATACACGGCCTGCAGGAAGTGTTAATTCCTAAATCTCCATCAGCTGGGAACCTGGCATTCAGAACACCTACGCTTATGGGGGACACTGGAATTAAACCACATTTCGCCCCTGGCCCCCATAAATGCATAACCACAAAGGATGTAAAATGCAATGCATTCATCCAACTTTAAAAGTCCCCATAGTTGTTTTTTAAATTGTTTTTGTTCATTTTTATTTATTTATTTGAGTGTGATAGAGACAGAAAGAAACACACACACACACACACACAGAGAGAGAGAGAGAGAGAGAGAGAGAGGGGAGAGTGGATGCGCCAGGGCCTCCAGCCACTGCAAATGAGCTCCAGACACATGCGGCCCCCTGTGAATCTGGCTAATGTGGGTCCTGGGGAATCGAGCCTCGAACCAGGGTCCTTAGGCTTCACAGGCAAGCACTTAACCGCTAAGCCATCTCTCCAGCCCCCCATAGTTTTTTAATCAATTCCAATAATGTTCATACATCCCCATAGTCCAATATCTTTTAACTGAGCCGTAATACCAAAAAATAACCCCCCCCAAACCCATAATAGCACAGAATAAACATTCACACGGCAAAAGATGGCATTGGGCATTGCAAAGAAATATTCAACCAATACAAGATTTAAACAGGGCAAATACCAAACTCTGTAGCCCCAAAACAAGAATGCAAGGATACCACTGCGGGAGAGGCAGCAGAAAGAATGTCAGAGCCGAAGGAAGGGTAGGATCCTTACAATGCGCTCCTGCAGACACAAGATGGCCTGGATATCCATGACCTCACAGTGCCTGACACTACCTACACAAGACCATCATAAGAGGAAAAGAGCATGACATCAAAATAAAAGCGAGACTGATTGGGGTGGAGGGTAGGGGTATGATGGAGAGTGGAGTTGCAATGGGGAAAGTGGGGAGGAGGGAGGGAATTACCACGGTTTATTGTCTACCATTATGGAAGTTGTCAATGAAAATAAATTAAAATTAAAAAAAAATAGGGGCAGCATGAATCCCAGCACTCCAGAAGCAGAGGGAGGAGGACTGTCATGAGTTCAAAGCCAGCCTGAGACTACATAGTGAATTCCAGGTCAGCCTGGGGTAGAATGAGACCCTACCTCTAAAAACAAAACAAAACAAACCGTGGGTGGAGTGTGCAACATCACAGAGCTGGGCAGTTCACTGACCCTGAGATTACCCAGGTCTCATGAAGTCATCACTGCTTCTAAGACATGTTGTTTTGTATTAATTTTCCCTCCTCACTGGTTCTGAAGGCCTTTAGGCCACCTCCTGCCCCAGAACAAGTAAGAATAAATATTCAAGTGATGGTAGTGGTGACCCACATATTTGCAGATGCCACAGCCCCAGGGCATAATGGCTGATGCACCAAGTACAAAGAGACCATGGCAGGGGAAGGGAACGTCCTTTTCACTTCTAACCTTACTTGAGTCACTGGGGGAAAAATCTGTCTCACTCTCGTGGAGGGCAGCAAGAGAGAAAGACCTTCAAAATCGACAGGAGGGGCAGGCCAACGCAGCGCTGCTCAGTCATAAGACAAAGACTGTCTCCACACCGGCTGATGTCAGGCTCCGAGGCCGATAGGTGCTCCTTGGCCCCTGCCTGGTGCGGCATAGCAGGAATACCCTGTAAGCAGAGCATTCTGACCTGAGTCTCACGTGGAGAGAACAAGCCTGGGTTAGACGGCCAAGAGGACGTGGGGAGAGTCCACAGGGCCAGGCTGCCTGCTTCAGCTTGGGGACCCTGGGGAAGCCACTGTCTCCATGTCTCAGCTTCCCTTGCTGTAAGATGGGATGACACTGTGCGCCTCACTGTGTGGCTGGGAGGCCTACATGAGCGCGCCTTGAATGTTTTAGGAAAAAACTACTTGGTTCAAAAGGGAGCTGTCTGCTGTTACATTTTTGGGTGTATGTGTGTGTACCTTCACGTTTGTGAGTGTGGGTATGCGTGTGACACAGGGCACATGGGGGGGGTCAGAGGACAGCGCCTGGGTGCTGGTCCTTGCGTTCTACCTGGTCGTCCCCTCATTCTTCTTGCTCACCCCTGGGCTCTCAGCTCACCAGAGCTTCTGGGAAAGTCTCCTGTCTCCAGCCAGCTTGTGCCGGGACTGCAGAAGCCTACTGAAGCTTCTGGCTTCTTATGGGCGGGGCGGGGGGGGGACGGACGGACGGACTGAGGTTTCAAACTTGGGTACTCAGGCTTGAGTGCCAAGCATTTTATCCACTGAGCCATCATAAGGGGAATCAGAAAACAGTCTCCAGGCCAGGTGTGGGGGTGTTCACCTTGAATCCCAGCACTCAGGAGGCAGAGGTAGGAGGATCACCGTGAGTTCGAGGCCACCCTGAGACTACACAGTGAATTCCAGGTCAGCGTGGACTAGAGTGAGACCCTAACCCCCCCAAAAAAGGGGGGGAGTGCTGGAGAGATGGCTTCACAGTGAAGGCAAAGCCTAATGACCAGGTTTGATTCCCCAGTACCTACGTAGAGCTAGATGTGGTGACAAAGGCATGTGGAGTTTGTTTATAGCAGCTGGAGGCCCTGGCACACCCATTCTCTTGCTCTCCATCTCCATTACTCTCTCTCTCTCTTTGCTTGCAAATAAATAATTTAAAGAAAGGTAAAAGAAAAGAAAGAAAAAGAGAAAAACGAGTGTTCAGGAAGAGATAGCAGACAGGGCTCCTGGTGAAGGCTGGGAAGGAACCTCCTCGTATAACCTCAGCTGAAGCACAGGGTGACCCTGGGAAGAAGCTGGCAGGCAGAACCTGTACCCCAGCGCCAGCCTTTTCTTCAAGGGGTCATCTGAAGGGAGGCTGGGGAAGACATCATGTACCCAGAGGGAGGCAGGATACCTGCCAGGCATGCACAGGTGGCTTCCAAGTGGCCTGTGCCCCAGAGGTGGGTCTCCCAGCTTCTGGGGTTCAAGGCAGGAGGGCAAACCAGGGTGACCCTATCCTCTTTCAAGGAAGCCAACAAGGGTACCCGATCAATGTGTTCACTTTGTGGCTGGTTCTCCAACCAGGCTAAGCTCCTCTCTGCCATCTGCATTCTGCTTCTGTCGAGCCAGTATCTGTGACCTGGCAGCATCTACCCACGTAAACGTAAGCCTGTTTTCTGACCAGTGGAAAGCTGTCAGCTCACTGTCCCCTCACAGCTTCCCTTGGACACTCTCTGGGAAGAGATAGATGGATGGAGATCCTGGGAAGGGGTGGAATGGCAGATGGGAGGTGCAGAGGAATCAGGAATTGCACACAAGTACCACAGTGCCTGCCCCAGGAAGAGCAGTCCAGCTCTCAGGCCATGACACAGAACCCAGCCACATACAATCCCATCACTTCACTGGGGATCCTGGCTCCTGGGCACTGTGGTGTAGGAAGGATCAAAATGTCACAGTCTGAATTTTTTGTTCTCTACCAAGGCTGGTCCTAGGACACTCCCTAGACCGGAGGCAAAGTTACTCATTTGAAAGGGATGGGGCGCCTGATGCTTTCCCATGTCATCCTTCAGAGGAGCAGGAGGAAGGGGCCTAGAACCCAGGGTCGGCTGAAGCAGATCCTGATGGTAACTCGCATTCTGCTCTGGGGCTAACACAAAGAAGGAGAAGAACCTGACTCATGTCAGCTGTACTGTGAATCATGAGAAGTGGCCGGGGGGGGGGGGGGGGGGGGGGCGGGGGGAGGCATGGGAAGGAAGGAGGAATTTTCCATCTGCTAAGGTAAAGTGCTTTGGAAGGCAACTGGTAGAGAAAAAGGTCCCTTCTTCTTCTTCTTCTTCTTCTTTTTTTTTTTTACTTATTTTTATTTATTTGAGAGTGACAGACAGACAGAGAGAGAGGATGGGCACGCCAGGGCCTCCAGCCACTGCAAACGAACTCCAGACATGTGCGCCCCCTTGTGCATCTGGCTAACGTGGGTCCTGGGGAATCAAGCCTCGCACCGGGGTCCTTAGGCTTCACAGGCAAGCACTTAACCGCTAGGCCATCTCTCCAGCCTGAAAGGTCCCTTCCTGAGTGTAATGATATTACCCACGGGCCAGCCTCGGTGAGAGTTAAGATCCCACTTATTCTCATTCTGTGTGTGCTTCTCAGGAGCTTCCCTGAGAAGAAATAGCAGAGAGAATTTCAAGAGGACTTTCTGAAAATTAAGCCAAGGCCTGTCTCTTTACCCCGCAGAACATACTGTCCCAGAATAGCAATGAAGGCATGGTTATTACTAAGTTCTTTTAAAAATTCAGGCCACGGAGGGCATCATTTACCTGAGACAAAGCAATGATCTACGGACTGGGGAGGCAGGTGCTTTTAACTCGCACTCGCCGGCTGGACTTTAGGTGGAGCCTGACTGACGGCAAAACCAGAAACAGCTGGTGGGGAAAGCGCACTGGCATCTAGACGGGACGGAGCTGAACGAGAAAGATGCGAGGCCAAGGCAGAGGATAAGGGTCCTTCTGGGATTCAAAGGTCACTTGTTAGAGCCCCGCTCCCCTGCCTAGGAAGGGAAAGATGGCCCTGTTGTTTGCAAGGGACCTTGGGTCTGGAGAAGGGCTATCTCTGCTGGTCCCTCTCCTGCTCCCTGGGGGAGGGAGGGAGGAGGGAGGGGCTGCAGACAGGTACGAGTCGAAGTGCCCAGGGTCAAGAGGCTCCCCTGCTCTGAAGGGCCACAGATGCTGGGCGGCATGGGGAAAAGCTGAGAAGCAACATCTGGAATGATGTCCAGGCATGCACATCCACCTTAGGATCTCAGAATTGGGTAGAAAATGCAGAGAAAGCCAAGGCGGGGGCCGGGGTGGGGGGACCTGTAGTGGACCAGGGCTCAGAGGTGATGGTGCCGACCTCCCAGAGGGCAGGCTCAGAGGGTGGGCACCGGTCTGCCCCTGCCCCGCTCCTACTGCACAGCCTTGGTCTCCCAGGCCTGGGGTGCTTGTAGGCACAGGGACAATTAGCTCCATGAATTATAAGTGCAACATCCGGGAGATGAAGGCAGTAATTAATGCCATCTGTCTTGCTGAGGGGTCCCTCCTGTTTGGAGTCATTGAGAGGCAGGGAGGGAGGCTTCCATCGTGTGCAAGGTTTATA
This sequence comes from Jaculus jaculus, assembly GCF_020740685.1. NCBI lineage: Eukaryota > Metazoa > Chordata > Mammalia > Rodentia > Dipodidae > Jaculus > Jaculus jaculus. The sequence goes on from NC_059110.1 coordinate 124,175,810, forward strand.
GGAACGAGTGAAGGAACAATTTAGCATGGCCATAATAAGGCTTCTGAATAATTTATCAAGCAAATGGCAGTAGCCAGTACTTCCAGAACCAGGTATCCACTGTGCTGGTGGGCGGGGGAGTGTGCCAGGAAGCATCGGCAGACTCTGGGCGCCTCCCTGGCAAGGGCTCCTTCCTGGAGCTCCCAGGACCCCTTCCTCATCCCCTGCCCACTAACAGAGGACACATTCAGAGGGGCTGTGTGGTGGCTTGGATCACATGTCCCCGCAAAACTCATGGGTTTTGAATGCTTGGTCCCAAGCTAGTGGCAATTTGGGAGGTGGAGCCTTGCTGGGGGAGGTGTGTTGTTGGGGGGGGTGGTTGAGGGGTGTTAGAGCCAGCTCCCCACTGCCAGAGCTCAGCTCCCTCTCCGGCTGCTGTTTACCACAGCTGTGGCAGAGGCGATGCCCAGCCTCTGCTCACGCCATGCTGTCCCCTGCCATCATGGAGCTTCCCCTCGAGACTGTAAGCCAAAAATAAATCCTCTCCTCCCATCAGCTGCTTTTGGTCAGGTGCTCTGTCCCAGCAATGAGAAGGTCACTACAACAGGAGCCTTACAATTACCAGCACTTCTGCTGATTTTACCATTGAAAAAATGCTGCCTAACAAGGCTTCCTTCTTTCTTTCTCTCCTGGCTGCCATGCAGGTTCCTGTGCCCACCCCCAAGGCCACGGAGGTGGAGCAGGGCACCATACAATTTGACTATCAGATTCCCATCAGATGTATCATGGGAGGACCAGAGACACAATTCTACTAGGAGACAAACTCCTATCCACAAACGAATGCCCAAGAAGAGAAAGAGACTCGGGTTACTGGTGCAGAAATGCAGGCGGGAGACATGTCCCAATGGCCTAGGCCACCACATCTGGGAGCCTCCAGAGCGGGGCCAGGAAGACAAAACCTGTTCGGCGGTCCCTGTGATGAACAAGTCTACACCCCACACGACAGCTGCCAGGGCCTGTGGAACCCTTTGTGATGAGGATGGCACATGCTCATGACAGAAAGGCCCTGCTTCCTCCTTGGCCCCGCCTCCTTCCCCTTCAAAGCTGCTAAGTGGCCACGGGTCATTATGGCATACCTCAATCTGTGCCAGGGCTGAGGAGGACCAAGAGGAAGCAGGAAGTGCTAACAGATGCTGCCAAAGCTGAGGGGAGACATTTCTGAGTCCCGCCTCATCCCCCCCTCCCCAGCGGGCAGTGGTAAATAACAGCCTCTGGTGTTGCTCGTCCTATTATCCGAGGCCCATCTGGCACATTAGTCAGCGCTACTTCCACCACACCACGGCACGAAGCAATCAGAAGCGAGCCGGGAAATTCACCTTCTTTCCTTGTCCACAGGGAGGCGGGAAGACAGGAGGAGGGCTGGGCTGAAGCTCCTCTGTCTGCTGAGCCTGTCTGTGGCCAGGGTCAACGTTAAGATGGATCCGTCTCGTCTACCCAGTCAGGAAAGCCAGGCCAAGGCACAGTGCCTCTCAGACCCCTAACTGAGTCCACAGCAGTCCATGCCACGCAACTGGATGCCAACTCCAAACCACATCTGACTCAGAAGTCAAGGCCCAGGAACTGGGCCAGAGAGATGGGCAGTGAACAAGGCTCCTCTCTGGGGAAAGGGCTCAACCAGAAAGGGAGGGTGGTTCAAACAGCCTTGGCCACCCAGGCTGGCCTAGCGCACCCCATCCGGGGAGAAGACACTCACCAGGTAGATGCGGTAGGCGTCCACCCGACGCACAGGCCCCCAGCACGGGTCGGTGTCGTTGTGTTTGGTGTCTGCCTCCACCCCGTAGGAGTCATTGCCAGCGGCACTGCTGAAAGAGGAGGGGCACAGCCAGCTCAGGGTGGGCCCTTGCTTGGCTGGGAGCCACAGGGCTGCAGCGCCAACCATCTGACCTCACTTTCACCAGTCTTCTGCGCTGTGCCCAACTGGTCTGTGGGGCACAACTTTCTGAGAAGTCAGAGGCCCAGGAATCAAGGGCAGGGGAGAGAGGGCATGGCTCGCCCTACATGTATGGTGAAGGGCTCTGGGTATGTATACTCCTCGGGACATGGACTTGTGGGAGGCTGTGCTTCTATGCCCAACCCTCTGTCTGCCCTGACTTGTGGAGGGGGCAGGAGATGAGGGGAACACTCACCAGGTCACCTGCATGAGGGACAAGGGCACAGCCGCCGCATAGATGGCCAGGTCCCCGTACAGGTAAGTGATGATGCAGCAATAAAACAGGTTGACCCCCACTGAAAGCAACAAAGCCACCAGTCAGGGAGAGACGACATCGCACGCTTTCTTTTGTTTTTTTTTTTTTGACGACTAAATCTTTAACCATGTCCACAGCTCTCAGTTCTCTTAAGCCATTTGCTTTGTACAAAAAACTGGATGACCCCGAAGTCCTGTTTCTTATTCTGGCTGTCTACACAGCTTGGGACTTGCACCTGAGAGAGCTCAGGAAGGCCTGGAGACCAGAGATGTTTGAAACCAACACAGTGGCAAGGGGAGGCGGGGCCCAGAAACCCGAGTGTGAGGCATGGCTGGCCCGGGAGGTGCCTTCACACTGGGCCAAGGCGGCGGCGGGGGGGGGGGGGGGGGGGGGGGGCGGGCGGGGAGGGGTTCACGGGAGGGAAGGCAGGAGAAATATCCCGAGGCAGGATGAACCCCCAAGTACTCGAGGGCCAGGCCCTCTTCTGCAGCCAATATACAGGGCTCAAAGACAGATAACCACTGAAGAGTGGGGGAACAGAGATGTTGGGGGTAAATGATACAGACTGAAATTGAGAGTATTAAAAGCACAAAAACCAAAAACAAGCTGCCAGGTGTGGTGGCACACGCCTTTAGTCCCAGTATTTGGGAGGCAGGAGGAGGACTGCCATGAGTTCAAGGCCATCCTGAGACTACATAGTGAACTCCAGGTCAGCCTGGGCTACAGTGAGACCCTACCTCAAAAAACAAAACACCCGGGCTGGAGAGATGGCTTAGCGGTTAAGCGCTTGCCTGTGAAGCCTAAGGACCCCGGTTCGAGGCTCGGTTCCCCAGGTCCCACGTTAGCCAGATGCACAAGGGGGCGCACGCGTCTGGAGTTCGTTTGCAGTGGCTAGAAGCCCTGGCGCGCCCATTCTCTCTCTCTCTCTCCCTCTATCCATCTTTCTCTCTGTGTCTGTCGCTCTCAAATAAATAAAAACTTAAAAAAAAATTATACTGGTAAAAAAACAAAACACCCTCATTTCTGGGCTGGGAAACATCACTCAGCTGGTAGAGTGTTTGCCTAGCACAAGGCTCTGGGTTCTATTCCCAACATCACATAGGCTGGGCATGGTGGTGCACACCTGTATTCTCAGAACTCAGGAGATACAGGCATGAGAATTAAGAGGTCAAGGTCACTCATGGCTACAACAACAAAAAGCCCCAAAAGTTCAACAACAACAAAACCAAAACCCTCTTCATTTCCAAAGACCTATTCCACTGCTACCTGTGACTCTGACTGCCCCAGCACCTGTGGGCAGGGTGGTCTGGTGTGCTAGGGAGAGGCAGTGGTCAAGACAGGTTCCCGTTCTTCCAATAGCACTGGCAAGGGTCAGCACTGATCCTGGGGGAGGCATGGCACTGAGGACCCCTCACTGCAGTCACACCCTGAAGCGGGAGGCGGGAAGGCAGACGCTCGTCCTAATTCTATCAGACTTGTTCCTCCACCTGACAAGTGCCTGAACATCTCTTATCTTGTCGAGCCAGGAGAAGTCTGCGTGTGTTATGTTCCATGCACAGTCCCAGCTATGAAGATGGGGGCAGAAGCTCGGAAAACAGCAGCTGGGGCTCTACAACCTAAGGGCTATGACCCCAGACAGCTAGCCTCCACCTTCTGTTCAGACTAATTGCTCAAGTCTTCAATGTCACTGGTCTCAGGCTAACAGCTTCTCTAGAAAAGGAAGAAAAATAGTGACAGTTCCTTTCTAATCCTGGTGGCTCAGAAGAGCCTACAGGGTCCCCAGGGGACAGCCTAGGACATGTTACTCCTGGGCTATGCGAGATCAGCTCTGCTCCTAGGAATCTGGAGGAAAAAAAATGGCTAGGGAAATACAACTTTCTAAAAGAACCTATGAAATCCTCGAACCCTAAAAAAAAAAAAAAAAAAAAAAAAAAAGGATCTTGGCGTGTGTGTGTGTGTGTGTGTGTGCAGGTGTGTACATGTGGGCATTGAGGACCTTGAGTGTGGGTCCTCAGTGCTGCGAATGCCAGGCTAGCCAGCCTGTGACCTTTTGGGATTTCCCTGTCTCTGCCTCCCATCTCACCCGGAGGGCTGGGATCACAGATGCATCCCTGTGTCTAGCTTTACATGGGTTCTGGAGATTCAAACTCACGTCGTCACGCCTGTGTGACAAGCACTTTACCCACTGAACTGTCTCTCTAGCCCAGCACCTGCTTTTTAAACATGCTAGCTGGCAATGTCCTTCCCCTGATGACATGTCAGAATTGCTCTTGACAACCACGTTCAGTGGCCCCTGAGACTGGCTGTCATTTATGACCCCGGGCTCTGGGTCTAGCTAGCTCTAGCTTGTCTCTCTGGGCTATGCCAGTGCTCCCCACAAGGAGGCAATCCCCTCCCCGCATCCTCCCTGCCACCTGCCAAGGGCTCCAGTGTCAGCTGTTTATGAACTGCCATCAGCCCTCCCTGATCAATAAGATTTCATTACTAGACAGAGTGGGAGGCTCGATAAACTTCCCGAGAGAACATCAATGTCTCGGCCTGACATTTTCAATGACAAGACACGAGTGGGAAGCCCAGGGGAGCCTTTTGCACAGGATGGCAGCCAGAGGTGAAGATGACAACCTGACAACAGATCTATGAGCAGAGCAGAGCAGGGGTAGTTCTGCACCCACTCCTCACAGGGTACCGGTGTCACTGTCGGCAGAGCTGGTTTTGCATGTATGAGCATTCAGCACTAAATTCTTAAATAGCTCCTCTTGCAGAAGAATAAAATTGGCCATGGAGGCATATGGTGGCACCATCACTGGCAGATACAGGTGGATCCCTGCAGGTTGTAGCAAATGCCAGCCAGGATCAGGCAGAGCGGGCAAGGAGCCGGAGCCAGTCACCTCAGCTCTCCAGGGCTCCCAACAAGAGGTAACTCTGGTGTGTGCTCCTTGCGCCCTCTGCTGGCTGCGTACGTGTGCACAGATGGTTGTGCTTGTGTGACCGTCTCGGTCTGGCTTCCTTCACTCGACTGTGACCTAGGTCTCCTGACCTCTAGTAGGAAGGTGACAACCAATAACTGGTTCTTTAATCTTCATGTAAGTGGACAGGAAGAAATCCAAGAAAACCAACTGAAAGCAGAACAGGCTATTGGGCAGGGGAGCCTCTCTGGTGCTCAGGGATAGGTGGGCAATCTGCCCTACCTCTGGTCAACATGGAACCCCCATTACAAAGGCCAGATCTTCTGCAAAGGTCCAGTCCACCCTGGTCCCACTCCCAAAATACTACTACCTTTACTGAAGAACATGGAGGCCATCTGTCCCATTTCCACACGGTCTGTGATGTCAAAAAGGGTGGGAGATGCACGTCTCTCTGTGGGGACCAAAAGAATAGAGGAAGCTGCTGAGCCCACAAATTCTCTAGAAAGAGTTAATCTCCAAGCTTGAAGAAATGTGTTCTCGTGTTTCTTGCTTTAAGCATTTAAAAAGTCTGTCTTTCTGGGGTGTTTGTGTGTAGTATGCACATTTATGCAGATGTGCACACACATGTGAAGGCCACAGGAAGATGTCAAGTGTGGATTTCTAGTGCTTGACCACTTCCCCAAAATGGTCTCTCCTTGAACCTGTAAGTCCTTGTTTTTTGGGTTAGGAGACTCACTTATCTTCCTGTCTCTGCCCTTCAGCATTGAGGTTACAGGCATGAGTGATCATGCTGGGTTGATTTTTCTGTTTGTTTTTTCAAGACAGGGTCTAGCTCTAGCCCAGGCTGACCTGGAATTCACTATGGGGTCTCAGGGTGGCCTCGAACACACAGTGATCCTCCTTCCTCTGCCTCCCGAGTGCTGGGATTAAAAGTGTGTGCCAGCACGCTCAGCTCTTTATTTATTTATGGCACCAACGGTAAAACCCGCGTTAGGAGAATAAGTGGTGCATTACCACCCTGTGCTACATCCCTGGCTCCAAGTCTAAGGAGAATTCCGGGATATTCCTTGTGGTGCTTTGACTCAGGTGTCCCCCATAAACTTAGGTGTTCTGAAAGCTAGGTTCCCAGCTGATGGAGATTTGGGAACGAATGCCTCCTGGAGGGAGTGTATTGTTGGGGGCGGGCTTATGGGTATTAGGGCCAGTTCTCCCTTGCCAGTGTTTGGCACACTGCCCTGTTGCTATTGTCCACTGTATGTTGGCCAGAGGTGATGTCCATCCTCTGCTCATACCATCGTTTTCCCCTGCCATCATGACGCTTCCCCTCGAGTCTATAAGCCAAAATAAACCTTTTTTCCCCCCACAAGCTGCTCTTGGTCAGGTGTTTTCTGCCAGCGATGTGACCCTGACCGCAACACTGCCTATGAGGCGAGAGAGCGTGCAGCCCCGGCTCTAGCTGGAATGGGGATGGGACAAGGCAAGGTTGAGTGTGAGCGGTAAGGTGAGAGGAAGAAGCCAGAGACCCAACATGGGTGCAAGCTTCCATTTCAGTACCAGGAGAGGTGGGAAAATGAGGCACCGAGCTCAGGTAATGTGCCCAGGTGCAGATATTAACAGGAGGCAGAGTCAGCCTGGACCAGGCCTATGGCGAGTGCTTGGTTAACTGTATTCCAGTGCCTCCCGAGGAGCCGACCCACAGGCAGGAGACTCCCGAGGGCATCTGCAAGGAGACCCTCTCCACAGAGGGAGGGTGAGAACCAGAAGGAAGCACGGAGCCCGTCCGGCAGCCCTGAGACTTACGCACAGACAGGATGGGCCGTTTCTCTGCCCGCTCGTAGTTGTCCTGAGTGAGGATGTCACTGTCTGAGGCTGTGGAGGAATCCTCATCTTCCTCCTCCTGGGAGGCAGCAGGATGGACAAGAATGAGAAGACAAAAAGGTCAGTGTAGGGCTGGAGAGATGGCTTAGCAGTTACGCACTCGCCTGTGAAGCCTAAGGACCCCAGTTCAAGGCTCAACTCCCCAGGACCCACGTTAGCCAGATGCACAAGGGGGCGCATGCGTCTGGAGTTCGTTTGCAGTGGCTGGAGGCCCTGGCATGCCCATTCTCTCTCTCTCTCTCTGTCTGTTGCTCTTAAATAAAAACAAACAAACAAGAAAGTCAGTGTAGAGCTAAAGGGAAACCCAGGCAAGGGGGAGCCTACTTCCTCTGCTTTCTCTCTGGAAATTTCCCATTTGCCTAGGAAAATTCCAGTGTGTCCTGTCACATCAGAAGGTGAAGCCTCTCGTCACACTTCTCAGGGGACAAAGGTTTGTGATGGCTGAACTATAGGTGGCATGGGAGGAGCCAAGGCTGCGATGCTATGACAACAGACACAGGTGTTCCTTGGGTGTCAAGTGGCTGCAGCCCCTGGGGCTGGGGACAAGTCCCCTGGGTAAGAGCAGAGACTGGTACACAACTGAACAGAGGCACCGCCTGGAGACGGGCCAACACACGCACCTTGTGGGTTTCCATCCTCTTCCAGTGGAGCTGGGCGTTGGCTGCAGCCATGGCTTCCACCACAAAGGTAGTTGTCACAAAGCTGAGGGGGAGCCGCATGTTAATTGCAGGGAGGTTGCAGGAGGTACAAAGTGACCCAATCAACAAACCCACCGCATCCTCTCAAGAACTGCTCCCTAGACAAATTCTGAAATGGGTATTTCCTTGCCAAAAAAAAAAAAAAAAGTGTATCTTTGCATTATCTAAGGTCGTGTGCTTTGATGTCACTGCCCACATTCAGTTGTGTGTGCGTGTGTGCCCACATTTAGGACATGTCTCCATTGCACGGGAGGAGGGGTGGGAAGGACGCTTAAGGGAAGGCGACCATACGAAGGAAAGCCTGAGCTGCGGACACACTAAGTGGTGCTCTGAGTTGGTGGGGGTTGGCTGATGAACAAAGGGGCTCCTAAAGTTTCTGGAAGGACAGCAGGCAGCTCTCTCTGGTGAATCACGGGCAAAGAGCCAACTCCCAAGTATACAGACATGCGAAGGACCGGGGTGAGGACAAGTGACCGTGCAACCTGGCTCTGGAAACCACCCCCTTTCTTTGGCAGTACTTTCGCTTCCGGAATCATCTGGCCCTAGAGTGAGAAGGGAGAGGAGCCACCGTGTCCCACAGCAGTTAAACCAGGAGATGGCGGTGGGTGGGGCAGAAAGGTTTCTCATTATCTTGCCTAACTGACCATACTAAGGACTTTGTATTTTCCCTTCTTTTTGGAAGCAAAATGAAAATCGATCTTAATTAAGGCATAAAGAGACTTCTCATGGCTGCACAAAGCCAACTCATCGATCATGCTCAAACACAAACAGGCTTGGCAAGGAGGGGGCATGGCAGCCCCTACCTGCAGGGCCCCCCAAATTACATCCCATTTGGATGGCTGCCCATGCTGAAGGTCCTTTAGAGGGGACAGAGAGAGAGTCATTCGAGGACAAGGATTTTGAGAGTTCTTGGCAGCCACGGCTTGAAGTATGTAATGAACTAATAGTATTCCACAGTGCATGCCAAGAACCCCCCTCCAAAAAAAATAGAGACACACACAAAGAGGCAGAGAATGCTGGTGCTCCCCCAGCCCATGCAGCCTCTTGTGGGTCTGTTTTGTCTTTGTGGGTCTACATACCCAGGTGCCTCCTGCCTGAGTGCTGTTCCCTTTTCCTGCAGCCTGGGCTCTGGCACAGCCCCTGCTGGCACCCACCTCCCTGTGGCACTCCTCCTTTCACAGCCCACCTTGTAACACGTTCTGCAAGGTGTTCACTGATCACCTCCCCTCCTCTGCCTGCCAGCTAAGATGTGGCCAGGGCTGCCGAGGCAGGGGACCTTCGCTTTGTTCAGCGAAGCAGCACGAACATGGAGAACCGTGCCTGGGGCGCAGACGGGGGCGCTGTCCCTGTCAGAGGTGGGGTGCCCTGGACAGGTCTCTACCCCCTACTGTTTTGGTTTTATGTGCTATGTAGCTGAGGATGACCTTGAACTCCTGATCCTCCTGCCTCCACTTCCCTAAGTGCTGGGATTCCAAATGTGCACCACTATGCCTGGCTTCCTTTCCAGCTCTTGAATATGCCTTCCTATGTGGTGGAGGGGAGGGGATGCCTCAGTCTATATCCCCTTCTAGCCTTGGCCACTTGTGAAAAGACTTCAGGAATCCTGGAGAAGAGCCTTTGTCCTCTATCAAGCACCAGCTGTTAACTTTAGACACCTGGCTCACAAAGCAAGGGCTTCTGAAGGCCAGAGGAGACACAGGGCAAGTCCCTTAACCATTCTGTGTGTGTGTACACCTGGGAGCGTCCCTGTGTGCTTATCCCTTACTTAGTGAACTCTCTTAAGCAAATTCTAAATTCCAAATGGACTTCCTAGGTCACCTTCATGTTGGCTACAGCCTTCCTCGGCGGCTAGGTGCCATTTCTCCGACAGCAACAGCCAACTGATGGTTGAAGGGATAAAGTGCCGAGCTTGGAGGGCGAGTCTGCTGGGACAGCCGGCCAGCACCTCGCCAAACAGCCTGTGGCTGCGCCTGATGTCATGTCTGAACAAGTCAGCGTTGAGCAACTACTCCTTCGGTACAAAACACGGGTCAAGACCTTGGGATCTGGTTTCCTCTGTCCAGGCCACCCAGCTTAGGGCTCATCTATTCGCCCACACTAATGTAGACGGCAATCGTCCCACTCCAAAACTGCAAGTGCCCTCCCGTGAACTGATGTTAGAGGCTACCAGGGTGTATTCCCTCCAGCCCTGCCCTAACTGCCCCCCCCCCCCCCGTGGCTCTTACCTCATGAAGCCCAAGAACACCAGCAGGATGAGGCTGACGAGCCAGCCGGTGGTGGCAAAGGCCTTGGGCATGGTGAGTGCGCCCGTGCCCACGATAAGGTTAAACATGTACACCAGCCCAACCTGGAACCGATGGGAGGAACAGTCAGCCCTGGAATTCAATTCCCTCTCCCCTCAATGGCTCCCAAGAACGGCCCCGAGTTGCAGGATAACTGTGGTGACCCTTCCAGACTTTGCCAAGGTGGCAAAGCTAGAAGGGAGAAGGACGCCAGGGTTCGAAGGTGCCAGGCTCCGCAAACAGACTTGGACGGGGAACCAGACGTGAGCACTGACATTCGGGTGACGAGGGCCTCTTCTGAATTCTTGTCAGTTTCTGGCTATCATTTCGGAGCATCCAGGGCCGAGGAGCTGTGTCACAGGCATCCCCGCATGCTCTGCTGGCCACGTGACCCCCCCAGTCCCCAGTTCACCAATCCTTGCCACTGTCCTTTGGTATGAACCACATCCTGCTTTCTGTACCAGCCTCAGGATTTATTTATTTATTTATTTGCAAGCAGAGAAAGATGGGAGAGAGAACGGGTGTGCCAGGGCCTCCAGTCACCACCAACGAACTCCAGATGCATATGCCACCGCATCTGGCTTTATGTAGGTATGAGGGAATTGAACCTGGGTCATTAGGCTTTGAAGGCAAACACCTTAACAGCCAAGCCATTTCTCCAGCCCCTAAGAATTTTTTACTTATTTATTTATTTTTGAGAGAGTGAGTGTGTATATGGGCACCCCAGGGCCTCCTACCACTGCGAACAAACTCCGGATGCATGTGCCACTTTGTGCATCTGGCTTTACATGGGCTATGGGGAATCTGATCCAGAGCCATTAGACTTTTCAAGCAAGTGCCTTTAACCGCAGCCATCTCTCCAGTCCAATTTCAAGGTATTTTTTTTCCCCCTTGGTTTTTCGAGGTAGGGTTTCACTAGTCCAGGCTAACCTGGAATTCACTCTGTATTCTCAGGGTGGCCTCAAACTCATGGCGGTCCTCCTACCTCTGTCTCCTGAGTGCTGGGATTAAAGTCATGTGCCACCACACCTGGCTGTTTTTTTTGTTGTTGTTGTTGTTTGCTTGTTTTGACATGGCCTCACTGACCCTGATTGACCTCAAACTTGTGGCAATCCTTCTGCTTCAGCTTCCGGAGTCTGGGATCATTGGCAAGCATCACTACACCTAGCTTCCAACTTCAGGATAAAAGAAATGAAACTCTAAAATAGAATTCACATGCCATTAAGTGCCTCCACCCCTTTGTAGCCAAAGCTGGCACTGAATTTATTAATTTTTTTTTATTCATTTTTCAAGGTAGGGTTTTACTCTGGTTCAGGCTGACTTGGAATTCACTCTGTAGTCTCAGGGTGGCCTGGAACTCACAGTGATCCTGCTACCTCTGCCTCCTGAGTGCTGGGATTAAAAGAGTACACCACCACGCCTGGCGAGTTTACGATTCTTGTACCTTAGCCTCTCACATGTGGGGATTACAGATATGTGTGACTCTGTCTGACAAGATCTACTGTCTCCCAGACACAAAGGCCTAGCTATTCATGACCCCAGAGACCCATACAATAGGAAGCAAACAGAAAATGATGACATCAAAATAGAAAAGAGGGCTTGGAGAGATGGTTCAGTGGTTAAGGTACTTGCTGGCCAAGCCTAACGATCTGAGTTCAAGTCCCCAGTACAAATGTAAAGCCAGATATACAAGGTGGCACATATGTCTGGAGATCCTTTGTAGCAGCTGGAGACCCTGGCATGCCTATTTTCTCTCTCTTTTCTCAAGTGTGGTGGTTCATGCCTTTCATTCCAGCAATTGGGAAGCAGAGGTAGGAGGGTTACTGTGCATTCAGGGCCACCCTGAGACTACAGAGTGAATTTCAGGTCAGGTCAGCCTGGGCTGACCCTACCTCAAAAAAAAAAAAAAAAAAAAAAAAAGAAAGACTAGTTGGAAAGGAGGAATTCAGTAGAGAGGGATTGCAGGGGAAGGGAAGGTGCTAGGAGGGGATTATGATCATGGTATATTGTTTATGCAAGTTGTCATAAAAAAAATTTAAAATTTTGGCCGGGTGTGGTGGCACACGCCTTTAATCCCAGCACTGAGGAGGCAGAGGTAGGTGGATCGCTGTGAGTTCAAGGCCACCCTGAGACTACATAGTGAATTCCAGGTCAACTCTGGGCTAGAGCAGGACCCTACCTCGAAAAACAAAAAAATAAAGTTTAAATTTTTATTCACTTTTTTTTTTGGGGGGGGTGGTTATTCAAGGCAGAGTCTCACTCTAGCCCAAGCTGACGTGGAACTTACCCTGTAGCTCCAGGCTGGTTTAGCACTCATAGTGATCCTTCTGCCTCAACCTCCCAAATGCTAGGATTAAAGGTGTGCACCACCACACCTAGCTAAAAATTTTTAATTTTTATTTATCTGCATGGGTTTCTGGCCATACTAAGGTCTCTTGCTGCTGCAAACAAATGCCCATCTGGCTTTATGTGGATGGCTGGGGAACTGAACCTGGAATGACAGGCTTTGCAAGCCAGTGTCTTTAACAAGTGAGCCATCTCCCCACACCCCAAAATTTACTTTTTCTTTCTTTGTTTTTTTTTTTTTTTTCTCGAAGTAGGGTTTCACTCTAACCCAGACTGACCTGGAATTCACTATATAGTCTCAGGGTGGCCTCGAACTCATAGCGATCAGCCTACCTCTGCCTCCCAAGTACTGGGAATAAGGGCATGCACCGTCACTCCCGGTTCCAAATTTACTCTTTAAAATATTCAGTTCAGGGGTGGGCAAACAACTCAGATGCAGAGTGCTTGCCTAGCATGCACAGGCCCTGGTTTCCATCCCCAGCAACGCACACACACAATTCAGTGGGTTTCAGTAACATTTACAAGGTTGTTTAACCAGTACCACCATCGAATTCCATTTTATTACTCCCAAAGAAACTATTTCCATTAGCATCTTTATTTTATTATTTTATTTTTTTATTTCCACCTCCACCCCACAACAGACTCAACGTGATTTTTGGTCACTGACTTCAGGTTTCAAGTTCAACTCTATTAGGTATGTCATGCACACCTGTAATCCCAGAACTTGGCAAGCAGAGGCAGGGGCATCAGGAGATGAAGGTCAGCCTGGGCTACGGGAAACCTTGTCTCAAAACACCAATAACGAGCAGTGCGTGGTGGCACACGCCTTTAATCTCAGCACTCGGAGGCAGAGGTAGGAGGATCATAGTGAGTTCAAAGCCACCCTGAGACTACATAGTGAATTCCAGGTCAACCTGAGCTACAGTGAGACCCTACCTCAAAACAAACAAAACGACAACAACAAAATTTTTGAACCCAGCCAACTCAACAGTTTCTTTTCGCAAGATCATAATGGTGAAATTCTTCTCTGGCCTGAAACTCCCTGGCTTCTGGGTTTTTCCCCTCCCTCTCCATTTGCCTGCGTTACCTCTACCAGAAGTCCATCTCCCTTAGGCACCCACTTTCTCTGCTATGCAATCAGCTGGCTCCCAGTGTGTGAGGTGACTAAGCTCCTTCACCAGTCTTCTCCCTGTTCTAATCTATCCATCCATCTACCCCTAGCCTGGGCCCAGGCCTCGCACCAGCTTTCTGAAGCGCTGGCTGGTTCCTGGAGGCGCTTGCATCTGACTTATTTCTCGACACTTTTTTTTTTCCTTTAATTTTATTTATGAGCCAGACTGTTTTGGATGATTGTAAGCAGGGCACTCACAGAACAGCTGAGCCTGGTTCTGAACTCTCTGCAGCTTTGTCCTCAAAGAAGCAACGCTAAGAAGGGTTAAGAACTTTACTTCTCTGTGGAACATAGTTCTGGTGATGCTCCTCGTGGTAGAAGTAAAGGGATAAAGGGAGAGCAAAAGGCTCAAGAAAGTGATGATACATAGGCAAAAGGGTTTATGGGGCAATTATATAGCCCAAGAGGCAACGTGTGAGGCTGGGGAGATGGCTCAGTGAGAACTGTCCTTTCACCCGGCAGGCAGGAGTAGCTGAGTCCAGATCTCAGACGCCATGTCATGTTGGATGCTACAGCGCCAGCATCTGCGGTCTCGGCGCACTTACACCCCGGGGAGAGGCAGAGATGGGAGACTCGCGTGGGCGCTTGCGGCCACCTAGTCTGAAGAATGCAGTGCTGAATGAGACCCTGCCTCAAACCAAATGGAAAGGACTCCTAAGTTGCCCTCTGACTTACACACACATACACACACACATTTGTAAATTCCTGGATGCCTTAATAAAGGTCTTGGGGGTATGGAGACAAAAAGACCAAAACTAAAAAGCAAAATATATCTGGGTGTGGTGGTACAAACCTTTGATCCCAGCAGTTCGAGGCCACCCTGAGACTACATAGTGAATTCCAGGTCAACCTGGACTACTAGAGTGAGACCTTACCTTGAAAAAACAAAAAAGATAAAAAATAAAAAAATAGGAGGGAGGAAGGGCATTACCATGGAATATTTTTTTTTTAATTTTTATTTATTTGACAGCAACAGAGAGAGAAAGAGGCAGATAGAGAGAGAGAGGGAGAATGGGCGCGCCAGGGCCTCCAGCCACTGCAAACGAACTCCAGACGCGTGCGCCCCCTTGTGCATCTGGCTAACGTGGGACTTGGGGAACCGAGCCTCGAACCGGGGTCCTTAGGCTTCACAGGCAAGTGCTTAACCGCTAAGCCATCTCTCCAGCCCACCATGGGATATTTTTTACAATCATGGAAGTTGTTAATAAAATTTTTTTGTGAAAAAAATAAATAAACCTTTTAGATCAATTCTAGTCTGGTAAAGACTGCTACCCTGTGGCTTGGGTTCACTGTCTCTGGAATGAGATTGGATGTAAAAGTTCCACGGCCTACTGCAGAAGAGGGTTTCTTAGTCAGGCCCTGTTGACATCTGGGCGCTGGGTCCTTCTCTTTGGTGGGGGGCTGTCCTGTGTATTGTTGGATGGTTAATAGCAAACCTGGTCTCTGTTGTTTAGCTGCTAGTAACTCCCTTTGTTAGTTCATCCTATCAACCTGACTAGATTTACTATCATCTAAGAAACAAACCTCCTGGAGTTTGGGTGAGGCAGAAAGACCCACCCTGAAGGTGGGTGGCATTATCTCATGGCCTGAGTCTTAAAAAAGGGAAAAAGCCAGGTGTGGTGGGGCATGCCTTTAATCCCAGCACTCGGGAGGCAGAGGTAGGAGGATCGCTGTGAGTTTGAGGCCACCCTGAGACTGCATAGTGAATTCCAGGTCAGCCTGGGCTACAGCGAGACCTTACCTTGAAGAACAAACAAAAAAAAAAAAAAAAAAAAAAGGAAAAGGAGAAAGGGAGTTGAGCACCATCATCTCTGTCTGTATCCTGACTGGGGCCCCAACGTGACCAACTTCCTCACAATCCTGCCACCATGATTTCCCCATGATGGACTGAGAGCCCACAATCAACCTTTCCTAAGGCAGGCGTGGTGGCGCATGCCTTTAATCCCAGCACTTGGGAGGCAGATGTAGGCGGATCATCATGAGTTTGAGGCCATCCTGAGACTACATAATGAATTCCAGGTCAGCCTGGGCTAGAGAACCTACCTTGAAACAACAACAAAAAAAACCCATATCAACCCTTCTTCCCGTAAATTGCTTTTTGTCAGGTATTTGATCACAGTGATGAGAAAAGCCCCATTCCCATTTTGGCAAACGTCTTCAAAGTAGGCGTGGTGGCTCATGTCTATAAACTCCAGCATTCAGGAGGACTGCTGCAAGTTCAAGGTCTAGGCTACATAGTGAATTCTCAGCCAGTCTGGGCTAGAATGAAACCCTATCTCAAGCAAGCAAGCAAACAAACAAACAAACAGTGCCTTCAGACAGTGCCAAATGTCCCCTGGGTACAGGGTCCCTACCAGCTCAGAAGACAGGGACACAATGACATGAACATGTGTCAACAAAAGTTCATAATTTCTTTTCCTTTTTTTTTTTGAGGTAGGGTGTCACTCTAGCCCAGACTGGCTGAGAATTTGCTCTGTAATCTCAGGGTGGCCTTGAACTCACAGTGATTCTTCTATTTCTGCCTTCCGAGTGCTGGAATTAAAGGCGCCACTATGCCCAATCATAAATCTTTTTATTTGAGAGAAAGAGTTAGAGAGTGAGAGAATGAGCGTGTCAGGGCCTCCAGCCACTGCAAACAAACTCCAGATGCATGTGCCACCTTGTGCATCTGGCTTACGTGGGTACTGGGAATCTAACCTGGGTCCTTAGGCCTCACAGACAAGTGCCTTAACTAATAAGCCATCTCTTCAGCCCCCTTCCAGAAAAAAAAATTTTTTTTAGATAGGGTCTTGCTACTATGTAGTTCAGGCTGGCCTTGAATTCATAGCAATCCTCCTGTCTCTGCCTCCACAGTGCTGGATTATAGGTGTTAAAACACCATGCTGGGCTGAGGCGCTAATAACATTATAAAGTTAACTGACTGGGAGTGGTGGTACCTGCCTATAATCTCACCCTCAGGAAGTGGAAGCAGGAGAATCACGAGTTCAAGATTATTCATAAATCATAGTGTGTTTCAGGCCAGCCAGGGCTACGTGAGACCAGCTATTCAAAAACAAACATACAAATAAAACAACCCCACAGCCCACAGGGACCAACTGAGGCCTGTATGACCCTACCGTGAATACCATGACCCCACTGAGGAGCTGGGTGAAGGGCTAAAAGGGAATAATCTGTTATAATTAATATTTTAAAAGTTGAAGAGAAAGGAAGGGAGGAGTGTACTTAATAGGTTGGTATTGTATATATGTAAGTACAATGATTGAGATGGGGAGGTAATATGATGGAGAATGGAATTTCAAAGGGGAAAGTGTGGGGGGGGGAGGGAGGGTATTACCATGGGATATTTTTTTATAATCATGGAAAATGTTAATAAAAATTGTGAAAAGAAAAAAAAAGTTAATTGGGGAACAGAAATGAGTAGTCATGTTTGTCTGGCTTTGTTGCTACTTTTTTTGTTTTGTTTTGGTTTTTGGTTTTTCGAGGTAGGGTCTTGCTCTAGCCCAGGCTGACCTGGAATACTCTATGAAGTCTCAGGGTGGCCTCGAACTCACAGCAATCCTTCTACCTCTGCCTCCCGAGTGCTGGGATTAAAGGTGTGCACCACCATGCCTGGCTTTGTTGCTATTTTTTAGTTCCAAAGTGTTGCAGTCAGGTTCGCATTGCTGGCAGAAAACACCTGACTAAGAGCAACTTGTGGGGAAAAAAAGGTTTATTTTGGCTTACAGACTGGAGGGGAAGCTCCATGATGGCAGGGGTAAATGATGGCATGAGCAAAGGGTGGACTTCACCTCCTGGTCAACATCAGGAACAGGAGAGTGTGCCAAACACTGGCATGGGGAACTGGCTATAACACCCATAAGCCCATCCCCAACAATACACTGCCTCCAGGAGGCATTAATTCCCAAATCCCCATCAGCTGGGAACCTAGAGTTCAGAATGCCTAAGTTTATGGGGGACCCCTGAATCCAACTACCACACAAAGTAAGCAATTAAGCAGTGTACCCAGGGCAAAAAAGCCTGCAGAACAAGGCAGGACTTTGCCTTCTGTATCTCTTTCCATCAGGAAAAGACCCAGTCACAAGCACAGGCAAAGGGAAGCACCTCTGAACCTCACCCGAGGCCAGGTTACGAGGAACTGTGCGAGGAACGGCCAAGCTCTTCTGCTGTCATGTGACAGTTCTTGGCAGGGTGGCAGAAAGTGGAGGAACAAGATCCGGCTGCTGTTCTCATAGACAAGACCTACACAGTCAGGCTTAAACTGACTCCCTCTGTGGCTCAAAGCAAGAAGGCAGTCCCGGCTCCCTATATATAGCTGACAGTTGTCAAAGGGAAAAAGACAGCAGGAGCCAAGGAGATGGCTTGGCAGGTAAGAGTGCTTGCCATGCAAGCGTGAGGACCTGAGTTTGAGTCCCAGCACCCACATAAGAAGCTGTGCATGGCCATGCATGCTGAGGGGGGAAGAGAGGATTGCTGGGTGTACTGGCCAGCCAGTCTACACCAAAAAATTGTGAGCTCCAGGTTTAACAAGAGACTCTGTCTCAGGGAGATAAGGAAGAGGAAGACGTGTGCAAACACCTATGCATGGGGTGCATGCATCTACACAGATTCGTGCATGCATCACACACACTCCTAGTGTAACAACTCATACAGTAATGAGGTCAGCCTGAGCTAAAGTGAGCCCCTGTCTCACTTTTTAGCCAGGGATGGAGAAATGACTTAAGTGATTAAGATGCTTGCCTGCAAAGCCAAAGGACCCAGGTTCAATTCCCCGGGACCCATGTGAGGCAGATGCACAAGGTGGTACATGCATTTGGAGTTCGTTTGCAGTGGCTGGATGACCTGGTGTGCCCATTCATTCTCTCTCTCCCCCTCTCTGCCTCTTTCTTTCTCTCTCTCTCCCTGTCTCTCTCTCAAATAAATAAATAATAAAAACAAGGGGCTGGAGAGATGGCTTAGCGGTTAAGGTGTTTGCCTGCAAAGCCAAAGGATCCCAGTTCGATTCTCCAGGACCCACATACATAAGCCAGATGCACAAATGGGCACATGCATCTGGAGTTCGCTTGCAGTGGCTGGAGGCCCTGGCATGCCCATTCTCTCTCTCAAGTAAATAAATAAATAAAACATATTTATTTAGCTAGGTGTGGTGATGCATGCCTTTAGTCCCAGCACTCAGGAGGCAGAGGAACGAGGATTGCTCTGAGTTCAAGGCTAGCCGGAGACTATATAATGAATTCCAGGTCACCCTGGGCTAGAGCGAGACCTTACCTTGAACTCCCCTCCAAATAATAATAATAGTAATAACCTTGAACAGAGGCTAGAGAGATGGCTTAGCAGTTAAGGCGCTCCTCTGTGAAGCCTAAGGACTCATCTTCGAGTCCATAATACCCACTGTAAGCCAGATGCACAAGATGGTGCATGCTTCTGGAGTTTATATGCAGTGGCTGGAGGCCCTGACATGCTCATGCAATCTGCCTCTTCCTCTCTCAAATAAATAAATCCAGGATATAAGACTGTAAAGCCAGCACCCTGTTCTTTGAAAACCATAGCAATGCCTTGAATTTTGATCATACAACCACCACTTCTAACAGAGATCACTCATGGGGACACGTACAGGTCTGAATCATGTTCCCATGTCCAGCACGACCCCTGAGAGGTGTGGCATCGAGCCCCTTTTAGAGACTGCCTCTTCCAGAGATTTGTACAGGATAAGCCACGATAAAGCAAGTGCCCACCCCGAAGAGGAAAAACAAAAACAAAACAAAAACTCAACATTAGGGAAAAGAGAAACAGTGTCAAAGAGAACTTTTGTCTTGGGAATGACTAAGGGCTGATGTACTTTTATGAACTGTGTGCTCAAGATTGTGGTCTTCCAAGCAGCACGCACAGGGTTCTGCCCACACTGTGCTAAGCCAGGGCCTGCAGTGGATTTAGAAAAGTGTTGCCAGTAAAGTCGGTCCCACAGTGGATGATAAAACTCTCTCAAAGGGCTCAAGGCTCATTCTCACCTGGGCATGGTATTTTGTGCCTGTGTTACCAGCACTTGGAAGGCTGAAGCAGGGGCGTCATATGTTTTGAGACCAGCTTGGGTTTCACAGTGAGACTTTGTGTCAACCTCCTCCCCACATTAAAAACATCATTCTAGCCGGGCGTGGTGGCGCACGCCTTTAATCCCAGTACTCGGGAGGCAGAGGTAGGATCGCCATGAGTTCAAGGCCACCCTGAGATGACAGAGTTAATTCCAGGTCAGCCTGGACCAGAGTGAGACCCTACCTCAAAAAACCAAAAAAATAAATAAATAAATAAATAAAAATAAAATAAAAACATCATTCTCTCAGGAGAGTGGATTAAGAAATCCTTAGGGGAAGCCAGGCATGGTGGTGCATGCACTAGGGAGGCAGAGGTAGGAGGGTAGATGTGAGTTTGAAGCCAGCTTAGGACTACAGAATAAGCGCAAGGTCAGCCCTGGCTAGAGTGAGACTCTACCTCAAAAAAACAAAAACCTTAGTGGGGTTGGAGAGATGGCTCAGCAGTTAAAGGAACTTGCTTGAAAAACCCAATGGCTGGGTTCTATTGCCCAGCACCAATGTAAAACCAGATACACAAAGAGGAGAATGTGTTTGGAGTTCATTTTTAGTGGCAGGAGCACCTAGCACACCTATGTTCTCTTTTTCTACTTGCAAAATAAATAAGCAATAAAAACATTTAAAAAAACAAGCCAGGCGTGGTGGTGCACGCCTTTAATCCCAGCACTCGGCAGGCAGAGGTAGGAGGATCACCATGAGTTCAAGGCCACCCTGAGACTGCATAGTGAATTCCAGGTCAGCCTGAGCTAAAGTGAGACCCTACCTCGAAAAACAAACAAACAAAACAAGAAACAAGAAATCTTTAGGAAGATGGTGCCTTCTTTTCCTCAAAACCCTGACCACTACTTCCTGGTTAACATCACCTCATTCCACCACCACCCATCTTTTCTCTACGTCTCTCTTCACCAGCAAATAAAAGAGCACAGCACAACTGCAAATAATAAGAGCGGACAAGCTGGCTCAGTGGGTAAAGTGCCTGCTGTGCAACACAGGGACCTGAGTTTGGATCCCCAGTAGCCACACAGAAGCCAGGCATGGCAATGCCTGCCTGCATCACAGTGCTGGGGAGGCAGAGTCAGGAGAATCCCTGGGGCTCACTGGGGAGCTAGGGTACTGAATCAGTGAGTTCTAAGTCCAACAAAACCCTGGCTCAAAAAATAAGGTGGGGGCTGGAGAGATGGCTTAGTGGTCAAGGCACATGTTTGTGAAGCCTAAGGTCCCTGGTTCGATTCTCCAGGTCCCACATAAGTCAGATGCACATGGTAGCGCATGCATCTGGAGTTCGTTTGTAGTGGCTAGAGGCCCTGGCACACCCATTCTCACTCCCTCTCTCCCCACCCCTCTGTCTCTAATAAATAAATAAATAAAAATAAAATTTTTTAAAAAAAACAATAAGGTGGAAGGCTGGGCGTGGTGGCACACACCTTTAATCCCAGCAGGGCGTGGTGTGCTCTTTTAATCCCAGCACTTGGGAGGCAAAGGTGGGAGGATCACCATGAGTTCCAGGCTACCCTGAGACTACACAGTGAATTCCAGGTCAGCCTGAGCTAAAGTGAGACCCAACCTTGAAAAAACAAACAAACAAACCAAATAATAATAATAAAATAAGGTATAGAGCTACACAGGAGGACCACAAACAACAATCCCTGGCCTACACACACACATGCACCCATACACAAACATGCATGCACAGCACACACATACACCCCCCCCAAAAAAAAGAGAGAGAAAGAGACTCTGAACAACAACAAAAAACCCACAGAGCCAGGCATAGTGTCGCACGCCTTTAATCCCAGCACTCAGGAGGCAGAAGTGGGAGGATCACCGTGAGTTCGAGGCCTCCCTGAGACTCAATAGTGAATTCCAGGTCAGCCTGGGTTACTAGAGTGAGACCCTACCTTGGAAAAAAAAACACACACACACACACAGAAGGGCTGGAGAGATGGCTCAATGGTTAAAGGCACTTGCTTGCAAAGCCTGATGGTCCAGGTATGATTCCCCAGTACCCACATAAAACCAGATGCACAAAGTGGCACATGTGTCTCGAGTTCATTTACAGTGGAAAGAGGCCTTGGCACATCTATTCTCTATTTTTCTCTCTGTTTGCAAATAAATAGCTCATAAAAATATTTTTTTAAACACATAGGAAATGGGGGGGGGGCGGAGCAAAGCTCCCTGAAGCTTATATGCCTCACTGCCTAACTCCTGGGACATGTGGTGAAAAGTGAAATGATGTGGACATTGGAGACACAGGGAATGGAGACATAGCAAACTGTTTTCCTTCCAAAAGTAGTTACAGAAATGACTCATTTCCCGTAAGTTTACAATTATTCTAAGAAAAAGAAGAACCTGTGGTGCCTTATAGGGACAGTATGGCCGTCTCATTGCTGATACAGGAGGCTGAGGGCTGTCATATGACTGCACAAGCACAAACAAGAAGGACACGATTCATCCTACTCCAGGGTTCACAAGAGACTTTCCCTGGTAAACAACGGAGGAGCCTTTATAGGTGCACCTGAGCAGCACAGGCCTAACGGGAACGAACGCCTTGGAGTGAGGAGTTCCCTCCAGCTGTTCTCAGAGATGATTTCAACACCCATGGTGTCCATCACACTATGACTAGTGTATGATGCCAGCAGAAACACAGCAGCCTTCAAGGCAGGTTAAGTTTTAGAAAGAAGGCTCTGGCTACCCAGGGAAGTGTTGTGTTGCTTTCCCCTATGGTACCTGGTAGCAAGCAGCATGAGTCAATCATCTGCTTATTCAGACGACTATCTTTGAGCTACTCATCCAGTCAAGTGAGCAAAGGGGGGAGGCTATGATGCAACAACCACAACCAACTGGGTATTACACAGAGAAGATAAACTGAGTGTGTGGGGGAGTGAGGGATAACAGACTCAAGACTGAGAGAAATCAATCATTTTAACTGTCCTAATTGCAGACTCTACCAAAGTGCAATTGAAAGGCTTCATGTTTCACTGCCTCTTTCACCATCCAAGACCATAAAAGTTGTGCAATTTAAAAGTCAGCTGCAGACCCAAGAAGTTTCAGACTGCTGAGATGAGCAAAATCCCCAAGTCAACAGCTGTCAGCCACCGTCCACTTGAATGGCAGCTCTGTATGCAAGTGGTGAGTGCCCCGAGGTGAATATTATGACGAGTTGGCAAGTCAGTTATGCCTGGTTTGACACCTAACCAGGGAATTGACTTGACTCACATTCGGAGCCAAGACTGCAAAAACCTGACTGCTGCTACTGCTACGTGGCACGCCTGTCCTGTTTACACCAGGGTCCATTTAAACCAAGGCAGTCATTAGTGCAATCCCCCCAGGATGCAGTAGGCTTGTCTAGAAGCCAACCACACTTCAGTGAGCAAAAACAGATCCCCAAGGTAAACTTACATAGGGAGAGTAGAGCTCTCCGGTCTCTGTGATTTCTCCCGCCATCTCCAAAGAGTGAGGCTGGGTGGGCAGCCGAGGTTCCTTCTGTGCAGGGCCAGCGGCTGCTGCAGCTCTCTAAGACAAGAGAGTAACTTCAGCTTTCTGATGGTCAGAGAAGAGGGGGGGGGGGGACAAGGGCAGCAGTCTGATTTCTTGCTTCCAATTCTTTTTTTATCACAGACACCCGGGTTTCAGTATCTGTCACAAGGTAGCCTGCTGAGAAGGGTCTCCCTGGGACAACAGAAATCCGGACACTATCTCTAACTTTTGCTTTGCAAGACACTATTTTGTGTATGAATTCTGCTTGGACACCAAACCACTGTCACTCACCCCAAAGCCTCCTTTTATCCTAAGGTGCTCATGCCCATTCGAATCCAGGATATGTAAGCTCACTACCACGCTGGGCAGTTTACAGAACTGTCTGCCTCTGAGCCTACTGCAGGGGCCAGTTTTCCTAGATCACCCCTCCACTCCAACTCCTTGCTCCAAAGCCTCTTTTCAGTGGGGCCCCTCACCCGCCCCCACCCCACACCTTGTTTTCTGCCCAGACTTCGGGGATCTCCACCCTCTCTTGTCTAGACTCTAGCTCCGAGTTGCTCACTCAAGTGCCCTCCCTCCTGGAGGAACCCCAAATGCCGCACCCATCTCCATCCCACTGCTCCCCTCCAGCCCGGCCCGGACACCTTGCAGCGCAGCAAGCGTCGCCCACCGAGTCCCGATCCTCTGGCAGCTGCCGGCACCAGCGGCCCCTCACCAGCGTCCACAGCGCGCGTGCGCCGGAAGGCCAGGCTCGCTTTCCCGGCGAGCGCCTCGGGCGGGGCGCAGCGCGCTGATTGGGCGCCTCGAGGGGGCGGGGCCGGGACTGGGCCTGGCGGGCTGCCGTCTGCGTGGCGGAAGTGGGGGGGGGGCGCATCCCCGCGCATGCGGGAAGGGAGGCCGCGGGCCGGGCGAGGCAAGCGTGGCTGTTTGGGAGAGGCGGCTCACGCGTGGTATTGAGGACGCCTTCCTCGGCGGGGGATGGGTGTGAGCGTGGCAGTTTGTGGACCCCTGGTGGTTTGGAGCGTCGTGGAGGGGAACCTGATTGTGCCACGCAAAGTGGGGAGAGGCTGCGAACTTGGATTGGGCTGGGAGCCCAGGCCCGGGGGCGGGGAACGGGGAAGGGCCAGTGCTCCGTGGCCCTGACACTGGAGGAAACGGTTGGAAATAGATTTGAGGCCGGCCTAAGAAGTTGATTCTGGGCTGGACTCCCTTGGATTGGAGCAAATGATGGACACCTTGATTACTTGGTGCTTGGGTTTGATGGCCCGAAGTTCTCAGAGGCGGAAGGGACAGGCCCCAAACCTGGCCCCTGAGATAAAGGCCAAGGATTGCTTAGTTAACTGTTGACCGGCTTGGTTCTCATTTTATTTTATTTTATGTATTTATTTTTTTGGACAACTTCCATGATCCCATGGTAATTCCCTCCCTCCCCCCACTTTCCCCTTTGAAACTCCACTCTTGGTTCTCTTTCTTGCAAGAGGTTTAGGAGTCGGTGTTCTCTGAAGTTTTTGGAAGAAAAAAGACGAGGCCCTTCTGTTAAGCTTAATCCCATTTCAGGAGCGGACCCTGAGTTCCTGTCCTAAGGAGAAAGAAACTCAGGGTTCTGAACTCTTGACTCTCCCCATTTGTAGGCTGCTACAATGAGGCTGAATGAGAACACCATGTTGCTGGGGAAGAAGGTGGTCCTGGTACCCTACACCTCAGAGCACGTTCCTAGGTAACTTTACCTGCTCTCTCAAAAGTAATGGCATACATATAAATAAAACTGAAGTGGAGAATTAAAACTTCTGTGGAAGAAGGTGCCCGTTCCCATTTCCTCCCTTTCACCTTTCAACTTCCTTTTTCTGTTTTTCATAAGGAATTATTTTATGTTAATTAAATGTGCAGGTATGGAAAGGAAAAATAAATTAAGGCCGGGTGTGGTGGTGCACGCCTTTAGTCTGCTGAGGTAGGAGGGTCACCTTGAGCCAACCAGGGGCTCCAAAGTAAGTCCAGGCCAGTTTGGGCTAGAGGGAGACCCTACCTTAAAAAAGCCGGGCGTGGTGGCCCATGCCCTTAATCCCAGAATTTGGGAGGTCACAGTAGGAGGATCACCATGAGTTCAAGGCAACTCTGAGACTACATACTGAATTCCAGGTCAGTGTGAGCTAGAGCAAGACTTGTGGGGGAAAAAAAAATCAATCCAAAACATTGGCTTGTCTTAAACACTTAATGGTGGCTATTCATTGTTTACTGCTTAAAAGGTCAGGAGTGGCCTGGTGTGGTGGTGCACTCCTTTAATCCCAGCACTCGGGAGGCTGAGGTGGAAGGATTGCTGTGAGTTTGAGGTCAGCCTGAAACTAATTCCAGGTCAGCCTGGGCTAGAGGGAGACCCTATCAGAAAACAAAACAAAAAAGATGGGAGTGAATCACAGACTCCTGTGCGGTCAGTTGACAAATGTCAGGTAGATTGGGAAATTGGTGGTACAGGAAGGCATCCTTACTTGTAGTTTTCCTTTTGAGGGGGAAGGGCGTCCCTTGGCATCCTGCTTTGTGGAGATGTCTAGCCCTTTTTGCTGAGGTTGACTTGCCATATACTTGCCCTCAGGAATTTGAAGAATGTTTGGCTTTATACCGCTCCTCCACACTTAACCCCTGAGCAAGGGTGGGAAACTGAGTGAATAGAACTGCCCTTTCCTGCTGCTCTTCCATGGGAGTAGTGGTCTTCCCAGTGATCACACCCCTGTCTTTGAGTCTTCTGTTAGCCCTGGGGGGCCCTCCTCCCCATCCTCCACTTGTGCTGCTTTTTGCATCTGGCTTATGTGGGTGGCTTGGGAATTGAACCTGGGGCAGACAGGCTTTGCATACAAGTGCCTTTAGCCACTGAGCTGTCTTCCCAGACCACTCTCCTTCTAAGACAGGGTCTCATATAGTTCAGGCTGGCCTTGAACTCTTTCCTTCAAACCCCCCCACCACCAGTGCTGGGCTTACAGGCCTGTGTCACCATGCCCAGCTTAATCTGTGCTTTCACTTTGTAATTGTTTTTTTATGGTGAGAGAGAATTGGTGCGCCATCTTATGTACATGTACAGCCTTTTGCGCTTGTGTCACCTTGTGTATGTGACTTACATGGGATCTGGAGAGTTGAACATGGGTCCTTAGGTTTTGCAGGCAAGCACCTTAACCGCTAGGCCACCTCTCCAGCCCAAACCTGTGCTTTTGAATCAGTTCTGCCTGTGTAAGACTATCCCTTTACCCATTCAGGTACCACGAGTGGATGAAGTCAGAGGAACTGCAGCGATTGACAGCCTCGGAACCTCTGACCCTCGAGCAGGAGTATGCAATGCAGTGCAGCTGGCGGGAAGATGAAGACAGTGAGTAGCCAGGACCCTGCTGCTGGTGGAGAGGGCTGATTCCAGAGGCAGAGTTGAGTTTCTTTCCCTTGCTCACCCCTCCTTCCCTCCACCCACCCCCGTCACAGCTGGGGCCACAAATGTGTTGTGAAAAGCTTGGAAGTTCCTGGAAACCCTTATCCTCTTGTGACGCTTGTAGTTGGTTTCTAACCCTTCTGTCCTCTTCCCTCGTCAGTCACTAGGCTTAGAAGGATTGGGATAGTAAAGCATTTTGGGTCCTAGCTGTAAAGTTAGGTTCTGCCTCCATGTACTTTGCCATAGTCTAGTCAAGGTACTGTCCTTCCTTGGGTCCTGCTTTTTGGAGAGTGTGCATAGGCAGATGCATGTCTCATTCACATGTTGTGGAGGCCAAAGGAGAATATTGAACATCCTCCTCTGTCTTCCCACCACTTTATTTCCTTCAAATAAAGCCGCTCACTGAACCTAGAGCTGTGTTTCTCATTCAGACTGACCAATGAACCCCAGTGATTCTCGTGATTCTGCCCCCTTCCCCTCCACCAGCACTGGGGTTACAGGCAATGTGTGTGGCCACACTTAGCCTTTTTTTGTTTGTTTTGTTTTTGAGGTAGGGTCTAGCCCAGGCTGACCTGGAATTCACTATGTAGTCTCAGGCTGGCCCTCCGATTTAGAGCAATCCTCCTACTTCTGCTGCCTGAGTGCTGGGATTAAAGGCATGCGTTACCACGCCCAGCTACACCTTTTAAAAAAATATTTTCTTTATTAGCAAGCAGAGGAGAGAGGTAGAATGAGCATGCCAGGTCTTCTAGCCACTGAGAACAAACTCCAGATGCATGTACCACTTTGTGCATCTGGCTTTAGCAAGTCCCTTAACCACTGAGCCTGCGGCCCAGCCCACACCTGCCTTTTTATATGGGATCAGACCCGGGTCTTCATGCTTGAGGAGCAAATGTTTTTACCTTTCCAACCATCTCCTCAGCCTTCAGGGGCCTTTCTCTTTTGAGTACAGGCCTCATAAAGAAGGCTGTTTCCCATTCCCCACCAAAGGTAGACCTGGGAAGTTCTTGGCCACTTTTCTCCTGCCAGGCTCAGAGACAATGGTATTCTGCAGTACTTTTTAATTTATTTGAGAGACAGAATATGAATATGAATGGGCTTATCAGGGCCTCCTACTGCTGCAAATGAACTCAGAAACATGTGACACTCTGTGCATCTGGCTTTATATAGGTACTGGGGAATTGAATCCATGACAGCAGGCTTTGCAAGCAAACACCTTTAACTGCTGATCCATCTCTCCAGCAGTTCTCTGGCTTGGGTGGGAACACCATCCTCATCTCTCTTTGGGGGTGGGGAATGTAGGTAGCAGCCCTGTCACCTCACTTCTTCCCCTGCAGAGTGCACCTTCATTGTGCTGGATGCAGAGAAGTGCCGGGCCCAGCCCTGCCCCACTGAAGAAAGCTGCATGGTGGGAGATGTGAATCTCTTCCTCACCGATCTAGAAGACCCCTCCTTAGGGGAGATTGAGGTCATGATTGCAGGTTTGTCTCACCTAGCTCGGCCTTCCTCTCTGTGGCCCTCAGGTTGGCTGAACTGGAACTTCAGAGAGCTGAGCAGGGCCCCAAGAGTAGCTCTGTCCTCTGTTGTCAGCCTCTGTTCCTGGCTGGACAGCCGGCTCTCCTGACCCCCATGCCCAACCTGGTGGCTAACTCCTGGGCTCATCAGTTGGTTTGAAGTTAAACCTTAATTTAAAAAAAAAAAAAAAAAAAATATATATATATATATATATATATTTTAAGGATTCATTTTTTATTTAAGAGGGGGAGAGAGTGAGAATGGGTGCACCAGGGCCTCTAGGCACTGCACACGAACTCCACAAATGCATGAAACACCTTGTGCATCTGGCTTACGTGGCACCTGGAGAATTGAACCTGGGTTCTTAGGCTTCGCAAGCACATGCCTTAACCACTAAGCCATCTCTCCAGCCCTAAACTTTTTTTTTCTAAAAATATTTCTTAAAATTTATTTGTTATTTGGAAGAGAGGGAGAGAGAGAACGAGAATAAGGACAAACCAGTGCCTCTGGTAAACAAACTCCAGACACTTGTGCCACTTTGTGTGTCTGGCTTTTTTTTGTGAGCACCAGGAAGTTGAACCCAAGCCGTTGCGTTTTGCAAGCAAACACCTTTAACCGCTTAGCCATTTCTCCAGCCCTTAACCTTTAATTTTGAAGTCTTCACAGTCCATTGTTCTCCCTCCTAAAGGGGGTGAGGCTCCAAAAAAATAAGTCTCTGAGTACCCTGCCACACTTTTGGGGGAGTCCCTCCCGTTTTTGCATCCTTGGTTCTTATCTTCCTACAGAGACCCCCACCCACCCTTGCATTGTACTGAGGTGGAGGGGATGGGAGAACAGATGTCTGTGTTGCACGCCGGGTGCCTCGGGCACATTCACTCCTGTGTGCCTCTTCCTCACACGCTGATGGCTAACAGTAGCTCCACCCTTAGTTGTGAAGACTCAGTGAACTGGTGCCTGTCAGGTGCCAACACAAGAGCCTGGTCTCTTGTGCCAGCCCGTGTGTGCTCTCTCCTAGAGCCCAGCTGCAGGGGCCAGGGCTTTGGCACCGAGGCTGCTCTCCTGATGATGTCCTATGGTAAGACAGTCTGAGTAGATGCTGCGCAGAAGTGGCCAGGCCTGAGGGTGGGGGTAGTCTCTGCTGCAACCTAGGGCGAGTGGGGTGGAGGTGGAAGGGGCTGCATCCTGTTCTTTGCCCTTCTCTCTGATATCTCTGGAGGAGTGACCAAGCTAGGTCTTACCAAGTTTGAGGCTAAAATTGGGCAAGAAAATGAACCCAGCATCCGAATGTTCCAGAAGCTTCACTTTAAGCCGGTAAGGGCGCTGATGGGCAGGCCTTGATCTGGGTGGTGCTGGAACTGAGGGCTGTAACTTAGTGGGCCTGCTCTTCTGGCTTGCCTAGGTGGCTGTGAGCAGCATCTTCCAGGAGGTGACACTCACCCTGGCCGTGAGTGAGCCGGAGCGGCAGTGGCTTCTGGAGCAGACCAGCCACGTGGAAGAGAAGCCCTATAGAGATGAGCTGGCAGAGTCCCTCTGACAGCCGCCTCTGTGTGGGCAGGGAATAAACTATGGTGCCTTCAGTCTCATTTCAGGCTAGGAGTCACTTTTTGAGGCTCTCCTGAGCGTGCTTTGGTTTCCCCTGACTGGCAGTGGCCAAACAGACTCCTCAGTCATAAGTGGACTAGGGCTCCACTGGAGTGTATGGCAGGAGCCCATCAAGGAAGGTCAGGGTGGAGGTGGGAGCTCAAAGGGCCTGGAGAACCAGTGGTCACGGGCAGCCTTTCTGGGGCTGTCCTGGCTGAGTCAAGCATGTGTCTGGCCAGCTTCCCTTTTTTGCTCATTTGGCTTACTGGGTAGAAAAGCGACCAGAAGCCCAGCTTCACCACAGTCCTTATGGCAGGAGTGGCCCAGTCCTCTGTTGTCAGCAGACCAGTGTGACTTGAGATGTGACTTGGAGTAACCCAGCTCCTCTGCCTATGACCTGGCTGCTGCTTTGTACTTTGGAGCCTGGCAGCCATGAAGGCAAAGCAGTGAGTTCTGGATGCAGCGCCTCCTAACTGGGGAACCACTGTCAAAGAAACTTGGCGTCTGCTGCTGGGGGACCGAAGCAGAGGCCACTGAGTACTGGACTTACCCTCTGCCTAGTCAGCTCCTTACCTTTTCTGGGGCAGTTGTGCCCAGCCTGGCCATGAGGGGGCAACAGAGGCACAGTTTGGGATGGCCAAGCCTTCGAATACTGAGCTGTGTGGTCTTCCCTCCCCAGGGAGACACCCTTTGCTGCCTGTTCCTCATGTCTTACCTGAGGTAACCAAAAGACCAGGGTTGTTTTCAGAACAGCTATTGAAAGCTAGAAGGACATTTGTAAGGGGGAAAGAGCTCCAGATGAGCTGAGGCCTCCTAGCCCTCCATACTGTGGGGAAAAATCTAGAATCTAAAATGCTAAGCCAGGTGTAGTGGCTCTTGTACACTTGAGAGTCTGATGTAGGAGGAGCACTGTAAGTTTGAGGTCAGCCTGGGCTAGAGTGAGACTTAACTTATAGCTTCAAAAAATAAAACACCTGAATGAGAACCGAAAGGTTTGTCATGACTCCCTTTGTACTCCGTTCCAGCTCCTTAGCCAGGAGTTGCCATCCCTGGCTCCAGCTCAGAGTCAAAGGTCCCCTAGGGCTTCTCCACCCAGGGGAAAGGCTCATCCAAGTCCTGTGGAACAATCTTAAATCCTTAGAGGCCTGCTCCACCTGTGTGGGGTGGCCTCCATCAGGGGTCAAAGGGTAGAGTCAAGGGTGGGGTGAGGCAGGTCAGGCCCAGCTGAGCAGGCACCGGATGATGGATGTTGTGATAAGGGCTCTGGTGGCTCCTTTTAAGCCTGGTGGAATCCAAACCTTAATGAGCTGAGATGGCCAGATAGTGACTGGCCCTTCTCTCACCCCTAGGGGCTCCATGGATACCCTCCCCTGATCCACCACTGTCTTTCCTTGTTCTGCAGTCCAGGAAGTTTTCTCCTGCTGTCCCTGTAGGTCAGGTGAGTGGCAAGTAGCCTTGGGGCTCGAGGGTCTTTGGCAGACCTCCAGGATGGGAGTCCCATGTGTCAGAGGTCCAAGGGAGCTGGGCCTCTTGGGGAGGAGCAGTGCATCTCACCCTTGCAAAGTCCCTCCTTCCATGCCACCTTGTCAGTGTGTCTTGGGGCTCAGTGCTGGACGCTGCCCTCCAATAGGGCCAGTGGGCAGATAGGGAGAATATCTGGTGCCAGCTCAGCTTTTGGAAATCTTGCACTTGCACCCCCTTCCCCCCCAGTACACAGGAACAAGCCCGATCTTCCCTCTCTGAACCCAGTTCCATTCTAGGGTTCATGCTTACGGTGTTCCCAAATGAGGAGCCTTAGAGCCCTCTGGCCATGCGTGCGCAGACAGACCTCCACCATCCCATAGGTGTCCCTAGTGCACAGGCTCGGTTTGGGGCTGCAGGACCCCACTCCCCACAGGGGTCCCAGGCAGCTGAAGCCATTTGGGCTTGGGGCTGCAGGGAGCCCTCGATGGCCTCCTGGAGTACTCCACCCCCTCGCCCAAAGGCTGGCTCCCTGAGAACGCCATTGCCACTCTGCATCTGGCTTTCCATGGGCACTGCAGATCTGAACTGAGGCCTGCAAGCAAACTGCTCTGATCCTTGAGCTGTCTCCCCAGCCCCGAGGGAATATATGAAGGAGGGTAGAGGGAGAGCTCTAAAGCAAGACACAGGGGCTGGAGAGATGGCTTAGGGGTTAAGCGCTTGCCTGTGAAGCCTAAGGACTCTATTCCCCAGGACCCACGTTAGCCAGATGCACAAGGGGACGCACGCGTCTGGAATTCATTAACAGTGGCTGGAAGCCCTGGCACGCCCATTCTCTCTCTCTGGTCTCTTTCTCTGTCACACTCAAATAAATAAGTAATGAGCAACAAAAAAAGGGAAGACACAGAGGCTAGTTTGGAGAAACCAATGAATTTCTGAAGGTGTTTCTTTACAGTGGTGGTGCCTGGCTCAGGACTGGCGGAGCAGCCAGGCCCTCCCCATGCTGCTTGGGTATCTCAGGGTGGTGGGAGCAGAAACAAACATTTAAGGCTGAGGCCACTGCCATGCCCTGGGTGCAACAATGAGGAAAATCAAGAGAATCACAGATATAAGAATCCCTCTAATTAAAAAAAAAAAAAATCAAGTGAACCAAAGATGGCCAAGTCACGGCTCCAGAAGGCTGGGCAGCTGGGCACCACGAGTGGGGCTGCTGCAGTCGCTCCTGGTCAGCCCATAGTGGGCTGAGGGAAGGCGACTGTGCCACGCCCGCGATCCTTGCTTGTGCAGGTCCTAGTGGCATCCCAGGCACGGTGTCAAGGGAACACTTGGCAGGATGAAGTCCTCAGGGACGAGTGGGGATCAGTCTGGTTTTTGACTGGGAGAGGAACAGTTTCTAGAAAAAAAAGAGATTCATCACGGAGGGAGACTTGGTGCTGATTTGGAACGTCGATTGGCGGGCTGCTGGGAAGGAAGGGAGCTAGGGTGCAGGGCGGCTGGGTGCTCAGAGGTTGCTAAAGAGTTCGTTTTTCTTGCTCCAGTCCATCTGCGGGGCTCGCTTGCTGCTGCGCTTTTGGTGAGCCCTCTCTTTTGCCACAGCCAGGGAGATGTTGAAGTCCAAAATGGGGTCAGAAGAGGAGGAGGTAGATGAGGGCTCTGTGGAATCCTGTCTTTTGGGGCTATCTTGGGAATTTAGCTGAAAAGGAAAGAGATTGTAGTGAGGACTTCACACCCTCCCTCTGGGGTTCCCTGGTCCTCAGCCTGAGTGAGGTGGATGCCTTGGGGCAATGCCCAGAGAAGCCAGGTCACAAGAACAGAATGGGCCTGAGCATGTGACCTCCAAGGCATGCTGGTGTGCCAGGAACCAGAGTGGCCTGGGAATCGGCTTCCTGTAATAGTCACCAACCCCCACTGGGCCAGCCTACCTCCTCACTAGTATCGCTGGAGGCAGATCTTGCCAGGGCTGGCCTGGGGCTCTCTGAAGCTGCCTCCACCAGGGCTTCACGACTGTTCTCCTGGCACAAAGATGAGGAGGGGTGTTGGGTGTTAGAGGATGGGATAGGAAACCCTGATCGGGGAAAAGGGATCTCAGAAGGGAGGCTCAGGCTGTCCACCACTCCAATTTCAGATTTACGCTTCTACACTCCTTAAAGGATCCGGAGCCGCCTGGTTCCACCTACCACCTAGGAAGGGTGGGGCCAGCTGACTCACTCTCATCCCAACACAACTTTTAGACAGTGACTCACATTTTGGACCAGGAACCCAAGAAGGGTTTCTTGGTATATAGGTACACCAGAACTCTCCCTGGTTGGCGTGGGGAACATATGTGGCATTTGAATCTCCTGCAGCCCTTTCCAGACTAAGTGCAAAGCAACCAAGCAGGGTCTTGAAGGACTCAGGTAGGTGGAGAATTCTAGAATCATGGAGGGGGGACAGGCTTAGATCCTGGTGGAAGGACCTTGTCTTCACTAAGACTGTGAGCTGGAAGACTTCAAGCAGACCGTGTGGACTCCTGGCTGTATGGCCCAATTCTGAGACAGCCCACTCCAGAGTGAAGGCGTTGGCTGGGCTGTCAGTTTGGCACCCGGCCCCTTCCTGGGTCTTTCCATGGCTTTGGCTGGCTCCCAACCTCACCCCCTTCCCTTCAGTCCAGGGAGGAGGGGCTTTGTTCTTCCAACCCAGACTGGAAGTAGCAGGGCCTGCTGCATGGCCAGACACTGAGGCTCTGTTCTTGGGAGGAAGAATGGCCTCTTCTGTATGGTGGGAGTTGGAGGTGGGGACTGTCACCCAGGATGGCGGGCTGTAGAGGGGCCTAGCCAGGCCTCTCCCAAGTGACTGCCTTGACCCGGGCTGGGGTACTCTGGCAGTCCTCAGTATTCGAGCTCAGAAAGAAGCTAGAACAGGGGCTGGAGAGATGGCTTAGCAATTAAGGTGCTTGCTTGCAAAGCCTAAGGACCCAGGTTTTATTACCCAGGTCCCATGTAAACCAGACACACATGGTAGCACATGTGTCTGGAGTTCACTTGTAGTGACTAGAGACCCTGGTGTGCCCATTCTCTCTAATAAATAAAATATTTTAAAAAATAAGCTAGAACTGGGCCCTGACATGTTAGCCTGAGCCAGGCTTCCAACCATCCTTTCCCCCATCCCCACACCAGAGAAGCACGGAGGGGACACTTACCTTCTGTATCTCCCCGTTGGTGACAGGCTCAGGCAAGGGGCCTAGGGGAAGAAGACAGCACTTCCTCAGACCTCACCCTCAAGGCCAGCGGTTAACAACTTTTTTTGATTGCAACTACGTACATCTGACATTCTGACGACTCAGCACACACAAAACTTGTATCACAACAATTCCAGAAAATACCTACCCTTGCTTCGGTGCAATGCTTTGGTATCTTCGATTAAATTTTATCTTAAAGTCATACTGGTCTCATTAGGCAAACTTGGGAAAAGTCTTTTAGGTGCTCACACCTGGGGGTTGCTGTCCTACAATATATATGACAGCTTCCCATAACAATGAGTTATTTTGAGCAGTTCTGGGGATCAAACACAGGCAAGTTAGGCAGGTAACTGTGCCACTGAGCCACAACCCCAGCCCTAAAATTATCTGACCCACAGTGTCAAGTTGTCAGGCTTGCCAACAAGTTAAACTCTGCCTTAACAACACGTATCCTTTGGGGTTCTAGATCCTTGTCCAGATGACCCTACATTGAAAAGGCTTTTAAAATTGTAATGGACCAACTGAAAGTTTTCATTAGTATAAAATATGCTTATAAAACAAAGCATTTAAAATATACAAAAATATGAGGATGAAACAAACAAACAAACAAAAAAATGAGCTGGTCTCTACCAAGATGATCTCAGTAGCCACTGATGGGTATGAACTGTTTGAAAATCATCACCCTAAAGCTGGGTGTGGTGGCTCTCACCTGCAATCCTAGTGCTTTGGAGGCTGAGGCAAGGGACTTGCTCTGAGTTTGAGGCCAGCCTAGACTATAGAGCAAGCCAAGCAAACAAAAGACAGACAAATCAGACACTCAGGAGGCAGAAGTAGGAAGACTGTTGTGAGTTTGAAGGCAGCCTGAGACTCTGAGCTAGAGTGAGACCCTACTTTAAAAACAAACAAACAAACAAAATGTAGTTGGGCTGAAGTTCTAGGGTCATCCATTAAAAACAGACCCAGACCCCTAGGGCAGGCTTGGGCCTCATTGTTTTTCACATCCATCTCTGGTCCTAACTTGAGGCTACAAAGCTCAGGCTGTAGCTGGTACCTACTGCTCTTCAGAGGAAATGATCCTAACCTCCATCTGAAACCTGAAGTAAGGGGACAAGAAGGCTCAACGACAGTGTCCTGGATAATGGCAGGAAAGATAAGAGGGACAGGACATGTTCCACCTCCAGAGACTAGTCCACATGGGTGAGGGTTCTTCTGAACTCTTGGATTTTAGTTTATATGCATTTCCCCTTGGACCCTTTGGCCTAGTCCAGAGTACAGCCAGGCCAACCTGACCCACCTTTTAGTCACTGTTGGCATACCTAGCCTTCCCCTGGCTATGGGACAGACTTCTGGGACACTCACTGTCCCCCTTCCTCAGGCTTCTTTCAGCAGATCTTGTCTGGCTAGAGACCAGAGGAGACCCACAGGAGAGGGAGATCTCCTAGGTGGAGTTGTGAACAAGCGTGCTGAAGGAGGCAGGGGTTACCCTTACCCCTGATAGTTGTTGGGACTCGGAACTACCACCTCTTCTAGGAGTCCTGGGGACAACAGGGACTCTGGATGAGACCAGATAGGTGGGCCTGCCCTACAGTGCCCTTCCTGCTGAGGACCTGAATTATGTGGTCCCCCTCCTACAAATACAATCCTGCTCCATGGGGAGGCTCCACCCACCTCAGAGTCTAAGAGGTTTCACTTTCAGCATGATGGGATGCCCCTCCTAGGCCATCTCCCCAAGGAGAAAGTCCAGCCTAGAGAGCAGAGGCTGTTTAACCCCTCCTGCTTGGTATAGCCGCCCTGCCTCCTTTGGCTTAAGCAGGGGGAGGTGCCAGGCTTGGCAGGGTAAGGGTTGGGGAAGGCAGAGGCCCAGGGACTGAAGGGGGACCCACAGCTCTCCAGAGCCAGCCTGAGTTTCCAAGACAACCTGAGGGGGGGAGGGGCACTGGGGCCCCTGTCACTGGACTCTGATCTGCCCAGTTAAGGAGGAGAGACAGCTCCAGAATTAACCCTTTCCTCACAGACGCACTAAGAACTGGCTGGACCAAGGGAGGAGAGGCTCAGGCTACCCACTGGTGCTGCAGTTACAGCTGGGTACCGGAAACTCCATCCCACCTCTCACGGCAGCTGACACACGCCACCTCAGGCATCTGTGGTCCAGCCTTACTTCCACTCCTCACCATGCCATGCTGCTGGGCCTCCCCTTAGGGAGAGGCAGGAAAGAACAAGCCAAGAGGCCACACCTCCCCAAAGCCTTAAGCACTGGCCACACCCATGGCTTGCAGGCCCCAAATGAGGACCCCACTCACCATACAGGTGCTCCTGAGATGGGATCACTTTGCACTTCTTGAAGAACTCGTCTGTCTCCTGGTCCACCACCAGCAGCTTGGCCTCGTCTCCTCCAGCCTTGATGGCAGACACCACATCCCCATGCTGCCTGCCCTCCATACAGACGCCATTGACCTGTGGGGCAAGGTGGGGTCAGGGGTTACCGACACAGCATGTCCCACCTGGGGATATGGTGCTTCCTCGTCTGGAAAGTCCTGAATCTAGCCAGTCCTTCACTTGACAGTCAGCTGGGAGGCAGGGCACGTGGGAAGAGCCGGAGAAAATACCCAGAGGAGACTGCACAAACACAGCTGCCACAGAGGACGGGAGGCCTGGGCTGGGCTCTCCCGACCTCCCCCTCTGGGCCTTGGTTTTCTCACATGTAAAATGAGAAGTCTTGGGAGAGCTGATCTCTGGCTAAGGTTCTCAGGCTGTGATTCTGGGACCAGCCCAAGCATTTAGTTCACGTTTCCTCTTTTGTGAGCAGGCCCAAGGGCACACAGTGGCTCAAGGCTGATCTCAGAAGAAGGGGTTTAGCCTCCCAGTGCCTGGTGCCAAGTACCTGGGCATCAGGAAGGCTGTGAGCGTGGCCCCTGGAAGCCATCTGGGTTTTGATGGGTGAATCATTGCTGTGGAATGTTTGTTCAGCGAAGTAGAGCCCAGGAGAGTGAGGACGGGAAATCAGTCAGTCTGTCCGTGTGTCCAAGGACACATCCTTCTTGCCCTTTGCTTTTACTATCTACCTGTGTACCTCCTCCACTGCATCCCTATGTTGGACACACTCCATGAGCAAATGAAGCAGTAGGTAACTGCCCAGTGTGCCAAACATCAGGAAGGAAGTGACTGGAAGGTTCTGAGTAGGAGACAGAGGACATCACCTCCACAATGCGGTCCTGGGCCCGGAGCCCGGAGGCCTCAGCTGGTGAGTCTGGGTCCACTGCCCGGATGAACTGGCCTGGTCGGGACTTATCACTGTGTAGGTTGAAGCCATAGCCATTGGCGCCCCTCTTCATGTTGCAGAGCCGAGGTCGGAGCTCGCGCTGTGGGGATGCAGAAAGATCTACATCATTCTAGATAATGTCCCAATTTTGCCTGCCCTGCTCTCTCACCAATCCCACTTCCCACCGAGAAGAATATGGAGAGACCCAACTTTGATTTTTTTTTTAATTTTTGAAATTTAATTTTATTTACCTGAGAGAGAGGCAGAGAGAGAAAGAATGGGCATGCCAGGGCCTTCAGCCACTGCAAACAAATTCCAGAAGCATGCTCCACCTTGTGCATCTGTCTATGTGGTTCCTGGGGAAGTGAACCTGAGTCCTTTGGCTTTGCAGGCAGGTGCCTTAACCACTAAGCCATCCCTCCAGCCCATCAACTGTGATTTTTTAAGAGAGTTTTTTTGTTATTTGCAAACAGAAGATGAGACAATATGAAGGGCTGCATAACACTGCAAACTCCAGATGCAGGTGCCACTTAGTATGTTTGGATTTACGTGGACACTGGAGAACAGAATTCAGGCCATCAGGCTTTGCAAGCAAGTGCCTTTAACCTCTGCGTCCTCTCCAGTCCCCAACTGTGACTTATTCCACACAGCAAAAGAATCTGGCCTTGGGTTTAGAAGATGTGGGTGGATACCCAACACTGTAGCAAACTGGGTAGACCTGGGCTGGACACTGTCTCTGCCTGATGCTCTTTTCCCCTTAGACAGTCTAAGGTTAATCACATGTTGTTTTTGGTCCTATTCTTTCCCAACAATGCTCATCTGGGCCTGGCTGGGAGCTTGAGGCTCGGAAGTGGGCACTCAGACACCTGGGCTTGTTCTCGGTCAGGGAGGCAGGGGCAACTGTTTACTCAAAGCAGGCTAGCATGTTTATAGTCAAGCCTTTTATCTCCCAGGGCTCCCTTCTTATCCCACTGAGTCAAAAGGGAGCTGCAGAACCTGAAACCTGGTGGCTGGTGGAACAAGAGGTCTTGAACTGGACAGGGCCATCCCTAAGGGCTCTAAGTCCAGCCAATGACAAAGGTGGCAATAGGATCCAGATATGTCGCTAATCCCAAGGAGTCAAATGGGGAGGAGGCCATGACAAGCAGCGCTTTACCTAAGTTAGTGCAGCCATGACCTAGAAAGGGGGACCTGTTACCAAGACACAAGTGGATAACCCTTGAGCTACTGACATCTCACTGAGATCACTTCTGAACATCTTCCACCCACTTAAGACATTTCCACTTTGAAGCCTCAGCCATAGGACACCCACAGAACAGACACAGGACAGACAGCTAGACAGAATACAGGTGTGAGCCTACAGAACAGAGAGCCCAAGTGCTATCCCCCTCCTAAGGCTTAGGGTGGGGCTGCTGTGTGCTGGCCACCTGGCCGAGCCTAGGTTGTCACATATCAGGCAACCAGGCTCCCCTGCTTGTGACCTAGGGCTAGCCATGTCCTCTGAGCCTCAGGCTCCTCATTTAGAATCCATGCTTACTGCCATCTGGGTTGCTGTGAAGGCCCAGTGAGATAATGACATAGTGGAAAGTAACACTCAGGAGCTGTTAAGTCCTTGTGCATACCTGGCCATTGTTACCATTGTCCTGAATACCACGGAACAGCTATGTAACACTGAGAAGTGAGATTGGGTGGGGGAGGGTGGTGTGCCAGGAACTCCACATCCTCAGCTGGGAGAGGAGAAAGCAGGAGGGGTGGAAAAGAGCAGAGGAGGATTTAAGGGCCTTTTGCCCCAACCTGTCAAAGTTGTGGATCCCACCCTTTCACTCTGGGGTGGGGCCGGAGGGAGACTTTGCCTTGCTTTAAATGCTAGAGTAGCTCTGCGAGACTGTTCAGAACGCCTGCGGAGGGTGTGGAGAGGTAGGAAGACAGGAGGGAGGATGGCAGTTGGGACTTGCCCTAATGGTCACTTACCCAAATCTTGGCTAGGGGCCCTTCACCTCAAACAACAACAAAGACCACTAAGTGAGCAGCAAAGGGTGGGTGTTCAGCACTCCTCTCCTCAGCCAATCCCGCTCTTCACCCTGCAGTGGCCCGGCCCTCCTATAGCCCCTCAGCACAGAGGTCTAGTTCCAGAAGCCAGAGAGGTGCTTCTAACCCCTCCACAAAGCTGCTAGTCCCCCCCCCCCCAACCCAATGCCTGGCCTAGGTGAGCCGGAACAGGTCTGACCAGTTGCTACCACCAGGACAGGCTCAGCTTTCGGCCTCAGCCACACAGAGCTCCCCTTGTGGCCCTTCACCCTGAGGAGGTGGCAGCAAATCTCCGCTCCAGGCCCGTTCCTCCCCATCTCCCCAAGGTCCCCTCACTCCAAAGACTTCCCACAGCAACCTGGCTGGGGTGTGTCGGCTCTGCTTGTGCGATGGGGAAATAGGCTGAGAAGCCCACTGCCTGGTATCACACGCTCCGGTCTCTTGTGCGCTTTCTACCACATGTTGGACTGGGCCTTAAGGATCCAAGTCCAAACCCAGCAGCACACTTGGAGCTAAGTCCAGTGATGGGCCACAGAAGGAACCAGAGAGAAGGGTGGCTGGTAGAGCTCTCCTCGCCATGGCTGGCAGCCTGGGAGCCACTGCAACCGCAGCCTTCCTTCCGGGAGCGGGGCTCTCTGCTTCTTGCAGCCAAAGGCTGGAGCAGGAACGCAGGGACAAAGCCTGGACTGGATGACTAGGCAGTGAGCATGTCTGGGCGAGTGTCGGCTGCAACGGGGCTGGGGGCGCGGCTTCCTGGTGGGCAGGGCTGGGCTAGGTGCTTTTGTGATGACCACCTCTGGGTCCTGTCTGTGCCGTGGGCTTCCCTCAGCACAGCAAATGTAACCTCAGTGCTCCCTGCCTAGTGACGGATGTCATCAAAGTTCACAGGCCAGCTTCACATCTTGTGGGCTCAGATACCCTTTGGCCCCTCTTCCCCGCACCGAGGCTGCTCCACTGCACTCTGGGTGATGGTTTCATGGCCTGACATGGGCAGGGTAGGAAGACTGGCAGTAAACCCCAGGCCATTCACAAACCTACGGTGCCTCTGAGCTGCTCCCTCGTTCCCAAGTCCCTGGAGGTTCCCTCCCTTCACAAAGGGTAGGATGAGGCTTCTGACACTTCCTGGGAAACCAGTCTGTCCTTCCCCACAGGAGCCATCCAGCTGTCCCCTGGAGGCTGTCACTGCAGCTGCTGAGTCAGCCCATCTTAGCCTGGGTGCAGGCCGGAGGGAGGGATCTGTGGGGCCTGTCCTGTGGCTCCCAGCCCTATACAAGAAGAAAAGACGGGAAGGTGTGAGGCATCTCATGACCGCCTCCACGCAGAGCAGAGCTTGGGTCCTGTCTCTGGGGAAAGAGGGCAATCCTATGCCATCTTGACTTGGTGTGCCCTTGTGACTTGGTGCTAACTCTAGATAGGCCTTCACCATGGTGGAGGGGCAAGGGGAAGAAGACTTCTTAGAGAACATGGCTCCAGAGGCTATGGTAGGGCCTCCCAATATGCTGAAGTGAAAGCAAGACCTTCTCAGAGGTAAACTGGAGATCAGAGGAAATGGTGGCAGAGAGAGGAACCAATGGAATGGGGGGGGGGGAGGACTCGGGAATGGACAGGCATGACAGCTTTCTCTAACAGTCCCCTGAGACGAGACCATCCTCAAGGGGCCTTCTCCCCTCCCACAGTTCTCTGGCTACTCCGTGACACCCTTCCCCTCAGCCTAGCCCCACCCTAAGCGGCCGCCCCATCACCTCCACCCACGCTCTGCAGCCCAGGGAGCGGACAGCGGGCACGGAATTTAATAGGTGCCACTAGCAGCCACCTGGAAAGCCTGGAAAGTCGATACCCTAATCCTGGTGACGTCTCTGGGGAGCAGGCCCAAGGCTGCTTCCTGCTCCTCCTTTGGGGAGGGCCCAGTGGATGGCAGGGGGAACAATGCCCCATTGGGCCCAGGCCCTCCCTGGAGGATGCCATGGTGACAGGCCCAGCAGAAACAGCCAGGCCTCTTCCAGCACTTCCCGAAGGCTAGTCAGCTCTAGGCCCAGTATGGATGGACTGGCCCAGTGGGAACGACCACCAGAACGACTAGGGAGCAACAAAGTTGACTCCCACTCCTGCGCTGCCTTTCCTCCAGCTAGGCCTGGCCTCCCGCTCTTATTTATGTAAATCAGAAGGCATCTAGCAGTCCCACCTAGGGAAAGCAGCCCCACCTGCTGAGCAGAGCAGGGAGGCCGAGCCCCCAGAGCTGGTAGCAGGTTTCCAGTAAGGGCTGCCGGCAGTGGGAGGCGGCAGCTGTGCTTTTTCCCAGGGACTCTGGGGACACATGCTTGGGCCTAGTGCTGATCTGTAAGGGAAGCCAAAGGATGATGGCTCACTGCCTAGGCATGTCATCTGGGCAGCATGGGACACTAGTGTTTAGGAAGGCTGGGAAGTGACCAGGGGCTTGGAACCCTGGACCACTTCAGCCACTGCAGAAGGTGTTCTGCTCATCCGGACCTGCTACTACTGGGTTTTGCTTCTACTGGGCCTGAGCTCTGTACCTTGAAGTCACCTTGTTCCCCACAGGACCCTTCCTTCTGTGGAGAAGAACCCTCTGTGCCAGGTTCACCCCAGACCACCACACCTAGGTTTGCCTGTGCATCCCTGAGAAGGAAGCCTCCTGCTGAGTGCCCAGGACTCTGGGGACTCAGAGAAGTGTCCTACCTGGAGGGGAAGGGTGGGCTAGGGGTGGGGGCATGGCACAGGTGGGAGGAAAGATAAGCTTATCAGGCTACGGAGCCAGCCCAGGAAGGGTCGGGATCCTGACTCTTCTATCAGGGCTGGACTGCTAGAAAGTACCCACACCCTGCTGGGGATGGGATGCCTAGAAGCTACACCTGGACCCCGGTGGGTGGCAGGAAGCTGGTTCAAACATTCCCTACCCCTCCGTGTATGGTCTGGGAATTGAACCTGTAGCCTTGTACATGCCAGATAAGCTGCCTGCCACTGAACTGCACTCCAGACGCAACTGCCCTGAGACCAGGCTGTAGTGACTCAGATTATGATGGCAGAGAATTCAGCCAGAGAGCCATGCCCCGAAACACAATCTATCCGTGTGGCCAAGGAAGGTGCACACACTCTGGAGTGGGGGGGCAATCAATGCCACTCTACATTAGAAGGGCAGAGCAGAGCTGGAGTTTTCCTGGTAAAGAGGCTACTGTTCCCACAGATCGTCACTTTTCCCCATGTCCCATTAATTCCTGGGAACTTCCTACCTTTCCTGGGGCCCCTGGGATAGGAAATTACTTTCCCATCTCCATAGGGTTCCCTGAGAAAGAAGCATCCTACCTTCAAGAGAATTATTTCCAGAAAGACTAACTCATCAGGTGCCCAAAGCTAAGAACCAGGGATTCTGCTGTCTTACTGGCAGATAAAACTCTGCCAAGTGTGACCACATGGCCTATTCACTCTAACCTCAAGCACCCAGCAGCTCCTGTGCAAAGCTCCATCTTGTCCAGAGCAAATAGCCTGCTGCCCTGGGAAAGAGCTTCCCAGCCTAATCAATCATAACCACCCTGCAACCTGAGTGCCTGTACTGTCTCTGCCCCTGGGATCGCCAGCTGGGCACTTCCACATTCACACTTGGTATCTACTGACTTGTCCAGTATTCCTGCAGGATGCTGGTGTTCCTTTTGCAGAGGTGAAAGCTAAGGCTTGCAGGGAACAAGTTACTCCTTGGGTTACAGGGCCAGGAAGTGGCAGAGCTAAGATTTAAAACACTGTGACTGAGTTGGGTGTGGTGGCGCATGCCTTTAATCTCAGCACTTGGGAGGCAGAGGCAGGAGGATCACCGTGAGTTCGAGGCCACCCTGAGACTACATAGTGAATTCTAGGTCAGCCTGGGCCAGAGTGAGACCCGACCTCAAAAAGCAAACAAAACAAACAAACAAACAAACCACTGTGTCTAACCCTAACGACTTTTTGCCTAGGCTTTAAAATGGAACCCGCTAGTAGGCAGGCCCAAGAACAGGTTGACTTTATCTGGAATTCCAATCTCTGGGTGTGCTGGACGCACAAGCAAGCCCAGGTGAGTTGGCCTGAGATGAGCTGGGGACAAAGGTTCCTTTTACAGCTATTATATATTCACTCATTAATGTGAAAATAAAAAGAAAATTTATAGAGCCACCTCCCTGCTAAAGGCCAGGAACAGTGCTAAGATAACAAGGATAACCCGTGGCTGTGTGCCCTGAGGC
Source organism: Jaculus jaculus (assembly GCF_020740685.1). NCBI lineage: Eukaryota > Metazoa > Chordata > Mammalia > Rodentia > Dipodidae > Jaculus > Jaculus jaculus. The sequence goes on from NC_059110.1 coordinate 124,219,566, forward strand.
TTCTGTGTCAGGGAGGTGGCCAGAACAGCCTGCCGGCCTGCATGTTCACAGCCCTCAAGAGCACAAGAGTCAGACCGAACTCTGCCTTGGGGATTAAGGAAAGGCTCTTGGGGGATTAGGGGTCCTGGTGCAGGAGGGGATTGAGGATTATCAGGGTGGGAAGGTTCTGGAGGCTGGCTTGCTTGAGGGGATTAAAGGACCCTCAATTTGGCAGGAGGTAAGCAAAGCAGTGGGGTAAGTGAGCCACCAGATTATGGAGGTCTACTCTACCACACTTAATGATTTAGTTCTCTCTCTCTCCATTCTTTCTTGTCTTCCTTTCTTTTTTCTTTCCTTTCCATAGGATCTCATTTTATAGCCCAGGCTGGCCTTTGCCTGGCAATCCTCCTGCCTCTGCCTCTCTGCTGGGCGTAATAAACCACCACACCTGGTTCAACACACAGCTATTGAACAGTCATCACCGAGTCCTTCTGAGAGCTGGGCTTGGCCACTGCTGCACCTGTCCAGCTGCCCTGTGGTGGGGGTGTAATCATCACGGTGAACTATTTATTACTTCAAATGCCAACAAACAACATTTACTGCCAGGTATTGAGAGACTTACACACCCTTACGTAATCCCAACAACCTGACGAAGTCACTGCCATCACCCTCAACTTACACAAGAGGAAACAGAGGCTTAGGGAGATGAAGTAACTTGGCTCCAGGTGGCCCAGCTAGCCCAGCTGAAATGGCTCAGGAGGCCTGCCCAGCCTTTACTTTGGGCCTAACTAAGCTCAAGGGTTTAGGTTTACTATTAGTAAATGGGGGGGCAGGGTAGAGGAAGGAGCCACCAAGAAAGCAGGTAGGAGACTGGAGAGATGGTTTAGCAGTTGAGGCGCTTGCCTGTGAAGCCTAAGAAACCTAGTTTGACTCCCCAGAGCCCACACAAGCCAGATGCACAAAGTGACATATGCATACAAGTGGTGCACGTATCTGCAGTTCCTCTGCAGTGGCTAAGGCTCTGGGGTGCCACTCTCTCTTTCTCGCTCTCATAAATTAAAAAAAAAAAAAAAAAAAAAAAAAAAGGGCCTGGAGAAACGACTTAACAGTTAAGGTGCTTGCTTGCAAAGCTAGAGGACCAAGGTTCAATTCCCTAGTACCCACATAAAGCCAGAGGCACAAGGTGGCACATGTGTTTGGAGTTCATTTGCAGCGCCTGGAGGCCCTAGCGCACCCGTTCATTCTCTCTCTTTCAAATAAAGATTAAAAAAAAAAAAAATTCTTTAAAAAAAAAAAGCAAGTGGGGACTGGAGAGATTTCTCAGTTGTTAAAGGTATCTGCTTGCAAAGCCTGATGGCCTGGGTTTGATTCCCCAGGGCCCATGAAAAGCCAAATGCACAAGGTGGAAAATGTGTATGAATTACTTTTGCAGCAGCAGGAAGCCTTGGCATGCCCATTCTCTCTACTCCTCTCTCCTCTCAAATAAGTAAATAAATGTCTAAAAATAAGAAAGCATGTGGGCAGGGCAAGAGGCCTGCCTCCACCTCCTTGTCTTGATGGGCTGGCATGGGTGGCCAGTGCTTCAGGCACTTATCCTCTACCTGTGTTGTCCTTGACCCAGACTGGTTCTCCTCACAAGATGCCACCAACTAACCAAATCTCCACATAGTGCCTTTGTGCTCACAACTCTTTCACACGAGAGCTGATGAGATCATCACACAGCCTCCACTTGGTAAACTAATTCCGGCTGACATGGATTGGTAAATCTCAATCGGATGCTGCAGGGATGCTTCACGGTGGTGTTGATGGGCAATTTTTGCACTATGGAGAGGGGTGGTCACCTGCAAGCTCCTCCCGCTGGAATAAGGGAACTTTCTACCGAGAGCCCGCCTAGTGTTATCTGTACATGAAGCTGAAGCACGTGGTTTGCACAGAGCTGGGCTGCAAAGGCCTGGGCATCGCAAGTACTTCCCACTAATTCTGCAATTCTGGAAAAGACAGATAGGCACGCTGCCTACTGATCCCAATTTACAGACGGAAGAATCAAGACTCAGGGAATGCCTGACTTGACCAGTGAAGGTGTCCCCAGGATGGCTCTACTCCTGGCTCCCGGCTCAAGGACTCCACACAAATTTAGGTGTCACATCAGCACCTGGCAAACCTGATTCTGTGCTCTCTGGGAGGGCAGCCCACACAGCAGAGAGCCCAAGCCCTCCTGCCTTTCACGTCTGGAAGGAGCATGTGTGCCAAGCAGCCCTCCACATTAGCCACCCCACAGCCCCCTCGGGCGCCCAGTAGCAAACCTAAAGGGCAAGGGGAGGAGTGGAACAAGGGCAACTTGGTGTTTGTGTGTGTGTGTGGGGGGGGTTTGGTTATCTGTGCCAGTGCCAAAGTCCAAAGGAAGAAAAGGAAAGGGAATGGCGAATCGATGGACTCAGCACAAAGTTCAAACCAGGTCTGCCCGGGAGCAGAGGTCGCTGGTTCCAACTCCCTGCCAGGGGGTGCTGTCCCCCACTGCTTGCCAATGCCAACTTGGCACTAGCAGGAAGTGGGAAGCTGGTGGCCCTGGCATTCCCAGCACAGAGCTCTGGCTGGACAGGGCTCCTGGTGACTCCATTTCTACCAAACCAGCTCCATCTTCCCCTACCTCCATGCTGGACAGGGCTTTTTCTCTGGCGAGAGAGAAGCCCCCGGGCTCACGAGCACCCCTGCCACATGCTGTCGCCAGGTACAGAACAGGCGCATCTTGAAGGGGCCCTGCTGCCACAGTCTGCACCCCCAGCGCTCCCTTACTTTGCTGGGTGTGGGGGGGTCCTGGAGTCACAGCACAACAGCTCCTGTTTTTCCAGCTGCCCCTCCTGCAGCTGATCCAAAATGGGACTGTTTAGGAACAAACACCAAACATGGGCAAAAAGCAATAGGCTCACTAGCAGTCTGGACACCAGCGTGAGCAGTGACAAGAGCAGGGTACGACCACCTGCAGGCCGCTGCCGGGCCTCCTGCCTGCTCCCTCCCCCCCAGCCTTCTTTCTCCTCCTCCAAGGCCCTCCCACCCCACCTCCCAGATACCAGCTAGCGCTTACTCCTCACATTCCACAGAAACATAAATCTTCCTTGGTGGCAAGACACCTCTGCACCTCCTCCCTGTACCCCACCCCCATACACTTCACCCTGAGACGCGGAGGCTTCCTCTCTTTCTTAGAAGTTACTCTAGACTTTAGGGGAAGTCCAGTCTGGAGGGGGGGGGTTAATGAGGCGGATGCGGGTAGGGCTGGAAGGACCTTCCAGGGACCCCTTGTTATTTCTCTAGCTTAAAAAATATGTATTTATCTGAGAGAAAGAAGCAAATAGAATGGGTGCGGCAGGGCCTCCACCACTGCAAAAAAAACTCCAGATGCATGAGCAACCTTGTGCATCTGGCTTTACGTGAGTGCTGGGGAATCGAACCGAGGTCCTCAGGCTTCACAGACAAGCCCCTAAGCCGCTGAGCCATCTCTCCAGCCCCTTCTAGCTTTTTGAAAAGGTGGGACGCGCACGCCTTCATCCCCAGCTTGTTACCATCCATTAAGACTGACACCTCTGGCCCTCTTCCCAACGCAGGGGCCGACGGGGGTGGGGGGCAGGCAGAAAAAGGCCCCTCGGGAAGAACGAGTTTGGAGGGGTACCAAGGGGTGGGAGCCGACAGGAAGGGGACTGAGCTCCCATGCACCGCAAAGGATCGAGGACCAAAGGTGCGGGGGTTCAGCTCCCTAGCCAGAATGGACAGGGGAATGGGACTTTGGACGCCCCCCGCCAATCCTGCCCCAGGTTAGCTGGCGGAAGCAGTCTCAGAACCGGCTGGACGTCCGCGGGGAGCCCGAGTATCTCCCGGATGGATCCCCAACTCCAAACCCGGTCCGCCTCGCACTGACCCGCTCCGCTGGGCTCTGGCCGGCTTCGCGCGGCTCCTCTTCGTGGCCAGCCTCCCCGGTCTCGGCGGCGGGCGGCGGCTCGGCCTTCCCCGGCCCTTCGTGGGCCCGCAGCAGCTCCTCCCCGACCTGGACGCCGAGCTTCTTCAGCTGCTCGTCCGTGTCGGGGTCCACCACGAGCAGGCGCACGGCGTTGTGCGCGGCGCGGATGCGGGTCACCACCTGCTGGTGGGTCTCCTTCTCCACGTTCTCGCCGTTCACCTCCACCAGCCGGTCCCCGGCCAGCAGCCCCGCCTTCTCGGCCGGAGAGCCCGGCTCCACCAGCCGGATAAACTGGCCCACCTTGCCCTTCTCCCCGTGCAGATGGAACCCGTAACCGTTCGGACCTTTCTCCAGGCAGCAGAGCCGGGGCAAGGGCGTCCCGGCCGCCGCGTCCGCGCTCATCTCACCCTGCGGAGAGGGGGGGTGGGGTAGGGGAGGAAATCAAAAGCTCCGGCGCACGAAGCGAGGTCCCGTCGGAGGCCGGGGGTGCGACCGCCCCCTGCCTTTCCCCTCCGAGCCGCGCGACCCGCGAGGGAGCGCCCCGCGCCGCAGGACCGTCGCAGGCAGCAGGTGTCCAGAGAAGCGCGGGCCCCGAGCGCACGGAAACCAGCCGACCAATCCCCGCCCCGCGCGGCGTCTGAGCGTCCCAGAAACCCGTCCTGCCCCTAGCCCCGTGGGCGGGGCCGCGCCGAGGGTGTGGACCACCGCGGACCAATCAGAAGCCGGGAGGTAGGGAGCCGCTTGGGCCGGGTGAACTACGCCAGCCAATGGCAAGGCGAGGGGGCGGAGCCTGCTCTCGGCGCGGCGCCCTACTGAGGGCGAAGAAAGAGCGCTCAGGAAGTGGAAGTGTTTGTTACCCGGTGCGGAGTTGGGTTGGCGGGGCGGGGCCCGGTTGAGTTCCAGGTACCGTGCGCCGGGTCCCCGTCCTCCGCCACCGCAGGCTGCGCCCGGGAACCCGGGTGAAGGACCCTCACGGCTTAACCGTCTGTAGCCACAACCTGTTGCAACTGCTTGGTTGGATGGGGAAAGCGACTGTTGCCCGGGAAACCGTCCCCTCCCCCTCCCCGCCGCAGTAGGTCCCCCGGCCCCTCCCCCAGGGGCCAGCAGTTGTAAGAACTGGACGGATGTCTTCCTCGGTAACACAGTAACAGTGTAACAGAGTAACTGAAACTGTAACTCTGCGACTGACTTGTTAGAATAACAAAGTTTCTACTTGGGGAGTCACTTGGCGCCTTCCCAGGACTTGCCTGTTTGGGTGCTGGCTCCGATCCCTGTTTGCGAGGTGTGAGAGCTCAGCAGAGAGCCCGAGGCTCCCTTGCAAAGCCCACCACGAAGACAGGCCAATGGCTTGGACACTGGCGTCAGCTTTTGGCTGAGGAGCTGGGGCGGGAGAGGCAGGCAGGTAATCAATCTCAGGGTACACTCCAGAGGGAAGGGAGCCCTGGCTTTTTTCAACAGAGAAAGAAATACCACTAAGGCTGTAAGATAAGCATTCCAGCTCCCTCCTGACAGCTGAGACGCTGGTCACAGGCTGGGGCGCAGTCAGTTAAGGGTTTGGGGAGCCTTTAGGGACACTGAAAAATGAGGATGAACTTTTGTTGTTGTATGTGATGGGACATGTGTGCGCGCACGTGCCTATGTATACTGTGGGTTCATGTGCTTGCATATGGAGGCCAGAGGTCGATGTCAGATATCTTCTTCTCTCTCCATCTTATTTTCTTGAGATGGGTCTTTCACTGAACGCAGAACTCATTGGTTTAGCTAGACAAGCTAGCCAGCAAGTGCCCGGAGGCTCCTCCAGCATTGGGATCACACAGGCTCACCACAACACCCAGCTTTTACAAGGGTGCTGACGATCTTAACTCAAATCTTCGGGCTTGTGAAGCAAGCACTCTACCCACTAAGCCACGAGGATGAGATGATTTTTGGCAGTCGATGACAGTTACCGTCAATATGCAGTAACAAGCCCTTGCAAATAAACATTACTCCTCCCATTGCAAATAAACGTTACTCAGCGTGCACCTTCCAAACTACCCCAGTTTAATTCTGAAAAAACACAAATGTAGGAGGCCCAGAGCGGTCTGTGTGACTAGAAGTCCTGCAGCCTGCCATGGGCCCCAGGGGAGACCCACCTAGCAAGCTCAGGCTCCTCCCTGCTCTGCCTGCAGAGGTCACGGAGAGCCTCCCTTATCAACCCAAGTAGGAATGCTGACTGCCCAGAGAGCAAGATTTCTGCCTTGAAAGCAAGGGCAGAGAAATGCGCCGCGCATACTTTCTTCTCACCTCCTCCTCCACCCATCCCGCCAGAGGCTGCAGTCAAAGCGCTCCGAGGTTGAGTCCTGCACGTCTCCAGTCCACTTGGATGGGCGTGACTAGTGGCCCCTCTCCACACCTCGGGCTCATCTTGCAGGACCTTCTTCTGCACGTGTTACATTGTTTCACCCAGAAGTGGATAACTTCCTACCCTGACACAGTAGGAAGGGTGATACAGGTAACTTTGGCCCTGGTGTGGGCCAGAGACTTTAAAGAAAAGGGCGGAGAGGAGGGGGAGCCTGGGCTGAGGAAGATGCGTGGAGGGGAAGGGGACCACTTAGTTCTGCCTCCTGTCTGCTCCAGGAACCAGGGAGTTCTCTTTATCTGGCTCTTAACTCAGTGCAGCAGAGCGCCACAGCTGCTTGAAGTGGCCGTGACACAGGACACCTGCCACAGGAACGGGAAAGAAGCACATCTTTTCCTGGCCCTGACCTGGGGTGTTTTAGGAGCCAGGCAGAGATGCAGATGAGACAGGGGCTCAAGGGGAGGGGGCTCCCCTGGGAGCTGAGGTCAGAGAAGAAGAACCAATGTTTCAGGTGCTCTGTGTGCTTGCTTGTGTGCTAGAGAAGATCAGATGCGTCTCCGGGAGGGTTAGGAGCGCCCTCGGTAGCGGAACAGACCCCTTCCAGTTTCCACACTTATCCTCCCTGTGGCTTTGTGGCTAGTTCTCAGCTGCCCCTCGGGGGAAGGGAAGGCTAGGGTCCACTCATCCTCCCCAGCTGAAGCAAAGGTGATGATGGCGTCACGACCAGCCCCCACCTCAGAAGTTCATCGGCATCCCCTAGTAATGGGCTGGACGGAGCGAGGCCCAGCCTTTTAGAACCTGGCTCCAGAAGGCAAAAGGGCCACTAGGTCTCTACTTATCTTGGTTTTCTGGGCACACTGGTGCCTTTTTTGGTAATAAGTTATGTATCAAGTGAAAATACAGGCGTTTTACCCTTCCCATGATGGTGGGAAATTGTGGGAACCACAGGGCAGGGGCTATGCACTAGGTCCCCAATGTTCCCCCCATCACCTCAGCAGCTCAGAATCAGACAGTAAGGGGGGGGCAGCTGCATCCCTGAGGGCCCCTGGGACCTCCCCTCGGTCCCTGGGAATTCACACTAAGGAGCAGCAGCTGGGACGCTTCTTCTGGGATTCCACATAGTCTCGGATCTGGAAGCTGGGCTCAGCCCCCTGACACCCTGAGCGGTATTTCAGCTCCCTGGAAAACAAGAGACGGTGGCTGGGCTGGGAGGGTAGAGGCAAGAATTCCCCGCCCCATCCATCACTGGCTTCCCAAACTGCTGCTCTGCCCTGGCTTCCTTTCTCTGCTCAGCTCTCACTTGGCAATGGCCAGAAAGGCCAACTCCACATTCATGCCGGTCTTGGCGCTGGTCTCCATGAAGGGAACTCCGTACTCCTGCTCAGGGAGAAAGTGTCTTCAGGGCCAGCTCGGGTGATTCTCACCATTCACCCCCCGCCCCCACTGGCAGTCACTTACCCTGGCTAGTGTCTCTCCATCCTCTGAGCGAATCACCCTTTCACTGCTCACATCAGCCTGTCAAGCCCATGTGGGTCACTCAGGGGAAGGAAGCCTTGACCCCAGGTGGCCCATCTCTTGCCCCAGGAGTAGGCACTTCCTGCCCTCTGCCGGCAGCCTGAGGGACTGCGAGCAGGTGTGATTGGCCTGGGGCCCGGGTTCCTACCTTGGTGGGGCTGGAAGCCTAGCTTCTGGCTGAGCCGGCTCAGGGAAGCCAGTAACCCACTGTCTTTGGCAAAGGGTGTGGTAGCACAGCATCCACTGGATGACGAGCAGTTGGGGTTAAACCCTTGGCAGTCTTAGTTCCTGACTCCTGACCCTGTTCACTATGATTTAATGGTGGCTGCCAGCTGAGTCATCCTGGATCTCCCAGGCAGCAGCTTGGGCTGTTCCCTGAAGGGGCCACTCCCAAAGCTTTAAGGTGCCAGATGGGACAAGCAGAAGCCACCAGGCATGTCCGACTCCTGCGCTGGAGACTGGGGAGTTTTCTGTTGGAAATACTTAGGTGGCTATGGGGCTGGAGTGGGGTTCATTTTGGGGCAATGGGAGAGGAGCGCTAGGGTGCATGGACCTGGCCACACAGAGCCACTCACCTTGTTGCCTAGCAACATGATCACCACATCTCTTTGGGCGTACTCATGAATCTCTGTGAGCCAGGCCTGTGGGAGAAGGGGACCCGAGTCACGCTGAGGCTGAGGCCATGCTTCTAGAGTGTCCTAAGATCATGCAAGGGACTCAGTGATCAAAAGTAACGTGAGCTGGGCATGGTGGCTTTAAGCCCTCAGGAGGCAGAGGCAGGAAGGAGCCCTGTGAGTTTGAGGCCAGCCTGAGACTACATAGTGAATTCCAGGTTAGCTTGAGCTAGAATGAGACCCTACCTCAAAAGAAAAAAAAAAAAAAGCAATGTGATTTGCCAGATGTATGACATGGGCTTGTAATCCCAGCCCTGGGGAGGCAGAGAGAGAATTGGAGGCTAGCTTGGGCTGCATAGCTAGGTCCTGTCTCAAAAACAAAATCAGAGCTAACCAATAACAAAAACGCTTGGGATGGGGCACAATGGAGAATGCCTGTCTCACTTGCACAAGGCTCTGACCTCCATTCCTAGCACAGCTGTCTTCCTCCAACAGTACTGTGACTGACTAGTGATGTCTGCCATGAGTATGAGATTGGAGGTGGCAGTATAAGTGCCACGAACTTTTCATCCTTTTGTCCCCACCTTACCCCACTGTCTGCCTGTCAGTAACCTGTCCTTGAGGTCTGGAAATACATAAGATATGTACAGTGTTGTAGCCAGAATCATGCATGTATTTATTTGTTACTGTCTGTTCTCTTAATGCTTTTGGGAGCCACTCATTCTGTCTACCTGAGTTGTAAGTTGGCCTGGATATACATGCAGAGTTGAACTTTTTCCTGTGTGCCGGTTCAGGGTGGAGCCAGGACTGATTTGAACACTGACATGAAACATACCTGTGAATCATGGGCAAAGCCATATATGTTTATATGGCATAGAGCACAATAAACAGGCTGCTTGGTCTCCATGTTTACGTGACAATCAATGCCCAGGCACAGCTGGGTACTTCTTAGAAGGTAACAGGTTCTAGGGTCCACCCATTCCCACAGAGCAGTAGCAAGGCGGCCTGCAGAGAACTGGTCCTGGCTCTTCACGGGTGGCAGACGGGGATCCTGGGAAGGGAGGACTTACCCTGATGTTGTCAAAGGAAGATCTGTTGGTGATGTCATACAGCAGAAGCAAGGCTGGAGGGGACAGAGATGACAGAGGGGCTCAGGGCAGCAGCAAGGCTGTTGCAGGGGGAAGAGGAGAGGAAGGAGCACTTACCCTGGGCATCTCGGTAGTAAGCGTGCGTCACGCTGCGGAAGCGCTCCTGTCCTGCAGTGTCCCAGATCTAGAAAGGGAGAGAGAAAATGTGAGAAGGAGGCAGGGTGCAGGGACTGATCCCGACATAACGAAAGTGCTGTCAGTGGAACGGTGTGCGGGGTGCTGTTTCCATCTGTGGGTTCTCCTGGGCTCCTGGTTCTCAGACCCACTAAGTGCTATTTCCTCTTCTCCAGCCCAGTGGTGGGGGTGCCCAGCCTCCTAGAGCAGTGAAGACCTAGGAAACTGGACCGGGACATGGAGGGAGGGGAGCCTCGGCTCAGCTGAAGGCATTTGAATTGCCATTGGTAGGAGAGAGGGTGCCTGAGAACTGCTTTTTTTTTTCTCCCCTGCCAATATCAAACAAAGAAAAGCAGTTTCCTCTCATAGGCCCCACAGGAAGTTACCCCAGGCTGAGGGCAGGGCTGCAGGCCTGTGGTTCAGGTTGAGGGAAAGAACAAGCTTCTCTCCTCCTCCCCACCCTCGCCTCTGTTCTTACCTGCAGCTTCACCCTGGCACCATCCACGGTCACCACCTTGTTCTGAAAGAGAAAAGTTCAAGAGGGTGGGGAGGGTAGGGAGGCTGCTGCCAACATCCTGCCCTGGTCCCTCTCCAGGCCCGCAGGCGGAGTGACAAGACAAGCCCCAGCGACATCTTCAGTCAGATCACCCTATGGAGGCAGTGATCCCCGTCTGCACACACCTCCGTCGGCCCTTCTTACCACGCAGCGGTGCTAGGGGAGCCTGAGAACGGGCCTGGCTCTTTGCAGGGCTCCGCAGGACCTGTGCTGGATGGAGGCTTGGTGCCTTCTGCCCCTTAGTTCCCATCTCCCAGAGCTCAGTCCTATGTCTGTCACTAAGCCTTAGAAGATGAGAAGACCTCCAGGGCCATCTTGCTTTCATCTCCCCACCGTCTTATTAATGCAGCCTCAGCATCCCACCCACTGGGAGAGGCACAGAGACGCTGCCTGGCCCTCTCACGGGAGTTAGGCCCTTCCTTCTAGGACCGACCCTGTGATGGTAGCGGCCAAAGGTCCTGCTGCAGACAGATGGAGGACTGGAGAGATGTCTTAGTGGTTAAGGCCCTTGCTTGGGGAAGCCTAAGGGCCCATGCTCAACTCTCCAGATCCCACATTAGCCAAAAGTACAAAGGCGAGGCAAGTGCAAGGTCACATGTGTCCACTAGGTGGCACAAGAGTCCAGAGTTCCATTACAGTAGCCAAGGCCTTGGCGTGCCAATTCTCCCTGTCTCTCCCCCACCTCAAAAAAAAAAAAAAAAAAAAAAAGATGGAGACCTCAGGGAAAAGGCACCCTCCTGTGAGCTGCTATCTCTGAATACAGCCAGCCCAGCCTCTCAGCCTAGTAAGATGCTATGCTTCTGGCTACTGAAGACACTGAGGCCTTACCAGAGGGGCCCAGCTCCAAGAGCCACGATCAAGGAAACTAGGATTTACACCTTGAGATGGGTCCTCCCCTCTCAGCGGGACTGCCCAGGAGTGCGGAAGAGAAAGACTCCGGCTCGCTTTTTCATATCCTGTAGATGGGCAAGGTTCTAACCCTTGCCCAGACTCCTCTGACCTGGCCCCCCCTCTGTGGTCCTGGAGTGGGCCCCAGATAGTCCTGGGAGGCAGGGTGGGCAAGGATAAGGCAGGTCCCTTTGAGCCTGAGCTAGAGAGCCCTTGCTCCCTGCTTAGAGGAGGACCCTGCAGCCACCTCACCCTGAAGTCTATGCCGACCGTGGCTATGAAGGTCCCGGACAGGAAGGCCCCATCTTTAAATTGGATCAGGAAACAGGTTTTGCCGACTCCCGAGTCTCCCAGTAGCATCACCTAGGAGATGGGGGGCAGAAGTAATTAATGGTGACTGGGGACTGCCTGCTTCCGGGATTCCAGAGAGGAATCCCTTGGAAAGAGGGTCAGAGGAGTGGGTGAGAGAGGACGGGGGAAGGAGGCAGGATGGAGGAACACCTGTCGCCAGGGACCCTACATTACCTTTGTCCTCTCCACACTCCTTGCATTAGCTTCCTATGACCCTCCTGCCCTTATCCAATGTCGTGGGAGCCAGCGTGGAACCCTTCAAACATGCTTGGTGGCCCCAGGGACTTCCATAGTCACGTGGCTGAGACTGACACAGGGCAGAGGTTATGTCCCTCTGAGGGTGTCACCCAGGTGTACACATGTGGGCGGGGCTACAGTGGAATGAGGAGGAAGCATTTTTGCCCCATGCAGGACCCCCTCCCCAGGAAGCCCATCACAACTTCATGGGTAGGACACTGTTGCTGGCACCGGTTTACTTTTAAATGAGTATGTTCTGGGGGTCAAGCATTTATCTGGACGTTTCTAATGAGGGCTCCAAAAAGGCAAGAATGAATTTGGGAAGGTTGGAATTTATACTAAGATGGAGAGTTAGTCTGAAGCGTTTCAACAGAAACCTCCCAAGTGGGACAAATGGCCACGGACTGGCACTTTGTGGGGGGAGGGGTCACTGGAGGGGCCAGGTAGGAATGGCAAAGCCCTTTCTCAATCCTGGGAGTTAGGAGTGTAGACTCAAAGCGACCGCCTGGCTAGACTGCTAACTAGGTTGGAATGATTTTTGGATGCTCTGAATTTGATAGTGGAGCCAAAGTTTTCCCGCCACAGGTGTGGGAGTACTGGCATGACCTAACTTAGTTCAGAGCTTAGGGCTGAGCAGAAGGTGTATGCGGTTGAGGTCCCGGCTTATAGTCAACCTACTGTGTGACTTTGGGGAAATTCCTTAACCTTTCCATGGCCTGTTTTCCACAGTTGGTGGGAAGGAGAAGGGATTGTTTACTTGAGGCTTTTCTAGAGTCTGTTAACATCTGGGGCCAATAAGGTTGGCATGAGTAGACCATTTAGGACTCAGCAGAGTGGAGCAGGATTAGGTACTGCCTGTCAGGAGGCCCCATACCTCCTAAGATGCTCCCAAGAGTTTTCCCATTCCACTCCCTCCGGCCAGTCCTGAACTCAGGACTGGGACAGGCTTTGGCAGCCTGAGGGTCAACTCTCCTGCAGACGCTGTTGGTCAGGGGACAGATGGAAGAGGGGGACACCTCTGTATGCCTGCACCCCTCATTGATTCCTGGGTCTCTGCCCCAGAGAGCGGGGTAGAAGAGAGGCAAGGACTGGCGTCTGTGTATTTTCCAGAGCACAGCTGCCCTGAGTGAAGGATGCAGCCCAAGTCCACCAAACACAAACAACTGCTCAGCCCTGCCACCTCCACCTCCTAGGTAAACAGCTCAGCTTGTAGGGCAAGGAGGTCAGGAGGCTCCCAACAGCCTGGGGGCTGGCCATCAAAATCCCTCCCTGCCCCTGAGGACACAGGGGCCCATTTCCTGCCACAAGCCCACACAGCTTTTTTATCTCAACGGCTTTGGGGGTGGGTGGCTGACACAGTGGCTTCCCCGAACTCTAGCTGGGGGTAGAGGCCCGAGACTCCAGTGAGAGTGAGACTTGGTGTGGAGGGAGAACCAAGGCACAGACAGAGGCGGGTGTCCTTCAAGGCCACACACACGAGCCCTCCTTGCACAGCCCTCACTCTTCTCTCTGCAGCCCTGCAAGCTTCTGGCTGGCTCAGCACATCTTGCAGAGTGCCTGGTACTTGGTGACTCCAAAGGCACAGTTGAGGGGAGAGAGACTAGTATCCATGCCTCCCCCCACTGCTTCCATAGCAGCTGGCACGCTCTTCAGAGAGCTGCCCTTACAGTTGTCCTAGAAGGGGGATGGGGTCATTGTGACTAATTCCTGTGATCTTTCTCAGCTTCTAAAAATTCCCAGGTGGGTCTGTGGGTTGGTTGTCTGCAGCCTAAGGGATGGGATGCGGGCTGTCCTACTGCAGGCTGGGAAGAAGGTGTGAGACAACGGTGCCTGGAGGAGGAGGAGGAAGGAAGGGACAGGACTTGTGGTAGGATGGGAACCTGGCGCCGGAGGTAGAAGGATTGTAGTGAGTTCAAGGCCAGCCTAGGACTAGGTGATTCCAGGTGATCCTGAGCTAAAGTGAGAACCTACCTCGTAAAAAAATAAAGGAAAGAAAGAAAGAAAGAAAGAAAGAAAGAAAGAAAGAAAGAAAGAAAGAAAGAAAGAAAGAAAGAAAAAAAGAAAGAAAGAAGGAAAGAAAGAAAGAAACTACATGACGGTTGTTTTCCAGAGAGTTTAGCTCAAAAAGGTTATTAACCATTAATTGCCCTGCAGGCAAAGGGTGTCAATCTAGGAGAGAGATGTGGGTTCCAAAGTGTGGTGGAAAAAAGAAAAAAGGTTGGGGGTCTGCAAACTGGGGAATCTCATTTCCTTCAATCTTCCTTGCCCTGTGCCCACCAAGGTCAGTCCAGATCCCTAGAGATTAAGGTGGGCCCGTGGGACTACGTCCCAGCCCCCAGCCCCAAGTGGATGGGGGAGGTGTCATTCCAATGCAGAGAGGGTTGTGGGTCAGGGAGGACCAAGGGCCCCCGGCAAAGGACATGAGGGGAAGGAAGGGTATCCCTCAGCGCGGGTTCAGGAGTCCCCAGCCCTGGGCGCAGCGCCCACCCACCTTGCCCGTGAGATCGTAGCTCGGACTGCAGGGCGAGGAGCGCTCGGGGGTCTGGGCATCCCCAGCGGCAGCGGCTCCGGCCGTGCCCGGCATGTCCCCCGGACAGTCAGAGGTGCGCGGCGGCCGACGGCTGGCGAGGGCGAGCCAGGAACCGCCCCGCCACAGGCTCCACCCACTCCTTCCTCCCCCGCCGCCAGCCCGCCTGGATCCCGACCGGCCCCCTCCCGCCGTGCCGCCGCCGCCTCCTCGACGACGCCCGACGGCTAGCAGATGGCAGTCCTGCAGGGGTGCCCGGGGCTGCGGGAGCCACAGCCGAGGGACGGGAGGGTCACCTGGGCAACGTTAGCCTGATTTAGTGCTTTTAGGGCATTGGGTCAAGTCCCCTGAGGATGCAGTCGGGGATGGGCGTGGTGGCTTTCTGGGGAGCGAGCCCGGGAGACCCTGCCCGCGGCGGAAGGTGTGGTCTCCGCGCTGGAGGACCGCTCCAGGGTTCCCGCCGGCGCCGCGCCGCGCAGCCAGCAGGCGGTGCCCGAGCCCTGGCCAGCTGGCTGCCTGCGCTTAGTTGCAGATGCCATTAGTTAAGAAGAGGTCATACTAGAATGGCGACCCTTGCTCCAATATGACTGCTTTTTTAAAAAATATATTTTATTTATTTACTTGAGAGAGAGAGAGAATGGGCACGCCAGGACCTCCAGCCATTGCAAAGGAACTCCAGACGCATGCGCCCCCTTGTGCATCTGGCTTACGTGGGTCCTGGAGAATTGAATGGGGATCCTTTGGCTTTGCAGGCAAACGCCTTAACCTCTAAGCCATCTCCCCAGCCCCCATGACTGCTGTTTTAAGAAGAGGATTGAGGGGCTGGGAATGCAGTTCAGTTGGGAGGGCGCTTGTGTAACAGGAATGAAGACCTAGGTTTGAGTCCCAGCACTGCATGAACCAGCCATGGAATGACATGTCTGCAGTTCCAGTGCCTGGGAGGTGGTGGCTGCAGGCAGATCGAAAGGTCAAGGTCATTCTTGACCCTGTTTCAAAGAGAGAGAAAGAGGTGTGAAGAGCTGGGTCAGCAGGTAAAGTGCAAACATGAGAACCTAAGTTTGCACCCTCAACTTCCACATAAAAATGCTACGATGTGGCTGGTGAGATGTCTTAGCAGTTAAGGCACTTCCCTGTGAAGCCTAAGGACCCATGTTCGATTCCCCAGTACCCATGTAAACCAGATGCATAAGGTGGCACATGTGTCTGGAGTTTGTTTGAAGTGGCTGGAGGCCCTGGCGTACCCATTCTCTCATCTGTTCCCCCCTCTCAAATAAATAAAATAAAATAAAATTTAAAAATGCTGTATATAGCAGTACATGCCTGTAATCCTAGTGACAGGGAGACAGAGTCAGGAAGATCCCTGGGGCTTTCTGGGTAGCTAATCCAGCAGACTCAGTGAACTCAGTGAATTCAGTGGGAGGCCTTGTCTCGAAAATAAACTGGAGGGGCCCAGGCATGGTGGCACACACCTTTAATCCCAGCACTTGGGAGGCAGAGGTAGGAGGATCACAGTGAGTTCAAGGCCACCCTGAGAGTACATAGTGAATTCCAGGTCAGCCTGGGCCAGAGTGAGACTCTACCTTGAAAAACCAATAAATAAATACATAAAAAATAAATAAACTGGAGGGGCCTAGAGAAGATGGTTTAGCAGTTAAGGTGCTCACCTGCAAAGTCAAAGGACCCTGGTTCGATTCCCCAGGACCCATGTAAGCCAGATGCACAAGGAGGTGCATGCAGGGCTAGAGGCCCTGGCGTGCCCATTCTTTCTCTCTCTCTCCCTACCTCTCTCTCTCAAATAAATAAATAAATAAAATAAATTAATAACTAAATAAATTGGAGGGCTGGTGAGATGGCTCAGCAACTAAAGGCCTTTGTTTGCAAGGCCTGAAGGCCCAGGTTCAATTCCCCAGTACCTATGTAGAGTGAGATACACAAAGTGGCACATGCATCTGGAATTTGTGTGAAGTAGCAGGAGATTCTGATGTTCCCCTTCTCTCTCTCTCTCAAATAAATAAATGAAATATTTGAAAATAAGAGGCCTGGAGAGATGGCTTAGCAGTTAAGGAACTTGCCTACAAAGCCAAGGGACCCAGGTTCAATTCCCCAGGACCCATATAAGCTTGATGCACAAGGTATCCCATGCATCTGGAGTTTGCAGTGGCTAGAGGCCCAGGTGCACCCATTCTCTACATATATGCTTCTTTCTCTCTCACACACAAATAAATAAATAGGGCTGGTGAGATGGCTTAGTGGTTAAGATGCTTGCCTGCAAAGTCAAAGGACCCAGGTTCAATTCCACAGTACCCATGTAAGCCAGATGCACAAGGGGGGCACATGCGTCTGGAGTTCATTTCCAGTGGTAGAGGCCCTGGCTCACACATTCCTTCTCTGTCTCTCTTCTCTCTCTCTCTGCTTGCAAATAAAATAAAATAAAAATAATAAAAATTTCTTTAAAAAACTAAGGTGGTATAGCTAGGCACAGTGGTGCACGCCTTTAATCCCAACATTTGGGAGGTAGAGTTAGGAGGATCACCATGGGTTTGAGGCCACCCTGAGACTACATAGTGAATTTCAGGTCAGCTTGGGGGGAAAAAAAAAACCAAAACAAAAATAAGGTGGTGTGGTGGTTTGAATAGATGGCCCGCAATATATTCAGTTTTTTATTTGCTTGTAGTTTGCATCTGCAGCCACCTGGTTGGAGGCAGTGTCACTGGGTGGATCTTAGGGTGTGGTGATGGGTTCCAGATTTCAATCTAACAATATGCAAAATGTGCCTAGCTGGAGTTCCTGAAGTGTGCTGTGCTGTGTGGCTTTTGGCTTTTTGGCTTGTACTTCTCTCTCTTTCTCTCTCTCTCTCTGTTTGGACCTGTGAAGGCAGGCCAGCTTCTTCTGCCATTATGGAACTTCCCCTGGATCTGTAAACTTCAATAAATATCCCTTCCTCCATAACTGTGCCTGGTCTGGAAGTTTATCTCAGTGAACCTGAAGCTGTCTGTTACAGGTAGATAGTGACTGAAGATGTCAACTGCCTGCCTCCACATGCACTCATGTGCTCATACACTTGTGCACACACACACACACACACACACACACACACACCACAGCCACATACACCACACACACTTATACTAGGAACAAAGCAAAAGGAAGAGAACTGAGGCACATGGAGAAGACCACCTTGTGAAGACAGGCAGAGACTGGAGTCTGCTGGCTCCAGCCATCTAAGCCGCGAACATGCAGGCTAGCTGGGGCCACCAGAAGCTGGGAAGAGGCAGGCAGGGTTCGTTCCACCCTGAGCCTGCAGAGGAAGCATGGCTGCTGGTGCCTGGATTTTGGACTCCTAACAACCAGCTGTGGTTTATGTTGGCTCCATCAAGGCCCTTTTAATCCTGTGGTAGGTTTGGAATGGGGAAAGGAAAGCATGTGTCAGTGGAAATCTTCAGAAATAGCAGAAGTAAAAGCCTTTTTGCTGCATCAGAGCTGGGATGGACCAAGAAGACTGGGGAGAGCATGGTGGGCTTTCCCTTGGGGCTGGAGCATGCGGGCAGTGCCACGTGAGTCAGCAGTACATTGTCCCCTGGAGTATCACAATGTCCTGCAGTGTGCTCAAGGAGCCTTCCTTTATAAAAATATATTTTATTTATTTATTTATTTTGCGATCAAACCATTTTATTAGATGTGAAGGTGGGGAGGGGCTGAAGAGATCCAAGGAGTCCTTCGCAGTGAGGATCTCTGTTCCCTTGTCACTGAAAGCTATTTATTGATTTATGAGAGAGTGGGGGGGGGGAGGAAGGGGGGAAAGAGAGAGGGAGGGAGAATGGCACACCAGGGCCTCTAACCACTGCAAACGAACTCCAGATGTATGCATCGCCTTGTGCATTTGGCTTATGTGGGTTCTGGGGAATCGAACCTGGGTCCTAAGGTTTGGCAGACAAGTGCCTTAACCACTAAGCAATCTCTCCAGCCCAGGTCTTCCTTTTTTGTGTGTGCTGGGGATTGGATTCAAGGCTTTGCAAGTGGTGAATAAGTGATTTCCCCACTGAGCCACATCCTCAGCCCAACAACTATTCTTATTGTGCATGGTGTGCATCATGTGGAGGATACAGGGTGATGGTGGCCATCTTTCTCAAACTCTCTTGGCTGCCTTCTCCTCCTCCTCCTCCTCCTTTTTCAAGGTAGGGTCTTACTCTAACTCAGGCTTACCTGGAATTCACTATATAGTCTCAGGGTGGCCTTGAACTCATGGAAATCCTACTATCTCTGCCTTCTGAGTGCTGGGATTAAAGGTGTGCGCCACCACGCCCAGCATTGCCCTTATTCTTTGAGACAGGGTTTCTTGTAGAACCCAGAGCTCACTGATTTGATTACACTAGCTAGCCATTGATCCCCGGGGATGGTCTGTCTCCATCTCCCCAATACTGGGATTACAGGTGTGCACCAGCATGCCCAACCTTTTATGTGAGTTGGGGATCTGAACTCAGGTCCTCATGCTTGTGTAGTGAACACTTTACCACTGAGCATCTTCCCAGCCCTGAGGCCAGTCTTTTAAAATATGTATGTGTATGCATGTATGTATATGTATGTGTGTGTGTATATGGGTGCATCAGGATCTCTTGCTGTTGCTCTATGTGGGTGGCTGGGGAACTAAAACCCTGGGCTGGCAAGCTTTGCAAGCAAACATATTTAACTGATGAACCATCTTCCCAGCCCCTTAAGGGCAGTCTTGAGTGAGTGGTAAGTTAGAAGGGGCTCAGGGACCTTCAGAGTTGGGGCATGTGGAAGTGGAACCCGCTAAAGGTCAGGAGTTGGTCTAGAATGTAACACCCAGGTCTTCTGGCATCCACCAGATAGTGTGTACGCACCCTGGAAGCCTGTGTTTCTCTCCCATGGTCACACTCTTGCCTCACTTTATACCACAGACACACCACATATACCTCACATCATCCCTTCAACATGTTTCATATAACATACCCACATACTTCATCTCACACCACACACAACTACACTTTTTGTGATTTCATAAAAAACTTACCTTGTTCTATACACATGCCTCATATCACACATACACTGTCTTGCACAACCCTGAGACATGCATGTCACTCAAAACAGACACATACCTGTCACCATATCACAATCACAGTCACAGTTCACATCACACCAAGAATACACATGTCACAACACTGTACTCACACCCTTCAGATTGACCTCCTAGCTCACATCATCACCACATACACATCACCTCAAACACAAAACACCCCATGAATTACCCTGACCTCTTTCATCCCCTAAGATGTGAAGCACATGCATGCACCTCATTACCCTGCAATCACAGAGCTTCCTGTGCCATAGGTCACAGCCCACACATTCACACTGCCTGATCACCAAAGCCATGCAGGGAGGCCTTCCCGACACCTGGGTGGACCAGAGACAATTCTGGCACTGGGAAGCTTGTAGCTGAGTGAGTGTAGGGTTGGGGTGTGGAGGGGAGACTAGAGCAGAAGGTAAACTCAGGTTTCATCAATTGATACATGAACCACTTGCAACGGAACCCCCAGGAGATATCAAAACACAGGTTCTGGGTCTCCAATCTGATCCTACCGAAGCAGCCTCACTGCAGGTCTGTGCACATTCCAAAGAAGTAGTAGAGAAACCACTGGCCTCAATTGTTTACCAACGTGACCAAAAGAGGAAGGGTCTGAACACTGGCAGACACTGGTGAGCCCTTGCAGGTGGGAGATGAGCAGAACAAGGCTTTTGGGTCCTGTTACGGTTATTTTTCATCTAACCAGGAGCAGCTGATGGGAGGAAAGGGTTTACTTCAGGCTTATGGAATCCAGGAGAAACACCATCAACGGTGTAAGAAGCTGGCTCACTTCCATAGATGCATAGCAAAAAGACGCCACCAAACGACCAGCAAACACGAATGGCCAGAACTTAATTAAACTGGTTCTGAACACACCTTAGGGCTGGACTACAAGATCCACCCCTCGTGGCACTTCCCTCAGCAGACTGTGAAGGCTTAAGTAGGAAGTTTAACCTTATCAAAGATCCCTGAGGCTATGGGGGACATGCATTCACGTCCAAGCCACCACAGACAGTTTTGTAGCAGTGCCTAGGTACTACTGAAGCGTTTGGGGGAAATTGAGACAAGAAGTAACAAGCAAGACCTAATCTGCTGTGGGACAGGACTGTCTGGAAAGGCTAATGTGTTATGGGTTGGATGTGAAATGTCTCGTAGGTTCATGTTTTGGGAATGTTTGGTTTTTAGCTAGTGGCTCTATTTTGGGAGATGGTAAGGACTTTAGGAGTGGGACCTACCTTCAGGAAGTAAGTCACAGGGGGCATGATTTTAAAGATTATACCTGGTCCAGGAGGTCTCTTCCTGTCTGTCTGCTCCCTGTCTTCTATGAGAAGAGCAGTTTCTGACACATGCTCCCAGTGCCATGATGTTCTTCTGCCTGACCATGGGCCTGGGATCAGCAGAGCCAATGACTATGACAGAATCTCTGAAACTGTGAGCCAGAATAAAAGCTGTCTTTTTTTAAAAAATAAGTATTTTGCCAAGCATGGTGGTGTACACCTTTAATCCCAGCACTTGGAAGGCTAAGGTAGGAAGATTGCTGTGAGTTTGAAGCCAATCTGAGACTACCTAGTGACCTCCACATCCAGAAAGCTTCTACCTCAAAAAAACCAATAAATGAATATTTTATTTATGATTCTGGTTCTATCTTTGCTCTCTTGTGTTAATTAGTATTTGAGTATTGGTTGTTTTTTCCAGGTTCCTTATATGTGTGCTTTTCCTTCTCTTTGGCATGGAGGATTCTTTCAAGTATGAACATTTTATTTATTTATGATGACAGAGAATGAGAATGGATGTGCCAGAGCCTCTTGCTATTGCAAATTAACTCCAACTGCATGTGCCACTTTGTTATCTGGCTTTACATGGGTACTGGGAAATTGAACCCAGGCCAGCAGGCTTTGGAAGAAAGCACCTTTAACTGATGAGCCACCTCCCTAGCCCCCAAACCTTCCTTCTTTAAATTGTTCATAGGAGGCATTTTGTCACACTGATAAAAAGTCTAATACAGAAATTTGGTACCAGGAGTGGGGATGTTGCTATAACTAAACCTGACCATGTTATTCTTGAGCCTTTGGAACCAGTTTGTAGGAGGAATTTGGAAGAGTTTGAAGATGTGAGTTAGAAAGCCTTCAAATTCTATAAATCAATTAGTAGGAAAGTCTGATGGGAGTGTAAAAGACCAAGATTCTGATAGATATGTGGACAGTAAAGGTGGTGTTCATGAGGTTTGACATGGAAACAAGGGTTTTGGTGGGAAATGGTGGGGAAGACATTCATGCTACAATCTGGCTAAGAGCTTGACTCTATTTTGCTTGTGCCTTCAGACCTTGTGGGGAGGCTGAGTTCAAGAGCTGGGGCCTAACTAACCTGGTGGAGTAAATTATGAAGCAGTCCATTATGCAGGCTATGGCACGGAGATCAATGGCTGCCTTTAGCCTGGTTGACAGTGAGACCAGATGCAGTGAAAAAGGCAAAGCAGAAGGTCAGGAAACACTTGCAGTTTGGTCAGAAAAGCCTGTGTCAAGTAGGACTGAGGAAAGCATGACTTCTGAAGAGATTAGTACCATTAAAAAGAAGACAAAGCTGGGTGTGGTGGTGCATGCCTTTAATCCCAGCAGGTGGGAGGCAGAGGTAGGAGGATTGCCATGAGTTCCAGGCCACCCTGAGACTACAGAGTAAATTTCAGGTCTGCCTGAGCTAGAGCGAGACCCTACCTCGCCCCCCCCCCCCAAAAAAAAAAGTAGACAAGATGGGAAAAGAAGACTCAGTGGCTTAGGTTGTTACCTGAAAAGCCTAACGACCTACGTTTGGTTCCTCAGGACCCATGTAAAGCCAGATGCATAGATGGTGCGTGTATCTGGAGTTTGTTTGCTGTGCTGGAGGCCCTGGTGCTCCCATTCTCTCTATCCCTCTCTGTCTCTCCTCTTTCTATCTCTCTCTGCTTGCAAATAATTAAATAAAAAATATTGAAAAAAGTAGACAAGCCAAGCATGGCACAGACCTTTAATTCCAGCACTTGGGGGGATGAGATAAGAGATCACTATGAGTTGTCCTGAGGCCAGCCTGGACCACAGAGTGATTTTCAGGTCAGGGGCTAGTATGAGACTCTGCTTCAAAAATAACACAACCAGGGCTGGAGAGATGGCTTAGTTGTTAAGGCGCCTGCCTGTGAAGCCTAAGGACTCATGCTCGACTCTCCAGGTCCCATGTAAGCCAGATGCACAGTGACATAAGTGCGCAAGGCTGCACATGCCCACAAGGGGGCGCACACGTCAGGAGGCCCTGTCATGCCGATTCTCTGACTCACTCACTAACTCTCTCTCTCTCTTTCTCTTACTCTCTTGCTTTTTTTTTTTTTTTTTTAAAGGAAGGAAGTCTGGACCAGAGGGATTGCTTAGCAGTTAAGGTGTTTTCCTGCAAGGCTAAAGGAACCAGGTTCCATTCCCCAGGACCCATGTTAGCCAGATGCACAAGGGGGTGCATGCGTCTGGAGCTCATTTGCAGTGGCTGGAGGCCCTGGTATACCCATTCTCTCCCTCTCTCTCCCTCTTTCTCTGTCAAATAAATAAATAAAAATAAAATATTTTGAAAAAGGAAGTCTGTTGGGCTTGCCTCAAAAAAAAAAAAGGGAAAGAAAAGAAAAGAAAAGAAAGAAAGATAAGAAAACAACAACAAAAAGAAAACTGGAAAGGAGGATAATTGTTTTGCATTGGGACAATAGGAAAGACAAAAGCCTTAACTACCTAATACCTTGACGAATCCTGCCAATGTCAGAACCCCGGTAAGCCCATTGGGATGGTTGGCTAATATGGCAGAGCTGGTAATGGGAGATTTGAGGAATACTGGGATTTGAGAGTTGTCTACACAAACTATGTGCTGGATTCATAGCCAGAAAGCAATGGGCCTGTGGTTTTCTTGGTGGGGGAAAGTGCCAGAATAATCAGTCAAGTCTCTTCTGTATCTCCTTCCCTCCCCCGGCTGCTCTCAGCTTCTGGAGCACAGCCAATGGGAGCTCGGTGATGCTTTCTGTCTCAGTTGCTCTTTATTTAGAGTCCAGACTACAGCTCGAACCCTCAGGCCCAGGGTACTTGCAAGTTGACAACTCTATGTGGTATTTAAAATGTCTCTGTGGGGCTGGAGAGATGGCTTAGTGGTTAAGCACTTGCTTGTGAACCTAAGGACCCTGGTTTGAGACTTGGTTCCCAGGACCCACGTAAGCCAGCTGCACAAGGTGGCACATGTATCTGGAGTTTGTTTGCAGTGGCTGGCAGCCCTGGGGTGCCCATTCTTTCTCTCTCTCTGTTGCTCTTAAATAAATAAATAGAAATAAACAAAAATTAAATGTCTCTGCGGAGGACAGATCAGTGAGTAAGGGTCTTTGTAGTGGGTCTCTGGGGACCCTGAGACCAGTGACATTTGGAATAGATCCAAAGTCCTCTTGCATCTTTGCCCCAGTGGGATCAGGCCAGCTTTTGGGCCAGTGGGGTAGACAGGGTAGGAATGGAAGGTCCCCAGCACTGGACAGGGTGGTAGGAAGGGAGCCAGGGTCACAGACATTGTCAGAGCCAGAGCTGGAGCTTTCTGTATGCAAGAGAAGGCTGTGATTGGGCCCCATCAGGCTTTCTTTATGTGGTTTCTGTCACATGAGGTCACCCTGCCTGCCATCACGGGAATTCCCCTCGGTTCGGGTCCCAGCTATGGAGTGGGATTGTGCCATTCTGTGGCCCGAGGTCATGTTCTCGACCTATGTGTCCAGCCTCCAGCCTTACTTAGCACAAGCTGATGAGCATGTGCATGCTGACCTGTGCCAAGCAGAGTTGAGTGCCCATCCCAAGGACAACAGGAGAGCCTTGTCCTGCCTGAGGATGTTTAGGCTCCTTGGTTTGACCACACACCAGAGACATGGGTGTGACTGTGAGGACAGACTGGTGTGGGCAGGAGTGGGTGACCTCTGGTACGAAGACTTCCAGCTCACTTCCAGGTATGTTCAAGGCCTTAAGGATCGCTAAGGCAGTGTTGGCTTCCTGGGATTCAGCCTTGCGCTTTTCAACCCTCCCTTGGGCCCAGCTGGTCCTAGTCTGTTCCAATTCTTAGCTCATAGCCTGGCCAGCTTTCCCACCTCACTCACCTCCTACAAAGTCACCTGTTGTCACGTGCAGCTTGGATCCTGCCTCTCTTCTTCCCATGTCTGGATTTCTCCATCTTTCTTCCACAACCAACATGGCATGCTATATCCCCCACCCCCCAAGGGTGTGACCTCATAGACCTTGCACTCTGATTGTCTCAGAGGCTTAGAAACACCCACAATATCCAAGAAGTGACATTTGTCCTTCCACGTTTTCAAGTAACTAAGGATTCTGGAGACCTAGTGGTGTGACAAAGGAGCGACGCCCTCTGGAAGATCTCGCCAGGCACTTAAGAGAGTCAGAGAGGCGCTGCGGATATAGGGATGGCCAGGGAGGCTGGCATAGATGGCGAGGCAGAACTGCTGGGCTGCAGTGGGCTGTGGGCAGAAGGGGTTTCCTCCACCCCACCCCATGCCATGCCCAGGGTGAGATTGAGGGCTAAAAACAAGACTTCAGGTCTTGTCTGCTGGCTCCACAAACCCACATGGCAGTGCTAGGCTGGCACCGCGTTGCCACCTTTGTCATTCCTTTGCCCCCTCACCCACCCACGCCAGGTTCTTCATGGCCAGGAGGCTGACCTGAACACCTATACCCAGGTCTCGCTTTACTTTCTGCTTGTAGTTGTGGAAGCCAATGGAGGGTCCCAGAGGGCCATAGGGAGACCAGGAGAAAATGCATGTTGTTCCTTTGGTCACACCCTGGGAGGTTCCCATAGTTTCCCCGTGTCCCTCCACATTATGGTCACATAGCTCTTGGCAGTGACTTGCTCAGCATGTCACTTTGGCCCCAGGCTTTGTTGTTTAGGCGCTGGATGAAATGGGGCCTGCCCACTGCCCAAGGCCACAGCCACCCCCATCCTGACCAGCACCTCCCCCGCGCCTTGGCAAACAGCCCTCTTCTTCATCTTCCTCTCATGGCTCCACATAAGTGCTACCTGTTTCTGGCTAGCACCCTGATAGACTCATGGGGCCCCCAGAACAGGGCCAGTGAGTACTTACTGTGAATCCGATGCCCACGGTGGCCGAGAAGGAGCCTGGAATGAACTTGCCCTGGTCGAACTGGACCAGCAGAGATGTCTTCCCGACGCCACTGTCACCTACCAGGATGGTCTGAAAGGCAGCAACAGAGGCGGGGCTGAGGCATGTGGTTGGGATTTGGCTTTTACATTTCTTTATTTATGTATTTGAGAAAGAGAAAGAGGTAGATAGAGAGAACAAACACTCCAGGGCCTCCAGCCACTGCAAGCAAACTCCAGATGCATGCGTCACTTTGTGCAACTGGCCTTACATGGGTACTGGGATTAGCCTTTTTTGTTTCTTCTTATTATTTATTATTATTATTATTATTATTATTATTATTTTGGTTTTTCGAGGTAGGGTCTCACTCTAGCCCAGGCTGACCTGGAATTCCCTATGTAGTCGCCATGTTGCCTCGATCTCACAGCGATCCTCCTACCTCTGCCTCCTGAGTGCTGGGATTAAAGGCGTGGACCACCATGACTGGCTTTTGGGATTATGCTTTTAAAAAATATTTTATTTTTACTTTTTTTTTTTTTTTTGGTTTTTCGAGGTAGGGTCTCACTCTAGCGCAGGCTGACTGGGATTCACTATGGAGTCTCAGGGTGGCCTTGAACTCACAGCGATCCTCCTACCTCTGCTTCCCGAGTGCTGGGATTAAAGGCGTGCGCCACCACGCCCGGCTACTTATTTATTTGAGAGAGAGAGAGAGAAACAGAGACAGAGGAAGAAAGATTGGGTGCTTCAGGGCTTCCAGTCCTTTGGCGTTGCAGGCAAGCACCTTAACAGCTATGCCCTCTCTCCAGCCCTGGCTTAGGCTTGTGAGATGCAGACGTGGCTTCCTGATGCTATTCTTGCTGAAGGAGCACTCAGATGTAGACACACACACACACGCACACATGCACACGCACACCTATTGATTTTCTGTTGAAGTCACTGTTAAAGGCACAAAGTCACAGAGAAACCTCAGCTTAGCCTGAGTTAATGAACATCCCAGGTAAACCGTAAGAGCATGCCTCGTGGACCTGCACCCACAGAGCAGAAGTAACGTGGGGTCCCCACTGCTGTTCCGAGCCCATCATTGCTGTGTTTGCACCAAGGCCATATGTCCCCCAGGCGATTCTCAGGCAAAGGAGGAGCATGGTGGGGCCGCTCTATGACTCTTCTCACAAGTGGCTTCGGCTGGAGGGAGCTAAGTTGCATCACAGTCTGATGCCGTCCTGCATCCCACAGTTCCTTACCCCATCGGTATGATAGGTGTTTCCTCTAATATTCCCCCTGAGGAAATCCTTGCACATCTCATTCCTTTTCGTGTCTGCCCCTTGGAAGATCAGGTCCAGAGTGATGGCCATGGATCCCTATGTGTGCTAGCCTCCAAACATGATTCAGCCATGGAAGTAAGTGAAATCAATATGTTAGTATATATGAACTTAGCTCCCAGTTGGCCCTGGAACAAGGGCTCAGAGAGGAAAGCACTGTAGTGAAATCACATTCGAGGGATGAGACAAAGGCCATTCTACCCTGGGAGGTCACGAGAAAGTGGAGGTGAAAATTAGCCTGGAAACTCAGATATGTGTGTGTGTGTGTGTGTGTGTTTTAAAATATTTTATTTTTTATTTATTTGAAAGAGAGACAAAGAGGCAGATAGAGAGAATGGGTGCACCAGGGCTTCTTGCCACTGCAAAAAACAAACAACCAACAACAACACAACAACAAAAACCCTCCAGGTGCATGCGCCCCCTTGTGCATCTGGCTTATGTGGATCCTGGGGAATTGAACCTGAGTCCTTTGGCTTTGCAAGCAAGCTTTTGCAAGTGATTTAGCTGCATCTCTTCAGCTCATATACATTTAGTTCTTTTTTTTTTTTTTTGAGGTAGGTCTCTCAATCTAGCCCAGGCTGACCCAGAGTTCACTATATAGTCTCAGGGTGGCCTCAAACTCATGGTGATCCTCTTACCTCCTGAGTGCTGGGATTAGAGGCATGCACCACCGTGCTCAGCAGGTGAAATATTTCAATATTGGTATTTATTTATTTGAGAAAGAGAGAGAAAGAGAGAGAGAGAGAGAGAGGATGGGTGCACCAGGGTTGCCACAACAAACTCCAGATGCATGCACCACCCTGTGCATCTGGCTTATGTGGGTACTGGGGAATCAAATCTGGGTCATTAGGCTTTGCAAGCAAGTGCCTTAACCGTGGCCATCTCTCCAGCCCAGGTGAAATATTTCAAAGAACACCATACACAATAGAAAATGAATATGCATGCGCCTGAGGCCCTCAGAGGAGAGGAGTGAGTAGATGGAAGAGGGATAAATGACTTGAATGTACTGAAGGTTTTCTGAGGGCTTAGGAGCTGCGAACTTTATCTGGCCGCACAAAGATATAAAAGTAGAAAGACTGCTCTTTGTGTCAGGCCCGCGGGTACAGAGCGGGGCTCTGGGCTGGCACGGCAGGGAATCTGTTGACTTTGGTGGACCACTGACCTTGGGTCCTCAGCCCCACCTCCCCCAGGGTGGGCCATTGGACTTTCATTGCCTCCTGGGTTGAAGAGCATTATTTGTCCGTCATGAACAGTGGCTTTATTAATTTGCATCTCTCATCTAACTTCCTCAGGCTTCAAGAATGCTTCCTGGGCTGGAGAGATGGCTCAGCGGTTAAGCTGCCTGCCTGCATAGGAGACAGTCTGTCTTGAGATCTTTGTTGACCCAGTGGGAACTGGCCCCCAAGTGCCCTCAGGGTTCACCACTTTGGACTTGGCTGAACCCTGGCTTGGGATGGGGGCAGGGTGCTGCTCTCAGTGTCTTTTTATTTTTATTTGTTTGGTTTTTCAAGGTAGGGTCTCACTCTAGCCCAGGCTGGCGTGGACTTCACTATGGAGTCTCAGGGTGGCCTCGAACTCACTGTGATCCTCCTACCTCTACCTCCTGAGTGCTGGGATTAAAGGCGTGAACCACCCTGCTTGGCATCTTTTTACTTTTTAATTAAAATTCTCATTTCTGTAACTGGTCATGTGGACTTAGCTGGTAGTTATAACTATTATGTTTAATTTATTTGACAGAGGCAAAGAGGGGTAGAGAAAGAGAGAGAGAGAGAGAAAGAGAAAGAAGAAGAAGGAGGAGGAGGAGGAGAAGGAGAAGGAGAAGGAGAAGGAGAAGAAGAAGAAGAAGAAGAAGAAGAGGAAGAAGAAGAAGAAGGAGCACACCAGGGCCACTGCAAACAAATTCCAGATGAATGTGCCACCTTGTCCATCTGGCTTATGTGGGTCCTGGGGAATTGAACCTGGATCTTTAGGCTTCACAGGTAAGCACCTTAATCACTGAGCAATCTTTCCAACCCTCAGTTGGTGTTTTGTTTTTATATAATATATTTTTTGGTTTATTTTTATTTATTTATTTGAGAGTGACAGACAGACGCAGAGAAAGGGAGAGAGAGAGAGAGAGAGAGAGAGAGAGAGAGAGAGAGAGAGAGAGACAGGGAGAGAGAAAGAGAGAATGGGCACATCAGGGCTTCCAGCCACTGCAAACGAACTCCAGATGCATGTGGCATCTGGCTTATGTGGGTATTGGGGAATCGAGCCTTGAACCAGAGTCCTTAGGCTTCACAGGCAAGCACTTAACCGCTAAGCCATCGCTCCAGCCCCTCAGCTGGTCTTTTTAATAGTATCTGGAATATATTAGCAGTGATACCAAGAGGGGGTTTTCTGCTTTTTTATTTATTTGAGGTAGGGGCTCACTCTACCCAAGGTTGACTTGGAATTCATTCTCTAGTTCCAGGCTGGCCTCAAACTCTCAGTGTTCTTCCTACCTCTGCCACTGGAGTGCTGGGTTTAAAAAGGCATGTGCCACCACACCCGGCATATATATATTTCCCCCTGAATCCAGGATCTCCTGTAGCTTCCCCATAGAGCTACCTCAAAAGAAAAAAGTTAATAAATTCTGGTTCTGACCAAAATCTGTGCAAACTAGTTCTCTTTCCTCTTCTTCTTCCCTCCTTACTCCTCATCCTCTTCTTTTTGAGAAAAGGTCTCATGCAGCTCAGGCCAGCCTTGGACCCCATACTTACACAAAGCCAGATGCACAAGGTGACCCATGCATCTATGATTCTTTTTTTTTTTTTTTTTTGGTTTTTCGAGGTAGGGTCTCATTCTAGCCCAGGCTGACCTGGAATTCACTATGGAGTCTCAGGGTGGCCTCGAACTCATTGCGATCCTCCTACCTCTGCCTCCCAAGTGCTGGATTAAAGGTGTGCGCCATCATGCCCGGCTCTATGATTCTTTTGTAGTGACTGGAGGCCCTGGTGTGCGCAGTTTTTCTTTGCCTCCCTCTGTTTCTCCCTCTATCTCAAACAAACAAACAAACAAATGAACAGATTATTTTTTAAAAAGAGAGTGTCCAAGAAAGGCCTCAGAGAAAAGGGGTGTGTGCATGGTTTGGAGTGGGATGATCTACCACCCAGGGTCAGCTGCCCATTACTGTATGGGGGCAATGCATTTGGTTTTAGACTTCTTGGCAGGCAAGGCCAGAGAACCAAACATGGTCTGTTATGTCTCTGTGCAGCAGAGAACATCTGAGTCCCTTTGATCTGTGGCTATTTTCTTCAGACATGGTGACATTCAGAAGCATTCCAAGTAGCAAGAGGGCGGTGGCCTTTTTCAGCACAGGCAGAACTGTTCTTACAACCCTTGTGGGACTGATTCTTGCTAAAAGCAGGGCCCTCGCCATAAATCATACCCCAGTGGAGGCCTCTCGATGGAGCTCAGTGTGCTGAGTGTGTGCGCGTTGTTTCCCGTCAAGCGGGAGCAACATTTAGAAACCTCAGTGAATGGGTGGTTTCCATGGCTCCCGAAGGGGCTCTGAGTGAGTGTATGTGTTTAATTTACTTATATTTGCATGTTCGCACACATGCCACAGCTCTGCTCCCCACTGTAGGGCAGCGCTGATCCCGCAGCTGCATGAACCACTCTGCATTGGACTTTACGTGGATGCCGGGGATTTGAATCTCAGGCTTTGTAAGCAAGTGCCTTTACCCGATGGGCCATCTCCCAAGCCCCCCCTCTTTTTTTTTTGTTTTTTTAAGGTAGGGTTTCACTCTAGCCCAGGCTGACCTGGAATTCACTCTGTAGTCTCAGGGTGGCCTTGAACTCATGGTGATCCTCCTACCTCTGCATCCCAAGTGCTAGGATTAAAGGTGTGCACCACCACACGTGGCCCAAGCCCAATTAAAAAAATTATTTTATTTATTTATTTGAGAGAAAGAGAAAGAGGCAGATAGAGAGAAAAAATGGCCATGATAGGGCCTCTAGCCACTGCAAATGAACTGCGCCACCTTGTGCATCTAGATTTATGTGGGTACTGGGGGGAATCAAACCCAGATTCTTAAGCTTTGCAGGGAAGTGTCTTAACCACTGACCCATTTCTCCAGCCCGCCCCCCAAATATTTTTGTGTGTGTGTGTGTGACAGTCTCACTTAGAGGCCCAGATAGGACTCTAACTCACTATCTAGCCTAAGATGACCTTGAACTCCTGGTCCACCTGCCTCCACCTCCTGAGAGCCAGAATTACAGGTGTGCATCACTTCGCCTGGTTTGATGTGGTGTTGGGGTCACAT
The DNA here is from genome assembly GCF_020740685.1 of Jaculus jaculus. Lineage (NCBI taxonomy): Eukaryota > Metazoa > Chordata > Mammalia > Rodentia > Dipodidae > Jaculus > Jaculus jaculus. The sequence continues at coordinate 124,250,609 of NC_059110.1, forward strand.
CTAGGCTTTGGGCGTGCTACGCAAGCACTCTACCCACTGAGCTACACCACCACCAGCCCTGGTAAGTGATCTTCTTAACCAGGCAGGAAATTCAGGTGCCTTCTTGGTCAATCCATTTAGCAGGGGTGACGGCACACTCCTATAATCCCAGCATGTGGGAGGTGGAGGCAGAAGGGTCAGGAGTTCAAGGTTAGTTTGGACTACATCGTGGTTTCAAGGGCAGCCTGGGCTGCAGGAGACTGTTTCAAACAAATAAAAACTGAACAAAACCCAAATGTACCAGGGGCAGAAGACACTAGAAACAAAGTCAAAAAAATAACATGGGGGTGGGGGTGGGGATAGAGAGGCATGCCAGACAAAGGATTTATGTCCCTCATGGCATAAAGAGCTCTCAGAAGAAAACCTCAATAGGAAAATGAGCAAAGGATGTGAATAGGTCTATTTTCTGTGAAGTTAGTTTTCTGTGTCAGCTTGGTTGGGCTACAGTTCCAGTTATTTAATCAGACCCTCTTCCAGAGTTTCCTGGCAAGGATTTTGTCAATATGGTTAACAACTATACTAACCTGGGTGGGTCTCACCTGATTAACTGAAGGACTTTAAAAGCAAAAGCTGCTTCCCTGGGGAATGTGTGTGTGGGGAAATGTGTGCCTCAGATTTCAGCATCTTCCAGGCAGGCTTGGTGGTACCCATCTCTAACCCCAGCATTGAGGATATTGGCGGTACCCACCTCTAACCCAGCATTGAGGAGATTGGCAGTACCCATCTCTAGCCCCAGCATTGAGGAGATTGGCGGTACCCACCTCTAGCCCAGCATTGAGGAGATTGGCGGTACCCACCTCTAACCCAGCATTGAGGAGATTGGCGGTACCCACCTCTACCCCAGTATTGAGGAGATTGGCAGTACCCATCTCTAGCCCCAGCATTGAGGAGATTGGCGGTACCCACCTCTAGCCCAGCATTGAGGAGATTGGCGGTACCCACCTCTACCCCAGTATTGAGGAGATTGGCGGTACCCACCTCTAGCCCAGCATTGAGGAGATTGGCGGTACCCACCTCTAGCCCAGCATTGAGGAGATTGGCGGTACCCACCTCTAGCCCAGCATTGAGGAGATTGGCGGTACCCACCTCTAGCCCAGCATTGAGGAGATTGGTGGTACCCACCTCTAGCCCAGCATTGAGGAGATTGGTGGTACCCACCTCTAGCCCAGCATTGAGGAGATTGGCGGTACCCACCTCTAACCCAGCATTGAGGAGATTGAGGCAGAAGGAGGATGATGTCTGAAGGCTGAGGCATGAGGATTACAAATTGGAGACCAGCCTGGGTGTTGCAGTCCGGTTCGCATTGCTGGTAGAAATCACCCAACCAAGAGTAGCTTCTGGGAGAAAGAGGTTTATTTTGGCTTACAGGCTCGAGGGGAAGCTCCACAATGGCAGGGGAAAACGATGGCATGAGCAGAGGGTGGACATCACCCCCTGGCAAACATAAGGTGGAACACAGCAACAGGAAGGTGTGCCAAACACTGGCATGGGGAAACTGGCTATAAAGCCCATAAGCCCGCCCCCAAAAATACATTCCCTCCAGGAGGCATTAATTCCCAAATCTCCATCAGCTGGGGAGCTAGCATTCAGAACACCTAAGTTTATGGGGGACACCTGAATCAAACCACCACACTGGGGCTGCAGAATGAGACTCTGTGCAGACAGAATCAAAGACCGCAGCATCAGCTCCCACCTGGCAATCTCCAGGCTTCTGAAGCTTTCACTCTGGATTTTGGACCTGCCACACTCCACAATCACGTCATCCAGTTCCTGGAACAAATCTGTACGTGGTTACACTTGATTGTCAACTTGACTAGATCCAAAGACGCTGAGGAGTAAGTGCAGCACACCTCCGGGTGTGTCTGCCCGGGTGTCTCCAGACGGGATGGACCCAAGGTGGAGGGTGTTCTGGATGTGGGTGGCACCATGCCATGGGCAGGAGCCCTGATGGAAGGGAAGGGAGAGAGTAGGTAGCAAGGCGGGTTCTGACATTCCTTCTCTCTGCTTCCTGGTTAGCCATACAATGAACAGCACTCCTCCGACACCCGTTTCCACTGCCATAATGCTCTGCTCAAGTGACCGTGGGCTGAACCCTCTGAAACCACGAGCACAAGCAGGTCTTTCCCTTAAGTTAAAAAAAAATAGTTTATTTAGTTGCAAAGAAAGAGAGAGAGAGTGAGAAATAGAGATATGTGTGGGTGCCCTGCTCAGGGGGGTATGCTGGAGTCTGCAGGAGGCCAATGTGGGTTATTTGTAAGGCTCTGGGGTACAGGTGGGGAATAGAGAGAAGAAAAATTATCTATCTATCTATCTATCTATCTATCTATCTATCTATCTATCTACCTACCTACCTATCTATCATCTAATCTATCTAATTATCTACCTATTGCCATACTGGGGATTAAACCTATGGCCTTATGTATGCTAGGCAAGTACTCTACCACTGATCTATGTCTTCAGTCCCCACCTTATTTTTTCCTTTTTATTTTCAAACAGGCTGGACTCACTTAGAGCCCGGCAGGCCTTGAACATGCAATCCTGTCTCAGCTTCCCAAGCAGCTATAATAACAGGTTTGTACCACATATAGCCGTACTTACATGCTTGGTAAGATTTTTATTTTTCATTTTATCTACTTCTTCTTTGTTTCTTTTTTTTTTTTTTTTTTTGTGGCATGGTGTACCTCTAACCCAGACTGGCCCTGAACTCACTCTGTAGCTCCAGGCTGGCTTCAAATTTTCACAGCAATCCTCCCCCCTCAGCTGCTTGAGTGCTGGGCCTAAATGCCCAGCTCTGTTCTTTTTCTCTTTCTTTTTTTTTTCCTTCCTTCCTCCCTTCTTTCCTCTTCCTCTTCTTTCTTTCTCTCTTTTTATTCTTAAAGTGACTTTATGGGCTAGAGAAGTGGCTCAGCAGTTAAGAGTACTTCCTGGGCAAGCACAAGAGCCGGTGGAGGCCTGAGAGACCACTCAAGTTTGATCCCCAGGACCCGCATAAGCAGCTGGGTATGGCTGTATGTGGTTACTCCTGCAGTCCTGCAGGAGAGCAGAGACCCGAGACTCTCTGGGGCTCATGACAAGCTCTAGGATCAATAAGAGCCTTGGCTCAAGTAAGAACAGACAGAAGATCCATGAAGAGGAACCCTCTGCCCCCTGCAGATGAGTGCACGGGGCACTGTATGATCACATACCCAGGCATACACCACACATACGTACCACACAAACCACTCAGGTGGAGGAAGGAAGAAGCTCAATCAGCCTCAGCTCTGTAGTGAGTTCAAGATCAGCCTGAGATACACCAGACCCCATCAGAGAAAGCCGGGTGTGGTGGTGCACACCTTTAATCCCAGCACTTGGGAGGCAGGGGTAGGAGGATTGCTGTGAGTTCGAGACCACCCTGAGACTACATAGTGAATTGCAGGACTACAGGGAGACCCTACCTCGAAAAACCAAAACAAACAAACAACTTTCCCCAACAACAACAAAGAAAGAAAATGAATACATAAGAGCCTCATAGTATTCACAAAGGTGGCACCCACATAGCCTATTTTGGCAAAGCTCCTCACACTATCACATGGGGGATTAAATTTCAACCTATGAACTTTTTATTATTATTTTCTCATAGTGATCCTCCTACTCTACCTCCCAAGGGCTGGGATTAAAGACATGTGCCACCATGCCTGGCTTAACCTATGAACTTGTAAAAAATTTATTTATTTGAGAGAAAGAGTAAGAGAGAGAATGGATACGCCAGAGCCTTCAGCTGTTGCAAACAAACTCCAGACTCATGTGCCACCTCGTGCATGTGGCTTACGTGGGTCCTAGGGAATTGAACTTGGGTACTTTGGTTTTGCAGGCAAGCACCTTAAACACTAAGTCATCTCTCCAGCCCTGAACCTATGAACTTTTGACAGGGGGACATAAACGTTTAGGCCATAGCACCCACACTTGGCGATCCATGTGTTTCTAAGGTACAAACTTAGCGTCTGCTTGAGTTCTTAGACAGGAGGTTGACTGAGACCCAGTTTCCTGCTCCACAGAACGAGGCTTTGCAGTTTGGAACATGTTCAGGGTTGGTGTCAGTTACTGACCTTGTTAAGTCAGTTTCCAGTCCACGCTAAAGCATTCTTTCACGACAGAGAGCTTGTTTTAAAAATAACCTTGTGGGCTGTAGAGGTGGCTTAGCGGTTAAGGCACTTGCCTGTGAAGCCTAAGGACCCAGGTTCGACTCTCCAGGTCCCACGTAAGCCAGATGCACATGGTGGCGCACGTGTCTGGCGTTCATTTGAGGTGGCTGGAGGCGCTGATGCGTCCATTCTTACTCTCACTATCTCTCTCTCCCCCTCTCTCTGTCTCAAATAAAATAAAATAAATAAATAAATAAGTAAAATGTTTAAAACTATATCTTAAAAAATATTAAAAAAAAAAAACACCTTGGTGTGAGCATTCTGGCAGCTCTGTTGCATTAACTCTTGGATTTCAGGTTCCTCCCTCACTGTTGGCACCAAGTAAGATCAAAGATCTTTCTCTTTGTTTCTCTCCCTTTCTTCCCTCATTCCTTCCTTCTTTCCTTGCTTCCTTCCTTCCTTCCTTTCTCTCTCTCTCTTTTCCTTCCTCCCTCCTTCCTTCCCTCCCCCTTCCTTCCTTCCTTCCTTCCTTCCTTCCTTCCTTCCTTCCTTCCTTCCTTCCTTCCTTCCTTCCTTCCTTCCTTCCTTCCTTTCTTTCTTTCTTTCTCTCTCCCTCTCCTGCCTCTCCTCCCTTCTCCCACTCAGCAAGATGCGACACAAGATTGCATCTGGGATCTGGGCCAGGCCTGGATTTGAATTCTCAGTATGGGGTGAGGAGATGGCTCAGTAGTTAAAAGTGTTGGCAAAACCTGCAGGTTCAGGTTCGATTCCCCAGCACCTACATAGAGACAGATGTGCACAATGGTGCATGCATCTGGAGTTTGTTTGCAGTGGCAAGAGAGCCCGGGGCACCCATATCATCTCTCTCACAAAGAACTAAATAAAAATATATTTTAAAAATATTCTATTTATTTATTGGGGACACATAGAGAATGGGCATGCCAGGGCCTCCAGCACTGCAAACAAACTCCACCTTGTGCATTTGGCTTGCATGGGCACTGGGGAATTGAACCTGGCTCCTTAGGCTTCACAGGCAAGCACTTTAACCAGTAGGCAATCTCTCCAGCCCTTAAAATATTTTAAAAAATATTTTACAGTGAAGGGCTGTGGAGGATCCTCCATGCTCTGCTGAGTGACTTGCAAGGCTGGGGCAGAATGGCTAAACAGTAAAACAAGTGCTCATGTGTTCATCCCGCCCGGGTTCTCTGAGCACTGTCTACGAACCAGATACAGATCTAGCAGCTGGCGACATCCCTCATGCACTTCTGTCCCAGAGTGGGAGAGACCAAACCGAACCAGGCTTTTTGCTACCAGAGCTCCCACTTGTGAAGAATTTGGGTGCCAGAGAGATCATCTGTAAGTTTGCAAATCCAAGCGACCATGAGGAGCTTCAGGTTGAGCCCCTGGCTGCATTTCCCCCAAACAAGGTGTCCATGGACCCTCCACGCTCTAAAACCAGACACGGGTGTTTTCTTCTGGGTGGTATTTAGTTAGTTTGTTCGTGGATTGGTTGATTGATTGAGGTGTTCTGAATGTGAAATATTCCCCACAGTCGCATGTGTCTGTGGATAACCTCCTCCTTAGTCCCCAGCTGGTGGGGCCTTTGGGAGGGGAAGCCTTGCCAGTGTTGGGAGCTCACTCTCACTGCTTTGTCCCAGTTGCTGTGACACCCAGCTGTCTGCCCGGTCAGGCTTTCCCCACCACAGTGAAACCTCCCTTCAGAACTGTAAGCCTGAGCACCGGCAGTCTCCCTGAGGAGGGCCCTCGGTGGCATGGGAATGGTACCCACATGTGATGTGTCCAACCAAAGTTGCTACTTAGTAAAAACAAACTGTAAGCTGAAATAAACCCTTTCCTTCTATAAACTTGTTTTGGTCAAAATGTTTTGTCCCATCAATGAGAAAGTAACTTCAATACTTATTTGTTTATTGATTTATTGTGTAGTATGTGTGGTATGGTGTGTGTGGTGTATGCATGTATAGTGTATCCACGCGTATGTGCAAATGTACACACACCGTGCCTGCCCACAGAGGCCAGAGGAGAACATCGGGGTGCTCTCCCCTACTGAGCATCTGTGTATTACCCTGAGACAGAGTGTCACCCTGTACCCCAAGCTGAAGGTTTTTTTTTTTGTTGTTGTTGTTGTTTTTCAAGGTAGGTGACACTAGTCCAGGCTGACCCGGAATTCACTCTGTAGTCTCAGGATGGCCTCGAACTCATGGCGATGCTCCTAGAGTGCTGGGATTAAAGGTGTGCGCCACCACGCCCGGCCAAGCTGCAATTTTTGGTCAGACTGGCTGAGTAGTGATTCCCCTAACTCTACGTCCTCCGCCCCGGCAGAACAAGGATTATGGGCAAGTGTGGTAGGTTTATGTGGGTGCTGGGGAACTGAATTGGGCTCTCTTAGGACCTGATGTTTATGCGGCAAGCTCTGTTACAGACAGAACCATCTTTCCAGCCTCCTTAAATTTTTTTTTTTTTTTTTTTGAGATAGGGTCCCACTCTAGCCCAGGCTGACTTGGAATTCACTCTGTAGTCTCAGGATGGCCTTGAACTCATGGCGATCCTCCTACCTCTGCCTCCTGAGTGCTGGCATTAAAGGTGTGCACCACCATGCCTGGCCAAGCTGCAATTTTTGGTCAGACTGGCTGAGTAGTGATTCCCCTAACTCTACGTCCTCCACTCCGGCAGAGCAAGGATTATGGGCAAGTGTGGTTGGTTTATGTGGGTGCTGGGGAACTGAATTGGGCTCTCTTAGGCCCTGATGTTTATGTAGCAAGCTCTGTTACAGACAGAGCCGTCTTTCCAGCCTCCTTAAAATTTGTTTTTTTTTTTTTTTGAGATAGGGTCTTACTCTAGCCCAGGCTGACCTGGAATTCAGTATGTAGTCTCAGGCTGGCCTCAAATTCACAACGATCTTCCTACCTCTGCTTCCTAAGTGCTGGGATTAAAGGCATGCTTCACCATGCCCAGCTTTTTGCATGTTTGTATGCTTATGGATGCATATGTGTGTGCATGTGTGGTGTGTGTGAAGGTGAGAGGTTGACATTGAGTGTCACCTCAATTGCTCTCCACCTTTTTGTTTGTTTGTTTGTTTGTTTGTTTTTGTTTGTCAAGACAAGGGTCTCGCTCTAGCCCAGGCTGACCTGGAATTCACTCTGTAGTCTCAGGGTGGCCTTGAACTCATGGTGATCCTCCTACCTCTGCTTCCCAAGTGCTGGGATTAAAGGTGTACGCCACAACACCTGGCCAATTTATTTTTTGCGACAGGGTCTCAGTGAGCTCACTGGTTCAGTTAGACCCTGCAGCCTGCAAACCCCAGGGATCCTCCTGTCTCACCTCCCTGGCTCTGGGAGTACAGGCAGGCACTTCCTGTAACTCCTCTACCCAGAGCCTTAGTTCTGCGTTTTCTTTAGTTCTACCTGGTTTAGACTTTACAACACACTCTTCAGACTGCTAGACTATGAGAAACAATGGAGCTTTCAAATCAGGGGCCCCTTGACCCTTGCCCAAGAAAGGAAACCTTGCTCCAGGACCCTCAGTGCATTTGCTTCCTTGTTTTTTTTTTTTTTAACTTTCAAACATTAAAAAATATCTTATTTATTTATTTATTTTTGAGGTAGGGTCCCACTCTAGCCCAGGCTGACCTGGAATTCACTATGTAGTCTCAGGATGGCCTGGAACTCATGAGATCTTCCTGCCTCTGCCCCCTGAGTGCTGGGATTAAAGGTGTGCGCCACCACGCCCGGCTTTCTTTCTTTATTATTAGAAAGAGAGAGAAGAAGGAGACAGATAGAGAGCAAGAATAGGTGTGCCAGGGTCTCTAGCCACTGCAGACCAGCTCCCGATGCACACGTCACCTTGTGCATCTGGTTTACAATGGATACCGGGGAACCAAACCTGGGCCCTTAGGCTTTGCAAGCAAGTGTCTTAACCACTAAGCCATCTCTCTAGCTCTGCTTCCTTGTTTTCAGGAACTTCCTCAGCCTGCTTGATTCCTCAGTTCCTGGGCACTCTGGAAGCCAGTGCTCCCCATGCCCCCTGTTGCAAAAGACCTGTGTCTCTTGGTGTGCCTGGGGCAGAGACCTGTTTGGTGAACAATGGGGACCAAGGACTGCTGAGCCCTGCCCCCAGCTTGCTGTCTTTCCTTAATGCTCTGCAGGCATGTAAAATGAGAGGTCATTTCTAGCCACATCCTGGAAAAGCCATGGCTTATCAGCGGCTGAGGTTTTCAGTACAAACAACCACCTTATGCACCTCCTTCTTGCTCTTAACTAGGGAGTGAGCGTGTTGGGACTCAGGTTCCATTCCCCAGTACCCACGAATGCAGCATGCACAAGGGGGTGCACGCATCTGCAGTTCTTTTGCAGGGCTAGAGGCCTGGACTGCCCATTTCCTATGTGACTCTTTCTGTCTCTTGTAAATAACTAAATAAATATTAAGAGTGGAAGACAGAGAAGGAGCCTCCTCCTTGGGTTCTCTCTCTCTTTTAATATTTTATTTATTTGTTTGACAGAAAGAAAGAGGGAGAGACAGGGAGACAGAGAGAGAGAGAGACAGAGAGGGAGGGAATGGGCATGCCAGGGTTCCAACCACTGCAAACAAACTCCAGACACGTGTGCCCCCTTGTGCATCTGGCTTACGTGGGTCCTGGGGAATTGAACCTGGGGTCCTTTGGTTTTGCAGACAAATGCCTTAACTGCTAAGCCATCTTCTCCAGCCCCTCCGGTTCTCTTTTTAAAGAGACCACAGTGGCTCTGGCTAGGGTGGCATTTCTCAAAATCTTGGTCAGATTCACCCCGTTCTTTCATTGCATTATACTCATTCTACCTCCTTCCTCTTTTGTCCTTATTCACCAGTGGGAAGTGGCTGAAGGAGGAAGTGCTACAGCCAGTGTGAGTGAAGGCAGAGGCTTGGTCTCAGCCCGCGCGGAGCTGTCTCCTCTTCTTGCTGATCAGTTCCATCAGGCCTGCTGTGAGAAGAGGAAATGCACCCGCTGCTGTTCTTTCCCCTGCTCTTCTGGACCCTGGGTGAGTGTGAGAATGGGTCACCCTGGACCTTAGCCGGGCAGAGGAAGTGGTTGGCCGAGAGCAAGGAGCTGGGTACAAAGGTGTCCTTCATGAGCCTTGCTTGCCTGTCTATTCCCTCCACCAATGTTCTGGCCCCATTCAAGGCAGGAATACACAGCCTTTTATCACAAACCGGGCTCCGGGCATAATTCCAGACCCCTCAGAGGTGGGTTGTATTTAAAACAGATGCGCTGATGGGCCCTGTGGGTCAGAGCTAGCTTAGAATTCCTGGTTGGGGGTTGGACTGGCACCTTGAGAATGTGTACGAAGGGAAGAAATGACTGCCAGATATGTTAAAAGAAGAAAGCCAGACGTGGTGGTGCATGCCTTTAATCCCAGCACTAAGGAGGCAGAGGTAAGAGGATCACCCTGAGTTTGAGGCCACCCTGAGACTACATAGTGAATTCCAGGTCAGCCTGGACTAGAGTGAGACCGTACCTCAAAAAACAAAAACAAAAACAACAGTCTCATTATGACATTTCATACATATATATCTTGTGCTTTGATCATACCCACCCTCATTACCCACTCTTGTCCATTCTTCCCATTCCCACTGATTCCCTTTCCCTCCCCAGTTAGTTCTCCTTCTATTTTATTGTCTTTTAAAAAGAAAATTTAGATGCAGCCAGGCCTGATAACACACACCTTTAATCCCAGCACTTGGGAGGCTAGCTGGGAAGATAGTTGTGAATTTGAGGCCAGCCTGGGACTACAGAGTGAATTTCAGTTCAGCCTGGACTAGAGTGAGACTGTACCTTGACAAACAACAACAACAACAACAAAAATCTAGATTAGGGCTGGAGAGATTGCTCAGTGGTTAAGGTGTTTGCCTGTGAAGTTAAAGGATCCAGGTTCGATTCTCCAGGACCCATGTAAGCCAGATGCACAAGGTGGCACATGTGTCTGGAGTTCGTTTACAGTGGCTGAAGGCCCTGGTGTGCCCGTTCTCTCTCTCTCAAATAAATAAATAAATATTAAAAACTACCTAGTTTATCTAGATTCTGCATATGAAACAAAACATGTGATATTTGTTTTTTTCTTTTGAGTCTAACTTACTTCATTTAATATGATATCTAGCTTCACCCTTTTTTTTTTTTTTTTTTTTGATTTTTCAAGGTAGGGTCTCATTCTAGCCCAGGCTGACCTGGAATTCACTATGTAGTCTCAGGGTGGCCTCGAACACATGGCAATCCTCCTACCTCTGCCTCCCGAGTGCTGGGATTAAAGGTGTGCACCATCACATCCGGCTTGCTTCACCCATTTTTATGCAAAGACATAGTTTCTTTTCTATGGCTAAAACACACACACACACACACACACACACACACACACACACACACACATTTATATTTTAAACCCATTCATCTGCTGATGGAAGCTCATCTTTGAGTTGGCTATTGTAAATAGTACTGCAATAAAAATGGGTGGACAGGGCTGGAGAGATGGCTTAGCGGTTAAGTGCTTGCCTGTGAAGCCTAAGGACCCCGGTTTGAGGCTTGGTTCCCCAGGTCCTACGTTAGCCAGATGCACAAGGGGGTGCATGCATCTGGAGTTCGTTTGCAGAGGCTGGAAGCCCTGGCGCGCCCATTCTCTCTCTCTCCCCCTATCTGTCTTTCTCTCTGTGTCTGTCACTGTCAAATAAATAAATAAATAAATAAATAAATAAAAAATGGGTGGACAGGTGGACAGAAAGGTTCTATTGAATTAGGCTGTAACAGGAGATCTTGACTTGGACATGTTAATGGCTTCCAGTCTCCCTTTGGGTTTCTCCTTTGTTGTGGCCATACCTCTGCCGATCTCCCCTCCTTTGACTTTAAACACTTGCTGTCAGGTGACTTTCAGTTTTATACCCCTGATGTGGACATCTTCTAGGACTCCAAGATCTTGTAGCTAATTGCATACTCACTTTCCACCCAGATGTTGAAATTTCAAGCAAGTGCCTTTAGCTGCTGAGCCACCTCTCTAGTCCCTGGATGCTGAAATGTCAGACATGACCTGACCAAATCTGGCCCTGAATCCCATTCTTCCCTGGGCTTCCCCATCTTTGTGTTTGGCACCTTCATCTTTCTTGGTGCTTAGGCCAAACTGGAGGCAGCTGACAACTTATTAGTTACTGTTTTTAGTTTTTACTACAACTAAATACCTGACAGAAAAGCAATTAAAAACAGAAGATTGGGCTGGAGAGATGGTTCAACACTTAAGGTATTTGCTTGCAAAGCCTAATGACCTGAGTTCAATTCTCCAGTATCCACATAATGCCAGATGCACAAAGGCCCATGCATCTGGTATTTGTAGTAGCTAGAGGCCCTGATATGCCCATTCTCTCTCTCTTTGGTGGCACACTCCTTTAATCCCAGCATTTGGGAGGCTGAGGTAGGAGGATTGCTGTGAGTTTGAGGCCAGCCTGGGACTACAGAGAGTGCCCTGTCAGCCTGGGCTAGAGTGAGACTCTACTGTGGCGGGGGGGGGGGGTGGACCTCCCAAAATAAATAAATAAATATCAGGTCAAGGTGGCACATGCCTTTAATCCCAGCACTTGGAGGTCAAGATAGAAGGATTGCTATAAATTTGAGGCTAGCCTGAGACTACATCGTGAATTCCAGGTCAGCCTGGGCTAAAGCAAGAACCTACCTTAAAAAACCAAAACAGCAGCAACAACCAACTCAAACAATTCATCTGTCTCTCCTTCTTGCCTGTGGATGAAATGTGACCAAATGCTTTGTGATTCTGCTGCTATGACTCCTTCCAAGTTAGACTGTACCCTCAAACTGAGCCAAAATGAATCCTTCCTTTCTAGGGGAAAACATAAAAAAGAAATCCAATGAAACAAACAAAAAAGCTGAACTGTGATTCCTTTGCATGGTTTTTCTCTGTTGTCTATGTCCCTGTCCCCTCCTTCGCCTTAATAGAAGGTAAGCTTCCAGAGGGCAGAGACTTGTCCTTACAACCACAGTAGGTACTAATGATATAAATAGCAAATGGAAGTTGGCTGAGAACATCATTGTTTCAATGTTGCTATCCCATCTTTCTATTTTAAAAACATTTTTATTTATTTATTTGCAAGGGGGAGAGAGAGAGCTAGAGAGAATGGGTATGCCAGGGCCAAGGCTTCAGCCACTGCAATCGAACTCCAGATGCTTGGGTCACTTAATGGCATGTGCAACCTTGCGCTTGCCTCACCTGTGTGTGTCGGTGGGATCTGGAGAGTCTAACCTGGGTCCTTAGGCTTTGCAGGCAAGCGCTTCAACCACTAAGCCATCTCTTCAGCTCCTATTTTTCTACTTTTATAGAATTAAACAGTTAAGACTCTTAAAATTGACTGTAGCTAGAGTGAGACCCTACCTCGAAAACCCAAAAACCAAACCAAAACAAAAACAGCAACAACAAACTGACTGCAGAGAAAGGGCTTGAGGAGATTGTTCAGTGGTTAAAGGCACTTGCTTGTAAAGCCTGTTAATCCAGGTTTGATTCCCCAAGCCCATGTAAAGGCAGAGCCACAAAGTAGTAATGTGCCTGCAGTTCATTTGCACAGGCAACAAGGACCTTATAGGCCCATCACCCCCCACTCCTACTTATTTAAAACAAAAATTAACTGCAGAGTTAATTAACAGAAATAGTGCTGTTGGGAATATATAATACTACAGCCGCTTTGGAAGACACCCTGGATAAATACAGAATTGCCATGTTATCCAAGTTATCTACTCATGCAAGCTGACAACACCCATCTATGTAAACGCCTGAGCTAGGAGCGTGAGTGTCCCTGATCGTATTATCAGTAATCTCCAAGAAGTCGAAACAATCTAAATGTTCAGCTCATTTTGATGCATGGACAAGTGCAATGTGACATACCCATGCCATGGGCTATTATTCTGCTGTAATAATACAGTCTGAAGTGCTGGACCACATGCGACAGCGTGGATGAACCTTGGCACCATGGCGCTAAGTGGAAGAGGACCCAAGTCCATTCATATGAAATGTCCGGCGAAGGAAAACCCTTCCAGCAAAGTAGATTCGTAGGGATTGGGGAGACAGCTCAGTGGGTAGGAGTGCTTGCTGCACAATTATGACTACCTGAGTTTGGTCCCCAGAACCCATTTAGAAAGCCGGGCATGGCCATCCGTGCCCGCTACCCTGGAGCTGGGGGGGGGGGTGCGAGAGGGTTCTTCTAGGGCTCCCTGATCAGCCAGTCTCATCGAAAAACAGGAAGCTCCAGGTTCAGTGAGATTCTAGCTCAACGAAGTAAGGCTGGAGAGTGACAGAGGACATCCTACATCCTATTCTGACCTCCACACATGGGCACGTGAGGGCACACATCTTCATGCTCCCACATGCCACACCACCCACACATGCCACAATATTTCACATACACACACACACGGGGGGGGGAGTAGATTAGTGGTGGTGGGGGCAGACTGGGAGATGAGAATCAAGAGAAGTAGCTACCAATGACTATAAGATATTTTGGGGCAGATTTTAAAAGATGGTTCTGGAATTTTGACAGCAGTGATGCTTGAAAACCTTTGTGACTCTTCTAAAAAACCTCTGAGCTCTTTTTTTCGCCTCAATTTTTATTAACATTTTCCATGATTATAAAAAATATCCCATGGTAATCCCCCCCCCTCACTTTCCCCTTTGAAACTCCACTCTCCATCATATCCCCTCCCCATCTCAATCAGTCTCTCTTTTATTTTAATGTCATGATCTTTTCCTCCTCTTATGATGGTCTTGTGTAGGTAGTGTCAGGCACTGTGAGGTCATGGATATCCAGGCCATTTTATGTCTGGAGGGAGCATGTTGTATGGAGTCCTGCCCTTCCTTTGGCTCTTACATTCTTTCTGCCACCTCTTCTACATTAGACCTTTATTTTTAAAGAATAAATTTATGGGCTGGAGAGATGGCTTAGTGGTTAAGTGCTTGCCTGTGAAGCCTAAGGACCCTGGTTCAAGGCTTGATTCCCGAGGACCCATGTTAGCCAGATGCACAAGGGGGCGCACGCGTCTGGAGTTCATTTGAAATGGCTGGAGGCCCTGGAGCGACCATTCTCTCTTTCTCTCCCTCTCTCTTTCTCTCCCTCTTTCTCTCTGTGTCTTTTGCTCTCAAATAAATAAATTAAAATGAACAAAAAACTTAAAAAAGAATGAAATTTATCATATGTAAATTATGTACCTCTTAGTTTTTAAAGGTAAATAATTAGCCCGTTTAAACATAACTTTAATTAATTTTAGAAAAGAAGAGAATAATCTCACAGTGTCTATCCCCTCTATAGGCATCAAACCTCATCCATGCAAGGCAAACGTTACTAACTGAGCTATCCCTCTAGCCAGCCTGCTTTTCCTGAAACAAGGTCTCCCTCTGTAGCGTAGGCTGGCCATGAAACAGCTGTGTAGCTCAGAATGTCTTCAAACTTGTTTTCCTGGTGCTGAGATTACAGGTGTGTGCCAGCAGGTAAAGGGGTTTACTCACAAAGCCTGCCTGTCTAGGTTCAATTCCCAAGCCACCTATGCAAGCCAGACACAAAAAAGTGGCATGAGCCTATGGCGTTTGTTTATGAAGGCAAGAGGTCCTGGGGTGCCCACATGTAAATAAATAAAGATATATTTTTAATTTTATTTTTGAGAGAGAGAATGGGCGCACCAGGGCCTTTCAGCTGCTATGAATGAACTCCGGATGCATGCGCCCCCTTGTGTGCATGTGTGACATTGCATGCTTGTATCACTTCTGTCTGACCATGTGGGACCTGGAGATTCAAACAAGCGTTCTTAGGCTTTGCAGACAAGCACCTTAACTGCTAAGACATCTCTTCTGCATATATATGTGTGTGTGTGTGTGTGTGTGTGTGTGTGTGTGTGTATGTATGTATGTGTGTGTGTATATATATATATATATATATATATTTTTTTTTTTTTTTTTTTTTTTTTGAGGTAGGGTCTTACTCTAGCCCAAGTTGATCTGGAATTCACTATGTAGTCTCAAGGTAGCCTCAAATTCATGGCGATTCTACTACCTCTGCTTCCCAAGTGCTGGTATTAAAGACATGTGCCACCACACCCAGCCCTAAATATATACATATATGTGAGATGTTTCATTAAAAATCCAGATTTCTGACTACTCCAGAAAAGCAAAAGTTTTTCAGTTACTGAGCCCATTTGTTGCCTAGTGGGCCTGGAGCACTGGCTGTTCCTGACCTGACTCATGTGCACGCTTGCTTCCCTGACACATTGGCTGGGTGTCACTTGCATTTCCTTCCTTCCTTTCTTCTTTCTTTTATTCAGGATATGCCTTTGTAGCTCAGGCTGGCCTCAAACTTGTGGCAATTCTCCTGCCTTAGCCTCTTAAATGCTGGGATTAATGCTGTGAGTCACCATGGCCAGCTGTCACATAGCATTTAAAAAATCATTTTTTAAATATATTTATTTATTTATTTGAGAGAGATATAGAAATAGGCAGGGAGAGAGAGAGAAAGAGAGGGAGAGAGAGAGAGAGAGAGAGAGAGAGAGAGAGAGAGAGATTGAGAGAGAATGGGTATGCCAGGGCCTCCAGCCACTGCAAACAAACTCCAGATGCATGTGCTCCCTTGTGCATCTGGCTTACATGAGTTCTGGGGAATTGAACCTGGGTCCTTTGGATTTGCAGGCAAGAGCCTTAACTGTTAAGTCATCTCTCCAGGCCCTCTTTTTTTTTTTTTTTTTTTTTTCCGAGGTAGGGTCTCACTGTAGTCCAGGCTGACCTGGAATTTCCTATGTAGTCTCAGGGTGGTCTCGAGCTCACAGCAATCCACTACTTGTGCCTCTTGAATGCTGGGATTAAAGGCATGTCCTACCATACCTGGCTCTTTTTTTTTTTTTTGCTGTTTTCTAAGGTAGGGTCTCACTGTAGCTCAGGCTGACCTTGAATTCACTATGTATTTTATTTATTTACTAATATTATTATTTTAAAAATGCTTTTAAGAAGAGAAATATTTCTGGGCCGGGAAGATGGCTCTATGGAGAATGCACTTACTGTTGAAGCCTAAGTACCCAAGTGCAATCTTCAGACCCATGTGAAAAGCTGGAAGCCACTGTAAATTTCTTCCTTTCTTTTCCTTTTTTTTTTTTTTTTTTTTTTTTTGAGGTAGGCTCTCACTCTAGCCCAGGCTGACCTGCAATTCCTGATATAGTTTTGGGATAGCTTTGAACTCACAGAGATCCTCCTACCTCTGCCTCTCAAGTGCTGGATTAAAGGCGTGCGCCACCACACCCGGCTGCCGCTGTGGGTTTCTGTAAAGCCAGCGTGCTGATGCTGAGATGGAAAGTGGAGGCCGGATGTGGCAAGTGAGGCAAAGAACAACATTAGAGGGAGGGAGATAGATAGATAGACTCAATCTCAAATGAAGTGACCCCAAAGTTGTTCTCTGACCTCCACAAGTGTGCTGTGGCATGTGAGTGACCACACTCTTATGCAAACATGGACATGTGCACACATGCACAAAATAAGAAAAGAAACATTTATATGTATCCTGAATTTTTTTTTTTTTTTTTTGAGTCAGGGTCTCACTGTAGCCCAGGCTGATGGATGACTCAGGTTTCTGCTTCCTACAGGGAGGAGTATATATAAAGATATGTGTGGCTATTTACGTGGGTCCCGGGGATCAAAGCTGACCCATCTCTCAGGCCTCCTTACGCTCTCATGCTTGTGCAGGAAGGGCTCTTACCTGGGGGGCATCTCTCCATCCTTCCTTTCTGTTTCTTCTGAGAGCTGTGACCATGCTCTTCAGACATTCTTCTGGTGCCTTTGGCCTACGGAATGGTTAAGGGCAGCAGCAGGTCTGTCTAGGGTGGGGACACTCTATCTTTGATGATTCAATTCATGAAGTACTTGGATTTGGAGCTCTTTACAGAACAGGACCTAGTGGCCCTGACCCAGCACAGGAAAGAGGTAAGAGATACATGGATTTGTGTTTTCCAGGATGTTCCACTGCTCAGGATCTCTCTGGTCTAGCAGTGGTGAGAGGCCAGGAGAAGGGCTTCTTGACGGTGGACTGTCGTTATGACTCAAGCTGGAGGACCTACAGGAAGTACTGGTGCCAAGGAGCTCGCTGGAATAGCTGTAAAATCCTTGTTAAAACCGATTCTGAGCAGTTGGTGAAGAAGGATCGAGTGTCCATCAAGGACAATCAGACAAGCCTCATGTTTACGGTAACCATGGAGAATCTCAGGAGAAGTGACGCTGGCACTTACTGGTGTGGAATTGAGAGAACTGGAGTGGATCCCGGGTTTGAAGTTAATGTGATCATTGACCCAGGTAAGAGTGTGACTCTATGTGTAGATGCCCTTTTGGGTGTGTGTGTTCTGTTCTGGTCCCTCAGGTCTCATCCAAATACATTAACTGTCACTCATAGTGACCTGTTGCAGATGGGGGTCAAGTTGTGCTCCCTCATAGACCCTCCATTGGGATTGGGAGGAGCAGGGTTTCTCTTAAATGTCTCCTGGCTCCCAGGCCCCCTCCAGAATGGAAGGACCCTTTCAGGCACTTTGGTTTTTCTTTGCACATCTCCATCCTGAATTTTTTTTTTGTTGTTTGTTTGTTTTGCTTTTCGAGGCAGGGTCTCACTCTAGCTCAGGCTGACCTTGAATTCACTATGGAGTCTCAGGGCGGCCACGAACTCATGGCAATCCTCCTACCTCTGCCTCCCGAGTGCTGGGATTAAAGGCGTGCGCCACCATGCCTGGCACCATCCTGAATTTTTTAATATATTTTTTCTTATTTATTTATTTGAGAGAGGGAAAGAGACAGAGTAAATTAGAGAGAGAGAGAGAGAGAGAGAGAGAGAGAGAGAGAGAGAGAGAGAATGTGCACACCAGGGCTTCCAGCTGCTGCAAACAAACTCCAGATGCATGCACCACCTTGTCCATTTGGCTTACGTGGGTCCTGGGGAATTGAACTGAGGTCCTTTGGCTTTGCAGGAAAGTGCCTTAACCACTAAGCCATTTCTCTAGCCCCTGAACTTTTTTTTAACAATAGAATACAAAGTTATGGTCCCCAGTTCCAGTCCATGTGTCTAAGAGACCATCTCCCATGATTCACAGAGTCCCCAGTCCATGCCAGTACTTTCCTGGGCTTTCACAGTGAGGGGTGCCCTGTCCTTAGCTCTGAGTGGGGCTGGTGTCCTTACCCCCCACTCGATATCCAAGCTGAGGGGAAACCAGCCCAGCATAGTTGAGATGCTGTGGTCTAATTCCCAAGGTCTAGAAAGACCTTTATAATAAGTAGTTGCATTTGTGGTACCTGAAAATCTCACCATGACCCATTCATGCCCTGGGTTTGATGTTGCTCTCTATAAAGTCTGCTTGCAGAATGCAAAAACTCGTGGGTGGGTGTGTGGGGGCGTGGGTCTCTGTTGGATTCTACTTTTCTGCCCTTTAGGCAGAAACAGATCACAGGGCATTTGTAACATGAGGTCAGTGCCACTATTGCCAAGAACCATGCCAGCCTCCGAGCCATGGCCCAGGACAGGGAGAGACTGCCTCAGTGGACCCTGAGGGTACTCCATTACTGGGGCCTCTTAACTGGCCTTAAGCACAGGGCTGTCCTAATAGTCGGATTTTCTTCAGGATGGCCTTGACCTTGGAAGTCTCCAATCTAAGTTATGGCGGCCCCTTATGCAAGTTCCTTCTCTGCTCTTGTCCTTTCTGGATAAAGGAAGGGACGCAGAACTACCATGGCAGTGGGGTGTTTAAAGTTCAGTTCCTGAGCTCTCCTTGGGCCCCCACAGGCCCTTCCCACGATGGCTCATTATCCTCCCTGGAGTTTTACCTAGATCCACCCACCTCAGGGTCTCTGAACTCTCTTAGAGGTCAAGGGCACTGAGCTAGAGCCCCTTGACCCAGCCCTGCTCTGGCTGGGATGACTTGTTCTCCCCCCATTCCGGAGGCTCAGGGCCAACACCAAACTGTAGGTTTGACAGGAAGAATAGGGTAATTTGTCTGTATGCCAAGCACCCACTACAGTGTTGACCACGTTGCCCACCACCACCACCACCGCCACCACCACAGCGCCAATCCTCGTTGAAAAGACCACCTTCGTCTCGACCAGCTTCCACTCCAACAGCAGGTAAGCCAGCTCAGCCGCTGCTGCGCCCTGTGATTCCCTTGGTTCAAATTCCTCCAATGGGGAACCTCTGTAGTCTCAGGTCCCAGCCAGAGCTTGACTTGGCCTTTCAGGCTCCACCGTGAGGTCAAAGGTGCTAAGGACCCTTCCCATGTCCTCACGGTCTTCAAGGGTCCTTCATCCCAGAGCACAGGGTAGCCGGCCCATGTGCTGGTTCACTCGCTCGTTCATCCCACGTCAACTGAGCCGATTTATTCATGGCAGCTGTGAGCTGAGCTCCGGGAACATGGACGTGGAGCTGGGAGGGGTGTGCATGGCACAGGCTGTAGGCTACAACGAGAGTTTTGACTCAACTTCTAGGGGACAAGAAGGGCTGGGAAGAGGCTTGTTTCTCCAATTGCTGTTAAGGGGAGAAGCCAGGTCCTCACACCTCTAGCACCCCTGGCAGCTCATGAAGGGATTATTTTATCTTCTCTCCTCTCCTCTCCTCTCCTCTCCCCTCCCCTCCCCTCTCCTCCCCTCCCCTCCCCTCCTCTCCTCTCCTCTCACTTCCTCTCCTCCTTTCTTTTCCTTTCCCCTCCCCTCTTCTCCCCTCCTCTTCCCTCTCTTCCCCTTCCTTTTCCTCCCCTCCTCTCCTCTCTCCTCCCTTCCACTCCCCTCTCTTCCCCTCTTCTCCTCTTTTCTTCCCTCCTCTCTCTTCCCCTGCCCTCCTCTCCTCTCTCCTCCCTCTGATCTCTTCCCCTCCCCTTCCCTTCTCTCCTCCTCTCCCCTCCCCTTCCTCTCCTCTCATCTCTCCTCCCTTACCCCCCTCTTCTCTTCCCCTCTCCTCCCCTCCCCTCCCCTTCCCTTCCCTTCCCTTCCCTTCCCTTCCCTTTCTTTTTTTTTTTAAATTTATTTATTTATTTGAGAGTGACAGACACAGAGAGAGAAAGACAGATAGAGGGAGAGAGAGAGAATGGACGCGCCAGGGCTTCCAGCCTCTGCAAACGAACTCCAGACGCGTGCGCCCCCTTGTGCATCTGGCTAACGTGGGACCTGGGGAACCGAGCCTCGAACAGGGGTCCTTAGTCTTCACAGGCAAGCGCTTAACCGCTAAGCCATCTCTCCAGCCCTCCCTTCCCTTTCTTTCTGTCTTGAGGGAAGGTCTCATGTATCTCAGGCTGGCCCTGAACTCACTATGTATCAGAGGATGATCTTGAACTTTCCATCCTCCTGCCTGTACCTGAAGTGAGTACCATCTGTGCTGGGGTCGGACCCAGGGCTTCCTGCATGCTAGGCAAGCCCTCTACCGACTACACCCCCCGCCACTGTCCAGTGTTTTCTTTGACCTTGTCCATGACTAGCCATGAGAAGGAGTGAGCAGATGGAAAAGTCCCCATGTCACACAGGTAGAAATGGAGCCTGGGTCGCTCTCTCAGTGAGGGCTGGCCTGGAGCTTGAATGGAAATGTTTAAACTTCAAACCCAGAGCCAGGTTTGCTTTCCCTATTGTCCTGCCCATGCGCTTGCAAAGGACTTACTAGAATTGAAGAGCTCCATCTCCTTTCTGCTTTTTCACTTTCCTTGTCCTCTTGTAAAAAAAAAAACAAACCAATTTTATTTTTATTTATGAGAGAGAGAGAGAGAGAGAGAGAGAGGGAATGGGCACACTGAATGCATGGGCCGCCTTGTGCATGTGGCTTACATGGGTTCTGGGGAGTTGAACCTGGGTCCTTAGGCTTCACAGGCAAAAGCCTTATTGGCTAAGCCATCTCTCCCACCCTTCTTTGCCTTCTTGACTTTGCTTTTAGATCTGCTGAAGGCTCTATTGCTGGGATTTTGTCTCAAAATCTTCATGAAAGATCCCCAACTTTTTTAAAAAACATTTTATTTATTTATTTATTTTTAATTAATTTAATTAAGAGAGAAAGAGGCAGACAGACACACAGAGAGAATGGGTATGCCAGGGCCTCTAGCCACTGCTAACAAACTCTACACTCCTGCATTACCTTGTGCATATGGCTTATGTGGGTTCTGGGGAATCGAACCTAGTTCCTTTGGCTTTGCAGGCAAGTGCCTTAATGGCTAAGCTATTTCTCCAGCTCCAATCCCCAATTTTATACCACTAAGACCCCCCTCCCTCTCCCATTAACCCTCTTTTTGTTTGCATGTATGTGTGGCACACAAGTGTGGAGACCTGAGGACAGACCCCGCTCTACCCTGCTAGAGACGGGGTCTCTCTTACTGTGATTATTTTGTTTTTGCTGTTTCACTTTGTGTGCTTCTGAATTCTCCTGGCCCCACCTCCTGGGATTACAGAAGTTTGGATCATCTTCCATCTGGCTTTATATGGGTGTCGCAGAGTTGAACTTAAGTCAGTGGGCTTGTAAGCAAGTGCCTTTAACCACTGAGCTATCACCCTAGCCCCTTGCCTTCTGTTTTGAGTTTTTTTTTTTAAATATTTATTTATTTATTCAAGAGAAGAGTGGGAGAGAATGAGTGTGGCATACCAGGACCTCTAGCCACAGCAAATGAACTCCAGGATGCACGCACCACCATGTACATCTGGCTTATGTTGGTTTTGGGGAACTGAGCCTGGGTCCTTAGGCTTCATAGACAAGCACCTTAATTGCTAAGCCCCTCTCCAGGTCTGTTTGAGTTTTGTTTTTTGAGGTAGGGTCTCACTCTAGCCCAGATGGACCTGGAATTCACTACGTAATCTCAGGTGGCCTCAAACTCATGGCGATCCTCCTACCTCAGCCTCCTGAGTGCTGGGATTAAAGGCGTGCGCCACCATGCCCAGCTTGTTTTGCAGTTTTTGCAAGCAAGTGCCTTTAACTGATGAGCCAACTCCCCAACCTGCTTTGAGGCTTTTTAAAATGTTTTGTAGTGTTGGTGATTGAGCTCAGAAGCTCAGCACATGACAGACAAGGTCACTACCGCTAAGCTACATTCCAAGCTCCCCCATTGGCTTTTATTTTATTTAAAAATATTTTTATTTATTTATTTGTGTGAGAGAGAGAGGAGAAAGAGAGAGAGAGTGAGAGAACATGGGCACACAATGTTTTTTTTGCCCACTGCAAATGAACTCCAGATGAAGCACCACTCTGTGCATCTGACTTTACATGGGTGTTGGGGAATTGAACCCAGGCCATCAGGCTTTACAAGCAAGCATCAACTGCTGAGCTATTTCTCTGGCCTCCACAAATAGATTTTAATAAATAATAGCTGAGTTTCCTCATCTAATTAACCAAAGCTTTAAGTAAATGCCAATTAGGGCCATTACTTAGCATGAGATGGATAATTCATTTATTCAACAAGTTACTGAGCACCTACTCACTCCCAGTGCTGTTTTAAGGATCATAAGGGGGGAACACAGAAGATTAAAATAATCAAGGCATCTGCTTTTAAGTTACTTTCAATCTCAAGATAATTAATGGGGCCAATTAGAGTTGATGCGATTAGCTGATTGGAACGTTTATTGCTCATCTTTCTGTGGCTCTGGTGATGATAAGAATTGTCATATTAGTTTGCTGAGTGTGCAGCACAGAGTGCTATGGACTGGGTGACTCAAGCAGCAGAAATGTACTTTCTCCAAGCCAGATGTGGTGGTGCATGCCTTTAATCCCAACGCTCAGGAGTCTGAGGTAGGAGGATCACCTCCATGAGTTCAAGGCTCATCTGGCCTACAAAATGAATTCGAGGTCAGCCTGGGCTAGAGTGAGTCTCTGCATTAAATGCTACCTTCCCAGAAAGAAGGAATTTTTGTTGTTGTTGTTTTGTCAAGGTAGTGTCTTGCTCTAGCCCAGACTGACCTGGAATTCAGTATGTAGTCTCAGGGTGGCCTTGAACTCACAACGATCCTCTCACCTCTGCCTCCCGAGTGCTGGGATTAAAGGCAGGTGTCACCACGCCTGGCAAGGAAATTCATCTATTTTCTCCACACATTCTGGTGGCCAGGAGTCTGAGATCAAGACGTCTTCCAGGCTGGTTTCTTCTGGCAGGCCTCGCAAGCAAGTGCTTTTGCCTACTGAGCCATCTCCCCAACCCTCTCTCTTCTTTCTATTTAAAATTTTATTTTGTTTCTTATTTTTGAGAGTGAGCAAGGGAGAGAGAGAGAAAGAATTGGCACACCAGGGCCTCAGCCACTGCAATCGAACGCCGGATGCTTGCGCCACCTAGTGGGCATGTGCGACCTTGCCCTTGCCTCACCTTTGTGTGTCTGGCTAACGTGGGATCTGGAGAGTCCTTAGGCTTCGCAGGCAAGCGCCTTAACCGCTAAGCTGTCTCTCCAGTCCATTTTTTAAATGAAATTTTATTTTATTTTCATATTTCCTCTGTCTTCTTTCTAAAACCATCTTTGAAGGGGCCAGGAGCAGGGGTCCTCTGGCTGCGGACCAGAGTTGCGTAGGCCGTAAGGTCCCTTGCGCACGCGCATTCTCTCCGTTGCTGCAGGCACGGCAGCCTGGGGCTCAGCGCGCTCCTCCCCGCCGTCGCCGCGGTGCTGCTGCTCCTCTTGGCGCTGGCCTCGCTCTTGGCTTGGAGAATGAAGAGACGACTGAAGAAAGGTGAGAGGCTACGGCCCCCAGGCCGGGGCCGGTTGGGTCGGGGGGTGGGCTGATGGCAAACAGGGTCATCTGCGAGTTCGCTGGCCCGAGGGACTGACTCCTCGTACCGTCTGGACTGGGCACTGCCACAGAGGTTCCCGGCAGCTGGAAGCCCAGGAAGTCTGGGGATTGTCAGGAGCTTTTGGATGCACCTGGCGGGGTCTTGGAGTCAGCTGGCCTGCTGTGAACCCTCCTTTCCTTCTCTCTGAGTGGCCTCTCTTCCTGTTCCCTGGCTTGGCTCTTGGTGGCAAGATAAGCATGGCTTTGGGAGGGCAGCTTAGCCTAGGGCCTGTGTGGCTGTCAAGGAGGTGCTAAGCTGACACGGGGAAAGAAACACACACACACACACACACACACACACACACAACGTGTGCATATGCATCCATATCTGTGAGCTCAGGAACACTGGAGTGTACACACACACATCCGTGCACACACATCACGGCCCCCAAGTCTCATCATAGGTATTGTGCTTGGCTCCTGTTTCTCCTCTGCCCATCAGCCCTTCTCCAGTGTGACCCCCTTGTTCCGAGTGCCCTTGCTCTTCTGGGCCTTGGCTCAGGAGTCTGGTGCTCAGAAAGCACGAGGTCGGGCCTCAGCCAAACCCCTTTCCTGTCTGGCTTCACTTCCGCATTCTTGTGTAATTGCGGAATACCTTCTGAGAATGGCTGCCACCTGAGCGATCACTGGCCTCCCACACCCTTGGGGAAGTCTTTCAATGTGGAAGAGGGAGAGAGCCTTACCTTATTCGGCACTTTCTCTCTTTTTTTTTTTTTTTGTAAACTATTTTTATTTATTTGAGAGAGAGAGAGAGATAGAGAGAGAACACCAGGGCCTCTAGCCACTGCAAATGAACTCCACACGCATGAGCCATCTGGTGCATCTGGCTTACGTGGGTCCTGGGAAATCGAATCCGGGTCCCCTGGCTTTTCAGGCAAGGGCCTTAACTGCTAAGCCATCTCTCCAGCCCGTTTTCTTTCCTTCTGTTTTAAATGTGTGTGCAGTGTGGTGATGGCGTGTGGTGCGTGCTCCTGTGTGTGACCCTGTGCTGCCCCATGTGTTTGTCTGGAGCAGAACAGCTGGGATCCCGTGCCCTCACTCTTCTGCCTGTGCTTGTTTGAGCTGGAGTGTTTTATTTATTTATTTACTTACTTTTGGTTTTATTTATTTATTTATTTTTGGAGCCTTTTTATTGATCCCGGAACTTTGCCTGTTTTTCCTCCAAGCTCCAGTGTTTCCGGGTCTCTGCTCCTCTGTGATAATGGGGCACAGGCATACATAGGTGTGGAAATGCCCAGGTAGGCTCTGGAGATTCAAACTTGGGCAGTCTCAGGCCCCCTCATGCTTGTGTAGGAAGTGCTCTTAACCTCTGAGCCATCTCTGTAGCCCTCACTCATCAGTTTTGCTCCCAAGTATATAGATTATGATCCAACTAAGTATTTTCTATACTCCTTTGTGCCTAGTCATTTGAAACTGAAAACCGGGGGGGGGGGGGGGATAACCTGTGTTCTTTTTGTCTCCAGAGCAGGGGGGATGGGATACAGGAAAGGGGAGGAGAGACAAGGGCATAAAAAAATATATACAAAAGCCAACAGTTCCTCAAAACTGGTCCAAGCTGTGCTACCCTTGCTCAGGCATTCTAACT
The DNA here is from genome assembly GCF_020740685.1 of Jaculus jaculus. Taxonomy (NCBI): domain Eukaryota; kingdom Metazoa; phylum Chordata; class Mammalia; order Rodentia; family Dipodidae; genus Jaculus; species Jaculus jaculus. Next base: position 124,276,154 of record NC_059110.1, read on the forward strand.
GGGGCCAGAATCCACACCTGTCAGGCAGGCCAAGTATCCTGAGGTAAGGAAGGAACAGGCCTAGCTACCCAGTGGCTTATAGCCTGGCTGGACTCCCTAGAGTTCAGTACTGGATAAAGACAGTGAGATTGACAAGTCAAGGACTGTGGGAAGGCGGATCAGGCAGCCCAGTAGCTGGACAGACAGGTCAGGAAGAGGAATGAAGGAGGTTCAGGCTGCGCTCGGGATTTAAAAAAATTTTTTTTTGCTTATTTATTTGAGAGCTATAGACAGAGAGAGAGAGAAAGAGAGAGAGGGAGGGAGGGAGGGAGGGAGAGAGGGAAGAATGGGCGCACCAGGGCCTCCAGCCACTGCAAACAAACTCCAGATATATGCACCCACCACCTTGTGCATGTGGCGTATGTGGGTACTGGGGAAACGAGCCTTGAACCGGGGTCCTTAGGCTTCATAGGCAAGTGCTTAACAGCTAAGCCATCTCTCCAGCCCATGAGCTCAGCATTTTGCAGGAAGAAACACAACCCTAGAAGAGTCGAGGGCTGGCACCATTTGATTGAGAGGTCTATGAAGTAGACACCAACTGGGTTGAGGTCTTCTTTTCTCAGGTGGAGAAATGGAAGCTCTGAGAGGTGACATGATAAGTATCAGAGCATGTCAGCTACAGAGTCAGAAGCAGGACCAGGTCTTCTGTCTGAGCCTGGAGCCTCATTCACCCCCTCTCCCACTTCACTTCCTTGTCTGTGAGGACCTCTGTGAACCTTGAAGATGAAATTCCTAATTCTGGTGTTTTGTTTTTTTTTTTTTTTTTAGCTCCTGGGCTACCTCCAGAGCAGGTAAGACAGTCCCAAGGTCAGAGCAGAGAGATTAGTCAGTTTTGTTTCCCCTTTTCTTGCGTTTCACTTCCTAGGAGCCCCTATGTCCCAATTTAGCAGATGAACCATTTGTCAGAGTACCCACGTGTTCACGGCCCTTGCAGAGCTGGGGGCGGAAACAGCCAGGGGAGAAGAGGCCTGGAGGGAACATGGGAGAGAGAAATGGGGGAGGCCACACGGAATCTGGGAGGGGGTCTTAGAGAAGCGGCGAGGTTCTGATCGCCCATGGAGGAGGAATTTGTGTCCACAGCTGCCCTGTTGTTAGTCTGTGCTCCGTCCCCAGGCGCTGCAGTCCCTAGACGCTGACCTCTGCTATGCAAACCTGACCCTGCAACAGCCCAGAACCTCTCCTGACTCGTCTCGGAAAAAGACTGCCACCAAAACTTGTTCCTCTGGCCAGGCTGACCAGGCAGAAGTGGCATATGTCACCATGGTATGTCTTCTGTGGGCCTCGGTGTGTGTGTTGGGGGGAGCTGGCCTGCCACTGCCCCACCTCCCTTTCAGACGGACACAGCTGAGGTGGGTGGATGAAGGCAGAGCCACAATGAATTCAAGGACCCGCCTGAGGAACCGCATAGGCTTCAGAAGTGTCTCCATACCGCTTCTCAACCTTGGGCACTCGGTCCTCTTCTAACGTGTGGTCTTCTCACTGGACAGGAGAGATCACACAAGCCGAGTGGCTCGGGCTTCTATAGGAAATGGTTCTCCTGGGCAGAGGTGGGGAGTCTTTTGTGTTGTGAGGGAAGCTCACGTGGGGTGCTGGGCAGAGTGGAGGGAATCTGGAGTCCCCTATGACTCCCTTTGAGTTCTGTTCTGTCCTCCCTCCAGCCTCTCTCTCTCTCTGACCCCGTGATCATCTCCCCTGCAGGCTCCCTTTCCCAAGGAAGAGGTTTCCTATGCAGCTCTGTCTCTGAACAACTTGGACCAGGAGCCAGTCTACAGCAACACTGGCCACCTGGTCACCCACATTCCCAGCTCGAGCCAGGAGGTGTCCACAGAGTACAGCAGCGTCAGGAGGCCTTAATCTGCAGCCACTCCTTACCCCGGGTCTCCACATGGGAGTCTGGAAGGCACTTCCCCTGCTCTTGATTCCATACCCCCTCCGTGCTCAGGACCGGCTGGTGACTGACGCTGCTCACTCAGCCAGCATAGGCCTCTTTGGAGGCCGAGAGCCCGACCCTAAGGGTCTCTCCACAGCCCCTCCTCGCCCACATAGTTTGGGAGGGGCAGGGAGATGCCATGGGAAGAATAATGCGAATAATAGGGATTAACCTTTATTTATTTATTTTTTTTATAGCTCTAGCCCAGGCTACCTGCAATTCACTCTGTAGTCTTAGGCTGGCCTCGAATTCACAGCAATCTTCCTACCTCTGCCTGCGGAGTGCTGAGATTAAAAGTGTGCACCATCATGCCTGGCTGATGCTTGGCCTGGATGCTAGCCCTAGGGTCATCGGCCTTCTAACGCCAGAACCTGTGGATTGTTATACATGACAAAAAAGGTACCCATAGGATGAGTAAGCTAGGATTTTGAGATAATTCAGGATGATCAAGTGGATCCAAAACCTAGTCACAAGGATCCTTCTAAGAAGGAATCAAAAGAGGCGAAGGCAGGGCCTAGGGAGATGGCTCAGCTGTAGTGTCTGGGTTCGGCCCCCTGACCCCGTGTGGAAAGCCAGAAGGAGTGGCAGGCTTCCGTAATCCCAGAAGAGCTACTTGGGGGCCGTAGACAGGAGAGTTTCCCCTGAGATCATGACAAGCTCCTCAGAGAACATCAGAACAGTGAGATCAGAGCAAGCTCCCTGCCTCACATGATGTGGATAGGCGGGGACTGATCCAGAAGTGGTCCTCTGCCCTTCACATGCGCACCGTAGTGCACGTGCGCCCACACTCACACACGTGAACATGCACGCATGCGCATGCCACACACACTAATAAATAATGACATTTCTAGAGAAGAGATGGCAATGGGACAATCGATACAGGTTGGAGTGATGGGGCAGGAGTCAGGGATGCTGCAGGCTTTGGAGGCCAAAGAAGTCAAGAAACTGATTCTCCTCTTGGTGGAGACTCTAGAAGGAACCAGTCCTGCTGCCCAGACCTGATGGCTTGAGTCCAGTGGAATTGACTTTGTATTTGTGGTCTCATGAATCAAGCAGAATAAATTTATATGGTCTGAAGCTCAGCTACTAGATTCGTGGAGGTTTGTTACAACAGCCAAGGGGAGCTATGTGGAAGATACTAATTTAGCCCTTCTCTCAACTATTCTTGGCCTGTCATTTGAGATACTTAGGTCAGGAAAAGAATGCTTTTGACCCAGAGCAAGCAGGAAGCACCAGCACAGAGAGAAAGAGAGACCTTTACATGGAAAGGCTTAAAGCAGGGTGAAGTAAGAGTGGGTTGAAGTATAAAAATATAAGTCCTGGGTTGGGGAGATAGCTCAGTTGGTCAAGTGGCTTTTTAAAAATTTATTTTATTTTTATTTATTTATTTTAGAGAGAGAAAGAGACAGAGAGTGGGCATTCCAGGGTCTCTAGCCACTGCAAATGAACTCTAGATGCATGTGCCATCTTTTGCGTCTGGTTTACATGGGTTCTGGGGAATCAAACCTGGGTCCTCACAGTCAGGTGCTTTTAAGTGCTAAGTCATCTTTCCAGCCCCAGTAAAGTGGCCTTTAAAAAATATTTTATTTATTTATTTTATTTAAAAAAATTTTTTTGTTTATTATTTATTTATTAGAGAGTGACAGACAAAGAGGGAGAGAAAGACAGAGAGAGAGAGAGAAAAAGAGAGAGAGAGAGAATGGAAGCACCAGGGCCTCCAGCCACTGCAAACGAACTCCAGATGTGTGCGCCCCCTTGTGCATCTGGCTAATGTGGGTCCTGGGGAACTGAGCCTCAAACTGGGGTCCTTAGGCTTCATAGACAAGTGCTTAACCACTAAACCATCTCTCCAGCCCTATTTTATTTATTTAATTTGAGAGAGGGAGAGGGAGAGAGAAAGAGGCAGATAGTGAGAGGGATGTGCCAGGATGTCCCGCCACTGCAAATGAATTCCAGACATGAGCCACTTAGTGCATCTGGTTTTATGTGGGTACTGGGGAATCAAACCTGGGCTGTCAGGCTTTGCAAGCAAGTGCCTTTAGCCACTTAGCCATCTTTCCAGCTAGATAAAGAGGCATATTTTTTTTTGGTGGTTTTTCAAGGTAGGGTCTCACTCTAGCCCAGGCTGACCTGGAATTCACTATAGAGTCTCAGGGTGGCCTCGAACTCATGGTGATCCTCCTACCTCTCCCTCCCAAGTGCTGGGATTAAAGGCATGTGCCACCACGCCCGGCTAAGAGGCATTTTTTTTAAAAAAAAACAACCTTCTTATTTATTTGTGGGAGAGAGATATAGACGTGATAGAGATAGAGATAAGGGAAGGAGAGAGAGAGAGAGAAATGGTGTGCCAAGGTCTCTTGCCACTGTAAAACTCCAGATGCACCACTCTATGCATCTGACTTTATGTGTGTACTGGGGATTTGAACCCGGACTGTCAGACTTTATAAGCAAGTGCCTTTAACCACTGAGCCATCTTCCCAGCCAATTTTTTTTTTTCAAGGTAGGATCTCACTCTAGCCCAAGCTGACCTAGAATTCACTATGTAGCTTCAGGCTGGCCTTGAACTCATGGCAATCCTCCTACCTCTGCTTCCCAAGTGCTGGGACTAAAGGCATGTGCCACCACACTTGACCACAATTTTTTTTTTTCTAGGTAGGGTCTCACTCTGGCTCAGGCTTACCTGGAATTCACTGTGTAGTCTCAGGGTGGCCTCGAACTCATGGTGATCCTCCTACCTCTGCCTCCTGAGTGCTGGGATTAAAGGCGTACGCAACCACGCCCTGCTCACACAAAGTATTTTTTAATGTTTTATATGTTTTTTTTTCAAGGTAGGGTTTCACTCAAGCCCAGGCTGACCTGGAGTTTACTCTGTAGTCTCAGGGTGGCCTCGAACTCACGGAGATCCTCCTACCTCTGCCTCCTGAGTGCTGGGATTAAAGGCATGCACTACCTTGCCCGGCTCGCTCTATTTTATGTGGGTACTGGGCATTGAACTCGGGTCCTTGTGCAATGCAAGGACCTTAGCAGCCAAGCTATTTCTAGTCCACGTTTTCTTGTCCAGTGTAATCAGAATTGGTAATGGGTTAGTACAATGAAACAGTTAAACCAGGGAGTCATAGAAGAGATAGATCCTTTCTTCAAGTGCTTTGTTTAGCTTAAAATATCGAAGTTGCTTTAGCCTGCTGACATTTTTATGTACTATTTTCTTCAGCATGAAGCAAGAAACCCTAGTCACTTAGTGTGATTGCAAAATCCTTTGTTTTTATGGTTTTTTTTTTCCTCCTATAAGTTGACAGTACCTTCACCTATTCTGAGGTAGACGGTGTTGCAGTTAATTTTTGTTGTGGGGACAAACACCTGAGCAGAAGCAGCTTATGGGAGGAGAGGGTTTGTTTCAAGCTTACAGAATCCAGGGAAACATCTATCATGGCAGAAGACGCTGGATCACCGCAGCATCCATGGGGGCAGGCTGGGTGGGTGGGGGGTGGGAAGACACCATCACCACCAAAACAGACAGCAAACACCACCAGCCACAGCTCAGACTAGCTCTATGCACACTTTAGGGCTGGACTTCAAGATCCAACCCCTAGTGATATCTCCTCCAGCAGGCGGCTGGAGACTTCAATAAGAAGCTTAACCTTCATCAAAAATCTCTGAGGTGGGGTTGGAGAGATGGCTTGATGGTTAAGGCACTTGCCTACAAAGCCAAAGATTCTGGGTTTGATTCCCCAGTATCCACATAAAGCCAGATACACAACGTAGTGCATGTGTCTGGAGTTCATTTGCAATGGTTGGAGGACCTGGTGTGCCCATTCTCTTTCCTCTCTCTCTACATACATAAATACATACATATATATGTATACACACACACACACACACACACACATATCCCTCAAGTAAATAAATTAAACATTTAAAAATCCCTGAGGCTATGGGGGGGTCACTTTATTTTTTTGTATATTCACATGTAAGCCACCACAGTTTTATTCATCATTACTGTGACCAAATATCTAACTAGCCTTCTTCCTACCTTTCACCACCATCCAACAATGCCATTATATTATGAATCCATCAAGGGGTGAACCCATTAATCAGATCAGAGCTCTCAGATCACTTCCTCAAAGCCCATTGGCTAGCAACCAAGCCTCCAGAAGGTGGGCTCATGGAGGACATTTCCTCGTCAAACCATAACCCATCCCTAAGTTGACAGCAGTGGGTGTTTTCATTATTGTTTTGCACATGCATGCGTGTGTAAGTGTAGTGTGTGTGGTGTATGCTCATGTGTGCAGAGGCCAGAGGAGAATGTCAGATGTGGCTTCTCTTATTGCTTATCCACGTATTTCCTTGACATGGGCAGTACTGGGTATTAGCAAGCCCCAGTGATTGTCCAGTCTCCACACCCCACAGACTGGGTTGCATACATGTATGGCCACGCCCAGTTCTTGACTTGGATTCTAGAAAGTTGAACTTGGTGATCTCTGTTCTAGAGGTCTTTATGCTTGAGAGGCAAGCACTAACTGCAGAGCTATCTTGCAGCCTGGGTTTTTTTTGGGTGGGGGAGTGTGTGTCAGGGCCCAGCTTTATTTATTTTTAAAATTTTTTATTATTATAATTATTTTATCAGCAACTTCCATTATTGTAAACAATATCCCATGGTAATTCCTTCCCTACCCCCAATTTGCCCTTTGAAAATCCACTCTCCTTCATATCTCCTCCCCCTCTCAATTAGTCTCTCTTTTATTTTGATGTCATCATCTCTTCCTCCTATTATGATGGTCTTGTGTAGGTAGTATCAGGCACTGTGAGGTCATGGATATTTGTGGGTTTTTTTTGTTTTGTTTTGTATTTTTTATATATAGAGAGAGAAACCGAGAGGAGAGATAGAGAATTGGCACGCCAGGGCCTCAGCCACTGCAATCGAACACCAGATGCTTACATCACCTAGTGGGCATGCGCGACCTTGTGCTTGCCTCACCTTTGTGTGTCTGGCTTATGTGGGCTCTGGAGAGTTGAACATGGGTCCTTAGGCTTCGCAGGCAAGCGGCACAACCTCTTAGACATCTCTCTAGGCCAGGTTTTGTTTTTAATTGCGGGCTTTGATATATTTTTTTCCCAAAGCATTCAATTTAACTTTTGTAAAAACAATTGTCCCGTTGCTACACTCTTTTAACATTTTTTGTTTATTTTATTTATTTATTTATTTGAGAGTAACAGACAGAGAAAGAGGCAGATAGAAAGAGAGAGAGAATGGGCACGCCAGGGCTTCCAGCCACTGCAAACGAACTCCAGATGCATGCGCCCCCTTGTGCATCTGGCTAACATGGGTCCTGGGGAATCGAGCCTCGAACCGAGGTCCTTAGCCTTCACAGGCAAGTGCTTAACCGCTAAGCCATCTCTCCAGCCCCTGTTACTACACTCTTATGCCATTGGTTAATATCCTTTCTGTTTACACTTCACCTATGACATTCATCCAGTGACATCATTGTAATTGGCATGTATGACTGGCATAGATGAATCTGGGTCTTGACACAGACTCTTGTCAACCACATGCCTTAATGAGGGAGATCAGAAGTGAGTGAGCTACACAGAGAAGATCCTTCCACAGGGACAGGGACTGTGCCATATGCACGAGGCCAGCATTGTTCCCCAAGAGATTAATGTTGACTAGAGACTGATCTAGGCAGTTGGATAAGTGAAGGATTGGTTCAGGAAGTTATTAATAAACCATTATTACTATGATGCTATAAAAGGGGGGGAATACTGAGTACCCCGAGTCTCACAATCAAGAAAGAACAGTAGTAGCTTTACGTCAGCGTCTGTGTTGGTTGTGTGTGTGACTTCCTCTACACATCAGCCAATCCTTTGTCCAGGGCTGGGCCCTTCCAGATGGACTAGCAACTGCCAGTCATCCGTCTGGGGCAGTTTCTCTTCTCTGTGTATAGACTAGCTTCCCCTGAAGACCTCTGATGACCAGTCTGACTTAACTGGACGCTGACTAAGAATGTCACTCATGAGAGTTCCATGATCCTCCTTCAGCTGTGGAAAGGCTCTTCACCCAGTCAGTCCCTCCCCGCTTGCCCAGCACACGCCCTCTCTAACGCACATCGTTTCCTGTGACCTCAGCTTCCCACGCCCTGTCCTGAGGGTTTGCAGTTCCTGCATCAGGAGACAGTGACTTGCACTTGTTTTGCTGATGGTATGTCTGAAGAGGGATTCAGAATTAAGGAGGGAAGAGACGGCTTCCAAAAGTCAAAACTAAGGAAACAATGGAGAGGAACTTTGAGTGGTAGAAAGATCTATGAGCAAGACAGAATTCATTGCAGATTCTAGAATTAGAACTCAGCTCTGAGGAGTTGTGGGAACCTCCCTTGTCCTTCTCCCAGCACCTCCTCTATGCTCTGTGCCCCGAACTCAGCCACCTCCTATCTTCTACGAGTCTATTGGCTAAAACTTTTGGTTTGACTGGGGTGACTCAAAACTCATCCAAGCGCTGAGAAGCGGCATTGGGGTGTTCAGTACTAAATGATCGCGCCCTCCGGGGCTCAGGGACCACTGCAGAAGAGGTGACAGAAAGATTGAAAGAATCAAGGAAGGGGAGGAGTGCTGACAATACTGCCTTCCAGACACAAAGCGCCCTTGGCGTTCATGACCTCACGGTAGCTGCTGTTACCTACCCGAGACCATCATATCAGGAGGGAAAAGATGATAATATCCAAATAGGAGAGAGATTAGCTGGAAAGAAGAAGGGATTCAGTGAGGGGAGATTTCAGAGGAGGAAAAGGGAGGGTGGTGGGAGGGGATTATGATCATGGTATATAGTTTATATTTATGGAAGTTGTCAATGAAAGAGTTTAAAAATGTTGGTCTGGAGAGATTGCTCAGTGGTTAAAGGCACTTGCTTGCAAAGCCTGGTGGCCCAGATTCAGTTCTCCGGTACCCATGTACAGCCAGATGCACAAAGTGGTGCATGCATCTGGAGTTCTTTTGCAGTGGCAGGAGGCTCTGAGGCACCCATTCTCTCCTCTCTCTCTCTCTCTCTCACTGAATGCAAATAAATAAATAAAAATTAAAGAAATAAAAATTTCAATCACAAAACATTTGGTTCCCACTGTGTCTAAGTAATGCGTGTATATTAGAAAGGGTAATATACACCCATGTGTCTGCCCTCTTACTGAAAAAGTTGGACATTATCAATATTGCTGATGCCACATGCTCCTTATTTGATGCCCCTCCCCCCCGCAGAGGAATGTGGTCGCATAAGGTGACTCCAGGGTCCGTCACAACCCTGGCCCAGTCTCCTTGACTTGTGTTGATTAGTGGGGGGTCTGCATTATGTCTCGTTTTGCACTGGGCCACTCCTCTGATTTTCATCTTATACCGATGCCCTCAGTGAAGCCGTGAGCCGATGGCCAGTTGTTGCGGAGTGTTCCTTAGGGAACTGAGGTTGGCTTGTCACTCAGAAAGCTACTGCACCTCCTCTCCTTGCCGGTTCTCCCACGAGGAACGCTGCCCTGTCTCTAAGGTACTGAGGTTTTCTTTTTAATATTTATTTATGTTTTTATCTATTTATTTATCAGAGAAAGAGAGAGAGAAAGAGGCAGATAGAGAGACTGGGCACATCAGGGCTTTCAACCACTGCAAACAAACTCCAAATGCATGCACCACCTTGTGCATCTTGCCTATGTGAGTATTGGGGAATCGAATCTGGATTCTTAGGCTTCATAGGCAAGCACCTTAACAGCTAAGCCATCTCTCTAGCCACAGGCTTTCTTTCTTTCTTTCTTTCTTTTTTTTTTTTTTGGTTTGGGTTTTGGTTTTTCGAGGTAGGGTCTCACTCTAGCCCACTCTGACCTGAAATTCACTATGTGGTCTCAGGGTGGCCTTGAACTCACAGCGATCCTCCTACCTCTGCCTTCCAAGTGCTGGGATCAAAGGTGTGCGCCACCATGCCTGGTCTGTTGCTTCCTTTGGATTTTTTTTTTTTTTTTTTTTTTTGAGGCAGGGACTCACTTGAGCCAAGGCTGACCTGGAATTCACTCTGTAGCCCCAAGCTGGCCTTGAATGCATGGTGAGCCTACTATCTCAGTCTCCACGGTGCTGGGATTAAAGGCGTGCACCACCACACTGGCCAGGGCTGAAGGTTTCTGAGACACAGAAGCAGTAGGTCACAGCAGCTGGCCTGAGCCCAGTGCTCAGTGCCTTTCTGCTGGCCGCTGGAAGAGGTTACAAAATTCAGGCGTGTGCTCACTCTGGAACTCCCCACAGCCCTGATTTATTAATCACAAGTCACAGAAGCAGAAGGGCCTCGACCCCAAGAGACCTAGTGCGTTTTCATATGGCAAGGCAGAATGGAACCAGTGGAGAGGGTTAGAAGTCCTTCATCTCGGGCTTAGGAGATGGCTAAGAGGATAAAGTGTTTGCCATGCAAGCATGAGGACCTGAGTTCAAATCCCCAATACTCACATAAAAGATGCATGCTGTGGGGGCTGGAGAGATGGCTTAGTGGTTAAGTACTTGCTTGTGAAGCCTAAGGACCCCAGTTCAAGGCTTGATTCCCCAGTACCCATGTAAGCCGGATGCACAAGGTGGCGCATGCATCTGGAGCTCATTTACAGTGGCTGAAGGCCCCGGTGTGCCTATTCTCGCTCTCTCTCTCTGCCTCTTTCTCTCTGTGTCTGTCTGCCATTCTCAAATAAATAAAAATAAACAAATTAAAAAAAAAAGGATGCATGCTGTGGTGTGCCTATGGTTCCAGCGCTGGGAGGCAGAGACAAGGGGCTTCTGGGGCTTACTGTCTGGCTAGTTTAGCTGAATTGGTTCAGAAAGAGGTCTTGTCTCAAGGAGTAAGATGGAGAATGACTGAGGAAGATCTCTGGCCACCACATGCCCAACCCCCATGAGCAGTGCACACAGGTGTGTTCACACTCATGCACACATGCGTGCATCCCACTACTCACACAAGACCATCATAATAGGAGGCAAAGATGATGACATGAAAATAAAAGCCTAGCCCAGGCTGACCTGGAATTCACTATGTAGTCTCAGGCTGGCCTCTAACTCTTGGGGAATCCTCTCCCCTCTGCCTCCTGAGTGCTGGGACTAAAGGCGTGCTCCACCATGCCTGGCCCCAAGATATTTTGGAATTGGCTGTGTCATGGGCAACTTTTTTTTTTGTTCTCATTTCCCAATTGGTGCAATTAAGCTGTATTAATAATAATGACTCCTGATATTCACTAATAGCCACTAATGAAAGCTTGCTTCTTGAGCAGCTCGCTGCTTACATCGCAAACACAAGCCTCCTGGCTTCTTCCTCTGTCCTGTGTCACAGCCATTTATTCCCAAGAACCTGCCTGAGGCCAGGTCCCCTCCCCTGCTCCCTTTCGTGATCTATCTCCCCGCCACACTTCCTGTTGTCTGTGTCCAGCTATTTCTTGCCAGTGGACGCCACTGTTGACACAGCCAGCCGAGGAGAAGGACAGCACTCCCCTCTTGTGCCATTTGACCCAAAGCACAAGATGCCCGCTTGCTGATTACTCAAGCAATTCTGAAACCACACATGGTGTGAGGCCAAGATAAGACAGCTATGCCCGATAAGCAACCCGGAATCATGCACAGACCCAGACCCAGAACCAGGCTCAGAGACACAGCGTATTTTGTTTGTTTTTTCGAGGTAGGGTCTCACTCTAGCTCAGGCTGACCTGGAATCCCCTATGTAGTCTCAGGGTGGCCTCAAACTCCTGGCAATCCTCCTACCTCTGCTGGGATTAAAGGCGTGGGCCACCATGCCCCTGCATTTTTGTTGTTGTTTTTTAATCTGACAGCAGCAATCACTATAGCGTTTGTGGGGTTAAGTAGTAAATAAAAATATAGGCCCCCAAATCACCAAGATGTTCAAAATGGTAACCCTGGCGTCTTAATTCAACTAGGAGCCCTGCTAAGAGTAGGTCCCTGTGTACTTGCACAGGTGACACACCCAGGAAACCAGTGTTGCCTGACAGGCCTTATCAATTTACTCCTCATACTTCATGTGACCATGAGCCTTGCATGCCCCAAGTCCTGACTAGAAGAACCCATGCATCTCTATGCTAGGTGACCCCGGTTCCAGAACTTTTTTTTTTCAAACAAAGTTTTATTTATTTTTTTAATATTTTATTTTTGGGCTGGAGGGATGCCTTAACAGTTCACGTGCTAGCTGCAAAGCCAAAGGATCCAGGTTCGATTCCCTAGGACCCACGTAAGCCAGATGCACAAGTTGGTGCATGCTTCTGGACTTTGTTTGCAGTGGCTGAAAGCCCTGGCATGCCCATTCTCTCTTTTTATTTATTTGAGAGAGAGAGAGAGAGAGAGAGAGAGAAAGAATGGGTGCACCAGGGCCTCCAGCCTCTGCAACTGAACTCCAGACACATGCGCCACTTTGTGCATCTGGCTTATGTGGGTCCTGGGGAATCACACCTGGGTTCTTTGGCTTTGCATGCAAACACCTTAACCGTCAAACCATCACTCCAATCTTTTTTTTTTTTTTTTTTGAGGTAGAATCTCACTCTAACCCAGGCTGACCTGGAACTCACTCTGTAGTTCCAAGCTGGCCTCAAACTCATGGTGATCCTCCTACCTCTGCCTTCCAAATGCTAGAATTAAAGCCATACAGAATGCTGGAATTAAAGGTATACACCATCTCATCTGGCAACCCTGACTCCAAAGAGATGGAAAAGGTTCTTTCATTACAGCCTGAGCACACACATGTGGCGGCCAGGGGAGGACATCAGCTTGCCTTTTCTTTCATTTATTATTATTTTTAATTTTTAAATTTTTACTAACATTTTCCATGACAGTTTGCCTTTTCTATTACTCTTCCACTTTCTTTCCTTCTTTCTTTCCCTCCTTCTTTCTTTCTCTCCTTTTTTCTTTTTTTCAAAGTAGGGTCTCACTCTAGCTCAGGCTGACCTGGATTTCACTGTATAGTCTCAGGGTCACCTTGAACTAATGCCTCCTGAGTGCTGGGATTAAAGGTGTTTGCTACCACACCCAGCTATCTTCCACCTTATTTCTTTGAGACAGGATCTCTCACTGATCCTGGATCTCCCTGTTTTTCAATCAGCCCCTGTGATCTTCCTGTCTGTCCCTCTCAGTGCTTGGGGTTGTGGCTTTTTTAAAAAAAATCTTTATTTATTTGAGGGAGGGGGGAGAGAGAGAGAGAGAGAGAGAGAGAGAGAGAGAGAAAATATGCACACTAGGGCTTCCAGCCACTGCAAGTGAACTCCAGACGCATGCGCCCCCTTGTGCGTCTGGCTTACGTGGGTCCTGGAGAATTGAACGGGGATCCTTTGGCTTTGCAGGCAAGCATCTTAACTGCTAAACCCTCTCTCCAGCCCCCCATGCCTGGCTCTTTACATGGGTGCTGGGGTCACGCTCAGGTCCTCATGCTGGCGTGGTAAGCTCTCTTACCCACTGAGCTGTCTCCCCAACCTAGTTGTCTCTTTCCACTAGTGAGCTGCTTCATTCTCTAAGAACGTTCGTTGGGTTGGGTTGGTCAGGCCGGCTGGGAGACCTGACAGGGGGCGGACCGAATCAACGTTAGGGGGCTGGGAGGTGCCTAGTGCGGGTGAGCCAAGGTGATGGACAAGGCAGGGGTGGTCAAGGCCTCTGCTGTGCTCATGGTGCTGTGTCACACGGTTTGGGGGAGACCCCATCCGGGCTGTGGAGGAGTGGCTCTGACTCGGGAGCGCATGTGACCCTGCCCTTGTCGTTCCCGTGTCTCTTCGTGGATCAAGCTTCGTGGATCTTCAGGAGTCAGGAACCTGGCATTTTTGACTGGTCGGGGCTTTCAGCTTAGGCTTTTGGAGGGTTCAAAGCACGACATGCCAGTTTTGTGTACGTGTGTGCTCACGTGCGTGTGCCAGTGCGTGGGTGTGCCGTGGCGTGGGGGTGGTCCGAGGCTAACCTCAGGTGTTGGTGCTCACCTTCCGCCTTGTGGGAGGCGGGGCCTGCTCTGTCCTCCAGGCTGGCTGCACAGCAGGCCTCGGGGTGCCTGTACTGACTCCCCCTCTCTTCTTGCTCGAGGGGCACTGGGATTGCGGAAGCTAGCGCTCCACCGCCCACCCTCACGTGGGTCCTGGGGAGTCCAACTCAGCCACTCACACCTGTGCTCCAAACACTTTATCCACAGAGCCATTTCCCCAGCCCACAGCTTCGTTAGAACATGCAGGGCTCTGCCAAGCTTGGGGCCATGCATCTTTGCGACAGGCACAGGAAACCCTTCGAGATGGGCTTGAAGGAATCTTTGACCTAGGGATCTGGATTGAGTCCCTGTGACCTTCAGAGCTGAGGCCCTGTCCTGGGCCTGTGGTTTTGAAAATATTTTATTTATTTATTTTATGTGAGAGATAATGAATGGGCATGCCAGGGCCTCCAGCCACCAAAAACAAACTCCAGAAAAATGTGCCACCTTGTGCTTGGGGCATACATGGGTACTGGAGAATTGAACCTGGGTCCTTAGGCTTTGCAGGCAAGCGCCTAAACTGCTAAGCCATCTCTCCAGCCCACCTGTAATTTTAAAAAAAGTATCTTACTTATTTTTTTGCGATGAGAGAGAGAGAGAGAGAGAGAGAGGGACGGAGGGAGAGAGAGAGAGAGAAACAGGATAGGCATGCAAGAACCTCTTGCCATTTGCATGGCTTCATGTGATTTGGGGAAATTGAACCCAAACTGGTGGGCTTCACAAACAAGATCTGAGGCCCCTTTTATGGGAGAGAGAGAACTGACACACCAGGGCCTCCAGCCACCGCAACTGAACTACCGATGTGGGTGCCATCTGGTCATGTGCACTTACTTGTGCATCTGGCTTACTTAGGATCTAGAGAGTTGAAATGGGTCCTTAGGCTTCCCAGACAAGTGCCTTAACCACTAAGCTATCTCTCCAGACCACAGCAGGCACTTTTAACAGTTGAGCCGTCTCCCCAGCTAGACCTATGGTTTTATAGCTCCTAGATTAATCATTTGGTCAAGATCCAGAGTTAAGCAGCCTAGGAGAGCTGAAAGCTCTCGGCTTTCCCCACGGGCTGATTCCATTATGAGAGACTAGAGGTCCTTGACCTTCAAGGAGTCTTCATGGCGCAAATGTCAAATGGGATGAAGTCATGTAGTCTGTGTCGCACCTCTGATTTGCCAATCTGTTGGACTCAGCTTGTTGGGGGTTGGGAGTGGGTCTAATCCCTGCAAATGGGTGTCGAATAAACTCTCAAGATCCCTGGTAGAAATGTCAGATGTCCAGGGGGAGGCATGGAGCCCGTGGGGGTGTCACGGTGGGATATAAGGAAATGCCCTACACCATGACTTTGTTTTTTCTTCTTGTGGTTCTCATCCCAGAGTCCTGAATCCCCAGCACTCGGGAGGCAGAAGTAGGTCCCTGAGGCCCTGACACAGGCACTGGGCGAGATGGAGGAGGAAATATGAGATGACAAGTGTGTCTTTGACTGGCGGAGGTTTCTGGAAAGGAAGCCTCCCTTCTTCCACTCCCTCCCTCTTGCCAACTAGGTCATGTTCAAGTCATTCTCAAGTGCAAACCTAAGTGGTTCTGGGAAGGACGACAGGAAAGGTAGATGTGCCTAGCATGGACTTCTTGTCTGATACGAATCTTGTCCTGTACAGCTGAGGGAGGCAAAGGCGAGGTGGGGAGGACCCAGGTCAGGTGGAGGCTGGCCTCATAGGGCAGCCAGAGGCCATATGACATCAGCCTCACAGCTGCAAATTCACACTTTGAATCCTCTAAGCCGTCTTGTTTTTGGCTTTTGTGCTTAACAAATAACATATCCATTGATTATAACGTGGCTTGGCATCTGAGGCAATACAGGGATCTTGAGAGTCGTTTAACGCAAACCTGCCTGGAGAGATAGAGCTGCCTTGGGGTGAGTCAACGAAAGAGACCCCACAGCAGTGAAAGCTGCACATGGGACTGCTGTCCACGCCCCAAGGTGACAATCTGTGGCTCTTTTGGCAGAGCCCTTGTCCTCTCCCCACTCTATCCCTCTGCACCTCCACCTTGCTTGGTGGAGACAAGTGTCTTAATGTCTATAAGTTGAGAGGAAAAGAGGGTGGTTATAGATGACACAAGTTAAAAGATGTGGGCTGGAGATATGGCATAGCGGTTAAGGCACTTGCCAGCAAAGACGAAGGACCCAGGTTCAATACTCCAGGACCCACATAAAGCCAGATACACAAGGAGGCACATGCATCTGGAGGACCCATTCTCTTTCTCTCAAATAAAAAAAAAAAAATGTAAGTGTTTAGCCGGGCTAGGTGGCACATGCTTTTAGTCCCAGCACTAGGGAGGCAGGAGTAGGAGGATCACCGTGAGTTCGAGGCTAGCCTGAGACTACAGAGTGAGTTTCAGGTCAGCCTGGGTTAGAGTGAGATCCTACCTCAGAAAAACAAAAGGCAAAAAAATAAAACAAACAAAGAAACAAACAAAAAAAAAAGATGTAAGTGTTTAGAACAGTTTCCAGTTCTTTACAAGAGTCTGCTGTAAATATTTGAATTCCCACAGTCCCAGCTGTGGCCTTGAGTGAGTAACTCTATGATTTTTTTTCCATCTGGTCTTCATTCTTCCATCTATGACATGGAATTAACAATGGCATCTACTGGAAAAGCACATGGTAAGAAAGTGTTAGAGCATATCTGAAAGTTTAATTGTGAACTACAAATACTTTTTAAATAATCATGAGTTTCACCAGGTCCTTCTAGAGACCATAGTGCAGAGACAAAACTTCTCAATTTAGAAGCTCACCAGTGAGAGGAGGAGGAGGAGTCCAGATATGATGATCCGAGACCACAGGGAGGAGAGGTTCAGGGGACCAAGTCTACTCTAGCTTCGTTCCCTTGAAAATGTCACACGACTTCTCAAGGTGAGTTTGAGGAGAGCTGTCCCCTGGGGTACAACTCTGCTTTTTAATAAATAAGAGTTGTTGCTAGGGAGTGACATGGATTCAAAATTTAAACAGAGGAAGGAGGAAGAAAAGGAAGGCATAGGGTTGTGGTTTGCTTTACTATTAAAATACCAAGCCTAGAAAGATGGTACGGCCATTAAAGGCACGTTCTTGCAAAACCAGCTGGCCCTGGTTCAGCTCCCAGAGCCTTTAAGGCCAGATGCACAAAGTGAGGCACACATCTGGAGTCCGTTTGCACTGATAAAGAGACCCTGGAGCACTTAGAGTCTCTCTCTTTCTGCAAATAAATAAAACTATATTTTAAAAAGGCTTATAGTAGTTAGATGTGGTAGTATACACCTCTGATCCCGGGGCTACAGAGAGAGTCCTTGTCTCAAAAACAAAACAAGAGGGCTAGAGAGATGGCTTAATGGTTAAGGTATTTGCCAGCAAAACCAAAGGACCAGGTTTGATTTTCTAGTAAGCCAGATGCACAAAGTGGCACATGTATCTGGAGTTCATTTGCAGCGGCTGGAGGCCCTGGTGTGCTTTTTCTCTCTCAAATAAATAAATAAATAAAAATATAAAAAACACAAAACAAGAAACAATAAGAAACCCAAGTCTCAAACAACAGAAAAGCAAAGTCAGAAATTGTCATAAAACAAATGCATTATCACTAACGCTTCCTACAGCTTATGAGAGATGTATGTGTATATATATGTATTCTTTTATATTTGTGCAGCCAGGCATGCATGTGTATAATGTACACATGTATGTATGTTTGCCTGTTTGTACAAGCATGTATGTGTATAATGTATATGTGGTGACATGGTTCAAGATGCCTAAAAGCACACCAGGGGCATTCTTATTTTGGGTAAAAATCATCCACCAGCAGCCAGATGTGCACATAAGAAGGAGGGAGCCTTGGCTCCAAGGTCAGGGAGATAGAAACCGTTCGCTGGGAGAATTCGGTTTCCATAGTTCCCTGATTTGGACTGTACCGCCTGGGGCCTCACTGCCTTCAGGAGCCAGCTGAGGTCCTGGCGGCTCAACTGGTAAGGTCACATAGGGGTGAAGATTTCCAGATCTGTTATTCCTTGCTAGCTCACAGCTCTCTCTCTTGGACCAGACATCCTCGGGCTGGTGGATGGGAGCAGAGTCCAGGGCTGGTCTCTGCTGGGGAGCTGCGCAGTACCAAAGGCGCTGTGATGTGCATTGTCACCTGACTCCCTGGGGACTGCTTCTGTTGCCTGAGAAGGACAAGGGAGAAAGCGAGCAGCGCTGCAATCAGTTCAGAGCCACTTCCAGTCTCCAGCTCAACAATCGCAGGGCCTAGAGCTCATTCCTGACTGTTTACTTCCAGCAAAGCTATGTCCCTACCCCGAAAACGAAGGAAGTCACAGCCTTGTCCTCACTCCAACCCAGCGAGCCTCAGACATTTCCTTGCAAAAGACCTTGGGGATTCCAAATTAAAGGGCAGAATGCTCAGGGGAGGAAGTCAGAGGCCATCTGGAAATCATTGAGGTGCTGGGTCTGGTTACCCAGAGAACCAGCCGGTACCTCTCCCCAAGCCAGCTGCCTGCTCTGAGAGGTGCGTGGGGTCCGTTCCAGGGCGAGCCTAAGGAGTCCCAGATGCCCCCCCCCCCATTGCCCGTGATGTCAAGTGCACCTCATTCATTTACCCGTAGCCCTCAGAGCAAGTGCGAGAGGAAAATAAGCAAATGGAATACTATCCAGGGAGTGGCTAGCTTTCCTTGGCTTTCTAGCTGGTTCTTGAGCTGAGGACATAAATCTAGTCAGGGCTGGAGCTGTTGTTCTCACTTACAAGGAAGATCTCTCTGTCTACAGGGCATGCATTGTCCCTGGATTTGGATTAGATGATGACAAAAGACAGATAGTCTTTTCCTGGCTTCTGTGTCTTTGCCTAGCCCCGCTGGTGGCACCAGGTGGGGGGGCAGGGAAGGAGAAGACTGCTTTAGCCGCCCCCTTCTGTAGGATCCGTGGGTGACAGCTCAGTGGGGGAGGAAGGGGGGCTTGTGCACGGAATTCTGTCAGGGCTGGAAGTTACTTCTATCTTTTTATTCAGTTTATCAAGGTAGGGCCTCACTCTAGTCCAGGCTGACCTGGAATTCACTATGTAGTCTCTGGCTGGCCTTGAATTCATAACGAATGAATGCTGGGATTAAAGGCGTACCCCCACCGCGCCTGGTTATTTTTATTTTATTAAAAAAAATATTTCTAGCCGGGCGTGGTGGCGCATGCCTTTTATCCCAGCACTCAGGAGGCAGAGGTAGGAGGATTGCCAAGAGTTCGAGGCCACCCTGAGACTACATAGTGAATTCCAGGTCAGCCTGAGCCAGAGTGAGACCCTACCTCAAAAAGTAGAACCCCCCCAAATTTTCTATTTATGAAAGAGAGGGTTATGAGGAAGGGGGAGAGACATTATAGGCATGCCAGGGCCTCTTGCTACTGCAAATGAACACTCCAAACATATGACCCATGGCTTTATGCATCTGTTTTTATGTAGGTACTGGGAAGTTGAACCCAGGTCATCAGGCATTACAGGCAAGCACCTTTAACTGCTGAGCTATCTCTCCAGCCCTAACTTTGCATTTTTTTTTTTAAAGGCAAAGTCTCATTGTTGCCCAGAATGGCCTGGAGTTCACTATGTAGCCCAGGTTGGCCTCAAACTCACAATGATCCTCTTATCTCAGCCTGCCGAGGGCTGGGACTACAGGCTTGTGCCACCATGCTGGCAGATGCTAATTTTTTGTCATTTGTTTGGTACGGGGGGGGGTCTCACTATGTAGCCCAGGCTGGCCTTGAAGTAGTGCCAGCTTGACAGTGTGTATACCAGTGCACTCAGCTTTGGGTGTTCGCTGTGACTGGAGGCCATCAGTGAGCGAAGGCATTTCAGGTTAATGTCAGAATTGATAATTTCTTCCTGGGTCATCCCAGTGCCTCTTCCTGAGTCTTCATCAAGGCATTTCAGAGAAAATACCTACAATAATAGTATACATTGTCCTCAACATGTAATCTATCTGTTATAGAAAGTGTGTGGAGTTTTGCATGTGTATGTGCACTCTTATGTGTGTGGGAGTGTGCATGGGTGGTGGTGAGCATACAAGTGTGTGTGCGCAGCTGGAGGACAGAGGTCAACATCAAGTGTCTTCCTTAATAACTCTCCACGTTATCTTTTATTATTATTATTCACTGCTTTTTTAAAAAATAAAAATGGAGCCTTATATTTGGCCAGCCAGGCCAAATGAGCCAATAGGTGCAATAGTGACATGTCTGTTATGGGAGAAACCAACTGTCCTCTAATTGGATTGGAGGCCTGCTCCATGGGAGGGAATACATCCCTGATACTGAAAACCTACAACAGGGGTAGTCATGAGCCCTAGGGGTGCAATGTCTGCTGGTGTCTGGCTAAATGTATAGATTATGCTTATCAAACTGCCCAGTAAGCACTTCTCTTAATGTTCATACCCATATATTAATGCTCTTGTCACTTTGGTTAGAGAAGCTTCTCTTTTCAGATAGCAGTGACCTTGGGATGACTCAGAAGGCACCATGGTGCTGAGAAGAAGTGACAGAAGAGTGCTCAGCACTGAAATATCTCTATCACACCTTCCAAGGCTCAGGGTCCATTGCCGAAGAGGTGGGGGAAAGAATGTAAGAGCCAAAGAAAGGATAGGACTTCTTATAATGTGCTCCTCCAGACACAAAATGACCTGGATATCCATGACCTCACAGTGCCTGACACTACCTACACAAGACCATCATAATAGGAGAAAAGATCATGACATCAAAATAAAAGTTTGACTGATTGAGAGGGGGAGGGTATATGATGGAGAGTGGAGTTTCAAAGGGGAAAGTAGGGGGCTGGAGAGATGGCTTAGCTGTTAAGCGCTTGCCTATGAAGCCTAGGGACCCTGGTTCAAGGCTTGATTTCCCAAGACCCACGTTAGCCAGATGCACAAGGAGATGCATACATCTGGAGTTCGTTTGCAGTGGCTGGAGGCCCTGGTGCGCCCATTCTCTCTCTCTGCCTCTTTCTCTCTGTCACTCTCAAATAAATAAAAATAAAAATGAACAAAAAATTAAAAATAAATAAATAAAAATAAAAATGGTTGTACTCTTCGACTGCCCCCTCCCTTGCCCCAATTCTGCTGATTTGGCATGGGGACCAAAAGGCCACAGTCAATCTCTGTAGGGTGGGGGAGGGGGGAAACAACATGGCGCCTCAAGCTATTCCCTGGGACCCTGAGGCTCTTACAATCTTTCTGCCCCCCACCTTCTACAACGTTTCCTGAGCCTTGGTGGGCAAGATGGGGATCTGATTTAGGGTCGTTTTCTCTGTAGACTCCGGATCTCTGTTTTGGTGAGGTTTGAGGGATCCACTGTATTTTTTTGAAACTGGAGCTCCCACTGAACCTGGAGCTCACCAATTCAGCTAGGCTAGCTGGGCAGCCAGTCCCGGGGACCCTCCCCTTTCCACCTCTCCGCGTTGGGTTTGCAGTTGAGTGCATGCCACAAGGCCCAGGCTTTTTTTTTTTTTCCGTGGGTGCCAGGGAGCCCAATTCAGGTTCTCATGTTTGTGTGGCAAGAGCTTTATTCCCCGAGCCTTCTCCCCAGCCCTTGCGTGCATCTCTTACAGGCCACAGGCTTGTTGAAGGAGAGAACTATTTCTTGCGCATAATCGCTGTAACGTCCAACACAATGCCTCACACTCTGGAAATGCTCTGTGCATGTTTGCTGAGTGATGACTCTGTGAGGCCTACGGACTAGTGGATGATGGAAGTGAAGGATGAGGATGAGAGAGGAAGGGGGTGTCTGAATTACTTGTTGGCCTTTACCACTGTGATGGTTTGAATAGATGACCCCCAATAGACTAAGGTGTTATTTTGTTTGTTCTCTTAAAAAAACATTTATTTCATTTTATTTACTAGAGAGAGAAAGAGAGAGAAAGGTAGATAGAGAGAGAATGGGCACACCAGGGCCTCTAGCCACTGCAAATGAATTCCAGATTCTTGTGCTACCTTGTGCATCTGGCTTATGTGGGTCCTGGGGAATCAAACCCAGGTAGGCTTTCAGGCAAGCACCTTAACTGCTAAGCTATCTCTTCAGCCCCTTGTTTGTTTGTTTTAAATTTATTTTGAGAGAGAGAGAGAGAGAGAATGGGCACACCAGGGCCTTCAGCCACCATGAATGAACTCCAGATGCGTGTGCCTGCTTGTGGCACATCTGCAACATTGCATGCTTGTGTCACTGTGTGTCTAGCCACGTGGGACCTGGAGGTTTGAACATGAGTTCCTAGGCTTTGCAGCAAAGCACCTTAACTACTAAGCCATCTCTCCAGCACCCCCTTTTTATTTTTAATTTTTTTTCAAGGTAGGGTTCACTCTATCTCAGGCTGACCTGGAGTTCACTATGTAGTCTTGAACTCATGGCGATCCTCCTACCTCTGCCTTCCAAGTGCTGGGATTCATGGCCTGTCACCACGCCCAGCTTCCCTTTGCTTGCTTTCTTTTTTCTTTTTTTTTTTTAAGCTTGTGTACAGCCACCTGGCCGGAGGAGACACCGCTGGTGGTGGATCCGATTCCTAGCCTAAAGGTATGCAGAATGTTAGAGCTCTGCCTGGGGTTCCCTGCTGCTTGCAGACCCAAGTGTGCTTGCTTTTGGTGCTGTTGCTGGTGGTTCTTCTCTGCTTGGACGTCCTATGGAGCTTCTCCTTCGAATAAATCCCTTCCTCCCACAAACTGTGGCTGGCTTGGAAGTTCATCCCAGCAGTGTGGAGCTGACTACAACCACCACCAACTAAGAGAGGGTGTGACACAACAGACCCAGAGAGGGTGGGGACACTTTGGGAGACTGAGACCTTTGCCCTTATTTCAGTGAAAATTCACCCAACAAGAACCAGGTCCTGGCTAAGTGGGCAGATGGTCCGCATCTTTCTGTCTCAAGGTGCTGCAGAGCAGTACTTGGCTGAAGTCCCTGTGTCCTGACTTACTGACATCTGGGACAAAAGCTCACCTGTAGTTCACTGAATGCAAAATGTCCCTTATAAGCCCAGCGTGGTGGCGCACACCTTTAGTCCCAGCACTTGGGAGGCAGAGGTAGGTGGATCACCGTGAGTTCAAG
The DNA here is from genome assembly GCF_020740685.1 of Jaculus jaculus. Taxonomy (NCBI): domain Eukaryota; kingdom Metazoa; phylum Chordata; class Mammalia; order Rodentia; family Dipodidae; genus Jaculus; species Jaculus jaculus. The sequence continues at coordinate 124,299,188 of NC_059110.1, forward strand.
GCCACCCTGAGACTACATAGTGAATTCCATGTCAGCTTGGACTAGTGTGAGACCCTACCTTGAAAAACCCAAAAAACAAAAAACAACAGTCCCTTATAGACTCATGTGTTTGACTATTTAATCCCCAGTTGGTGGCAGTGTTCTAGAAGGCTATGAGATCTTTAGACAGTGGAGCCTTGCTGGAAGAAATGTATCACTGGGGGAGGGCCTTGAGGTGTTACACTCAGCCCTTCTTGCTGTTCTCCCTCTCTACTTCCTCCCCACTGATGTGAAGCTGTGAAGCTGCCTTCCTGCTCTGGCCATGCCTCCCCCACCATGACGGATTTCCCCTCAAAACCGCGAACCAGGCTGTAGAGATGGCTCAGTGGTTAAAGTCACTTGCTTGCAAAGCCCCAATACCCATGTGAAGCCAGATGCACAAAGTGGTGCATGCACCCGGAGTTGGCAAGAGGCCTTGATGTGCCCACTCTTATTCTCTCTCCTTCTTTTTCTTTCTCTGTTTGAAAATAAATAATAAATAAAATATTTTCAAATGTATAACTTTAAAAACAATGAGGAAGCCAAAAATAAACCGTGTCCTTCTTTGAGCTACTTCTGGCCAGGTATTTTGTCTCAACAACGGGAAGCAGCAAGGACCCAGCCCACAGGCTGTTTCTGAGCCCCTGTCTGCCAACATCGCCCTGGGTGGCTCTTGACATTGACCTGGTGGCAAGACAGCCCTGAGAGTTCACTGAGGAAAGAGCAGCAAGGTCGGTCACATGTTCTGAATTATTCAGTTGCATCAAGTGTTTAGCTTTGTGAGGACAACAATGACTCTATTTAAAACCTCCAAGCATGTGATAGATGAACACAATGCCTCCCAGTAGTCCCTGCATCCAGTCCACATTCGAGAAGTCTCCCAGAGTTACCTGGGCTCCTCTGGGTCGTGTCGCAACTTTCAGGAGAGACTAACGTGCCAGGGCTATCCCATTCCTTACAGGGTGCAAGGCGTTCAGGAGTGTCCTTGAACCCTAAACTCTAGGTCCACATCTTTTATCTTAATTGTTTTGATTTCTTGAGGTAAGGTCTCATTCTATCCCAGGCTGACCTGGACTTCACTATGCAGTCTCAGGGTGGCCTCAAACTCATTGTGATCCTCCTACCTCTGCCTCCTGAGTGCTGGGATTAAAGGCGTGCGCCACCACACCTGGTCCATGTCTATTTTTAATCAAAGAATTGAATAAAATCAAACTGAGAAGCATAATTGTTAAATTATTATATTTATTTAGGGAAGTACAGAGCCAAGGAAAGGTGCCCATGTGGCTTGAGACCCCATTTGGAGGGCCTGGCAAAACCAGGAAAAGGACAGAATAAAAAAGTTGAAAGAGCTCCTGGCATGTGAGGAGCTGGAGGGTCTAAAGAACCCATGTGGAGAGTAAGGGGCTGGGGGACTTTGCCCTTGCCTTAGCTAGGCCGAGCTGAGGGGACACTGTCCATTTGCTGGAAGTTCCCAAGTGGTCACGGAGCTCCGAGAGCATGCCCTCTCCTTGCAAATGTGTTTATAGCCATATGGTTGTGGGCCCTACCTTCCGGCTCAGGTGAACCAGAGCTTGTTGGTAAGGATGAGGGGCCATCTCAGGAAGAAACTAGTCATGGCACCAAGTTCTGGGGGCTGAGCTTGACTACCCACAATGTTTAAATCCTAGGAAAGACCTCTTTCCGAGGAGAGGCCAAGGTTGCTTATGGAAAAACAGATCTGGGGAAGAAATAAGAAGTCATATCATACTTTGATTTCTCTGCAAGACAGGCCCAAAGACATTCCTACTTTTTTTTTTTTTAACTTTCAGGGGCCCAGTCACCCTAGCTGCCTAAAATAGCTACTTGACTCCCTCTCAATGACACAGGAGTGGTTTTTAGATTAAATTTAAAAAATTGTTTTTGAGGTAGGCTCTCACTTTATCCCAGGCTGACCTGGAACTTACTCTGTAGCCCAGACTGGCCTCAAACTCACAGTGGTCTTCCTACGTTATCTCAAGTTCTGGAATTATAGGTGTGAGCTACCATACCTGGCACTATAGGAATGAATATTAATAAAGGTTTTCATGGGTCACAGACCAACTCCTCCAGAATGGAGACGTTCAGACTAGAAAGTCAGGGCTTGGGGTCTGCATAGAAATCACACACTTTCAGCATAGGTGGGCTGTATGGGCTATTCCCCTGGGATTGTGCCTTGGTTAACATGAGTGTGTTTCTGGGGTTTTCTGAGTATGAAGCCTCCACTTTTATCACAAAGCTTTGACATTTTGGATGAGACCTAATGCGACAGCTGCAGAGTTGCTTTGATGTCTGAACTGTGTGTCCTAACCATAACCACCATTACTTGAAGCTTCCTATGCTCCAGAAGTGATATACGTGCTTAACATTATATCATCTGATATCCATACTCAAAAAACCAGAAGGCGAGATGATATTTCACAGTGGAGAGCTTGTGTGTGGGGATAACCACAAAATATAGCAACACTATGTATGTATCAAAATGTCACAATGAAGGGCTGTGGATGTGGTTCAGTTGGTAGCATGCGTGCCTACCATTCATGAGTCCCTGGGTTCAGTCTGTAGCACCCTATAAACAGGGCATGATGGCATTCATGTGTAATCCCAGTACTTGGGAGGTGGAGGCAGGAGTATCAGGAGTTTAAGGTCAGCTTCTGTTACACAGCAAGTTTTAGGCCAGCCTGGACTACATGAGTCCCTATCTTAAAAAAACAAACAAACAAACAAAAAAACTTCCTCCTAGAAACTAATGTTGGATATTAGACCTGTCTCTCATGGCCAGAATGTTCTGATGAATCAACAGGAATCTGCCCCTTTCCAGAAACATTATCAAGAGTTTCACAATAAAAAGTCATGCAAAACCATAGCATAATTCTAAGAGGAGGATGTCAGCACTATATCATGAGAACTTTCTGGACATATGTGTGCCACTGTGTTGGGCACCACAGAAGGTTCAAGGTTAGCTCCTGATCTCAAGGTACTCATGACCAAGTTCTAAAGACCAAGGACACTTGCCTTCAAATATCCTGGGACCTGTTGGAATAAGGTATGTCAATCTCTCTCTCTCTCTCACTCACTCTCTCTCGTGATCAATAAACCCTCCAAATCTGAAAGTTTTCATAGTCTTTCCCTCATACTTCATGTTTAGGTAATTGGAGAGGGAAAGACTACATCAGACCAATAATTTGAAAAATCTGACCTGCTGATCTTAAGGTTTTTTAAATGAATGTTCATATTTCTATATCATAGTTTTAAATCAGAGATCCATTTGCTTAGTAACCAGGTTGCTTTTTTTTTTTTTTTTTGAGGTAGAGTCTCACTCTAGTACAGGCTGACCTGGAATTCACTATGTAGTCTCAGGCTGGCCTTGAACTCACAGCAATCCTCCTACCTCTGCCTTCCAAGAGCTGGGATTAAAGGTGTGCGCCACCACGCCTGGCAGGATGACTTAAAAGAAAAAACAACATTTTTAGGGCTGAAGAGATGGCTTAGAGGTTAAGGCACTTGCCTGAGAAGCCTAAGGGCCCAGGTTTGATTCTTCAGCTCCCATGTAAGCCAGATGCACATGGTATGCATCTGGAATTTATTTGCAGTGGCTAGCAGCCCATACTCACTCACTTTCTATCTCTCTCTAACAAATAAATAAAATAAAAATATTTTTAAGAAGTATTTTTATTTATGGAGGGAGGGAGAGAGAAAAGGGATGAATGGGCATGCCAGGACCTCTTGATACTATGAAACAAATGTGCCACTTTGTGCATCTGGCTTTGTGTGTGTACTGGGCAATCAAATCCTAGGCAGACATGTTTTTCATGTAAGTGCCTTTAACCACTGAGCCATCTCCCCAGCCCCAGGATGACTTTGTAATTGATCTGTAGTTGTGTGTCTTTGCCCCCGTGTGCTTTTCCGGTTCACAGCCTCACAGAACACATTCAATTTCAGTTTACTCTATGCCGACAGGTCTAAAACTCTCAGACTAGGGCAGTTGTTAGACAAGTTTCTTCTTCTCCAGACATTACAGAATCTGAGATCTGGAAGAAAAGACTCACAGGCTATTCAAACTTGCATGCCTGTTTCCTCCTGTAGCTGATGTTATTTTATTTGTGTGAGAAGTACCCAGCACGGCACAAACTTGTGTGTCAACTACGTTAATGCGTGCATTGATTTCTTAGGACTTTTATTAAAATGCAGATCAGGTTTAGCAGGTCTGGAGTGGCCCTGGGATTGTACTTTCAAACACATTCCCAGGTTGTTGCTGGTCCCTGGACCACACCTTTTAAAAAAAAATATTTTTAAATGCATTTTTAATATTAATTTGAGAGAGAGAATGGGCACATCAGGGCCTCCTACCACTGAAACAAATTCCAGACGCATGTGTCACCTTGTGCATCTGGCTTTTTGTGGGTACTGGGGAATTGAACCCAGGCCATCGTCATTGCAAGAAAACATCTTTAACCACTAAGCCATCTCTCCAGCCCCAATTCCTGTCTTTTAATGCCAGTTACTGGCTTTTTTTTTTTTTTTTGACAAGTCACTTTGCCTTTCTAGACTTTTATGCCCTCAGATTTAAACTATGTAACAGAGAACTGCAGTTCACGCTGTTTCAAAGCCTGCATTCATAGAGCTTTGAGAGTGATTTTTTTGTGTTTTTTGCATATGTGTATGCGGTATACATCAGTTGTGTGTGTGTGTGTGTGTGTGTGTGTGTGTGTGTATCCTCAGCAAGCCCCTGGATTCTCTCGTCTGCCCTTCCTCAGTGCTGGGGTTACAGGTGTGCACCACCATGCCAGGCTTTTGCATGGGTGCTAGAGATCTGCGCTTGGGTCCTTGTGCTTGCGAGGAACCACTTTACCCCCTGAGCCATCTCCCCTGCCTTAGGCTGAGATTTTAATCACAAAAGTCAAGTACAGGACCGTGGCTCTCCTTGCAGGGGATGGTCAGATCAACCAAGTAGAGAGCATAAATCTGGGAGCAACAGGGCACAGCTAAGTGACAGCAGGGACAGGAAGCAAGGATGACGCATTCTTGTGACTAATATAAGGCTATGGCCGCAAGGTGGTAAATTTCAGATTAAAAAGTGTTACTTGAGAGAGAGAGAGAGAGAGAGAGAGAGAGAGAGAGAGGGAGAGGGAGAAAGGAGGGGGGAGAGGCTGTTATATTTCACTTCAGGAGAAGACCTGTGGGACTGAAAATTGAGCTGCAGGAGAACCTTGAAGGAGGGAGGCAACAGATACGATACAGCCTTGGAAATAAGCAGCCTATGAGTGAATCAGGGCTGGAGAGCAGCTCTTTGGAGCTGTGACAGAGTCTGGTTTAACTGTGCACAGTTTGCCTCGGCTACAGATTAATAGTTTCGCTTTCTCTCTCTCTCTTGACTTGCTATGTGGCTGAAACTAACCTGAAACTCCTGTAGCCCAGGCTAGCCTTAAACTCAAGACCCCCCCCTCCCCCGCCTTTTCTTCTTGAGTGCTGCTGGGATTCGAGGCATCAGTATTCACTCTTGACGAAAGAGCATTGCTTATGTCTAATTTCAGCCAAGCGGGCCCCCGCTACCTGATTTGATGGGGCTAGGGCTCAAGAGAGACACGAGTGGAAGGAGAAAAGCAAACATCCTACAAGAATTAAGGAGATCCAAAGTGCAGGGGGAGGTGCATAGGGGTTCACATGGAGGAGGAAGGGAGTGAGAAAGGGGCCAGGTTGACGGAATGAGTGTCTGGAGGCTGCCCTTCCCCCCAGCGCGCACGCACGTCTCCTTTAAGCCGAGAACAGGATCCAACAGAACCCTAACGCCAGCTAGTTTTCTCCTTAAGTCCCAAGGCAAAGACAGGGGGACACAGAGACAGCGCTAGGGTGGGGGTCCGGGAGGAGAGCTTTACCTTGTGCAGGACGTGTTCGTAGAAGTCAGGGCCAGCTCCCCCCTGGTAGGAGTCGGCTCGGTGCAGATCCATGTCCCGCGCCTCTGCGTCAGCACTCCCGGGCTGGCTGCCCAGGCTGGGCCGGGCGAGGCCGGCCGGGGTCGGAGGCGATGGACAGGGCCGCGTCCGCGGTCAGCACTGGACAGCTCCCGCGGCCGCTGGCGGGGCGCGGGCCTCCCCCGACCCCCGGGACCGCCCTCGGGGCGCCTGGGACCAGAGTTGTGCGATGCGGCGGGCTCTGGGTCCCCTGTCTTGTGACTCCAAGACGCGCGGGCAGCGACGCAAGATGTGAGCCTGGCCGAGCGGTCCGCGCGGATCTCAGCCGCGTCCCCAGGACGCGCTCCGGATGCTCAGTGACCCAGCAGCCCGCCTCCCGCGTGAGCAGAGGCCGGCTCTGGTTCCTGGACACCTCTCCCCAGGATGTAGGAGAGACCGGACCGGTGCCGACGCCCCGGGGTCTGTGAGATGCCTTCTTTCCTGAAGGAGAGGGTACTCTGCTTTAACTTCGTCCTCTAGGCGCCTATGATCCCAGCTCTTAAAACGACTGGTTAAGGGCTCAGGATCCAAAGTTTAAACTTTGGCTCTGAAAAGCATTGCGTTAGCTGTGTAACTTTGGGTCAGTCACTTAAGCTGTCCTAAGAGAGGTGGACATAAAGGATTGCTAGGATATGACACAGTGGTAAAGTGCTTACCTAACGCGTAAGAGGCCCTGAGATTAATTTCCCAGCGTCACAAAAATAAATAAATAAATTAGTTAATTAAGGGCATAATAATAGTACTTACCTCATGATAATGAATGTCATATGTTAGGAAAATGCTTCACTACTGAGGTACACCCTAGCTATGTTTTCCTCATTCTTGGTTGAGCTGAAAGATAACTGTGTAAAGTAGTGTTAGTAACAGAGCCTTTAGTCACTGCGGCTGGAGCTGAGTGACAGGAATGACAAACGGGTCATAAAGGACGAGCAGGAGGAATTGGGAACGCAGTTGTTAAGGCATCTTAGTTCATATGAAGCAAGGAAAGTGCTGGTAAAGGTGGATGCAGCTTAGCTTTTAAAATAGAATGCAGTGCTGGGTGTGGTGGCATGTGCCTTTGATCCCAGCACTCAGGAAGCAGAGGTAGGAGGATCGCCGTGAGTTCAAGGCCACCCTGAGACTACATAGTGAATTCCAGGTCAGCCTGAGCTAGAGTGAGACCCTACCTCGAATATATATATATTGTAAAATGCAAACTCTAGAACAATGGTTCAAACTCAAAATCCTCTTGCCTGTGCCTCCTGAGTGCTGGGATTACAGGCATGTACCACCATATCCAACCTTTGAAAATTTTAGGAGTATCTAGAGGCTTTGCCCATCCCCTTCCACAATGACTGGGTGTGGCTCTCATACCTCATAACCCATAACCCCATGGTGAGCACAGGTAACCCTGCTAAGGAGGACCCTGAGTGTATTGGGGGTGGGGAGGAGGGGAATGGGACCAATGTATCATTTGCCCATACAACAAAGGTTCTAATTCATGGGCTGGAAAGATGGCTCAGCAGTTAAGGCACTTGCCTACAAAGCCTAACAACCCAGGTTTGATTCCCCAGTACCCACGTAAAGCCAGAGGCACAAAGCAGCACATGCATTCTGTCTCCTGTCTACCTCTCTCTGCTTGAAAATAAAGAAACAAAAATAGTAAAAAATGTTTCTAATTCATAAAAATAAAAATTAAAAAAGAAAAAAATTTAAAGGTTGCTTTCCAATAGCTAATATTCTGGGGCTGTAGCTCAGCAGTTAGAGCAGTTTCCTAGCATGTGTGAGGCACTGGGTTCCAGCTTCAGCATTGCAGAAATACAGCAGAATGAAGTCGGCTGTGGTGGCGCACGCCTTTAATCCCAGCACTCTGGAAGCAAAGGTAGGAGGATCGCCATGAGTTCGAGGCCACTCTGAGACTACAATAGTGAATTTCAGGTCAGCCTGAGCTAGAGTAAGACCCCCCACCTCGAAAAAAAAAAAAAAGAATGAGATTTTAAAATCTTATTTATTTATTTATTTGCAAGCACAGATAGATAACAAAAAGAGAGACAGACAGAAAGAATGGGTTTGCCAGGACTTCCAGCCATTGCAAATGACCTCTAGGTGCATGTGCCACTTTGTGCATCTGGCTTTATTTGGGCACTGGAGAATCAAACCCAGGTGGTTAAGCTTTGCAGGCCAGCACCTTAACCACTAAGCCATCTCTCCAGCCTAAGAATGAGATTGTATTTAACCTTCCTCTTTTTCTTCTCTGACACTCTTCCTGGCTTTATGAAGTTCCAAATCTGATATGTGTCACTGCCTTGCTTGGAAAAAAAAATTAACATTTCATCAGGGAAAGTCAGTGGATGACACAATCTTCAGTTGTTTGAGACAGTCTCTCTTCTTCAGAGCTGAAGGATAGATAATACAGAATGTAGGTTGATAAACACTCTCACGTCCACATCTAAATATTCTGTTACTCTGTCCCTGCTTGTGTGCTTTCTGATGAGAAGTTTGCTGTAATTTTAGTTCTAGTCCATATCAGAAAGCTAATTTGCTGGGCATGGTGGTGCATGCCTTTAATCCCAGCATTCGGGAGGCAGAGTTAGGAGGAGCGCCATGAGTTCAAGGCCACCCTGAGACTACATAGTGAATTCCAGGTCAGCCTGAGCTACAGTGACACCCTACCTTGAAAAACCAAAAAAAAAAAAAAAAAAAAAAAGAAAGTTAATTTTTCCTCCTTTGACATTTTACAAGATCTTTTTGTCCTTGTTCTTCTGCAATTAAAAAAAAATTATTTTGGACAGGTGTGGTGGCACACGCCTTTAATCCCAACACTCAGAAGGCAGAGGTAGGAGGATCACCATGAGTTCGAGGTCAGCCTGAGATTACAGAGTGAGTGCCAGGTTAGCCTGGGCTATAGTGAAATCCCATTTTGAAACAAAACAAACAAACAAAATTTATTCTGTTTAGAGTCTGTAGTTTTGTTCCTGGGAGTAGTTTTGGAAGCTTTGCAACAATCATTACTTTATACATTTCTTCTGCACTCTTTTCTCCTTATTCTTCTGCCATCCCAGCTGCGTGGATGTGATAGCTTTTGAAGTTGTCCCACGGCTCTGGCTCTTGGTGCTTTGTCTCTCTATCTCTGTCTTTCTTGGCAAAGTCTTATGTATCCCGGCAGGTCTTGAACTTGCTCTATAGTGGAAGATGACCTTTTACTTCTGATCTTCCTTCCTTCCACTCCCGGAAGGCTGGAACTGTAGGCTTGTGCTGCCGCGCCGGGTGCATGCAAGGCTGGCGACAGAACCCAGGGCCTTGTGTGTGCTAGGGAAGCACAGTACAAATCGAGCCACATTTCCAGCCATGCTGCGTTTCTTTTCTCCTTGTATTTTCATTGAGAATTGTTTTTTCCTGATCTCTCTTCAAGTTCATTGATTCTTTTTTCTTTTGGTTTTTCGAGGTAGGGTCTCACTGTAGCTCAGGCTGACCTGGAATTCACTATGTAGTCTCAGGGTGGCCTTGAACTCATGGCGGTCCTCCTACCTCTGTCTCCTGAGTGCTGGGATTAAAGGCGCCACCACGCCCGGCCTTTATTTATTTATTTATTTATTTATTTATTTATTTATTTTTGAGATAGGGTCTCTCTCTAGCCCAGGCTGACCTGAAACTCACTCTGAAGTCTCAGGCTGGCATTGAACTCACAGTGATCCTCCTACCCCTGCCTTCCAAGTGCTGGGATTAAAGGTGTGTGCTACTATGCCTGGCTCTGATTCTCTCTCTCGTTTTAAATTTTTTTTTCTGTTTATTTTTATTTATTTTATTTGAGAGTGGCAGACAGACAGACAGACAGACACACACACACACACACACACACACACACACACAGAGAGAGAGAGAGAGAGAGAGAGAGAGAGAGAGAGAGAGAGAGGGAATGGTCGCATCAAGGCCTCCAGCCACTGCAAACGAACTCCACATGCATGCACCACCTTGTGCATCTGGCTTACATGGGTACTGGGGAATTGAGCCTCGAACTGGGATTCTTACGCTTCACAGGCAAGTGCTTAACAGTTAAGCCATCTCTCCAGCCCTCTGATTCTCTTTTTAAAGGCAGGATCTCACTATCCCAGGCTGACTTGGAACTCACTGTGCAGCGGCTGATTAATGGTATCCCTCCTAGTGCTGGGGTTATAGATGAGAGCCAGCTGGCTGCTCAGTCACTTCTTCCTCAGGTGCCTAATCTCCTGCTAAGCCCTTCAAGGCCACTCTTCACTTCTATTATAGTATTTAATTTTTTTTGTTTAAAAACTCTGTTTTTATTGAGTTGGAACTTTGTACGGGCACATCATGTGTTGGTACTATCATTTTCCTCCTCCCTGCCCCCATTCCACTGAGGGCCACCCTCAGTAGGATTGCTGGTATTCCCCATGGGGTTGTGGGTTACGAGCTGTGGGAACAGCAGCCAGAATTTGTCGGGGAGGGGCAGTGACTCTGGATTTCCCCCTCCCATCCTGTCGCTCTTACAATTGTTTTGCCCCCTTTTCTGCAAAATTCCCTGAGCCTTGATAGGTGTGTTTTAAGTCTACTTTAGGATTACATTACCTGATTTATTTGGGGGGTCACGGCCCTGAATTTAGGGATGACTAACCTCTGGAATTTTCTAGTCCAGAAGTGGGCACACTGCTTCTAGGAGCAGAACCTGAGAAAAAGAACTAACTCCTCTCCAGGGGTGGGCTAGCTGACTCTAGCAGCAGCCTGAGAAACAAGGAAACTGAAGAGAAGTTTAGTGTGAGCCATTAGTAAACCTGCTGCGTCTGTGGTCACCGTTGCCCCGACCTGACTGCGCCCGTGGCTTCTTCCACATCCAGGCGCTCATTGGCACTTTATTGAACAGCCCCAAACCAGCAATACATGAACAAGTGGTACATTGCATTAGCAAGGGTAAAGGGTAATCCTTAAACGTGTGTTAAGGGAAGAGATTTAGGGGTGTGACCTGCTGGACTATGTTGATCCAGAATACACACACTCTGATCACAAGAGCAATCACAATAAGCCCACCTGTTGCTTTCAGCAGATCTGTGGGCCTATTGTTACTGACCTGGTTGTCCTCAATGCTATGGTCAGCACTTGTTACAGAAGTAACAACCAGGCCTCTGAGGACAGGAGCTTAGCTTAGGATCAGTCAGCGTCTCTAAACACTGCTTGTCAATATTGGTCATCTGTGCTGTTCAGGCCAAAAGTCCACCAAGGCAGAAGAAACCTAGTCACATTGCTTTAAGTGGGTGGATCACACAGTTGTAAGATTAACTTTAGGGCAAGTTATAAGTAAGGAATTTGACACCTCACAGCAATAATCTCAGAAAAGTTATTTGTAAGGTTCATGAGAAGTATTCCCAAAGTCCTTTCCCACAGTTTGCTCCCACATTTCATTCTCATGGTTGAGTGTTTTTTTTAATTTTAAATTTTTATTAACAACTTCTATGAGTATAAAAAATATCCCATGGTAATACCCTCCCTCCCCCCACGTTCCCCTTTGAAACTCCATTCTCCATCATATCCCCTCCCCATCTCAATCAGTCTCTCTTTTATTTTGATGTCATGATCTTTTCTTCCTCTTATGATGGTCTTGTGTAGGTAGTGTCAGGCACTGTGAGGTCATGGATATCCAGGCCATTTTGTGTCTGCGGGGAGCACATTGTAAGGAGTCCTACCTTCCTTTGGGTCTTACATTCTTTCCGCCACGTCTTCTGCATTAGACCCTGAGCCTTGGAAGGTGTGATTGAGATGTTACAGTACTGAGCACTCTGGTCATTTCTTTCCAGCACCATGATGCCTTCTGAGTCATCTCAAGGTCACTGCCATCTTAAAAGAGAAGATTCTCTTCCTAAACTGAGAGTAGTATTAATATAAGGGTGTGACCATTAAGTGAAGTGCTTACTGGGCAGTTTGATAAGCATAATATATACATTTAGCCAGACAGCAGCAGACATTACTACCCCTGTTTTGAGTTTTCAGTGTCAGGGATGTATTCTCTCCCATGGTGGCCTCCAGTCCAATTAGAGGGTAGTTGGTTTCCACCATGACAGACATGCCACTATTACACTCATTGGCTCATTTGGCCTGGTTGGCCAAATATAAGGCTTGTGGTGTCCATTGTTGAGTATCTTCACTGGTGATTTCTCTTTATCCCATTAAACTGCCTGTAGAATTGCTTCTTCCAGCTTTCTGTCAGCTGGTCTACATGGAGGAGGTTCTCAGCTCAGTTCCAAGCAGGATTTCTCAGTGGCCTTGCAGCTCAAGTATGTGGGGTGAGTCTTCAGCAATAGGGTCTTACCATCTATTCCTGGTGGGAAACCAAGGGCCTCGGCAATGGCCTATAATGTTTTGGGGGCATCAGGGACCTCCCTGACCAACAACTCACTGGAAAGTATCCCATCCCTGGCACTGAAATTTTTTTTTAGCAACAATCTATGGCTTCTGAGTGTTCCATTGTCCAAAAAGTAGGATTCCATATGATTTATTTGCATACTCTTAGATTTTGATTAGCCCTCCCTCCACCACTCCTTTACTCAATCTCTTCCCCTGACCTCACTTTGGGCCTTTTCACTCCCATTAATCTATTCTTCTACTTTCATATATACAATACCATCCTATAAAGTACCCCCCTCCCTTCCTTTCTCTTCCCTTTATATTTCTTTTCTAGTTTACTGGCCTTTGCTACTGAGTTTTCTTCCTACTCACACAGAAGTCCAATCATCTGTAGCTGGGGTCCACATATGAGAGAGGACATGCAGTTTGCCCTGGAAATCCTGGTCTTCTAGACCTTCTGGGCCTTTGGCATCAGATTGGGACTGCTGAGGCCTCCAGCCTCGTGGATTGAGCAGGACCAGGTTTTCAGAGTCTCCAACCTATTGTTATTGTTGGATTGCTGTCATAGTCAGCTCCACGCTGCTGTGACGAGCATGCAACCAGACCTCTTTTGGGGGAGGAAGGAGCTTATTTTGAGCTTACAAATCCAGAGGAAGCTACATCAATGGCAGAAAAGCTGGCCCTTCTATAGATCCAGGCTGAGAGAAACCACCACCAGCCAGCAAGCACCACAAATCTAGGCTATCTCTGACGGCCCAAGAAGTTATTGATTTTCAATTTTCCCATCTTTTTCCTAATGTACAGTTGGGAATGATGATTTCTAGTTTTTCCCTCTCAGTGCCAAAACCAAAGCCCTTCATTTAGAATGACAGTATTACCTCTTCTGGGGAAAAGACATAGATATTTTCTTTTTTATGTTATTTTATTTATTTTACTTATTTTTTTATTTGAGAGCAACAGACAGAGAGAGTAAGAGGCAGAGAGAGAGAGAGAGAGAGAATGAGAATGGGCGCCCCAGGGCCTCCAGTCACTGTGAACGAACTCCAGACACGTGCACCCCCTTGTGCATCTGGCTAACTTGGGCCCTGGGAAATCGAGCCTCAAACTGGGGTCCTTAGGTTTCACAGGCAAGTGCTTAACCGCTAAGCCATCTCTCCAGCCCAGATATTTTCAATATCCAGTCTCTCTTTCTCTTTTTTCTGAGCCCCATATCCTCTGGAACTTTTTTGTAACATTTTTAATTAACATACTATTCTTCAAAGACAAGCTGTTCTTATAACTCATTCTAGTTGGGATTGGTATCTTCTTTTCTTTGCATGTGTGTGAGTGTAGTATGCATCGTGTGAGTGTGTTTTTAGTGTGTGGGTGTACATGTGGAGACCCGAGGAGATTACTGTGTGTTTTCCTATCACTCTTCTTGCTTGCTTCCTGGAGATGAATCTCTCACTGAACCCAGACCTGTCCATTTTGGTCAGACTGGCTGACCAGTGAGCCCCCTGATTCTCTGGTCTCCACTCCCTGCAGGACTGCGGTTACATGTGTGCATGTCCGTGACCAGCTTTTTATTTTCTAGTTTTTTGGTTTATCGAGGTAGGGTCTCACTCTAGTCAAGGCTGACCTGGAATTCACTATGTAGTCTTAGGGTGGCCTCAAACTCACAGCCATCCTCCTACCTCTGCCTCCCGAGGGCTGGGATTAAAGGCGTGCGCCACCACGCCCAACTCTGTGACCAGTTTTTTTTTTTTATACGAGTGCTGGAGAATCAAATTCAGTATCTCCACCATACATATAGCTCTCAAGAATGCCTTCCCATTTGGGGAGTATGTATGTATATTCATTTGTGTGTGAAACCAAACACATACACATGGAGGTTGATGTTGGGGGTCTTCTTCAATCAGTCTCCACCTTATTCTTTGAGACAGGGTCTCTCACTGAACCTGGAGCTCACTTACTTGGCTACATTAGCTGGCCAGCAAGCGCCAGGGATTCTCCTGTCTCCTTGCCCTCGTCCTGGGATTACAGAATGCACAATGGCACCTGGCTTTTGAAGGCAGGGTTTTGTATATGCATGTGGTGTGCATGTGTGTCTGTGTTTTTGTGGGTGTGCATATGTGTATGTGTGTAGGTCAGAGGTGCACAGTGACTGTCTTCCTCAATCATTCGTCCACCTTAGTGTGTGTGTGTGATAGAGAGAGAGAGAGAGAGAGAGAGAGAGAGAGAGGCGGGGGGGGACAGAGAGGGAGAGGAAGAGGGAGGGAAGATCTCTCTCTCACTGAACCTGAGACTCATCTCATGAGACATGAACCTGAGAACCATCTCTCCAGCCCTATTACTTTTGCTAACAAGCTCCTTTAACCACTGAGCCATCCCTCTAGCTCCTAAATATTTCATTTATTTGTGAAGAGACAGAGAGAGAGGAAAAGAGGGCGTGGGCACACCAGAGACTCACGGATTCAGCTAGACTAGCCGTCCAGCAAGTCTCAGGGGCCCCTCCTGACCTCCTGTCTCTGCCTCCCCAGCATTGGGATTTCAGGCACTTGCCACCATGCCTGGCATTTTATGTGGGTGCTGCAGATCCAAACTTAGGCTCTCATTTTTGCATGGCATACACCTTACCCACTGAGCCATCTCCCCAGCCCCCGTGTTTTAAAAACTTTTCTCTAGTGTCTTCATTCTGTTCCAGGGTTCATGCCAAGCTCCCACGTTATACTTGCTCTTGGTTGCTGTCTTTTTGAGACAGGGTCTTGCCATGTTGCCAGGCTGGCTTTGAACTCATGATCCTCCTGATGGGATTATAGACATAAATCACCATGCTTGGTACATTTACTCCTTTAAAAAAATATGCATTTTATTTACTTATTTTGCAAGCAGAGAGAGAGAATGAGAATGAGTATGCCTGAGCCATTTGCCGCTGCAAATGAACTCCAGATACATGCACCACTTCATGCACCTGGCTTTACATAGGTACTGGGGTCTTGAACCTGGGCCAACAGACTTTGCAAGTAAGTGCCTTTAATTGCTGAACCATTTCTCCAGCCCTACTGCTTTTGCGAGCAAGATCTTTTACCCACTGAGCCATCTCCCCAGCCCCTAAATATTTTATTTATTTGTGAAGAGACAGAGAAAGAGAAAGAGAGGGAATGGGCACACCAGAATGAATTGTTGCTGTACATGCAGTCTAGATGCATGCACTACATTGTGCTTTTGGCTTTATGTACTGGTGATTTGAACCCAGGCTGAACCCAGTCCAGTAGGCTTTTGTAAGCAAGTGCCTTTAACCACTGAGCCATCTCTCCAGCCCTTTTACTACTTTTAATTATTCACTCATTGCTCATAAGCTATGTGTTGTTTTAATCTGCATTTTGCCCTTTGTTGCAATTTTTTTCCAGTTTGTGGTTGTGTTTTGTTGCCTGTGGGGAAAGGAATGCATGTTTTCCTCATCACATGCCTCACAGCTCCCAGATTTTACTTTTTATCTTAGGCATGTGTTTCATTCTTTTCTTGAATCTCAGCGACTTTGTGTTCTGATGTGGACTGCTTTCTTTGTGTTTGGATAGTGGCATTTTCCCTCCTGGGTTTCTAGATGTTTCCCAAAAGTGCATTCAGATGCTCCAAGCTTATTTCCCAAGCTCTCAGCTACACATCCCGTGGGTTCTGACATCTGAAATCCAATGTCACATCTCTGACAGTTCTCTCTCCACCTGTTTCAACAACTGGCTACTCTCTGGCTCTGCTGTCTGACTGTAAGAGTGACTTTTGTAAAGATTCTTTTTATTTTTATTTTTATTTATTTATTTATTTATTTATTTATTTTGGGTTTTCTAAAGTAGGGTCTCACTCTAGCTCAGGCTGACCTGGAATTCACTATGTATTCTCAGGGTGGCTTTGAACTCTCGGTGATCCTCCTACCTCTGCCTCCCGAGTGCTGAGATTAAAGGCATGCGCCACCATGCCCGGCTAAGATTCTTATTATATGGATCCAGGACTTCTTGTGGCTTCATTAGTTCCTCTTCATTAGCTCCATTTCCCCATGAACTTGGTTAACTTTTCGTACTTTACTCTTCAGGAATTAGGAGTTGAGGAAGTTACTTGATCATTTATTTACCCAAGCATCCGAATTGAGTGTGGTGGTGCACGCCTGGAATCCCAGCCCTCAGGAGGCCGAAGGATCAAGAGTTTAAGGCCAGCCTCAGCTACATTGAGAGTTCAGACCAACTTGGGCTCCATGAGAACTTATCTCAGAAAAAAAAAAAAAAAAAAAAGAAAAGAAACTGGGAAGATGGCTGAATGGATAAAGCTCTTGTCATGCAAGAGTTCAGATCCCATGTAAAGTGCCACATGCTAGACAATAAGAGGCCCTGTCTCAAATCAAAGGTGGAACGCACCGGAATCAGGACAACTGAGGTTGTCCTCTGACCCTTGCTTGTGCACACACACATGTGAGTACACACTTGCACACACACACACACACACACACACACACACACACACAAAGAAAATATCAAGCAAACACCTGGAATTCCAGAGCATCTATGGTGAGAAGGGAGATGGAGGCAGGGGAAGCTGCTGGAAAGTCGTGTTCAGCTAGCCTGGTGAATGGAGTGGGTAAGAAATGCTGCCTCAGACAAGGTGGAAAGGGAGGATCATCACTAGAAAGATTGTCCTCTGACTTTCACATGAGCACCATGGCAGTAAATATATAAACATGCACACACATGTATATACACATATGCACACGCACACACACAGCCCAAACAACTCCAAACCAAACCAACCAAACAGACAAAAAAACCCCAGCAACTACAAAGTGGCACGGCAGCTCGGTGGACCTTCTGATTTCGTATCTGACATGTGTTGGTTCTAGTGACTTCAGCTGAGCTGCATCTGGAGTTGGGGGTTGAGCTCTGTGTCTTCCAGGTTTGAGGACACTGCTGCTCGCTCTTCTCCCAGAACGCACGCAGGAGTTCCATGCTGGTGGTTGACGGGTTGCTCACAGAAGAACTTTGCCAGGTGATTTTCTCTATCTTTAGGGATGGCCTACTTGGGGATAGTTCTAAGATCTTGCTTTCATCCCGGCTTTCCTGAAATTTCATTTTAATTTATTTAAGTGTATATCTTTTGGGGAGGGGGTATAGTGTTCTGAGTGTAGAACAGACCTCTTCAGTTTGGAGGTATTTCCTCTTGCTGTGCTTTGGGTGTGAAATGTTTCCCACGGGCTTGTGAGTTTGAACCCCTGGTCCTCAGCTGGTGGTGCTGGTTGGGTCACTGTGGGTGGGTCTTGAGGTTTTATAGCCTGGCTCAACTTCCTCTCCACTCTGTTTCCTGTGCCACCAAGATATGAGGAGGTGAGGAGTCCCAACTTCATAGTTCTGCCACTAGGGAGTCACCTGCCAGCATTCCTTCCCTCTGTACCAAGGGCCCTGCCTCCCAAGGGCTGCACCCCTCAAAGGCTCCACCACTTTCCCAAATTGCCCTCCAGCCAGGGACTGAGCACTCAAAACAGGAGCCTACGGGAGGACACTTACATTCAAGCTTCTACACCCTGCATGAGGGACTGTCATCCGTATAAGCCAAAATAAGCCCTTTCTTCCTTAAGTTGCATCTCATCAGACTTTGTGCCATAACAACAAGTGACTGATTAATTCACCTCTGCTGTCTAAGAAATTCTTTTTAATGAGAGACAGTTAGCCGGCTAAGGCTTCCAGCCACTACAATCAAACTCCAGACACGTGTGCCACCTTGTGGGCATGTGCAACCTTGCAGCTTGCATCTCCTTGTGCCTCTGGGCTTACCAGAGTCCAGCGTGGGTCCTCAGGCTTCGCAGGCAAGAGCCTTAACTGCTAAAGCATCTCTCCAACCCAGAAAATTCTTTTGATTACATTTTGTTTCATCTCCTCTTCTTGTTATTCTGGGGTAAAGTTGCAAAGCGGGCAGATGTGGTAAACCAGGCTTCCTCCCTTCAATTTCCATGGTAGTTATGTAGGCATGGCTGTGACAAAATACTTGCCACCGGCTACTGATAGGAAGAAAGATTCACCCTGGCTCACAGTTTCAGTCTATACTCCTTGGATCCACTGACCCAGATCCCTTGGTTTGAGGCAGAATATTGAGGAGAAGGGGCACGTGGCAGAGGATACTCACATCATGCTATCTAGGGAGTAGAGAAAAGGGAAGAAATTGAGGGACAAGCGTACTTTTAAAAATGATTTACTTTTTGTGAGGAGGCAGGAGGAGGAGAGGGCAGAACGGGCATACCAGCACCTCTTGCCATCGCAAACGCACTCCAGATGCATGCATCACTTTGCACATCTGGCTTTATATGGGTACTGGGGATTTGACTTATGCTGAGCCCCAGCCAGCAGGCTTTTACACACAAATTCTAGACAATAAGAGGCCCTGTCTCAAATCAAAGGTGGAACGCACCGGAATCAGGACAGCTGAGGTTGTTCTCTGACCCCTGCTTGTGCACACACACATGTGAGTGCACACACCTGCACACACACACACATACACACACACACAAAGAAAATATCAACGTTTCTGGAGTATTTGAAAGCTTAGCTGAACTGTAATATTGACTTGCATACTTGTCAGTGGTACTCTATTTTGTTTTTGTTTTTGTTTTTGTTTTTCGAGGTAGGGTCTCACTCTAGCCCAGGCTGACCTGGAATTCACTCTGTAGTCTCAGGGTGGCCTCAAACTCACGGCGATCCTCCTACCTCTGCCTCCCAAGTGCTGGGATTAAAGGCGTGTGCCACCACACCTGGCTGATACTCTATTTTTAAAATAGGGTCTCACTCTAGCGCAGGCTGACCTGGAATTCACTATGTAACCCCAGGCTGGCCTTGAACTCACAGAGATCCTCTTACATCTGCCTCCTGAGTTCTGAGATTAAAGGCATGCACCACTATGCCCAGTTTAATTTTATTTTTCAGTAAGTACAAAATAATGAATTTATGACATTTTCATCATTATTTATCACTGTACTTTGCTCACATGCACCCCCATCACCATGTCTTGTCCTGGTCTCCTTTCTCCCCCAAAGTTGCCCCCCTTTTGTCTTTATGTCTGTCTATCTATCTGTCTTCATATATATATATTACATTTATATTTTATATATTTAAATTTCAGTTCTGCATCTGGGGAAGAACGTGCATGATGCATCTTTCTGAGTCTGATTTATTTTGTTTAACATGATGATCGTTAGCTCTATTCATTCTCCTGTAAATGATACAACTTGATTCATCTTTATGACTGAATAAAACTCAACTTTGTATATGTACTTCATTTTCTCATGTCACGTGTTGATGGTAATCTAGGCTGGTTCTGTCTCTTAACCATCACGTAACTTTATTTTGTTTTGTTTTGATTTTTCAAATTCAGGGCAGTCTTTCTACCTCAGCCTCCCAGGTGCTAGGATTAAAGGTGTGCACTACCACATCTAGCTAATGGTCACACACACACACAAACACACAGGTATATATTTGCAAGGAATAGAGAATGTAAAGGAAGGGGGAGAGAGAGACAGACAGACAGACATAGAGGGACAGACTGTAGGTGTACCAAGACCTCTTGCTGCTGCAGATTAACTCCAGACACAAGCCGCTGTGTGCATCTGGCTTTACATGAGCACAAGGGAATTGAACCCAGGCTAACAAAATTTACAAGCAAGTGCCTTTAACTGCTGAGCCATTCCCCCACCTCATAACATTCTATTTATTTATTTATTTATTTATTTGCAAGGAGAGAGAGGGGGGTGAGGAGAGAATGGGTGTGTCAGCGCCTTCAGCTACTACAAAAGAACTCTAGATACATTTGCCACTCTGTGAATCTAGCTTTAGGTGGGTATTGGGGTTTGCAAGCAAGCCCCTCAAACGTTATTTTTTTGTTTGTTAATTTATTTGAGAGCTACAGACAGAGAGAGAAAGAGGCAGAGAGAGAGAGAGAGAGAGTGAGTGAATGGGCACACCAGGGCCTCCAGCCACTGCAAACGAACTCCAGATGCATGCATCCCCTTGTGCATCTGGCTAACGTGGGTCCTGGGGAACTGAGCCTCGAACTGGAGTCCTTAGGCTTCATAGACAAGCGCTGAACTGCTAATCCATCTCTCCAGCCCAAAACATTCATTTTTTTCTCTTCATTTTCTTTTTTTTGTTTATTTTTTATTTTATTTTTAAATTTTTATTAGCATTTTCCATGATTATAAAAAAATTCCATGGTAATTCTCTCCCTCCTCCCCACACTTTCCCCTTTGAAATTCCATTCTCCATCATATTACCTCCCCATCAAAACATTCATTTTTATAAAACATATTTTATTATTTATTTATTTGAGCAAGAAAGAGAGGGAGAGACACATAGACAGAGAATGGGCACATCAGGACCTCCAGCCACTGCAAATGAACTCCAGATACATGCGCCACCGTGTGCAGCTGGTTTACAAGGGTACTGAGGAATCGAACCTAAGTCCTATGGCTTTTTCAGGCAAAGTCCTTGACTGCTAAGCCATCTCTCCAGCCCCATAACGTTCTTTCAAACAAAATCTCACATGTCCATTTTTGTCTCATTGTTCTGTGCACTGGGATATTCCCTTAGCCTCACTTTCAGATCCTGACATTGCTCTGTTTTAGAAACTTTCTCATTTGCATAACGTCTTCAAGGCCCACCCGTGTTACAGCAGGTGTCAGAATCGCATCTCTCCCGAAGGCTCAACAATATTCCATTGTGTGTGAGGATCGCAATTCGTTTGTCCATTCATCAGTGTGCAGACCCTTGGGTCACTCCCAGCTTCCACTCCTGTGAAGAACGCCTCAGCATATAAATATGCCTTGGCGGCCCTGATTTCAGTTCTTTTGGGTCTGCACTGCAAAGGGGAACTTAACGTTTTTGAGAAACCACTGTACTCAATTTCCTTTCATTCCTCCGTTCTGTGGGCACAGCATCTCTGTAAGCTCTGAGTGTTTTATAGTTCAACCCATCAGCTCTGCTTTATCTATTTCTGTTTTTAACTTATGTTGGTTCTCTCTTTCATGTTGCAGATTCCCCCACCCAAAGACCTGCTGATGTTTCACAATGAGACATTGGAGAGGCTGCTGGAGACCTCTGTATGTCCGCAGAGTTTTTGGTAGATTAAACTTTTGGGTGGATGATCAGGAAATTTACTGGTAACTTGAGGAAACCCTGAAGCTAGCGTGATCACGATTTGTTCTGGGGTGTTCTAACACCCATATTGCTACCTCAGATGTCCTTGAACAAGAGTGGACTTTTTAAAACATGGCATGAGCATTTACTATGCTAAAATCTTTTATACATAATCTCATTTAATCTAACCAATAAGTCTATATGTATCCCTTCACAGAACCAGAAACTGAGCTTTACAGTTTACAAAAGCTTAAAGAGCTAGTTGGAATGTGAACTCAAGAATATGTGACTTTAATCTGAGTGTAATGGGGCATGCCTTTAATCCCAGCACTCGAGAGACAGAGGGAGGAGAATCACTGTGTGTTCGAGGCTAGCCCGAGACTACAGAGTGAAGTTTAGGTCAGCCTGGGCTACAGCAAGACCTTACCTTAGGGAAAAAAAGCATATATGACGGTAGAGTTCCCCTGCTTAAGCAGCATGCTGAGCGTATGTGTGTGCAGCATGTGTGTAGAGGTCAGAAGACAACTTTCGGGTGCTGCTCCCCACCTTCCGCTGTGTTGGAGGCAGGCCTGTCATTGCTCAGCCCTGCCTTGGCCAGGCTGCCTGCCCACAAGCTTCCAGTGGATTCTCCTGCCTCCACCTCCTTCTAGCCACGGGCATGCTGGGATCATGGAGGCCTTCAACGGTGTCTGGCTTTACTCAGATATGGACACTTGGTTAGCCACTGAGCCATCTCCCTGACTCCACTCTGCTATTATTTAGGCAAGCCCAACAGACTGGCCTTTTTTTTTTTTTCTAAATTAAGTTACTTATTTGAGAGAGAGGAAGAGGCAGAGAGAAAGAGAATGGGCATGTCAGGCCTCCAGCCACTGCAAACCAACTCCAGACGCATGCACCCCCTGGCTAATGTGGGTACCGGGGAATTGAACGAGGGTCCTTAGGCTTCATAGGCAAACACCTTAACTGCTAAGCCATTTCTCCAGCCCCAGACTGGCCTTTTTTTTTAATAAGTGAGAGTGAGAATGAGAGAGAGAGAGAAAACAAATTGATGCGCCAGGGCTTCTAGCCACCGTAACTGAACTTCAGACACGTGTGCCACCTTGTGCATGTGTCAACTTGTGTGTCTGGCTTACATGGGATCTGGGGAGTCAAACATGGGTCCGTAGGCTTTGCAGGCAAGCGCCTTAACTGCTAAGCCATCTCTCCAGCCCTCCACCGTGCTATTTGACTTTGAACTTTTGAGCTGAATCTCATGTGGAGATTAAGTAGCAGGTACATCCTGGGCCACCAAGGAGTCGTGTAGAATCACTAGTGACAAATTACAGGCAAGAAAACTGCTGATTTCAATGTGCGGGGGTTGGAGAAACTCCTAGAATAAACACCACAGGGATTTAATGCTGCAGAGGGCTGTGAAGAGGAGAGACGGGCTAGCCTTTCTCAGCCTGTGAGCCCAGCAGCGTCTCTTCCCTCAGGAAGGGCACTGTAGGGACAGGGCTGCCTCCACCGCAGCAACCTGCCCCTTACGGATGGGCGTGGAGGTTATGGGTCTTGGTGACTCAGGAGACGCAGTGATGCTGTCTCCTGACTCCTTCCTTGAGCTTTGAAGGAGCTCATTCGTCCTCCATCCGTCCCTTCATTGTCAGCCAGGCGCTGGGTCAGGAGCTCAGGGTAATCAGACAGAAGAGCTTCAATTCCTGACTGTGAAGAGCTGTTTCTCAGCCGTGGGACTGGCAGGTGCAGATAAGCAAGAACCTGTGAGAAGGGTCATAATGCCACAGAGCAGAGACAGTCCAGGGCAGAATCTAGAACTCAGGCACCGGGCCCAGCACCCATGGGTTTCAATCCCGGCCCTTCCCTTTGCTATGTGTGTGAATTGCTGTACCATTGCACACGACTAACCTTCACTTGCTTCCTTCATGGAGTCGTCCTGGAAATTCAATGAAAGAATGCATGGGGGCTGGAGGGATGGCGTAGTGGTTAAGGCGTTTGCCTGCAAAGCCAAAGAACCCAGGTTCGATTCCCCAGGACCCACGGTAGCCAGATGCACAAGGGGTGCACACATCTGGAGTTCATTTGCAGTGGCTGGAGGCCCTGGTGTGCCTATTCTCTTTCTCTCCCTCCCTCTTTCTCCATCAAATAAATAAAAATAAATGTTTTTGCCATTCCCAGATTTATTGAAAATATTACAGAATAGCAGAAAACATTCACACAGCTCCGCGTGGTGTTCTGAAATTCATCCTCACTGTAGGCTTGTGACCTGCAGGTTGGAGACACTGCCAAAGTCCAAAAACTTCAGCATTTCCTTGGTGTCAGAATCCACCTTAATGATCTCCTGATCCAGGGCTGAGACCTCAGGAACATAGTTATCTCTCCTCTCTCTCCTTCCTGTAGCTTGATGGAGATTCCTCTCACAGGACCTCTCTGAATCTGCTTCATCAGATGCGCGACACAGCCTGCTATCTTGTTGCGGAGCTAATTGCTGGGAATGACGGCGATCTCCTCGCACGCGTGCTTGTTGGTGTGGAAGTCATTGCCCGGGCGCGTGTAGTTCTTCTCCATGATGCCCCGGGCCGCTTTCTTCACGGTCTTCTTGCGCACGCGGCCCATGTTGGCGGGTCCTAGGAAAAGAGCAAAATAAAATATTAAAAACATCTTTCTGAACCTTATATAAAAAAAGAATGCACGGAAATGTGGGTGCAGTCTGGATGTCTTCAAGTAGTGGGAACGACAGAGACCGAATGGGCTGGGAGGGGCAAGCACTAATGTGCCTGGAACGAGGAAATGAGGAGGGAGGTGGAGAGACTTTCAGCCAAGATGGTAGCAGGTCTTCCTTCTTCTTTTTTAAATTTTTATTTACTTATTTATTTTTTAGAGAGAGGAAGAGAGGGAGAGAGAGAGGTGCATCAAGGCCTCAGCCCCTGCAATCAAACTCCAGACACTTGTGCCACCTAGTGGGCATGTGCAACCTTGCAGTTGCCTCACCTTTGTACATTTGGCTAACGTGGGATCTGGGGAGTCCAACATGGGTCCTTAGGCTTCACAGGCAAGCGCTTTAACCATAAGCCATCCTTTCAGCCCAGGCCTCCCTTCTTGAGGAAAGCCCTCAAATGAGCCTGGTGTGGTAGTTCACTCCACATTATCATGATCAGTGCTTGGGAGGCGAGGGCAGGAGAATCACCAGCTTGAGGCCAGCCTGAGTTACACAGTGAGACCCTGTGAAAGAAAAAGACAGAAAGACAGACAGACAGACAGACAGACAGACAGACAGAAAGGAAGAAAGAAAGAGGAAGGAAGGTCCTTATATACTATTATTGTCCCTAGTAACTCCAAGGAGATATATACATACATATATATATTTTTTCATATATATATATATGTATATTTAAATATTTATTTTGTTTATTTATGAGAAAGAAGGTTATGCCAGGGCTTCTTGCCATTGTAAACAAACTCCAGACCCATGTGCCGCTTTTCCATAGGGATTTATATGGGTACTGGGGACTTGAACTTGAACTAGCAGACTTTTCAAGCAAATGCCTTTAACCACTTAGCTATCTTCCCAGCCCATATATATATTTTTGGCAATTGAGAAACAGCCTCCAAAAATCATAGTCTGTATGAGGCCACCCAGGCAACTTCCCAGGATCCAGGCTTCAGAGGCCATGTCTCCTCTTACTTTTATTTCTTTGAGGTAGGGTCTCACTCTAGCCCAGGCTGACCTGGAATTCACTATGTAGCCTCAGGGTGGCCTTGAACTCTCGGAAATCCTCCTACCTCTGCCTCCCGGGTGCTGGGATTCAAGGTGTGCGCCCCCACGCCCGGCTTCCTCCTGCCTTCTTCATTGGGTGTTTTCAGGGAGATGCCAGGATGGATCATGAATGAATGAGCAGATTATGAGAAGCAATATGTCAGGCTCCTGGCAACATGATCAAATTTAATCTAATGGAGAATGCTGTTCTCCCATCTCAGAGCTACTGAAGGGGAGTCAGGGCCACTGAGTTCATGCCGATGGCAGACGGGGCCGTGGCAAGCCCAGCAGTCGGGCCCCACACTGAAATGCTCCCTGCCATCCTTCTGCTGCCATGCTCACAAAGAGCCGCGAGTTCTGGCTCAGGATGGGACTGTGGAGATTCATTCAGAGGATTTGTTCAGAGCGTAAAACTCCCCGGCTTGCAGGACTCAAGGACTCATGCGTGTCTGCATGTGCCGTGTGTATGTGGTGTATACACATGTATGTGCAGATGCGCATGTCCCAGGTGCATGCATGTGAAGGCCAGAGGAAAAATTCAGGTGTGTTCCCCTATTGCTCTTCTGCCTTATATCTGGAGATAGACTTACATTGAACCTGAAGCTGCCCACTTTTCAGATAGACTGGCTGACCGGGGAACCCCAGCGATCCTCCTGAACTCACCTCTTTTCTGAGGGGGTTACAGCCATGCATAGTCACAGCCAGCTTTTTATGTGCTGGGGATCGAACTTAGGTCCTTATACACCAGACACTTCTTATCTGTTAAGCTTCTCCCAGCCCCCTTTAAAAAAATATCTTATATTTATTTAACAGAGAAAGAGGCAGAGAGAAAGAGAGAGAATGGGCCTGCCAGGGCCTCTAGCCACTCCAAATAACTCCAGATGCATGTGCCACCATGTATGCCTGGCTTACACGAGACCTAAAGAATTGAACCTGGGTCCTTAGGCTTCGCAGGGAAGTGCCTTAACCACTAAGCCATCTCTCCAACCCAAGGAAACAAATTTGAAAGAAGAGTCCTTAGTGCTTCCAGGAGTTCTTTGCTGGGGGTGATCTGAGCATTGGCCAGTGTGGACTGAGGAGGCCTTGCTGGTTTCTTTATGGTGAAGGAAAGGACCTTGCTTCCTTCCAAACCCTGGGACAAACTCTGCCGCCAATGTAAAAAGCCAGACAAAGCCATGCGTGCTGGTGCTGAGTGGGTGGAAACAGGAGAAGCCAGCCAGCCTCACCATTAAAACAACAACAACAGGGCTGGAGAGATGGCGTAGCGGTTAAGCGCTTGCCTGTGAAGCCTAAGGACCCCGGTTCGAGGCTCGGTTCCCCAGGTCCCACGTTAGCCAGATGCACAAGGGGGCGCACGCGTCTGGAGTTCATTTGCAGAGGCTGGAAGCCCTGGCGCGCCCATTCTCTCTCTCTCCCTCTGTCTGTCTTTCTCCCTGTGTCTGTCTGCAGTCCCCCAGCCCCCCAAGCTCCCTTGTGCCCAGCAGCGCCAGGACACATGGGACATCCAGGAAGCGCTTCTGAGTGCAAAACTCTTTGCAACTCGCTGTCTCCTCCTCGTGGACATTTGTCCCCCCAGCAAGGTCCCTGAACCTGGTGTATACATTATTGGAGAAATTATAAACGCACAGTCCCAGGGAAATGGGGTTTCTTTTGCCCACCATGCGGACAAAAATATGAAGTTTATTTCAGCTTTCTCAGCCACCTTTTCTGCCCTGTTTGCTTCCTCGTGGGCCGTGGCCCTCTTTCTTGGTAAGAAATGTGCCTTTATGAAAGGTGTTGGCAAAAGGGCGCCCTGCCTGGGCAGCCAGGGTGTTCTAGTGATGCATTGTGCAGCATGGTGCATGCTGTTCATGATGCTAAACTATTTCGAAAAGTCTAAAAGAAAGGGGTTTCAACGTGCTCGCCACAAAGAACATGAGGCCACGCATGTGATCATTCCACAATGTGTACAGTATATATTATAACACCATATTGTATCTTATAAATTCATACAGTTATTTTTTGTCAGTTAAAAATAAAACAAGGTCGGGCGTGGTGGCGCACGCCTTTAATCCCAGCACTCGGGAGGCAGAGGTAGGAGGATCGCTGTGAGTTTGAGGCCACCCTGAGACTGCATAGTGAGTTCCAGGTCAGTCTGGACTAGAGTGAGACCCTACCTCAAAAAAAAAAAAAAAAAATAAAATAAAACAGAGGGGCCCGAGGAAATGGCTCATTGCTTAAAGACACTTATTTTCAAAGCCCGTCGGCATGGATTGGATGCCCCAGTACCCAAGTAAAACCAGATGCACAATGTGGCACACGTGTCTGGAGTTTGTTTGCAATGGCAAGAAGCCTGGATGTGCCCATACCCTCTCTCTTTCTCTTGTGCAAATAAATAAATAAAAATATTTAAATTAAAAAATAAACAGGGACTGGAGAGATGGCTTAGTGGTTAAGGGGCTCTCCAGGTCACACGTTAGCCAGACGTAAGGTGACGCATGCGCAAGGTTGCACATGCGCACAAGGTGGCACACGTGTCTGGAGTTCAATTGCATTTGCTGGAGGCCATGGTGTACCAATTCTCCCTTTCTCTCTCTCTCTCTTGCTCTTTCTATTTCTCTCATTAAAAAAAAATAAGTTTTTAGTAAGAGAAGATGTCCATCATTGGCTTCTGCCCATGATTTTAAATGCACCTGTCACCTCTTCAGAAGGGATTTGTTCTTAGGTTTCCTTGATTATCAATATTATAGTTAATTTTCCCCATAAACAGCAGGATGCGTGCATATGTCAGTGCAAGCGAGTGCATGTCTGCGTGGGAGGCGTCCTCTCTTTGAGGTCCTTTGCTGGAATCACACCTCACTTGGCTCTGGTCCTGCCCTGTTCCCTTCCACCCTGCCTGCCACCTGCTCACAGTGGATTTAATTTCAGTTATTTTTCAAAAGAGACAGCAGGTACTCTGGGGTCCTTCCACCTGTCATTTTTTCCCCTCCAAAAGGTGCACATCTGAGCAGCAACAATGAAAGGAATTTAATCCTCCCCCCAAGAGAGGTATTCATTTATTAACTTAGTTTTTTTCTCTTGAAGCAATCCCAACAGACTTCCTTTTTAAAATGGGGGGAGGGAGAAAGAGAGAGAGAGAGAGAAAGAATTGGCATGCCAGGGCCTCCAGTCACTACAATCAAACTCCAGACACGTGTGCCCCCTTGTGTGCATGTGTGGCCCTGCACTTGCCTCACCTTTGTGCATCTGGCTTACATGGGACCTGGAGAGTCAAACATGAGTCCTTAGCCTTGGCAGGCAAGTGCTTCAACAGCTAAGCCAGCTCTCTGGCTGTACTTCTCTATTAATTGGAACTCAGAATGTGTAGAACTGGGATGATCATTATAATTGAATTCTGGGGCTGGAGAGATGGCTTAGCGGTTAAGTGCTTGCCTGTGAAGCCTAAGGACCCCGGTTCGAGGCTCAGTTCCCCAGGTCCCACGTTAGCCAGATGCACAAGGGGGAGCACGCGTCTGGAGTTCGTTTGCAGAGGCTGGAAGCCCTGGCGCGCCCATTCTCTTTCTCTCCCTCTATCTGTCTTTCTCTCTGTGTCTGTTGCTCTCAAATAAATTAAAAAAAAAAAGATCTTATTTATAATTGAATTCTGTATCATGCACCATTTATCCATGAATGGTGTGCATTCATTGATTCATTGACTCACTGATTCATTCATGCATTGCCATGTCAACCTTGGTTGGCTTACCTATGAATGTTGAGGGAAAGACAAATGAATTTTTCTTTTCTCCCTCATTAAATTTTTTAAAAATTTATTTGAGAAAGAGAAAGGGAGAGAGAGACAGGTGTGTGTGTGTGTGGAGGGGGGGAGAATATGGGTATGCCAGGCCTCTAGCCACTGAAAACAACTCCAGACACATGTACTACCTAGTGCATTTGGCTTACATGGGTCCTGGGGAATTGATCCTGGGTCTTTTGGCTTTGAAGGCAAGCACCTTAACTGCTAAGCTATCTCTCCAGTTCCTTCCCTTATTTTTAACAATATTTTTATTTATTTATTTTCAAGGAGAGAGAGAGAGAATGAATGGGCACACTAGAGCCTCCAGCTGCTACAAACAGACTCCCGATGCCTTGTGCTACTTTGTGCATCTGGCTTACGTGGGTACTGGGGAATTAAATTTGGGTCATTAGGCTTTGCAGGCAAGCGCCTTAACTTTTCTCTTTTCTTTGTGCTTGAGGTCAAACCCAGGGCCTTGCACATGGTAAGCAAGTACTTTACCAGTGAACTATATCCCGGACACTTCTTTTTTGAATTTTTTTTTTTGTTTTTTTTTTGTGGTAGGGTCTCACTCTAGCCCAGGCTGACCTGGAATTCACTATGGAGCCTCAGGGTGGTCTTGAACTCATGGCGATCTTCCTACCTCTGCCTCCCGAGTGCTGGGATTAAAGGCATGCACCACCACACCCGGCTCCAGACACATTTTGTTTTTTCAACGCTAGGCATTAAATCCAGGGTTTAGAACATGCAAAGCAAGTGTTCTACCACTGAGCCATATCCCCAGCTACTGAGAAGCACTTTTCTATCTCATATGTTGCATGAATGATCATTTAAGGCAGTAGCTGAACCAGTGTTCTAAATACTGTAATTTTTACACAGATAAAGAATAAACAGAGCTAGAGAGATGGCTTAGCAGTTAAAGGTGTCTGCTTGTAAAGTCTTGCATCCTGGGTTTGATTCCCCAGTACTCACATAAAGCCAAATGCACAGAGTTGTGCATGTGTCTGCAATTTGTTTACAGTGGCAGGAGGTCATGGTACACCCATTCTCTCTCTTTCTCACCCTGTCTCTATGTTTCTCAAGTAAAGAAATAAAAACATTTTTAAAAAAGAGTGAATTGGGGCTGGTGAAATGGCTTAGGGATTAAGGTGTTTGCCAGCAAAGCCTAAGGATCCAGGTTTGATTCCCCAGGACCCACATAAGCCAGATGCACAAGAGGGTACATGCATCTGGACTTTGTTTGCAGTGGCTAAAGGCCCTGGCACACCCATTCTCTCTCTCTATCTGCCTCTCTCTCTCTCAAATAAATAAATAAAATATTTTTAAAAATTAAAAAAGTGTAAACAGGGGCTGGAAAGATGGCTCAGCAATTGAGGCACTTGCCTGAAAAGCCAAAGGACATGGGTTTGATTCCCCAGTACCCATGCAAGCCAGCTACACAAGGTGGCATATGCATCCGGAGTTTGTTTGCAATGGCTGGAAGCCCTGGCACACCCATTCTCCCCTCCCGCTTCCTAAATATAAAATAAAATAAATTTTAAAAGGAGTAAAAATTCTACCAGGTGGTTCAAAAAGCAAAGGGATAAGAAAGGATGGGCAAAAAAGCCTTGTGTAAATGATACAGAGCTAAAAACATGGAGAGTAACCAGATATGGTGGTGGAGCAGGCCTGTAATCCCAGCACTTGGGCGGTGGAGGAGAAGAATCAAGAGTTCAAAGCCAGCCTTGCCTGTATAGTGAGTTTGAGTCCAGCCTGGTCTACATGAGACTCTTGAAAAGAAGTCATATAGGGCTGGGAGGGGGAATGGCTTAGTGGTTACATGTGCTTGCTTGCAAAGCCTGCCAGCCCGGGTTTCAATTCCCTAGCCATGCACATAAAGCTGGGTGCAAAGCATGGTGCAAGTGTCTGGTGCTACCTTGCCAGTGGTAAGAGTGTCACACATGCACAATGTGTAAATAAGTAATTAGAAAAAGGTTACACACACACGCATGGAGGATGGAACCGGGCTGCATCTAGAGTGAGGTCAAAGAAATGCTCAAGGACGATCCCTCCCAGGGCTCTGGAGACTTACCTGCATTATGCGTCCCAGCTGCAGCTCTTGCATCCCTGAGCTCTTGACCATGGACAGGGGCTGGCTCCCAGAGAGACGGGAACTCCAGAAGAGAGATTGTTACTGGGATCTTGCTTTGACCTTCCCCGGGCTCCCCCTGTCCTTGTGATCTCTGCTTAATAAATTCAGATGAGGGTTGGAGGGATGGCTTAGTGGTTAAGGCGTTTGCCTGCAAAGCCAAAGGACCCAGGTTTGGTTCCCCAGGACCCACGTTAGCCGGATGTACAAGGGGGCGCAAGCATCTGGAGTTTGTTTGCAATGGCTGGAGGCCCTGACGCGCCCATTCTCACTCTCCCTCTTTCTCTGTCAAATAAATAAATAATAAATTCAGATGAGATGCCCAAAGTGTGGTGTGGAAGATAGGGTTTATTTCAAGATAAAGTGGAATGCTTCTCAAAGGTGGCAACAAAGTGACCCTCATGTCACCCAACATTTTTAGATAGTTTTATACTTTTTGCTGAAGTTCCCAGCATAGACAGCTTCCCTGGAGGATGTTTTCCTGCCCAGTGACTGACAGGTCCATTTTGATGGACTCTTCTGGGAGGGAGAGGCAATGGGATATCTGTTGTTTAGCAGAAAGCCTTGGCAAGATAGTCATCTTCCTGGGCAATTTAGAGTGTCAAGTCTCCACCCAGGACCAGAGATGCCACTCAGATCCCATTCTCGGATCCCATTCTCGGATCCCATTCTCAGATCCCATTCTCAGATCCCGTTCTCAGATCCCGTTCTCCTTCTGACCAGTAATCAGAGCCCCACAGTTTCAGTTTCTGCTCTTACAAGCTGCTGATTAGGAGGGAGGGGCCTTGCCAGTGACCTTCAAGCCTGCTACTGTCTAAGAAGCTACCTAACAAGATGGGCTAGCTAGGAAGTGGGGCTGAGGACGGGCGGAGAAGAGCCAATAAGAGAAACAAAGATAGGCAAGGGACAAGAAATAAACACTGACTTCAAGATAATGTTTCAAAGCAGAAAGTTTTTAACTCAGAGAGATTATTTCTTTACACCTGATATTTCAGAAGTGGGAACAGATGGAAGTCTTACTTCATTTATCTGGTCTTAAATAAAAAAAAAATCAGGTGCAGGCAGGGAGATAAACACTGTCCTCAGCCGGCAGGGAGAAGGTGAAAAGGGACAGGTCTTGTGATAGTCAGGTGAGTTTCAGTGACAGACACCTACGGCTGTATCTGAGGCAAGGTCACCAGGTGGTGGAGCTGAGTGAACGGAGGGGAATGTTTTCAAGACAAGCTCAGAGGATGGCCGTTTGATCCCACACATCTCTCATGCCCCCGGGGCCACGTGGCAGTGTCATGACTACACTGTGCCACCCATCAGCTGTGACATCATGGCTGTGAGACACACTAAATAAAGCCAGCCTAGAAGAGTCTTGCAGGGTCCGGCACTGTCTGCGCGTCTCATATACCCAGTCATTTCATGACCTCATGGCCACTTGGCAGCTGTCCTAAAGCATGAGGCACAGGGAAGGGACAGTCCAGACTCCCCAGGGGAACGCAGGGCACCCGACTGCACATTGTGGTTGTCTGGAATTTGTTTGTCCCCAAACTAGTGGCTGAGCCTGAAAACACACCTCGTGTGGGTTTTGCTTCCCTCGAAGTGGAAGAGGGGACTGTAGAAGAGAGGTAGGTGGCTGCAGTCATGGGGAGGTCACTTTTTCTTGGGGGAAGACCCTAAGACGGTAGGAGTGCCTTCCCTTGTCCCCTCTTCCGGGATAATTGACACCATTAAAATCCCTCCTCTGTGGAGCATGGGGTGGTGATAGAGGGAAAAGGTGAGAGTGTGAACTTGAGCCAGGTCTGTGTGATTTATGCCAATAAGCATTAGCTGTTATTAGAAATGGCTTCTCAGGGGGCTGGAGAGATGGCTTAGTGGTTAAGGTGTTTGCCTGCAAAGCCAGAGGACCCAGGTTTGATTCTGATGGACCCATGTAAGCCAGATGCTCAAGGTGGTGCATGCTTCTGGAGTTCGTTTGTAGTGGCTGGAGGCCCTGGCAAGCCCATTCTCTCTCTCTATCTGCCTCTTTCTCTCTTAAAAAAAAAAATTCTTTTTTTTTTTTTCTTTTTTGTTTTGGGTTTTCGAGATAGGGTGTTGCAGTCCGGTTCGCATTGCTGGTAGAAATCACCCAACCAAGAGCAGCTTCTGGGAAAAAGAGATTTATTTTGGCTTACAGGGTCGAGGGGAAGCTCCACGATGGCAGGGGAAAACGATGGCATGAGCAGAGGGTGGACATCACCCTCTGGCCAACATAAGGTGGACCACAGCAACAGGAGGGTGTGCCACACACTGGCATGGGGAAACTGGCTATAAAGCCCATAAGCCCGCCCCCAACAATACACTCCCTCCAGGAGGTGTTAATTCCCAAATATCCATCAGCTGGGAACCTAGCATTCAGAACACCTAAGTTTATGGGGGACACCTGAATCAAACCACCACATAGGGTCTTGTTCTAGCTCAGGCTGACCTGGACTTCACTATGGAGTCTCAGGGTGGCCTTGAACTCTTGGCGGTCCTCCCACCTCTGCTTCTTGAGTGCTGGGACTAAAGGCGTGCGCCACCACGCCTGGTACATGAGCATGTGGTGTGATTTTTTGCATGTGTTGTATGTACATTTGTGTGTTCACATGTATGTGGGTGCACCCGTGTGTGGGAATGTACATGCGTGTGGAGGCTAGAGGACAATGTTGAGTGTCAGCCTCAAGTACACCAGCCGTCTCTTTCGAGTCAGGGCCTGTCTTGGGCATGGGCCTCATCAACCAGGCTAGATTGGCTGGCTGGGCAAGTTCCAGGGATTCTTCTGTCGCTGTGTCCCCAGCACTGGGATTACAGGTGCACGCTGCCACACCTAGCACTTTATGGGGGTCCTGGGGGTCAAACTCATATCCTCGGGCTGCAGAGATTGCCCTGTGGTTAAGGACTCTTGTTTATAAGCCCTACAGGCCCAGGTTTGATTCTGTAGTGTCCACATGGAGCTAGATGCATGCATACAGAGTTTCTCTGTGGTAGCAAGGGTCCATCATATTCCACTCTCCTTCCCTTTTTCTGTCAAATGAATAGATAAAAATGTTTTTTTTAAACTCAGGTCTTCCTGCTTGCAAAGCAAGTACGTTACCAACTGAACTATCTATCTCCCTGGCCCTCTGGTGTGATGTTTGATTAAAAAATGGGTGGGGGGAGCCAGGCGTGGTGGTGGCACATATCTTTAATCCCAGCAATCGGGAGGCAGAGGTAGGAGGATCACAGGGAGTTTGAGGCCACCCTGAAACTATATAGTGAATCCCAGGTCAGCCTGGGCCAGAGCAACACCCTACCTTGAAAAACAAAACAAAATAAAACAAAAAAAGGTGTGTGTGTGGGGGGGGCACTTCATGCAAAAGGCTTAGTGCCAATGGGTGTCTTATCCATAGGCAAATAGTTAAAGCAGAAGGGACTGTCCCTCATTTATCTCACTTTACCTCTCAGAATCTGCTCACTCTTCCTGTGGCTGCATTTCCTTGTCTATAACTAGCCTCCACCCCGCCTTGCTTCTAAAATGACATTTGAGTAGGTCCCCAATGACCATGTGCCATCAGATCTCAGGGCCATTCTTTGCATGTCTTATTGGGTCTTCTTTGAGTCCGAGACTCCATGGCTCCTGTGGCTCTCGCTGTCTGCACCTAGTAGCTCTTTCAGTCATTTTCTTTCCTTCCAGGGTTCCCTGTTTTCATTCTTTAAACTTCACTTTCCACAGGATTCTAGCCTTCCTTTTCTCTCTACACATTCACTGTATGATTTCAACCATAGCCTCAGATATCCCCAGCTTTATGGACCCCCTGGAATGGCAGGGCGACAATTCCTATCTTTATTTATTTATCCAAGAAAGAGGGGGAGAGAGAGAGAGAATATGGGCATGCCAGGGCCTCCAGCCCCATGCAAACAAATTCCAAATGCGTGTGTCCCCTTGTGCATCTGGCTTTTATGGGTCCTGCAGAATTGAACCTGGGTCCTTTGGCTTTGCAGGCAAGTGTGTTAACTGCTAAGCCATCTCTCCAGCCCAGTATTTCCTATTTTTATATGGCCCTTATTATAGGCCAGTTTTAGTCCTTCTTTAGTGTGGTGGTTAATGTCTGATTGTCAACTTGACAGAATTTAGAATCACCATGGACACAAATGTCCATGAGGGATTTTCTAGATTAGGTTAATTGGGGCGGGAGGTTGCATTCTCACCACGGGCAACACAGTTTCATGGGCTGAGGCCTGGGGCTAAGAAAAAGGAGAAGGTGAGCGGAGCAGCAGTCACCACTCTCTGTTTCCTGACCGTGATGCTGGCCAACAGGGTGGGATCTAGTGGATCCTAATCCAAGTTCGAGAAGCCAGAGAGGCTTTGGGAGAGCCAGCTAGCCTCCTGCTGCCCGTCTTCCCTGCCATGTTAGGTATCCCCTTGATACTAAACCACAGTACACCCCTTTCTTCATGAAGCTCCTTCCTGTCATGAATTTGGTCACAGCAGGGTTTCTTTCTCCTTTGAAATGACGCCCCAGAAGGGTTTGGCTTTCTCCTGGAGGGAGGCCCATAGGAGAGAGGTCTAAGGCGATGTCAGTGGTTGTATTGGGAGGAAGTTGTATAGGGAGGGACAAACAGAGTCATAGAACACAGGAAGAGAGGCCCTGGGAGCTGTCCCATGGCCTGGCTCTTGCCTTTTCTGCAGTTTTTCTTTGATGAATGACGGGTACTAACCCAGTGCTCTTCTAATGTACGCTTCCTGTCGCGTAAGTGTCTCCCAGGTGGGTTTAGGATACCTGTCCTTAGGGAGGGCTCCAAGGGACCATAGGGTTTATTTCTAACTATAACATGCCCTGACAGTAAGACCTTCAGTAAGACCCACCCAGGCCTCAGTTTCCCCACCTACGCACTAGGAACCACAAAATCTATCGGCCTAGGTCAGATAAACATTTAAGCATCACCTAGATCATAAAAAATGTTATAAATGCGAAGTTTGAAGCATGTAGGATTTATTTCAGGCTTAAAAATTATTTTTGGCTTATTTTTATTTATTTATTTGAGAGCGACAGTAGAGAAAGA
This sequence comes from Jaculus jaculus, assembly GCF_020740685.1. Taxonomy (NCBI): domain Eukaryota; kingdom Metazoa; phylum Chordata; class Mammalia; order Rodentia; family Dipodidae; genus Jaculus; species Jaculus jaculus. Next base: position 124,335,321 of record NC_059110.1, read on the forward strand.
GGCAGAGAGAGAGAGAGAATGGGCGCACCAGGGCCTCCAGCCACTGCGAACGAACTCCAGACGCGTGCGCCCCCTGGTGCATCTGGCTGACGTGGGTCCTGGGGAATCGAGCCTCGAACCGGGGTCCTTAGGCTTCACAGGCAAGTGCTTAATCACTAAGCCCTATTTCAGGCTTTTGAGAAGGTGTCTATTTATAGCCGGAATCTCCACTGGACTGAATGAGCTACCCGCCCAGGCGCAGCTCAGCCAGCCATGACGTGAGGCAGGAAGGTGTGTGCTGGTAGCAGCGCTCCCTGGGCTCCTGGCTCTGGTCAACAGGGTGGGGTGGGGTGGAATCTAATCTGAGTTCAAGAAGCCAAAGAGGCTTTGGGAGACCTAGACTTTGAATGCTCCTAATGAAAGCTCTTCTTTCTCTTCTTCCTTCCTTCTTTCCTCCTTCCCTTTCTTCCCTCCCCTCTTCCTTCTTCCTTCCTCCTCCTCCTCCTGTTTTTGATATTTTTATTTATTTGATACAGAGAGTGAGAGACAGAAAGAGGCAGAGAGCCAGGCATGGTGGCACACGTATTTAATCCCAGCACTTGGGAGGCAGAGGTAGGAGAATCGCCAAGAGTTCCAGGCCATGCTGAGATTACATAATGAACTCCAGGTTAGCCTGAGCTAGTGTGAGACCCTACCTCAGAAAACCAAAATTAAAAAAAAGAAAGAAAGAGGCAGAAACAGAGACAGAGATACACCAGGGCCTCTAGTCATTGCATACTAACTCCAGATGCATGTGCCACCTTGTGCATCTGATTTACTTGGGTCCTAGGGACTCAAACCTGGGTCCTTAGGCTTCATAGGCAAGCACCTTAACTGCTAAGCCATCTCTTCAGCCCTTCCTCCTCCTTTTTGAGACAAGGTGTTGCCATGTTGCCCAGATTGACCTAGAACTTGTTATGCAAAACAAGCTGGCCTCGAACTTGTAGTGATGCTCCTATGTCTGTCTGCGGAACTTTGTTGGTTTTGAAATGGTCTCACTCTGCAGCTTCAGCTGGCCTTGAACTCACGATGATCCTCCTGCGTCAGCATGCCAAGGGTTGGAGTTATAGGTGTGAGCCACCGTGCCTTGCTTGGAAGCTCTTGACACGCCTTTGGGAATATATTCTGCTCTCAGAGCAGTGGCTAATGTGAAGTGTCACAGCAAGATCCAGAGGGGAAGAACATCTGGGCTTGGGAGGAGGCAGGAAAGACAGTATTTATAAAGTTAAAAATTAAAAATGAATCCCGGGCTAGCAAGAGATGGCACCAACACTGAGGTCTCCTACGCTGAGCTCCAACCTGGGGCAAAGCCCTGAGTGACATTTCTACTGTTTGTCCACTTGACGGGACCTGGGAAGGATCATGTTGATCAGGTTAGCCTTTGTGCTTGTCTGGGAGGGATTATCTTGATTGGGTTAAACGATGTGGAAAAACAACCTTAACAGCTGGGCGGGGGGTGGCGGGGGGGGGGGCAGCATGAGTCTATGGGCGACAATCCTGGACTGTCCGGCAAGGAGCCAGCTAGCAGAGCAGCAGCAGTTGTTGATCTCTGCTGAGTGGGACCAGCTGCCTCACGCTCCTGCCGCCACGCCATGACGTGAAGGAACCCCAAGATGGGGACCCCACGCTCTGCCCAGATATGGCGACACCCTAAATCACTCACGAGAAGCGGTCTTGATGCAAACTGCAAGAGGATTTTATTCCAAGCGTGCTGGGGCCCACAGTCGTACACCGCACAGGGGTAGAGGACTGCAGAGCCCCGAATGCAGGAACGGGACAGTTTTTATAGGGTTTCTAACAAAGCCTGTGCATTAGACCAATCATTATTTAATATCAGGAGCCCACGGGGTGCGAGCCAGTCAGTTTGTGCCACTCCATAGTTTCTAAGCCAATTAGTTTAATTTGTTCAAGCCCCTCGTGGACCAATCAGTCTCCTATGACCTTGGTGGTCAGCATTTGTGCAGGTCCTTGGGTGGGGGTAGCAGAGTGTGGTATCAGTCTCCTATGACCTTGGAGGTCAGCATTTGCGCAGGTGCTTGGGTGGGGGGTAGCAGAGTGTGGTATCAGCCTCCTATGACCTTGGTGGTCTGAGGCAGGCTGCTACAGCTTATGGTGCGAGCTACTAAGGCTAACAGTGTGGGCTACTAAAGGCTTACAGTGTGGGCTATTAAGGCTTATGGTGCAGGCTATTTACGGAAACCAAATAAGTGGTTCACTTCATTACTCATTTCCCATCCTTGAGGGCTATCTCATGCCCTTTTTACCTAGTTTTATATTAGGAGCGGGCTCTGATATAATGAGAAGAGGGATTCTTTACTTGCTTTCAACAGAGAGTAAAGCCTGGAGTTTGAGGTATGCAGGGGCCCGCTTAAGCTCCCCTTGGAGCGTGATAGTATTTCTGGGCTTCTGAATTCTTGGGCCTTTCAGACGCACTGGGAGCTGAAGTAAACCCTCTTCCTCCCTCAGGCTGATTCCTGCCAGGTATCTTGCCCCAGCATCTAGAAGGTCACCGACACCCTCTGTGATTCTCCTGCTGCGGCCGAGCACCCCAGATCTCTCCCTCGCTCTCCCCGGTAGTGGAGCTCCGTGGCCCCCCTGCCGCAGCTTCTCCTCGGTCACCTGCACGGCGTCCTGGCCGCAGGCCCGTGACACTGTTTCTCCCCCGACAGTGTCCCCAGACCAGTGTCTTCTGTCCTTATCCTCTGGAGAAACCATGTTTACGTACATGGAAAGATGGGCCGCAGGCAATAAGCATTGTGGTAACTCCGAGAAGTTACCATATGCCCAGTGCTTGGCTGGGCTGTAGAGAAGGCTTCTAGGGCATGTTTTGTTTATAAAAAGAAGCCCTTCATTTTCCCTCTTATCTCCAGAGATGCCCCTATTTTCAGCCCCCTGAGACACCATCATCAGTCATTATTTGCTCACCGGATACAGCCCTGCCAGACACAACAGGATGTGTCTTATCAACCTCTTAATTTAGTTTATTTTAGGTAGATGCAGCAATTCCTGTTTCTCCTTCTACCCGGGAAATGAACTCTCAACTAAAAAAAAAAAAAAGAAAAAGAAACCCACAAAATTGTGCGTTTGAGGTCATTTTCTTGGCTTCTCAGAGGTGGAAAGAGGTTATAAAACCAGCTGGTTCAAGGAAAATGGTGATGATGGAAAACAAAGGGGGGGCGTAATCCATGTAATAGAACTTCAATTAAAAATTTTTTTGAGGTAAGGTCTCACTCTAGACCAGGCTGACCCAGAAGTAGATCTGTAGCCCAGACTAGCCTTCAGCTCACGGTGATCCTCTTATCCCCAGCCTCCTGGGTCCTGGGATTGAAGGTGTGCACCACCACGCCTGGCGAATCTCAATTTTAGGAGATTATGCATATTTATGCTCATAGGTTAGTGCTTTGCTCTCACCTTCGGTCACACGGTGGTGACTGACTACTGGGAACATTCAAAACTCATCCCTGTCTCAAGAACAAGTGACTGTGGAGCTCAATGCCGGGGAAGACATCTATCACCCCCAGGCTCGGGGAGCAGCGCAGCGGGTGGAAAGAATAAGAGCCAAGCCATGGGTGGTGGCGCACGCCTTTAATCCCAGCACTTGGGAAGCGGTGGTAGGAGGATCTCCATGAGTTCGAGGCCGCCCTGAGAATACTGAGTGAATTCCAGGTCAGCCTGGGCTAGAGCAAATCCTACCTCAAAACAAAAGAAAACACAACACAGCAACAACAACAAAACAATGTAAGAGCCAGAGGATGGAGAGGCCTGCTGAGGAGCACTGTCCTCCAGATACACCAGGGCCATTGCATTTATGACCTCACAGTGACGGCAGTAGCCTGCACAACACACACACAATATTGGGCCCATGATAGAGGAGGGTAAGAGGCCTCCCGCCCTCCTTCCCTGAGGAGTTACTGGCATTTGCTAGTTGCTGAGGGAGTAGAGGCAGTTTTGACAGTGGTATAGTCACTAGTCATTTACTCTGGTAAATAGCACCCTTCCCCTCAGCCCATGCCTATGCAGGCGACCCTAATTAGACTCAGGGAGCACACCCACACACAAGGGGGGAAAAGAGACATCAAAGTAGAAAGAGGGATTAGCTGGGAAGAGGGGGCTCAGGGGAAGTGGGTGGAGAAGGGTCAAGAGAAGCTAAAGGGAGGAGATTATGATCAAAATATATTATAGACATGTATAAAAACTATCAATGAATTCTTTTAAATTTTTTGTTTCTTTTTATTTATTTGAGAGTGACAGACAGAGAGAGAGAGTCACAGAGAGAGAGAGAGAGAGAATGGGTGTACCAGGACCTCCAGCCACTGCAAATGAACTCCAGACACATGTGCCTCCTTGTGCATCTGGCTTACATGGGTCTTGGGGAATCAAGCCTCAAACTGGGGTCCTTAGGCTTCACAGGCAAGCGCTTAACCACTAAGCCATCTCTCCAGCCCCCCAAACTGTCAATATAGTTAAGAAGGAAAAAAAAAAATACAAGCAGAGAGGCTTATCAGAAGACCAAATGTTCATTCTGAAGATGGCTTCGTAGGGTCAGAGTAACTTTCCAACGTGGCCGAGGTCAGGTTGAGCCAGCGGGCTTTGTTTTCCATTGGTACCTCTTTAGCCTCAGCCATAGGTGGTCACTTCCTGCTGCAGAGACACTAATGCATCAATGCTCCTGGTTGTCTGCCCTCCTTGTTCTCTCTTCAGCAGGCATGTAACCCAGATATAGTGCCTGCCAGTGGGTTGTATCGTCAGGCCTCGGGTGAGGTGCTACTCAGACTATGCCCCCTCTCTTTCTATGTCTCTCTGTATCAAGAGATTGCAGGTACCTGTTGCCACATGGCCCCAAATCCTCTCCCTTTGCCCTACCTACAGGAACCAGAGGCAAACATGCTGTAAGCACGTATTATGGGCTACTCATTAACTAAAGCCTGCCTTCTTGTGAGGCAGGAGCCTCCTGCCTTTGGAGGCCTTGTACTGTCTTCTCATCAACTGGAGATATGCCTGATTTTAAAAACCAGTGTAAGGGAGGAAGGGTTTCTTTCAGTTCCCATTCCAGGTTACCATCCATGGTGGGGAAGGCATGGTGGCGGCAGCTTAAGGCAGAGTTGGTCACATTCAGTGCACAGTGAGGAGGCAGAGAGAGATGAATGCTGCTGCCCAGCCAGCTCTCCCCTTTCTCTCCAGCTCTATACAGAACCCCAGCCCATGGAATGGTGCTGCCCGCAGTGAAGGTGGGTCTTCCCACCTCACCTAACCTAATCAAGATCATCTTGTCCAGGTGAGTGTAGGTCCAGTCAAGTTGACAATCAATATAAACCCTCGTAAGCCTTTAAGGGGAGGGGTCCCACTTTGTCCAGTGGGTCTGGACGCTCGCTTCCGAAACCCATCACACTGTGGCATTGAGAATAACCCTTATCAGTGAGTCTTTTGGCCTTAAGGAGAAGGTCACCACCATGTCCTCTCCCCAGGCTGACTTCATGAGATGCTCATGAGCTCTGGAATCCAGCATGTGACCTTTAGCTCTGCTGCTCAACTAGAAAACATGAAAGCCTGAACCCTCCCTTGTTTCTCCTCTAACTGGGGCTGTGGCTGTTCCCAGGGCAGTGTGCTAGGGTGCTGCTCCTGCCCACAGCCAGCCTCACCCTAGAGAGGAACGCAAGGCTCACCACAGCAACAGGGTGACCACAAGTCAGAGGTGAGAGTTAATGGGGAAAGGACGGATGAAGCATGGGACATGCCGATGACAAGAAACATCCATCTTAGCCCAAGGAATCACATTGTCCTTTCTGGAAGGATCTCAGAACTCCGATGCTCAGCTGAAAAAGCTGGAGGGATGGCTCAGCAGTGAAGGCACTTGCCAGCAAAGCCTCATGACCTGGGTTCAGTTCCTCAGTATCCACGTAAAGCCAGATGCACAAAGTGGCACGTGCATCTGGAGTTCTTTGCATTGGATGGAGGACCCAGCACACCCATTCTCTCTCTCTCTCTCCTTTTTATATTTATAAAAATAGGACTGGAGAGACGGCTTAGTGGTTAACTTCTTGCCTGTGAAGCCTAACAACTCCAGTTTGAGGCTCGATTCCCCAAGACCCACATAAGCCAGATGCACAGGGGCACATGCATCTGAGGTTCATTTGCAGTGGCTGGAAGCCCTGACATGCCTGTTCTCTCTCTCTCAAATAAATAACTAAAAATAAAATATTTAAAGAATGGGGGAAAAAAGAAAAGAAAATGAAAGTGAAGGAGGACATGTAAGGAGCTAAGAGTCTCCAGCTGAAGTTGATTTCTATATTTGTTCTTTAAATTGTCTTTTGCTTTTGAAGAGTTGGAAATTGAACCTAGACCCTCAAATATGCTAGGCAAACACTGAGCTACACCCCCAGTCCCAAGCCGAAGTCTATGATGGGTTCAATTCTATATGCATGGGAGGTCCAGTATAAGAAAATAAGGTGAAGTGGGGACAATGTCAGTTTTGGAGCATCTGCTGTTGTGAGGAATCCCTTGGGTGCTAGAAGCACAGAGATGAATGAAACATGGTCACGACCTTTAAAAGGTTCTGTGTGTACCTGGACAGACAGTGGAAAACAAATACAAAATGCTGGCAGCTTCTCTTTCCGTCACTGTGTTCAAACACCTGACAGAAACAGCTTCAGAGAGGAAAGGGTTACTTTGGCTGGAGACTTCATAGAGATCTACACCCATCACAGCAGGAAAGCATGCTGACGGGAGAGTTCTTCTGGTGGTGGAGGGAGCCTGCACTGGTGAACCTTCACATGGTATGGACCAGGAAGTAGAGAGGCAGGCCAGAACCAAGGGTGCATGTAACCTTAAAAACCAGCCTGGACTGGAGAGCTGGCTTAGTGGTTAAGTCACTTGCCTGCGAAGCCTAAGAACTCATGTTCAAATCTCCAGGTACCACGTAAGCCAGACACACAGTGATGCAAGCCCGCAATGTCTCACATGTGCCACAAGGGGGCGCGTGTGCCTGCAGTTCCTTCACAGCAGGCTGAAGGTCCTGGCATGCCTATTCTCTCTCTCCTCTATGCCTCTTTCTCTTTCTGTCTCTTGCTCTCATTCTCAAAAAATAAAAATAAAAATAAGACCAGCTCCCTGGTGACCAAATAATCAGTAGCATTTCTTTTCTTTTTCTTGCAAAGCAGCACTCCATTGTACCATTCTACCATAATTCATTCATTCAGTCTCCCACCTGTGGCCATTTGTGTAGCTCCTAGCTTTTGGCTATGATGAAAAAGGCTGCAAAGAATATTCTAGCAATGCAGAGGATGGCACTTGGGTAGGCAAGGGTGCTACCACTAAGCTACATCTCCACCTGTTTGCTGTGAAACCTCCCCTGGCCTCTCCAGTTGCAGCTGGTCCTGCCCATCCTCTGGGTCACACTCACTCTTGTCCCATTGGGTTATGATTGGTGGCCTGTACCTCTACCTGCCACACTCAAGTTCCACTGGGGCTGGGGGTGGCCTTGTCCATATTTACTTATTTGAGAAATAGAGGGAGGGAAAGAGGGAAAGAGAGGGAGAGAAGAAGAGGCAGATAGAGTGAGAGAATGGGCGCACCAGGGCCTCTAGTCACTGCAAACAAACTCCAGACACATGGGCCACCTTCTGCATCCGGCTTATATGAGTATTGGGGAATCGAACCTGGGTCCTTAAGCTTTGTAGGTAAATGCCTTAACTGCTAAGCCACCTCCCCAGCCCTGCCTTGTCCATCTTTGTAGTCCCACACCCTAGGTGCTGAGCATCTCGCACAGCAGATGTGCCACCATCAACAATGGTGTTGTGGCTGAGTGAGACGCACCGTCACCACATAGACTTCCCTAGGTGTTTCTGTGTCATTCACCTCTTTGCTACACAGATCTGATCCAGTCTTTTGGATACTTCGTTGACAAATAAGCAAGATATGAAAAGATGCTGAAGGGGCTGGGGAGATGGCTCAGTGAATAAAGGGCTCGCTGTTGCAGCTGGAGTACCCAAGTTTGATCCCCGGACTACATGTCAAAAGCTGGAAGCCATGGCAGGCATCTGTAACTCTGGCAAGCTGACACTGATGGCAAGATGGGAAGTGGACACGCGAGTTTCCCAGAAGCTCATGACCAGCGCAGTTGAGAATGATGGAGAGAGAAGCGCTGCCTCAAATGAGGTCGACAGTCCTCAAAGTTGTCCTCTCACCTCCACACGCCCTCTCTCCTCCACACGTCCTCTCACCTTCACATCACATGTCCTCTCACCTCCACACGCCTTCTCACCTCCACACGTCCTCTCACCTCCACACGCCCTCTCACCTCCACACGTCCTCTCTCCTCCACACGTCCTCTCACCTCCACACATCCTCTCACCTCCACACGTCCTCTCACCTCCACACGTCATCTCACCTCCACACGCCCTCTCACTCCACACGTCCTCTCACCTCCACACGTCCTCTCACCTCCACACGTCCTCTCACTCCACACGTCCTCTCACCTCCACACGCCCTCTCACTCCACACGTCCTCTCACTCCACACGTCCTCTCACCTCCACACGCCCTCTCACCTCCACACGCCTTCTCACCTCCACATGTCCTCTCACCTCCACACGCCCTCTCACCTCCACACGCCCTCTCACCTCCACACGCCCTCTCACCTCCACACGTCCTCTCACCTCCACATGCCCTCTCACCTCCACACGTGCGCACACAAGAACCGTACATAAACCCACACACAAATAAATAATAACATTTAAAATAATTAAAAGATGCTGAACGGATAGCTCAGCGGCTAAAGCACTTGTGGCACAAGTGTGAGGACTTGAGTTTGGGTCCCCAGAACCCCCACAAGGGCGGTGCTCCTATGGTGAGATGGAAGGTGGAGACTAGAAAATCCCGTACACACTTGGACCAGCCAGGTCATGGCTCAAACAAGACAGAGGCCCTGCATTAGAGGTTGTCCTCTGACCTCCACACATGTGCCCTGACACACACACACACACACACACACACAATTGATCTGCTTTTCACCTACTTCCCTCCTTTATTTAGCCTTAAAATGAGTTAATCAATGAGTTCTGGCACTAAAAGAAAGCTTTCTTGGCCAAATGACTGAAGAAACCTTTATTGGAGGAATTTACAGAAAACTACCCCAAAATAGATTTCAGATGAAGAATCAGCTTAAAAAAAAAAATTCCAGGAAGGATTTTTTTTTTAAATAAAAAAAAAAAAGAGCTCGAAAGTGATGCTTGTTGGGAAGTCATTCATTCTATCCTGGGGCTTATTTGTGTTGAACAAACGACTCACAGGGTCCCTGGGAGGAGGATGTTTGGGCACAGATGCAGAAGGGCTTCGAAAAGCCCAGTGTGCTGAGATCTGCAGTGTCCTCCTGGGACTCCGTCTAGCCCCTGTAGTTTTGTGGCCTTCCCTGGGTAGAAATGTCGTTGAAGGAGAGATATGCATCCTTGGCTTGATGGTCTGCTTTTCGCATCTTTTTCACCTGGTAGAGCGCCTCAGTGCTCAAGGAGAGGAGTGTCCCAGTGACCACTGAGGAGAAATTGGTTTGCCAGTTGCTCCCCACCTGTCCCCACGTTCTTCCCCACCAGTCATGAGCATACCCTCCCTGCTCTTGGTCCTCCCAAAGGTGCCCTGCTCAGACCTGCTCCGTGTTGTGATCTGGGTGCGCAGGCTACTGTGGGGAGACAGGGCATGGGCCTCCATTTCCTGTCTGTATCAGCTTCACTGCCAATTATTGGGAGACACCAAGCCTTTGACCTGAGCTTGTTCCTGGCATAGATTTATTTTTTTCTCTCAGAAAACATCATTTCAAATAAAAAATGAAAATCCTTCCTGGAAATCTGTTTGAACGCTACTATTCCATCTGAAATCTATATCTGTGGCTTGTGGTAAGTGACTGGAAATGGACAGGGCTTCCATTTATCTCTGAGGTTCAAGGTCCAGACTACTATCTCTCCCAGGGCCTCTCTACAGCAGCAGTCTTGCTACCCCATCTGCCTTTGAGGTCACAGTCTTGGTAGGCATGTCTCCCTCCTTCATATCTGTTCCCACCGCTGGGTTCAGAACTGCCTTTGCAATGAACTCATCAGAATAGGAATGTTGCTGGGCGTGGTGGCGCATGCCTTTAATCCCAGCACTTGGGAGGCAGAGGAAGGAGGATCACTGTGAGTTTGAGGCCACCCTGAGATCTGTGTAGGGTGACCTGATGCCTCCAAGCTGTTGTCTTTACTGGAGAAATGACAAAGGACTTTGCTGTCAGCTCTGGGTCCCCAAGGTATGCTGGCAGGAACAAAGACCAGGATCTAGGAGTTATGTCCCTTCCAGGACTCAATCTCACATAGTGCCTTATTTCATTAGCTATGGTGCAGAGAGAAGCTAGGTGTGCTCTTGCAGCCAAAGCTCAAGTGGCAGGTGACCCGGAAGGCAATACTAGGTGTTAGGGAGAGGGTGACGCCGTGGTAACCTGCTCCTGCAGAAGAGAAGGAAAGTAGAGGTAACTAATTAGGGTTATCATCAGAATTTGATTTTAATACTTATTTTTCTTTTATTTATTTATTTGAGAGATAAAGAGGCAGGGGGCGGAGAGAGAGAAAGAACAGGTGCACCAGGGTCTTCAGTCACTGCAAACAAACTCCAGAGGCATGCGCCACCTTGTGCGTCTGGCTTACATTGGTCCTCAGGAATTGAACCTGGGTCCATAGGCTTCGCAGGCAACTGCCTTAACCACTAAGCCATCTCCAGCCCCAGAATTTGATTTTAGATACCTGTATCTTTTATTTCTTTTCTCTCTCTCTCTCTGTATGTGTGTGTGCACATGTGTGCACGTGCAAGTGGAAACCAGAGGTTGATATTGGGTTTCTTATCCGATCACTCTCCGCCTTAGTCTTTGAGACAGGGTTTCTCACTGAGCCTGCAGCTCACTGATTCAGCGAGAGAGAGTCCACGTCTCTACCTCCCCACACTGCCACTGCAGGCACACACCATCATCGTGTCCCGGGCCCACGGCAAGCGTTTCACTTGCAGCAACCCCCTTCTCTCTGTGGTCCTGCGACCTGGGTGCTGTCCCACGGCACAGAGGAGGAACTGAAGGACAGACGCCCGGGCGTGCTCAATGATGGAAGTGGGGTTTGGATCGGCCTGACTTTAGGATCTATGCTTTAAACCTTGTCCTTCATTCTGATTTTGGTGAGTAGTGTATATTAACCAGGTAGAAGTTTCCCACAGGGAAGTTAGCAAGTTGGGTCTGGAGGGATGTTGGGGTACTGGGTGGGAGGAAGAGGTGTGAGGTCATCGGCCCGGAGGTTGTGATTGAGGGACACGTGGTGTGCTCATCTCAGAGCTTTGGGTATGGGGGGAGGTGCTAACTTACGAGCCCAAAATAAGAAGCGGGGGCTGGAGAAGGGGGAGCTATGGAGAAAGAAAGTAACCCCGACAGGAAGGAGAGTGATAGGTACGGGAAGATGGACTTCCTCTGGGGGCGCGTTCGTATACTGCACTGGGCTTTCCTGAAGGCTCAGGGTGTGACCCAATGTAATGTTTATTTTTTTCCTTGTTATTTATGAGAGAGACCAAGAGAGAGAAAGAGAGAGAATTGGCATACCAGGGCCTCCAGCCCCTGCAATCGAACTTCAGACATGTTTATCACCCTGTGTGCAAGTGTGGCCTTGTGTGTCTGGCTTACATGGATCCTGGGGAGTCAAACCTGGGTCCTTAGGCTTTTCAGGCAAATGCTTTAACTGCTGAGCCATCTCCCCAGCACCCAATGTGACGTTTTAATTAAGCATGGGGAAATGCATCAATCTTTCCCTTTGCTCTCAGTCCATCCTCCAAAGTGCCCCCTGCCATTCTTCCTCTTTGCCAAATTAGGAAGTCACTGATAAGCTGAAAAGGAAGCAGGGAGAGGCGAAATGCAGACAGTGTGGACATATTGAGGGTGGATGCCCTGACTCTGTTATACACGTTTGGATTCCAGCTGGGGCCTGTGCTATCTGGGGGCCACATCCAGGGAAGAGGGACCATGTGGCTGTCCTCAGCTCTGCTCCTTCTCTGCCTTGAAGGTGAGTGGGGTTGTGGCTCTTTGAGCCTGGTTTCGCAGAGGTTGGGAGACTAGGCATCCTGGGTTCAAGCCAGAACTGAGATGTCAGTGGGAAGGACACATCTATTCCCCCCTCCCCATCTGTATATCTGTTTATGTGCTCCAACATTCATCCATCATTTATTGAGCACCAGCTGTGTACTGTAATTGTAAGTTCCTCACTCAAGGGCATCATGGTTGGAAGAGAGTGCCAAGTACTTACACCACAGCGTGGAACTTGCTAAGGTAAGACTCATTCATGCCGTCAGTCAGTGATCTGCTTTCACGGGGACACACTTCTACTTGTCCTCTTGCCATAGCCTCCAGATGCTCAGGCTTGGGTTCTAAACACAGGTGCCCCTCCAGGACCCCCCCCCCCCCAGGCCCTAGCAGCTGTCCCTGAGCTCTGTTGTAAAGGAAACCTGGGACCTCTGCTTGTGTTTTCCAGGCTGCTTGTCTCTAATGGGCCCAGGCTATGTGACCGGCACCGTGGGGGGCTCTCTGTGTGTGCAATGTCAGTATGAACAATCGTACAAGAACAGTAAGAAATACTGGTGCCGAGGACAGTTTGACACACAATGTGACATTATTGTGGAGGCCTTAGGAGGAAAGAAAGGGAGGAGTGACCGTGTGTCCATCACGGACCATACTGATGACCTGACTATGACGGTGACCATGGAGGACCTTAGCGAAGACGATGCTGGATCTTACTGGTGCAAAATTCAGACCTTCTGGATCCTAGATGCATGGTCACGTGACCCCTCTGTGAAGGTTCAGGTGTACGTTTACCCAGGTGAGATGCTGCTGGCTCCAGCCATAGGCTTATGGATTGTGACTGCATGGGACAAGAGTGGGTGCTGTCCTGAAGTGTGTCTCTGACTTTGTCCTCAGTCTCACGGGCTGGGAGGAGCGTATGGTATGGGCAGAGAGAGGTGGCTGGTATTTCAACCTTTTTGTGTGTGTGTTCTTTTTGTTTGTTTTGCTTTCTGAGTTAGGGTCCCACTCTAGCTCAAAATGACCTGGAATTCACTATGTAGTGTCAGGGTGGCCTTGAACTCATGGCGATCCTCCTACCCCTGCCTCCTGAGTGCCGGGATCAAAGGCGTGTGCCACCACACCCGGCTTATATTTTAGCCTTTTTATTTACTTACTTAGTTAGCTTTAGTCAGTTGGTCAGTTAGTTAGTGTTGCTGTATCCCAGGCTGGTCTGGAATTCACTATGTAGTTGAAGATGGCCTTGAATTTATGATCTTCCTGCTTCCACTTTCCAGCGGCTGGGATTATAGGACTAGGCCACCACGTCCAGTTTATGCAGTGATGAGGATTGAACTCATGGCTCCGTGCACTCTGGACAGGCACTCTACCCCTGAGCCACATCCTCAGCCCAGATCCTTCAAACTTGACAGGGTTGGGAATTGAAAAGAGCCAAGAAATGACCTGTCTCTTCCCCAGTGGTGGGTTGAAATGGCCTTTAATTGTCTCCATCTATAGCGTGCTTGGGCCCCATTATATGACCTCCAGGAGGGTTTTTGTGCCACGGGCTAAACTTTCTTCCTCCATATTCTCCTTCCGGGACTTCTCACCAGGCAGTGGGAATTCCTGGAAGACCCTTACGTCCCTAGGAAGAGCCAGACAGAAAGACCCAAGGTAACTCTATGGCCACTCTACTAAAGCCTTCCTCAGCCCCTGAGAGAGGCTCCCCAGGACATGCCCCAGGCCTGCCTTCAGAGCCTCTCTTTAGCCCCTCTGTGAGTAGATGATTCCATGTGACATCAGTCCACACGGGCCCTCACCACAGGCTAGGGACAGTGGGCCATGATTTGTGACTTTCTTATTAACAGCAACGACTCCCATGGTGACCACCCTTCCAGCCATGACCCTCCCACCAGTGACTTCTGGACAGAACTCCAGCATCAGCACCAAGTAAGCTTTCCTCCTCGGTGATGGTAAGAACACGGGCCTGGACGGGGCGGCACACCACAGCAGAGCCTGTGAGACCCGGGACGACAGACCGACGCCGTAGTACACCATGCCCAGGGAACCTCACCATCGGCTGGTGTCTTCTCGAACCCTGAAAACAAGTTTCACATTCCCTGATGCTAAGAGTGTAGGAGGCCAGGGTGGCAAGGACTCAGGCTGGGGGCCAGAGGCTGTGTTTGGCAGATTCACAGGCCCCTCTCCCTGTCCTTCCCCACCCAACTCAGATCTTGGGGATCCTAGTTCTGTTATCCCTTCTCAAAGGTCTTTGTTCAGCTAGGGTTTTTGCTCCCAGGAGCTGTTCATGAGGTATGCGAGGAGACAGGCCAGCTTCATGCTCAAGTTTGGGTCTACTCTCCTTCCTCTCCCAAAGGTGTCCAAAGAGGGCTGTGATATTGCTGCCAGACCCCAAGGGCAGGGGGTTAGGCTAGCTAACAAATGGGAACGAGCCTCTTGGATGCCTAGCCTGACCGGGACCCGCCCCTCTCTTCATCCCTTCACCTTTCCTTAAAGGCCAGTCCTTGACCAAAAGAGCAAAAATGGAGGGGGGGGGGCACAGCTTGAGCCTAGACTATTTGGGTTCCAGAGGCACAGCACTGGGAAATGTGGGAGAGAAAGGATCTGGACTCTCCATCTCGATCTCACCTCTCATCCCTGTGTATCCCCAGCTCCCTGCTCTCCAGCTTCCACTTCCAGGTCCTGGTCTTCCTGAAGCTGCCTCTGTTTCTGAGCATGCTCTGTGCTGTCTTCTGGGTCAACACTCTTTGAGGACTTCTGGGGAAAGTCCAAAAGTCCCAACATGAAGCACCCCAGAAAGGACCTGGGCAAAAACACAGCTGCAGACTGTCAGAGACATTTGACTCGGAACTCCAGGCCAAGCAGGCAGCAGTGACTGGATTCTGGAAGGACTTTCGGACCCTGAGTCTTAAAGGAGGGTCCTAGTTATCAGTGGGTCATGAAAAGTGGACTTCTTTAGAGTCCTGAGCATGGAAGAAGGAATAAGACTCTCCTGAGCCCCCAATTTTTCTCTCCTTAGATCTCTTGGATCCTGCCTTCTTGTCACCTCTGAAAAGTAAGAATCCTACTTATAAACCTGGTCTCTTGCTCTTCCCCTAGACACAGAAACTTCTCAGATCAATGTCCCCCAAGATAGCAATCACCCCTTCCTGCAGACAGGAGGCCCCCTGAGGATACATCCCCCACAGCTTTGGCCACAATCCTGTCTTTGTTTTTAGGACAATGCCAGGGTGTTTTTATTAAGACAGAGCATGACCATGCAGCTGCCCACTTTCCTGAGCGCACAGGGTTCTCTCACTTCTTCTGACATTCTTGGGTCTCCTGAGGTTTAAGCCTCCTTCTGTCCCTGTGACCAGAGAGCAGGTGTCTGGCTCAACACAGCCCTGCCTGGCCCTGACTAAACAGCTTTCAGTTTAATTAGTCAAAGCAGCCATGGAGAACAAGGTGGTCAGGACTCCGAGTAAATTCCTGGATTCCCTCCCGCCCCCACACCTGGGGACTCTTCTGTGAAGAGAGTGAACAAAGGATCCATCCTCGTTTGCCTTGTAAATTACCCGAGACTGCCTGTCAGAAACTGCGGCCTTGCCTTGCGCAGGAGGAGAAAGATAGCTTTTCGAAGATGGGCAGATCCCAGAGGCAAGGGGAAACCTTCTCCATTGGAATGGTGTGAACCCACAGCCACCACTGGCCATTTGTAGCTCAGGGTCTTGGTTGATTTGTGGAATGCATGTCAATTGCTCCTGGCTGTGCTTGGTAGGGAGGGACTTGCACATTGGCCACAAGCAAATGTCACCATGTCTACTCACCCCCCCACCCCATGTGGATCACTTTCTCTACCCTCAGACTCAAAGTTGCCATGAACTACTGATTTCGGTAGAGAGAGAGAGAGAGGGAGGGAAGGAGAGAGAACAACTTTAGAGGAACAGTGTAGGAATACAGGAAGAAACGCCCATCACAATGGTAGTCACCACAGAGGCTCTATCCGCAAGGAGTGTGCCCAGTTCTCATAGTTTCTCATGGTGAGGAGTGTCCGTTATTCCAGCACAGTGAAATTTTAGTTGTAGCAGTGAAGATGGCGTCAGTTTAGGAGAACCGAGTGGATGTTTGATGTTTGGGGGGCCTTAGGAATCAACTCTTGCTTACAGTTTCACTGAGAACACTGGATAGACTTGAACAGACTAGAAGAAGATCATAGGTGTGAGCTAGGAGAGTTTGCCTGGTGTGTTGAGCATGCTCTCAGAGGACAAATCCAGGACAGTGGGGATCCCAAACTTGAGGGACTTGAGAAGTGGGGCATCATTGACAGGTGTGGAGCGGGCCTGGCCCATGCTGAGCCCAGAGTTTGGTGCGCAGCTTGACTTCCAGGCAGAGAAGTATGGGTTAGCAGATGTAAAGAAGTGGAGAGGAGCAGGGCGTGGTGGCTCACGCCTTTAATCCCAGCACTCGGGTAGGAGGATCGCCATGAATCTGAGGCCACCCTGAGACTACATAGTGAATTTAGGTCAGCCTGGGCCAGAGTGAGACCCTACCTTGGGGTGGGGGACAAGAAATGGACAGTGAGGGAGAAAGAGACAGTGTGTGTGTGTGTGTGTGTGTGTGTGTGTGTGTGTGTGTGTTGGGGTCCAGGAGGAGATAAAATTGGCAAGAGGAGAGTTCCGAGCCAAGGAGGAGCTCTGGGGAGGAAGGAGAGGTGAAATGAGCAAGGTGAGCTTCAGAACCAAGGACAGAGTTCGCGGCACACCTGCAGTAAGGAAGGAAGGGTGGGGCTGGGGAGATGGCTCAGCTGCTAGAGGCACTTGAAAGTCTGACAGCCTGGGTTCAATCCCCAGGACCCCAGTAAAGCCAGATGCACAGAGTGGTGCATGCATCTGGAGTTTATTTGTAGTAGCAAGAGGTCCTGGTGCGTGATACTCTCTTTCTGTCTGCCTCTTCTCTCTCGCTCTCTCTCTTTCTCTCAAAAAAAATTTTTTAAACAAAGAAAGCAAGAGTAGAGGAAAGGAACATTGAGTAGGAATCCAAAGAACAAATAAACAGGTAGAAGCTGAGAAGCCACCGACCATGAATTTCTCAAAGAGGAGAGATGAGCTAGACAGGCGCAGGATAGAGAAGAGACTGTTGAACTTGACGCTCACAAAGTCACCAGTGGAGTTTAGGACGGGGAGTTAACACGCCGTAGGAACAGAAGGCAGATGGGAAGTTAAGAACGAGCTGCAGGTGAGGCGGGGGAGGGGGGTGCAGTGGGCGGGGAGGGTCGGTGGCTTCCCATGCTCTGATCGGCTCTCTTTCCTTCCTTCCATCCATCCCCTTCCTCCTTCCTTCCTTTTCCCCTTTGTTTACTCATTCATCCAACAAACTTCTACTGCAGATAAATGGCACCATCCTGGGTATTGCGGAAAAGTACTTACATAAGGCGAAGTCTCTCCTCCAAAGGTAATTTTGGGAAGTAGTTCCCAGGGCCATGCTCCATGCCAAGAGCCATGTCAGAGTGTCACGGTGCTGGGGAGGAGAACGGAGGCGAGGCACTCATTAGGCTAAGCTGTGAAGAAAAACTGGGGGCTTGGTTTATCCAATGGGTAGAAGAATCTGCCACCTCAAAAAGTAATCTCTCTCTCTCTCTCTCGAGATCAGGTCTCACTCTAGCCCAGGCTATGGGCTAATTCACTATGTAGCCTCAAGCTGGTATCAAACTCAGCGATCCTCCTGCCTCTGCTTCCTGAGTCCTGGGATCAAAGGCGCGTGCCGCCAGGCTCAGCAGTAGCTTCTAATACCTAAAACAACAACAATAATATAATCAAAAGCATACAGCCTCCAAACAAAGCAGAAGCCACGGGTGTAGCAGGGAGATAGTTGTCCTGAGCAAAGGCAGGGAGGTGTCATAGAACATTCTGGCTACTGGACTCTTGGCTCATACCTCATGCACATGGGGAAGCAGGAAGATAGGTGTTGGAGTCACGTTGCAAAAGGAGAATCGTGTCCTGGACAGCACATGGAGCCCCCACTGGGTTTATGTTTTTAAAATATTTATTTTGCGATAATATGAGCTTATTGCTATGGCTGTACTGCACAGCACTATGAATCCTTCCTCTAGCGTCCCCCAGTGGTGACAGATGCTATGACCGAAGTACAATATCAAAACCAGAAAGTTGGTGTGATATATATAGACTGTGGTCTTTATTCAGTTTCTTTTAAATCAGTTTTTACATTCATTTGCACGTGTGTGTGTGTGCTATGCGACTTGGCCCTATGCTGAGATTCAGTAGTGGTCACCGGAGTCAAAATGCAGAGGTCACATGGGCACAGTAGCGCCCTCAGGCTACTCCTCTAAAGTGGCACTCTGCCCTGCTCCTGCCCACTGGGAACCACAAATCTGCTCTCTAATTCTGTTTTCTTGTCACTTTGAAAATATTCCATAACTCCAAGTGTTACTTTGTAATATTTTGAGATCAATTTTTCTTCACTAATCACAGTGACCCTGAATCTCTCTCAAATAAATAAATAATTGGTTTTTTAAAAATTATTTATTTGCATGTGCTTGTGTCCACGTGTGTGTATGGGCATACCACACCAGGGTCTCTTGCCACTGTATACAAATGCCCAGCTGGCATTACGTGGGTTGCTGGAGAATTGAACCCAGGCCTTCAGACTTTGCAAGCAAGTGCCTTTTATTGCTGAACCAGATGGCGAGTGTATGTCTCACTTCCTAAAAAACTGGCAGACTTTCGCTGGCAAGTAGATATCATCTGTGTTCCCACACCCAGGTTTCTCTGTGGTTTTGGGTTCCGGGTTGTCAAATTTGACTGTCTCTGGCTCGAGAGCGCTTCATGCTTAACGGGCAAGCACACTTAACTGATAAGCCGTTCCCAGCCTGCCAGCCCTACTGTTGACTTTATATATACGTGATTTTCATTTATTTGCATGTGAGTGTGTGTATGTACATCCGGGCACACCAAGGTCTCTTGATACTGCAAGCAAATACTCCTTGGGCTTTATATGGGTGGCGGGGGAATTGAACCTGGGCCGGAAAGCTTTGCAAGCAAGCACCTTTAACTGCTGAGCCATCTCCCTGCCCTGTTGTTGATTTTTGAGAGGTTCTAAACACTTTTTTATCATTTTATTTATTTATTATATACAGAGGGAGAGAGAGAATGGGCATGCCAGGGCCTCTAGCCACTGCAAATGAACTCCAAACGCACGTGCCATGATGTGCATCTGGCTAATGTGGGACCTGGAGAATTGAACCTGGGTCCTTAGGCTTTGCAGGTAAGTGCCTTAACTGCTAAGCATCTCTCCAGCCCCATTTGTTTTTTCTTCAAGGTAGGGTCTCACTCACTCTAGCTCAGGCTGACCAGGAATTCACTATGTAGTCTCAGGCTGGCCTCAAACTCATGGCGATCCTCCTACCTCATGAGTGCTGGGATTAAAGGTGTGCACCACCATGCTGGGCTTCCAGCACCATTTTTGAGAGTTTTTTATATGCTATAAATGCCAGGCCTTATTAATATTGTATTGTCATTTGTGGCTTGTGTTCTCAACTTCCTTACAAGATCTTACACAGGGTAAAAGTTAAATTTCGATAAAAATATACTTTGTTAGGGCTGGAGAAATGGCTCAGCAGTTAAGGCACTTGATTGCAAAAACTAACAATCCAAGTTCAGTTCCCCAGTACCCACATAAAGCCAGATGCACAAAGTGGCACATCTGGAGTTCAATTGCAGTGGCTGGAGGTCCTGGTGTGCCCATTCTCTCTGTCTCTCTCTCTCTCTTTTCTCTATCTCTCTCTGCTTGCAAATAAATAAATAAAATATTTTAAAATACATTTTGTTAGTCTTTCTGCTAAGGACTATGATTTTGGTGTTATGTATATAAAAAAAAATCTTGGGCTGGAGAGATGGCTTAGAGGTTAAGCGCTTGCCTGTGAAGCCTAAGGTCCCCGGTTCGAGGCTCGGTTCCCCAGGTCCCACGTTAGCCAGATGCACAAGGGGGCGCATGCATCTGGAGTTCGTTTGCAGAGGCTGGAAGCCCTGTCGCGCCCATTCCCACTTTCTCCCTCTATCTGTCTTTCTCTCTGTGTCTGTCGCTCTCAAATAAATAAATAAATAAATAAAATTTTTAAAAAAAATCTTCATCTTACCTCAGGTGCCTTGGATTTGTGCCTGTGGTGGTTTGATTCAGGTGTCCCCCATAAACTTAGGTGTTCTGAATGCTAGGTTCCCAGCTGATGGAGATTTGGGAATTAACACCTCCTGGAGAGAGAGTGTATTGTTGGGGGCGGGCTTATGGGTATTATAGCCAGCTTCCCCTTGCCAGTGCTTGGCACACCCTCCTGTTGCTGTGGTCCACCTTATGTTGGCCAGGGGGTGATGTCCACCCTCTGCTCATGCCATCGTTTCCCCCTGCCATCGTGGAGCTTCCCCTCGACCCTGTAAGCCAAAATAAATCTCTTTTTCCCAGAAGCTGCTCTTGGTTGGGCGATTTCTAACAGCAATGTGAACCGGACTGCAACCGTGCCCTATCTACTTTTTATATAAAGACTTGTTGTTTTGCATGTGTATATGTGGTGTGAGTGCATGTGTGTATGCAGGTGGGCACACTTGTGTGTGGATGCATTTGGAGGCCAGAGGCTCACATCATGTGTTTTCCTCAGTAGAAGCTTTTCTCTTTATTTTACTGAGGCGGGGTCTACCACTTGAGCCCAGAGTTTGAGGAGTCAGCCAGTCTAGCTTTGCACTTTGCCCCAGGGACCCCCAGTTGACACCCTGATATCTCAGTCAGGCCATCCAGGCTCACCTAGCATTTATGTGAATGCTGGGGGTCTGAGCTCTGGTACACACGCTTGTGTGGCAGTGCTTTATCCACTGAGCCATCTTCTGTTCACAGGAGTTCGGTAATTTTCTTTATGAAACAGAGTGTCAGGGATCTTGGGCTGACCTCAAACTCCTGATGTAGCTGGGGATGACTTTGAACTCTGGATCCTCCTGCCTCTACCTCTCAAGGGCTGGGATTCAAGGTATGCACCATGTCCAGTTTTAGATGGTGCATTTAGGGAGTGAACTGAAGACCTCACACATGCTAGACAAGTACTCTGCGAGCTGAACCACACCTCCAGCTCAAAGTTCTATAGATTTAAGTGGGCGTGGTGGCGCACGCCTTTAATCCCAGCACTCGGGAGGCAGAGGTAGGAGGATTGTCGTGTGAGTTCGAGGCCACCCTGAGCCTACATAGTGAATTCCAGGTCAGCCTGAGCTAGAGTGAGACCCTACCTCGAAAAAAAGAAAAACGTTTTGTAGATTTATGTTTTACGTTTGAGTTCATGAATCATGACGTATTTTGAATTACTTTTCCTAGTATTTTCATTATTTAGAGATGTGGATATGCATTTGTTAAACATGCCATCTTTCCTTCATTGGATTGTTTTTGCTCTTTTATCAAAAGCCACTTATGCATATTTTATTAGAAAATGTGTGACAAATGTAAGAGCCAAAGGAAGGGTAGGATCCATACAATGTGCTCCTCCAGACACAAAATGGCCTGCATATCTATGACCTCACCGTGCCTGACACTACCTACACAAGACCATCATAATAGGAGGAAAAGATCATGACATCAAAATAAAAGACAGACTGATTGAGATGGGGAGGGGATATGATGGAGAATGGAGTTTCAAAGGGGAAAGTGGGGGGGGGGAGGGAGGGTATTACCATGGGATATTTTTTATAATCATGGAAAATGTTAATAAAAATTGAGAAGAAAAAAAAAAAGAAAACGTATGACAATGACTAAAGACTAGGGACAGAGGGTCTCTAAAGGAAGGGTCCAGAACCAGGGGACAGAGCCACACACAGTGATGTTTACATATAGACTATGAATTCCACTAAAAATACTGTAGTCAAAACATACCTGTTTAAGCCTATGTAGATCAAGAACCAGTGAGCTTTGAGTAAGGGATAGAAATTTCAGAGTTACGTATTTGTGCTTGGAGCCATATGGCAGCCCCAGCAGGCCTGGGGACTGACCTTCTCTGGTGCACAGATGGGCCTGCAGGGACGAGGTGGGGGCCAGCCAGCAAGGGCAGATCCAACCCTGTACCTGCCTTGTGACTGGGGACCAGGAGGCATCACACCTTCAGGTCTTGTTGCTTTTATACATGTTATGATAAAATTCCCAGGTTAAGACTCTTCCATGTAGTGGTTTGAAAGTCATGGTGGTGAAGTCCATCCATTAATAGTGGTGTCTGTCACAGGATAACTAAACTTAGAGGTCAGACAAGACAATTTAAAACGTTGGTGTGTTCTTTGACTGGCTATGTTTTGCTAATGAAACACGCTGCATATGTACCTCTTAAGGCTGGAGTAACTTCTTTCTAACTGTTCTCATAACCTATGCAGAGGCCAAAGCCAATTGTAATCATTTTGGAGCTAAAAAGGGAAATATTTTGGCAGGTGCTCCCAGATCATGAGACCACAGGAGATGATGGGACACTGCTACACTGGTCCCCTGGTAAGTCACTCATCTTCCTGATCAGGGAGGATACGGAGACCCAGAAACAAAAAATTGGTGTGCAGTTTGAAACAGGAGGGTCACAACTGAGGAAAAAAAAAAAAAAATCAGTCCTCTTGGCTTCCTGAAGGGGAAAGAAATCCACTTGGCCAGCGCAGCCCTGACTCATCCCTAACAGACAGTACCAGACCTGCAGAAGTTACGATGCTCTTCCCAGATTCCTGAAGTCTCTTTGGAGAGCATTAGTGACCTCCAAACCTGAGCCTTGATTAAGTTTTGGCTACCTATTTGGTGACACGTAAGCAAGTATACCAAGGCTATTACAGCCCAGTCAGTTCCCCTTATCCATGGGGGGGAGAGAGAATGGGAACTGGAGGCATATGCACCACCTTGTGCATCTGGCTTTACCTGGTACTGGCAATTGAACCTGGGATAGCAGGCTTTTCAAACAAGCACTCCTAACCATTGAGCCACCTCCAAGCTCCCAACCAGTTTTTTTTTTAAAATTTTTATTTATTTATTTGAGAGTGACAGACACAGAGAGAAAGACAGATAGAGGGGGAGAGAGAGAGAGAATGGGCGCGCCAGGGCTTCCAGCCTCTGCAAACGAACTCCAGACGCGTGCGCCCCCTTGTGCATCTGGCTAACGTGGGACCTGGGGAACCAAGCCTCGAACCGGGGACCTTAGGCTTCACAGGCAAGCGCTTAACCGCTAAGCCATTTCTCCTCCCAACCAGTTTTTGAGCCTCTCCGCATCTTGATGAGGCGAGCAGCCTTCACAATCAACGTGATGTTCAGAAGAGTGGCACATGAGTGCACATGCAGAGAGGGTTGGGAGGGGGCTGCTAACAGCGCCCTGTCATTGACCACGCTGAGGGGGGCAGGGTGGGGCGTCTCACACTGCAGTCACCAAGGCTACTCCAAGGAGGACTGACCTTCCCTATGTGGCCGAATAGAGCAAGATGTGGCGGGAAATGTCTGTAGCCACAAACCACTCATTTCCGTGACCCTGCTTGCTTCCCACCTCTCCTCATGCCACGCTGGCTTATCCCTAGTCTCAGCCACAGAGAAGTCACCAGTTGGGCGTGGTGGCACATGGCTATTCCCAGCATCAGGGAGCCTAAGTCAAGAGGATGGAGGGTTTGAAGTCAGCCTGGGCTACACAGTGAGACCCTAATTAAAAAAAAAAAATCAATCAAAGCAGTAGCCAGGCGTCGTGGCGCACGCCTTTAATCTCAGCACTTGGGAGGCAGAGGTAGGAGGATCGCCGTGAGTTCAAGGTCACCCTGAGACTACAGAATGATTTCCAGGTCAGCCGGAGCCAGAGCACGACCCTACCTTGAAAAAGAAAAAACAAATCAAAGCAGGACTGGAGGGATGGCTTAGCGATTAAGGCGTTTGCCTGCAAAGGCAAAGGATCCAGTTCGATTCCCCAGGACCCATGTTAGCCAGATGCACAAGGGGGCACATGTGTCTGGAGTTCGTTTGCAGTGGCTGGAGGCCCTGGCGTGCCCATTCTCTCTCCTCCTCTCTCTCTCCCCCTCCCTCTTTCTCTGTCAAATAAATATGTGAATAAGATAAAGTATTTTTTAAAAAATCAAAGCAAAACAAGTGCTGGGGAGAAGGCTCAGCGATTAAAGGCATTTACCTGGAAAGTCTGACAACCCACTTTAATTCCCCAATACCCACGTAATACCAAATGCACAGAGTGGTTCCTGCTCCTGGAGTGCCTTTGAAGCGACAGGAGGCCCGTGGACATATACAATAAGTATAGATGCAGCCTTGCTGTTACAGAAGAACACAGGATTCAAACTATGCCCAGGAACTTTCCTGTCCTCCCCCTCTCTCCTTGCAAATACATAAGTAAATATTTTAGGGCTGGAGAGATGGCTTAGCGGTTAAGCGCTTGCCTGTGAAGCCTAAGGACCCCGGTTCGAGGCTTGGTTCCCCAGGTCCCACGTTAGCCAGATGCACAAGGGGGCGCACGTGTCTGGAGTTCATTTGCAGAGGCTGGAAGCCCTGGCGCGCCCATTCTCTCTCTCTCCCTCTATCTGTCTTTCTCTCTGTGTCTGTCGCTCTCAAATAAATTTTTAAAAAATTTAAAAAAATATTTTAAAGTGCTTTAATTTTGTGTATCCATGTATAATTTTTAACAAATTCATTTCATTTCATTTAGTTATTTGAGAGAGAGATTGATCAAGAAAGTAAGCACACTAGGGCCTCTTTAACTGATGAATCTGTGGTCACTCAGATTTGACTAAAATTATTTTTTTGAGGTAGGATCTCACTCTAGCCCAAGCTGACTCATAGCAATTGTCCTATCTCTGTCTCTCGAGAGCTGAAATTAAAGGCATGGGTCACCATGCCCAGCTAAAATAATGATTTTAAAATTTCTTTTATAGCAGAAAAAATTTAAGTTGGCATAATCAGCTTGGTCTTTCTAAAAATGGAGCTCAGAAAAAAAAAAAAAAGATAAATAGTTAAAAACTGGTTCAAGAGTCCCAGCACTCAGGAGGCAAAGGTAGGAGGAATGCCATGAGTTCAAGGCCACCTTGAGACTACATAGTGCATTCCAGGTCAGCCTGAGCTAGAGTGAGACTCTTCCTCAAAAAAAAAAAAAAAAATAGATTAAGTCCTAGAATTGGACCTGGTATGCCCATTCTCTCTGTCTTCTATCTTTGCTTGCAAATAAATAAATAAAAATTTTTTTTTAAGTCTCAAGGTTGTTAGGTGAGATACAGTTAATAGTATCTGTCTATCCAAAGGGGCTTGGGGATAGCAGAGGTGGCTTGTGGGTACAGTACTTCTCACACCAGCACGAGGACCTGAATTTGGATCCCCAGAAGCCACACAACCAAGGTAAGTCCGGAGCTCCCCCAGCAATATCCCACCTCTGTGATCACTGTGTTTGCTCATGGAAGGTCAGGCAGAAGAGGCTTCTGGGAGTGTCAGCTCATGCATCTGTCTGTGGAAGGAATGTGCCCTAAAGATGGTCTAACCTCCAGGACTTATGGAGACATTGTGCCATGTGGCAGCAGATGGACTCCAGATTGCTTCCCCAGCTGGCCGAGGACATCACACCAGATAATCTGGAAGGCCCTCGTGTAATCACAGGATCCTGGGAAGTGAGAAGGCTGGAGAAGAGGGTCACTGTTACAGTGAGGAGCTGCAAGAATGGCTCAACCAGCCCTTGCTGGCTTGGAAGATGAAGGGAAGGGCACGTGTCAAAGACCATTGGAGAAGCCGGAAGAGGCAGGGGAGCAGATTCCCCCCAGAGCTCTAGGAGGAAGAAACCCTGCCTACACCTTTAATTTCAACCCCATGAGATGATGCTGGGCTTACCTAGAGAACCACGGGCACTAATAAAACTGAGCTGTTTGAAGCTACCCAGTTTGAGACAGCTCATGACAGCAGCCACAAGGGATGCCCATAAACAGTGCCCCTTCTGCCCGATCTTGCCTCTGCCTCATGAGGGCTGGGGGAGACATGTGAGACACAGGAGGGGGACCACAGAGCCTGGCTTCCCGTAGCCCAGTGGAAGGATGATGTCCTGCCCGGGCCATGTTCTTAAGTACTCAGAGGTAAGGACAAAAGGAGTGGCCCACTGTCGACTGTGTGACATTTCTCCTGACCCAGGATCACACAAGGGTCTCTAGCAGGGAAAGGCTTGTGGGACAAAGAGACTAGAAAGAGCCGTACTTTTGATGGTGCCGTGGGCGGCAGCGGGTCAGGAAGTCATGGACTCTGTAACCTGCTGCTAAACAGAGCTGAGTGTGGTTCTGTGGTATTCTAGGTATTTTCCCCAGACCCAAGAATGGCTCAGCAGCTAGGTGGCCATCTCTCTCCCTTCTATCATTTCCCTTTCTGTTCTCAAATATCCAATTTTTTCAATGGCAAGGAAGCAAAATCCACACCTAGGGAAAATCTGAAAGAAAAAAGAACAGCTGCTGAGATGGCTCCATGGTTAAGGTGCTTGCTTACAAGCTTAATGACCTGGGTTCGATTCCCCAGTACTCACATAAAGCCATATGCACAAAATAGCACATGTATCCCGGGTGTTTGCGTTGGCAAGAGGCCCTGACATCCTGGCATGCCCATTCTCTCTCTCTCTCCCCTTGCAAATAATTTTTTTCAAAGAAAAGACACAAGGAAAATGGATGCCGGAAGGAAGGGTGGAGAGAAAAAGATGAGGGACCCTCTGAGTGACTGGAAAAGGGCTCTGAAAGTGTTACATTTCAATTTAACCGAGTGATCAGCAGCCAAGGGAACATAGTGCAAAAGAGGAAACACGGGCTGGAGAGATGGCATAGCGGTTAAGCGCTTTCTCTCTGTGTCTGTCGCTCTCAAATAAATACATAAAAAAAAAAATTAAAAAAAAAAAGAAAGACAGATAGAGGGAGGGAGGGAGAATGGGCGCGCCAGGGCTTCCAGCCTCTGCAAACGAACTCCAGAGGCGTGCGCCCCCTTGTGCATCTGGCTAACGTGGGACCTGGGGAACCGAGCCTCGAACCGGGGTCCTTAGGCTTCACAGGCAAGCGCTTAACCACTAAGCCATCTCTCCAGCCCTCTATCTGTCTTTCTCTCTGTGTCTGTCACTCTCAAATAAATAAATAAATAAATAAAAACTTAAAAAAAAAAAGAAAAAAAGAGGAAACACACAAAATAAAGTGAGCCCAGAGTGACTTCTGCTGCCTCACACTTCCCTAGCCTGCCGGGCCTGCCCTGCCGAGTGGCTCTGGGCCCTGAGCAGAGCAGTGGGTGGGGCTCAGCAGACTCTCAGTTCCTGGGTTCCTCTTCCTTTCACCCCTCCTATCTCCCCCACTCTACCTAATGCCCTACCCGCTCACTCCCTTGCACACACAAGTGTGGACACAGCTTGCACCACACACTTAACTCAGTCTTAACAACAAACGCTATACATCCTCTGTACCCTAATCTGCAAAATTAGGAAGTTGCTGCAAACACTGTCGGGGTGTAGGACAGAGCAACCAACAGGCGATTCAAGCAGTTCTGGGCATTCCATCCAGAGCTGACTCCAGGTTCTTGAAGGGCACTGCCAGTCTCTCACTGCCAAGGACAGGAGAGGAGACAGGAGCATGTGGCTGGTCTCTGTGCTGTTCCTCCTCCTCGCAGGTAAGGGGGGGTGAGGGGGTCTAGACCCCAGGATGGCAGCAGGAGAGCAAGAAGACTGGAGACAGAGACGAGTCATTCACTGGTAAAATTTATTTCTCGGAATATTATCATTCATTGGTTAGCTGCTGTGGATGGGATTGCTTTCTCGGTTTCTTCGTCAATAAGTGGTTAAGGCACTTGCTGCAAAGCCTAATGACCCAGGTTTCAATTCCCCAGGACTCATGTAAAGCCAGATGCACAAAGTGGTGCATACATCTGGTGTCAGTTTGCAGTAGCTGGAGGCCTGACATTCTCTGTCTGTCTGTCTGTCTGTCTGTCTCTTCTCTGTTTCTTTTTGCTTGCAAATAAATACATAATAAACAAGAAAGTTCCTGGGTTTTGTATGTTGATTTAGTTTCCTTCAACCTTTCTGAATTTGGTTATCGGTTCTAATAGGATTTTGGGGGAATCCTTGCGTTTTTCTTTATGAAACCATTTCATCTACATACAGGAATCATTTTACTTCCATATTTTCATTTTCAACTTTTTTTGTTTGATTTTTTTTTTTTTCAAGAAAGGATCTCACTCTATCCCAGGCTAACCTGGAACTCAGGCTGGCCTTGAACTTACAGAGATCCTTTTACCTCTGCCTCTGAGATTAAAGGTGTGCGCCACCACGCCCGGCTTACTTCCATATTTTCTATTGGAATGTCCTTTATTTTCTTTTCATGTGCTATCATTCTGGCTAAGAGTGCCCAATACTATATTCAAGAAGACTCACGCGATTGGGCATCTGTGTTCCTGATCTTAAAGGAAAAGTTTCCAGCTTCCCTGCATTTGGAGTGTTATAGACGGGGTCTGTCACACATAGAGCTTGTTGTAGAGATCAACGATCCTTCTACACCTAGTCTTTTCAGTCATGGAGGAGTAGTGAATCTTCTTTGAATTATTTCTTTCCTGCATTGTATCAGTTACTTTCTCATGGCTAGGCCAAAATACCAGACCACCATGCTTGGCTTGCTTTAGTTAATTATGAAAGGAAAGACACTTCAAACCAATTAGCAGTCACTCCTAACCTCCTCTCACCTCAGACTTGAGTATCCATTAGTCTATTTTCTTATCTCTGTGGATTTGTCTGTTGTCACATGAATGGAATCATAATAAGCATTACATTTTCAAGGTCATCTATGATATGTAAGAACTTCATTCTTTTATGACCAAATAATTTTCCATTGTGGATAGTCAACGTTCTGTTTCTCCATTCAGCAGCTGATGGATTACTGGGTCATTTCCAGCTATGGGGTTGTTGTCAAAAATTCTGCTCATGGGGCTGGAGAGATGGCTTAGCGGTTAAGCGCTTGCCTGTGAAGCCTAAAAACCCCGGTTCGAGGCTCAGTTCCCCAGGTCCCATGTTAGCCAGATGCACAAGGGGGCGCACGCGTCTGGAGTTCGTTTGCAGAGGCTGGAAGCCCTGGCGCGCCCATTCTCTCTCTCTCTCCCTCTATCTGTCTTTCTCTCTGTGTCTGACGCTCTCAAATAAATAAAAAATTTAAAAAAAAATTCTGCTCATGAATCTTTCCTTTGTGTTGAAAATGTTTTTAATAAATTTTAGTTATTTATTTACTTATTTCTTTGACAGAGAAAGAAGGAGAGAGAGAGAGAATGGGCATGCCAGGGCCTCCAGCCACTGCAAGTGAACCCCAGACACGTGTGTCCCTTGGGCATCTGGCTAACATGGGTCCTGGGGAATCAAACCTGGGTCCTTTGGCTTTGCAGGCAACCACCTTAACCATTTAGCCATCTCTCCAGCCCTGAATATGTTTTTATTTCTCTTGAGTATATGTCTAGGAGTATAATTACTGAACCATATGTTAGCTCAGTTTAATCCTTCAGGGGAATTGCCAAACTTTTTCAAAGAAGTTACTTTGTGTGCGTATGTGTACGTGGGCCTATGTGTATGTGTGCATATATATGTAGGCGTGTGCATAGAGATGTGAAAATTTCAGTTTTGAAAGTAGCTGTATGTCACACAAGTTTGATTTATTTTAGTTTTGTTTTTACTTTTGTTAAAATACACTGAATCCAGGCCTGGAGAGATGGTTTAGCAGTTAAGCTCTTCCCTGTGAAGCCTAAGGACTCTAGTTCAAGGCTCAGTTCCCCAGGACCCATGTTAGCCAGAGGCACAAGGGGGTACACACATCTAGAGTTTGTTTGCAGTGGCTGGAGGCCCTGGCATGCCCATTCTCTCTCTTTCTTTTTTTTTTTTTTTTAAATTTTTTTTTTTAAATTTATTTATTTGAGAGCGACAGACACAGAGAGAAAGACAGATAGAGGGAGAGAGAGAGAGAATGGGCGCGCCAGGGCTTCCAGCCTCTGCAAACGAACTCCAGACGCGTGCGCCCCCTTGTGCATCTGGCTAACGTGGGACCTGGGGAACCGAGCCTCGAACCGGGGTCCTTAGGCTTCACAGGCAAGCGCTTAACCGCTAAGCCATCTCTCCAGCCCCCATTCTCTCTCTTTCTATCTGCCTCTTTCTCTCTCTGTCTATTGCTCTCAAATAAATAAAAATAAACAAAAAATTTAAAACAATACAATGAATCCAAGCCAGGTGCACACCTTTAATTCTAGCAATTAAGAGGCTGAGGTTGGAGGAACATTTAGGAGGAATACCATGAGTTTGAGGCCAGCCTGAAGCTACAGAGTTCCAGGTCAGCCTGGGCTGGAGTGAAACCCTGTCTCAAAAGCAAACAAACAGCTGGGCGTGGTGGCACATGCCTTTAATCCCAGCACTCGGGAGGCAGAGGTAGGAGGATCGCCATGAGTTCAAGGCCACCCTGAGACTACATAGTTAATTCCAGGTCAATCTGGACCAGAATGAGACCCTACCTCAAAACAAACAAACAAACAAACAAACAAACAAACAAACAAACAAACAAAAGTACACTGAATCCCTTTAGTCGGTTGAGTTTAAAGACTTTGCTTCAGAGATTTCATTTAAACTATTTCTCCCTTGTCTGAGTTCCTCTAAGAAAAAGATGAAGCTGAAAAACTGGAGTTGTCCCAGGGCAGATTAATTGAAAAAGGAGCCAATAAGATCTGAGCCTTTCACTCTAGAATTATCTCCACAGGGTTTATAAACTACAGGAGGAAAGAGAATGGGTAGGTTTCTGTGTGTACCTGAAGTTGATCTGCTTTTATCTTCAAAGTTATCTCTTAGTAAAATTTTTTTTTCTGATACAAAGTCTCAGATAGCCCAGGTTGGCCTTGAATTATACCATGTAGCCCAAAACGACTGAGAACATTGTTGTTTTGAGGTAGGGTCTCGCTCTAGCCCAGGCTGACTTGGAATTTTCTATGTAGTTTCAAGGTGGCCTGGCACTCAAGGCAATCCTCCTACCTCTGCCTCCCAAGTGCTGGGATTAAAGGCATGCGCCACGCCCAGCGAAAATGACTGAAAACTTCTATCTCTTGGGATTACAGACGTGCACCCACCATACCCAGTTTTTGCAGTGCTGGGGTTCAAACCCAGGGCTTGATGCATGCTGGACAAGCACTCTATCAACTGAGCTACATCGCCAGCCCTTACGAGGAATGTTAGACTACAGATTTACAAATAATTGATGGAGACAATAGGATCTGTGTGCTATGAGTCCTGCAGCTCATACAGACCAGATGGTGTCATTGTTGTGGTCAACGTCCAAGTCATTGCTTCAGGGTGGCTTACTGCTCACCCACCACAGACCACCTGAACCATGAGGAGCAACATCAGTACTGAGAATGGAGGTTGCATCATGTCCTCCGTGGTCATCTGCTACTTCCTTTGCAGACTGACACAACACAAGGATGGTTGTAAAAAGACACTCCTTGAAATATACATAGCTGGGTGTGATGGCACATACCTTTAATCCCTTGGGAGGAAGAGGTAGGAGGATCGCCATGAGTTCAAAGACACCCTGAGACTGACTACACAGTGAATTTGAGGTCAGCCTGGACTAGAGCAAGACCCTATCTCGAAAACAAAACAAAACAGAAATATCCATGAATTGGCATTGGGGGCTGAAGAGAGGTGGATGCCAGAAGCTAGAGCAGCTCCTAGTCATTACTTCTGTTTCTTCTGAGAGCTGTGACCATGCTCTTCAGACATTTTCCTGCCACTTTTGGCTCATGGAATGGTGAAGGGCAGTGGGTCTGTCTAGGGAGGGGCATTCCTTCTTGATTGTTATTTAAGTCAGGATGCACTTGGATTTAGAACCCTCCTGCACAGGACTGGGTGGGAGGTGAGAGATTCATGGATTTGTATTTTTCAGGCTGTTCCTCTGTTCAGAATCCCACTGGTCCCAAGCTGGTGATAGGCCAAGAGAAGGGCTCCTTGATCGTGAAGTGTCATTATGGCTCAAGCTGGAAGACCTACACGAAGTACTGGTGCCAAGGACCTGATTGGAAAAGCTGCAGGACCCTTGTCACAACCAATTCAGAGCAGTTGGTGAAGAAGGATCGAGTGTCCATCAAGGACAATCAGAAAAGCCTTGTGTTTACAGTAACCATGGAGAATCTCAGGAGAAGTGATGCTGGCACTTACTGGTGTGGGATTGAGAGAACTGGAGTGGATCCCGGGTTTGAAGTTAATGTGGTCATTGACCCAGGTAAGAACTCTTCCCTCATGTACCACGTGACCACTGTGTTGAGGATGATGGTTGCAGAGACCCATCTTTTCCTTCCCTAAGCAATAAAAGCGAGGCTCCTAACCCCCAGCCCGTGGCCATGTGTATGAGGGTGAGAGAACTTGAGACAAAGAGGGATTCCAGAGACATCAGACTGACTTAATGTCCTGCCCGTCATTAGTTCTTTTTTGTGGTGCTAAGAATGGAGCCCTGGGCCATGTGTATCCTAGACAAGTACTCTACTGTTAGCTCCAGCCATAACCTCCTGGGAACCTACAAGCCTGATAATCACACTACAGTGATAATTGCATTACAATCACAATCACATTATAATGGTAATCACACTACAAAGGTAATCACACTACAATGGTAACCACACCACAATGACAATCACACTGCAATGGTAATCACATTATAGTAATAATCACACCACAATGACAATCACACTACAATGGTAATCACATTATAGTAATAATCACACTACAATGATAATCACACTGCAATGGCAATCACATTATAGCAATAATCACACCACAAAGACAATCACACTGCAATGGTAATCACATTATAGCCATAATCACACCACAAAGACAATCACACTGCAATGGTAATCACATTATAGCAATAGTCACACTACAATGACAATCACACTACAATGGTAATCACATTATAGCAATAATCACACTACAATGACAATCACACTGCAATGGTAATCACATTATAGCAATAATCACACTACAATGACAATTACACTGAAATGGTAATCACATTATAGCAATAATCACACTACAATGACAATCACACTGCAATGGTAATCACATTATAGCAATAATCACACCACAAAGACAATCACACTGCAATGGCAATCACATTATAGCAATAATCACACTACAATGACAATCACATTGCAATGGTAATCACATTATAGCAATAATCATACCACAAAGACAATCACACTGCAATGGCAATCACATTATAGCAATAATCACACTACAATGACAATCACACTGCAATGGTAATCACATTATAGCAATAATCACACTACAGTGGTAATCACATTATAGTAATAATCACACTACAATGACAATCACACTGCAATAGTAATCACACTGCAATGATAATCATGCCACAATGGTAAGCACACTACAGTGGAACCTCCAGTTTGGTCTTTGAGGTCAGTGTGATTCACTTTGGCACTTTCAAAGGAAAGCTGACTCTTATCCTTCAACTCATCAGGTACAGATGGAGGCAGAGTCCTTAAGCAAAGTCTAGATATTCTGTATTCCTTTCCAATGTGAGGGTGGCTAAGAAATTTCAGGAGATCCAAGCTGAGAGTGAGGAATCAGAGACCTTGAACCCATTACTGTTAAAGTTTTGCTAGAAAAGGAGAAGACAGTCCACTCTTCTTCTTCTCTACTCTGATGCTCTGAGACTTCCTGGGGACTCCAGACTGATCTGTGACGGCCTCAGATGTACCATTTGAGCCCTGGAAAGGGGTTGTGTGCAGAGGAGGCAGTGGGGCAAACACTACAAATCTTCCCTCAGAACTTTGGTCCTGTCTCTACTTATGTGGAAAGTTCTCTCTCTCTCTTTCTCTCTCACACACAGACTTTAAGGACTTTTTACATAGACCATCATGTCTGCTACCAAAGACAGCTTGATTTCTTCATCCAATCTGGATGCCCTGTGTTTCTTTTTCTTACCTGGCTAGAAATTCTAAGACAAGGTTGAAGAGAAGTGGGGGAAGAAGTCAACCTTATGTCAATCCTGGAGTAAGCAAGAGGGCATTTAGCTCCTCACATGTGTATATGTTTTCTATAGATCTTTTTGTTTCTTTGCATGTGCATGGATGGTATGTGTGTTTGTGCAGTTGTGTGAGCTGCAGGAGCAACACAATACAGAGACCAGAGGAATTCACTGGGTGTCCTCTGGGCGTGTCCATGTATTTCCTTGAGGCATTCTCTCCCTGAGCCTACAGCTGCTGTTTTCCATGAGCCCAGGCAGTTCCCTAGTCTCTACTCCCACAGGACTGGAGTGTCAGGCACGTGTGTTCTCGGATTACAGGCACACATGGCCTGGGGTTATAACTGTGTGTGGCCATGTCCAGCTCTTTACGTGTGTTGGTCTAGATTTTGTATCGGGTTATGATGACCTCATAGACTTCTGATTTCTGGAAGCGTTTCATAGAATTGGTATTGCTTGGTCTTTAAATTTTTGGTAGAACTCACTACTATGTGAGTCTGCTGTTTCCTTTGTAGGATAGTTTTCAAGAACACGTTTGGCTTCAACAATAGCTGTGGAAAATTTTCAGTTATCTTTTTTATGAGAGAGAGAGAGAGAGAAAGAAAGCGAGGGAGAAACAAAATTGGCATGCCAGGCCCTCTAGCCACTGAAATAGCCATATGTGTGTGTCACATTGTGTATCTGGCTTACATGGATTCTGAGGAGTCAAACCTGAGGTCAAACCTAGATAGGTCCTTAGGCTTTGCAGGCAAGTACTTTAACTGCTAAGCCAACTCTCCAGCTCCTCAGTTATCTTTTGATTCCTGAGTGATTTGGGTAGTTTGTGCCTTTCAAGGTTTTTTTTTTCATTTCATGTAACTTGGTGAGTATATTGACATGGAAGCTATATATAATATTCCGTTGTTATTCTCTTAGCATCTGTGAAATCTGTTGCGGGGCTGGTGCGAAGGCTTTGCAGATAGGACTGCTTGCTGCAAGCACAAGAGTGTGGAGGGGCCTGGGGCCGCCGGAATTTGATTCCTGGGGGCCCACATCAACAGCTGGGCATAGCCACACACATCTGTAACCCCAGTGCTATGGGGAACAGAGCCCAGACACTGGGGCTTGCGAAAACTACAACCTTATATGCAGAGAGAAATTCTGTCTAAAGGAAATAGTGCTGATGAACGATGGTGGAAGAGGAAGACAGCTGTGGACCTCCTCTGGCCTCCATATGCACGCACAGTGGGTACACCTGCATGCACGCGCACGCACACACACACACACACACACACACACACACACACACAGTCACATACAAAAAAACACCACACAGCCAGGCGTGGTGGCGCACGCCTTTAATCCCAGCACTCGGGAGGCAGAGGTAGGAGGATTGCCGTGAGCTTGAGGCCAGCCTGAGACTCCATAGTGAATTCCAGGCCAGCCTGGGCTACAGTGAGACCCTACCTTGAAAAACAAAACAAACAAACAAACAAACAAACAAACAAACAAACAAAAAACACCACACATATCACACATGGGAGAAAATCTATGGTAATAACATATAAGATTTTCCTCACCTATAATAGTAATTTATATCTTATCAGGTTAGCCTTAACAGAAGTTTTCCAGTATCTTATTTTCACACAAAAATCATGTTTCATTTGATTGTTTTTTTTCCTTCTTTCTTCCTTTATTTCTTTTTCCTTTTGTTTTCTATTTAATTTATTTTTTTTTCCCCCAACGCGATCATTGTTACCTCCTTTCAGGCACTTACCCTGGATTTAATTGTATTTTCTTTTTCTATCTTCCTAAGCTAAGGCACTTGACTTGAGACTTCCTCCTCCTCCCTGAGATAGAGACTCACTATGGAACCTCCAACTCTCAGTCCCCTGCCTCAGCCTCAGCCTCAGGTTCTGGGATCACAGATGTCCACCACCACGCCTGCTCCTGTTTTCTGCTCAAACATGGGATTTTCAGTGCTCTAAACTTCCCATGAAGCATTGTTTTAGCAGCTGTTGTAGTTACCTACTCATGACTGAAACAAACACCCAACTGGGAACAGCTTACGGGAGGAAAAGGGTTTATTTCGGGCCTCTAGCCTCCAAGGGACGATGCTTCATCATGGTGGAGGAAGCCGGCTCATGCCATCATATAGCCACAACACACAGCAGAAACCGTGGGTCCTGGATCCTTGGGGCCATGGTTCCCCGAAGGCATCCAGGCAACCGTGGAGAGCAGGGTCTTGAGCAGACGTGAGCAGGATGGGAAGCACACCCAGGAGACGACTTCAGAGAGTAGCTTGTTTATTTGTTAAGGGACTGAGTTTGTATAAGCAGTTGAGGGAGACTGGGAAGAGGGTCCTAAGGGGATTGGTGGGTTCAAAGGTTGCCTGCCGATGCCTAGGAGCCTTCATTCCAGCATGTAGGGAGAGAGTCAGGGAATCTCCATAGTGGCGGGAAGAGGGTCGCAGGGGGATGGGCTGGGTGAAGGCTGCTGGCTGATAAGCAGTTTCCTAGGCAACTGGCCCAAGGTCACAGGGCTATGGGCAAAGCCTAAGTTCAGGATGTCCAGATACCCTGGGTGTGGAGAGGGAGTGGTCTCCTATAGCCCCAGGGGCCCTTAGCTTGCCTGGCAGCTCAGGCCCATTTTAACCCTTAATGGCCGGGACCCTTACCTGCGCTGGACAAGAAACAACCAACACCAGCAAGCACAAGCTGACTGGGGACACACCCAGTAAGGCTGGACTCGAGATCTACTGTCTCCCCCCCCCTCCCCTGGGGTCCTCCAGCAGGGATTGCCTTCCTGAAAACTAAATAGGAAGTTTAATCTTTAAAACAATTTTTTTGTTTTTATTTTTATTTATTTATTTGAGAGCGACAAAGAGAGAAAGAGGCAGAGAGAGAGAGAGGAGAGTGGGCGCACCAGGGCTTCTAGCCGCTGCAAATGAACTCCAGACACGTGCACCCCCTTGTGCATCTGGATAACGTGGGACCTGGGGAACCGAGCCTCGAACCGGGGTCCTTAGGGTTCACAGGCAAGCGCTTAACCGCTAAGCCATCTCTCCAGCCCAGGAAGTTTAATCTTTTAAAAAATATATTTTATTTATTTACAAAAAGCAAGAGACAGGGGGTGGGAAGAATGGGTGCACCAGGGCCTCTAGCCACTGAAAACACCACTTTGTGCATCTGGCTTTCCGTGGGTACTGGAGAATTGAACGTGCAGGTGGTTAGGCATTTCAGGATAGTGTCTTAACCCCTGAGTCATCTCTCCAGCCCCTGGAAGCTTAATCTTGATAAAATAAACACCTCAGGCTATGGGGGACATACATTTACAATTAAACAACTGCATTAGCCTTCAATTGTCTTATTACTATAAGAAATTATTGTGACCTAGACAGCTCATTAAAACCTAAGTTTGGGCTGGGGAATGATGCAGCGGTTAAAGGTGCTTGCTTGCAAAGCTCGTGGACCTGATGCACAAAGTGGCGCATGAATCTGGAGTTTTCAGTGGCAAGAGGTCCTGGAGTGCTTATACATACATGCCCTCTCTCTCTGTTCACACGTAAAAAAATCCCACAAACCAAAACAGAGCTTTATTTCTTCTGGCTCAGGAGGCTGGGAAGTCTATGATCAAAGCACCAGCAGATTGAGTGTGTGGTTAGCTCTTGTTCAGTCTCGTGGGTGACTCCTTTCCACGCTGTCCTGACATGGTAGAAGGAGCTGTGTAGCTCTCTAGACCTTCCTTTACAAAGGCAGTTGACCCATTCGTGAGGGCAGATCCCTCAGTAGCTGGTCACCTTTCAAGCACTCTGCTTTATAATACTATTGCTTCAATGATTAGGGTTCAGCATACAAATTTGGGGATACACAAATACTCTGACCATAGCTCCTGTAAACTGATTTAGTAGTTTGCTCTTCGTAGTTTTTCATTTGGTCATAACATCACTTTAAAATTTTTTTTAATTTTTATTTATTTGAGAGTGGCAGAGAGAGAAAGAGGCAAAGAGAGAGAGAGAGAATGGGCGCGCCAGGGCCTCCAGCCACTGAAAACGAACTCCAGATGTGTGCGCTCCCTTGTGGATCTGGCAAATGTGGGTCCTGGGGAATCGAGCCTCAAACTGGGGTCCTTAGGCTTCACAGGCAAGCGCTTAACCACTAAGCCATCTCTCTAGTCTAACATCACGTTTTTTTTTAGAAAGGAAATAACATTTTGGACGCTCACTAGAGAGGCTTGGTAAGCAAAGGCCGAGCTCCTTCATTCCTAGGTGGAGGAACCTTCAGGCCACCCCCAGAGCTGGACTGAATGTGGAAGGAGTGAACTACATAACGTTCCATTTTGTATGTTTAGTCACAGGAATTTCAGACTCACTGGTGACATCCACGGCAAGAGGTCTGACTTCCACATCGCCAGCAACCGAGACCAGCAGCAGCAATGAACCAGCAGCTCAAACCAGTCCGCCCACGGGGTAAGCTGTGGTGGGTCCAGCAGCTCTTTCCCATTGAGCTGGCCCTAGGGCTTCTCTTCTGGGAGGGACCTCCACATACAACACAAGATGGCCAGGGATTCCCAAGTTCAGACGAACATCAGTCCTTGCTAACATGGAAGACACTTATACTAAATAGTATAGCTTGGTTGTCTGGGTATCCAAATTGACCAGACCCTCCATAATCTTTATTTGTTCAACCGAGTAACTATCTTGAAGGGGTCTCTTAGGCTAGAGTCCCATAATGGAATATTCTGACGTTAAAGACTGAGGTGAGCATCCCCAGCCACGGTTTACCTTGGAGTGCAGTAAGACTTCCTGTCTAAGCTTCAGCTCCATGGAAGCAAAATCACCACCTGGGTGGCAGAAGAGACAGTGTGTCCCCTCTGCATTCCTCGGGGATAGGACACGGTGTCACAGTTTGGCTTCTAGGGAATCTCCTTCCATAAACCTTGGGCTCCTGTCGAAGAGCCAATCTCATTGTTCCAACTCACCTCTCCCAAGTGCCCAGGTGGGATGGGGTGTGCAGAGGGGCGGGGGAGCGGAGAGCCAGAAGTTCAGGTGCTTCAGCCTGTGGATGTGGTGAGCCAGTCTAATGCTTGTCGCCCTTGAAAGTACCCTGAGGGATTCCTAGCTGCCAGCACCCTGTTGCTAGTGAATTCCATCACAGCCTGCTTTAGTCCAGCCTGGAGCTCAAGGCCACAGCTGAGCCACAGAACTCCTTGCTTCCCCTACAGCTGAGGAGGAAGTCTGTTTATCTCTCTAGCTCTTCCCCCAGAACTGCCTCTCCCTTGGATCTTGTCCAGTCACCTTTCCCATCTACTCTGTGTAAAGTTCGGGAGTGACCAAGACCACGGAGACCACTCTGAGGCAAAGATGGAAGCTTTTATTCGGGGGCGGGGGGCGGGGGGGACACGAGCTGCCAGGACTGACTCTCCAGAGCGGAGCAGTCGGCTTTGAGGTTCCAGATGATGCGTTATACAGAGCTCTTCAGCTGGGGGAAGGCGAGGAAGGGAAGGAACTCCGTTGTTCTTTACATTAGTCATAGGCTGTGAGACCAGAGGTGACCAGGTGAGAGATAAGGGGGCAGGAAACCTAGACCTGGGGCATTGGTAGGCAAGGAAGGGATAATGGCTGGGTGGTTTCTTGAGGAATGTGGATGACCCACTCCCTGTGTCTGTCCCCATCCTGCTGTCTTTGGTGACTCCATTCCATCCTAACACTCTGTTCTCCCTATTGCCTCAGTCTTGAGTTCAGCAAGTATGTCTGAAGTACCCTCCTTGGCTAGCTTGATGACTCCTTCCTTTCTTTCCTTTTTTAATCCAGGCAAGGCCTCCTGTCGCCTAGACTGGCCATGAGCTTGCCATGTAGCTGGGAGCGGCCTTGTACTCCGGGTCCTTCCTCCTCTGCCTCCCAAGTGCTGGGGTTGTGGGCAGGCATCACCACCTGACCTTGTTTCTTCTTCTTTTTATGTTTTTTTTTTCTCCTCATAATGCTCGGGAAGTGCTTTTGTGCAAATGGACATTCGTTCGTTGTTAGGGAACAAAGAATCAGAGGCTCAGAGGTATGGTGGAGAGCCCCGGAGAGTACGGAGCATGGGAAAGAGCCGTCACCCCAAAACACACAGCTCTCACCTTGGGGGCAAGGGATAATTTGGAGCCAAATATGAGTGAACTTGACCCAGAATACAGATTCAAAGTGCCCCAAATTCCATGTTCCAATGTATTAACAAGTAAAGCACTTGCAAATACCTTTCAAAAACATCAGGGGGGGGCAGGTTACAGCAAAACCGGGAAACCTATGTTACAGGCTTTAGATGTTATCTGATGACGTTCTTGGCCTTGGAGTTGGTGAAATCTTGGAGTCCGTGAGCAGATTTCAGAAAGGTTTCACTTGATTCCCTGAAGGTCACCAAAATGTTAGGTCAGACCCAGAGATGGGCAATAGATAGCTATGAAAGGACTTAAAGTAACCGGAGGTAATTTGGCTTTGATCAATCCGTCTGAAAGTAGATGTGGCGCTTTGGGGGAACTTCAGTTCTCAGAGCTCAATCCTTGGGGGCATTTCAGGTCATGTGATGTGGGGCCTGCTAAGTGGGCTCTCCTCCATCTTCCAGGAATGCATTGACTCCAACCTGCCTCATTTGGCATCTGGAGCCGTGTGTGCTTTAGATTGTCCCCGCGATCCACGAGCTGCCGGTGGCCTCCCGCTGGGCTAAGGGAGAAAACAAGGATGGTCCAAGGAGGGTTTTAGAGACCTGCTGTTGTAGTTACCTGCTTGCTTGCTGCTGGGACAAAGCACCTGACCAAAAGCAGCTGATGGTGGTGGTGGGGGGGCAGTTTTTATTTTGGTTTATAGTCTCAAGGGGAAGTTCCATGATGGCAGGGGACAACATGGCATGACAGAGTCTGGACATCACCTCTGTCACAGCAGGTGGAAAACAGCAGCAGGAGAGCGAGCCAACTTCTTGCAAGGGGGAGCTGGCTCTGACACCCCTCAGCCTGCCCCCAGGAACACACCTCCTCCAGCAAAGCTCCACCTCCCAAATGGCCATCAGCTGGGGACCGAGCATTCAGAACACATAGTTTACGGGGAACGTGTGATTCAACCCCTCACACGTGGGAAGGGTGTGGAGGGTGGCGGGAGGTGGGGACAGGAGGTCAATCCTATTTAGGGTCTCTCAGACCCATCAAAGGCAACAGGCGAACAGAAACAACCGCAGCACCAGGTGTCAATCTGCGGGGAAAGCGTCAAGGTCGAGGTCAACCGTCCCCAGCACACGTGTGCGATCCCAGAAGCCTTCAATGCTGAGACATCTGCTCCATCACAGGCAGCAGTGAGGGTCGGGGGGTCATCTGTCTGAAGAGTGCGAGGCCAAAAGGGACAGAAGAGCAAAGCTCTCAGCCTGGCTGCAAAGGAGAGAGGATGATAGGGAATTATGGGAGGCCAGCTCCAGGCCAGGAGGGTAATCCAAAAGAAATGGAGGTGACTTGTCGAGCCAAGCTTACTGGGGGCTGGGCTTAGCCAGCTGGCCCCCCTCCAAGGGGTTCGTCCTAGGGTGATCCCAGCTTGTCCTTATACGACCCTCGGAATCTAGGATGCGGGCACAGGGGGAGCTGAGACCTCCGCCCCCGCTGGCAGCTGATGGCCTGTCCCCTTTGTCTCCTGCAGGTCCCCGCTAAACAGCGTCTTCTTCCAGATCCTGGTGTTCCTGGAGCTGCCCCTGCTCCTGAGCATGCTCAGTGCTGTCCTCTGGGTGAACAGGCCTCAGACATGCTCTGAGGCAAAACTGAATGGGCCTGGTGAGAACCAGTAGTCCCGATGCCCGTCAGCGTCCTGTCCAGAGGGAAACACGCTGCATAGAAGACAGCAACGTTTCTGGGAGGGAATACGTCTGTGAAGCGCAGTGACCACGGTTCCGAGGCAATGTGGCCTGGCTTCGCTGACAAGATACCAATCTCCACTCCTGTAGCAGTGACACCTGGGATCAGGAACTCTCTGCCCTCCTCCCTGCACAGCCCCTGGGGCCTGTGTAGCCTGGACCTTTCTTCCTCTGAAGACCTCCGGTAAAAATAATAAATAAGGGCTGGAGAGATGGCTTAGCGGTTAAGCGCTTGCCTGTGAAGCCTAAGGACCCTGGTTCAGGCTTGGTTCCCCAGGACCCACGTTAGCCAGATGCACAAGGGGGCGCACGCGTCTGGAGTTCGTTTGCAGAGGCTGGAAGCCCTGGCGCGCCCATTCTCTCTCTCTCCCTCTATCTGTCTTTCTCTCTGTGTCTATCGCTCTCAAATAAATAAATAAATAATTTTAAAATAAATAAATAAATAAATAAATAAGCTGAAGATACGTTTCTGCCTAGAGCCCCTGTTCCTTGGAGGACACATGTAATCTCAAGTCTTTGGATCACCTGCAACATTCATAGGGTTTTCTTTTGTATTACATGGGATTCTGAGCTCCAACCAATGAAGGATTTCCACATCCTAGGCCCCTTGAAGACCACAACTGAAGGAAACTCTGGTATGGCAAGCGTTCAGGTACAAGTGAAGATCTGAGTCTGCAGGTGAGCAGAAGCCCGGGCTTATCAAATTGGTGGTGGCCTTCTGTTATAAGGAGGGAAAGCATGGAGTCAGACCTATTGTTTGCCTCCTGCACCTGCACGAATGAAGAGGAGGGACATCACCTCTTCTGTGTCTTCGTCCTTCCTGCGAACGTCTCTAAGTTCTTCCTCTTTGGAGCAGTCAGCCACTGTTCTCATTTAGGGGCATATGGGAGAGAAGCCGCATGTTCTGGGGACTATAGAGCATCCCACACATCAGACACCGCAAGGCAGGCAAACGTAAGGATTTCTTAGCAACCTGGGACTCTCCTTGGCTTGAGTGAAATGTGCACACCCCTTTCCTAACAATACGCCTAGCAACCTGGGACCCTCACCTACATTGAGCTGTACGTACCCCTCACTTTAAACAATGGAGCTAGCTGCCCTTCCTCAACAGCTCTATGGCAATGCCCTGTTTCCATTCAAACACATGCACATGCAGGAGCTGGAAGCAGAGAGCCAAGACATCCTGAACCCACTGTGGATGCTTGCACAGTAAGGCCAACTGTGCCCTCTGAGTAAACTTTCAGAAAGAATCTGCTACTTACCAGCATAAGGCTATGCATGACTGAACATTGTGAAGGTTAATCTCTATTGTCAACGTGATTGGGTCAGGAATCAAGTAAGATACGTGCCTCTTGGGGAGGTCTGTGAGGCATTTCCGGGAAGGACTAATGGAGGGTTGTAAAAGTTTCTGAAGGAGCCGGGCATGGTGGTGCACACATTTAAATCCCAGCACTCAGGAGACAGAGGTAGGAGGATCGCCATGAGTTTGAGGCCACCCTGAGACTACATAGTGATTTTCCAGGTCAGCTTGAGCTAGAGTGAGACCCTACCTAGAAAAAAAAAAAAAAAAGGCTGGAAGTATGGCTTAGCAGTTAAGGCATTTGCCTTCAAAGCCAAAGGACCCAGGTTCAATTCCCCAGGACCCATGTTAGCCAGATACACAAGAGGGGCACACACATCTGGAGTTCATTTGCAATGGCTGGAGGCCCTGGTGCACCCATTCTCTCTCTCCCCCTCCCTCTTTCTCTGTCAAATAAATAAGTAAATCAATAATAAATTTTTTTGGGGGGTTTTCGAGGTAGGGTCTCACTGTGGTCCAGGCTGACCTGGAATTAACTCTGTCATCTCAGGGTGGCCTTGAACTCATGGCAATCCTCCTACATCTGCCTCCCGAGTGCTGGGATTAAAGGCGTGCGCCACCAAGCCCGGCAATAATAAAATATTTAAAAAAATATATTTCAGAAGGCGCTGCACTCTCCCCCACCTCTGGTCCTGCTCCAGCCACCGGAGAAAGCTCTCTTCTATTATGAAATTGAGGTTCCAAAGAGTTGTTTCTGTCCCCCGCCCCCCTTGTAAGTAAACTCAGGCTGGGTCTGGGATCCTAAACTCAAGACCTGTTCTGGTAATTCCTAAGCCCTCCGGTACCTGCGTGGGAAGAAATAGTTCTTTCAGGAGCTAGCACCGGTAGACCCCAAACAAGAGGTCAAAGCCCACACTTGTTGAGAGGGGACATTACCTCGCATGTTCACTCTACTGTCGGTGGCAGCCGCTGCACACCTGGGGTCACTCCCGTGCGTGCAGAGTTCGGGCCCAGCCCCTTTCCCTTCCCCGGTGTACTGACTTCTTCTGGATTCAGCCCCGGACCCAAAATAAAAAGCCTGGCTACTCATGAGGCTTGCGGTGGGCTTTTCCTTCTTTTATGGCTCCTCGGCTGTTCGTCTTTCAGCATCTGAGGTTTTCAACATGGGTGGCATTCTGTCCTTCCCCACCCTGGAAGCTTACTTGTTGCCAGGGTAGGAAAGGATAAACATGGACCCTTAGACTACGTGGATGTTTCCACTCCTCACCCTTTGGTTCTCAGACTAACCATCCCTGCCATTCCCCCTTCTTTGATCCACGGACTCTCCCTCACCCCTCCTGACATCTGAATAAATATAATAATTTAATAACCATCCTGCTCAGTCTGGTTTATCTGATTCTTTGGTAAAAAGTAGACATAAGGGCTGGGGAAATGGCTTAGTGGTTAAGGTGTTTGCCTGCAAAGCCTAATTGATCCTGGTTCAATTCCCAGAACCCATGTAAGACAGATGCACAAGGGGGGGCACATGCATCTGGAGTTCGTTTGCAGTGGCTGGAGGACCTAGCATGTGCCCATTCTCTCTTTCTCTCTATCTGCTTCTCTTTCTCTCTCACAAATAAATCAATATATATTTTTTTAAAAAGCAGACATAAGCTTGGGCTTGGGGTTTATATATGAACTCCCAAAATAAAGTA
Source organism: Jaculus jaculus (assembly GCF_020740685.1). Taxonomy (NCBI): domain Eukaryota; kingdom Metazoa; phylum Chordata; class Mammalia; order Rodentia; family Dipodidae; genus Jaculus; species Jaculus jaculus. Next base: position 124,380,255 of record NC_059110.1, read on the forward strand.
ACACCCCGTGTCGGTGTGGCTTCAGTAAGATTCCCACCTCACAAGAAGCAGATGCCTCATGAAACCACCCCATACAAGGCAATGTAAGACCCTCCCTTTCCTACTTCTCCGCAGGGGGGGTTCAGAGCTCCCTCCCCAATCTATCTGCTCTGAACCCTGCCACTCTCTTGTTGATGTTAAGAAGACATTGAGCTCCAAAAAAGAAACTGAGTAGTTTTCTAAATTCCAGACCTAATGGGGGAAGACCCTCTGCCATAGTAGGCAGCTGTCCCGGTGGTACCCTACATATGAAAAGGTGTCAGGGAAAAGCAGGTTTCTTTCCTGCCTTGGCCTAAGAGATAAGGTGAGGGCATCTACCTTGTTGCTGCTATCTTTCACAGCCACTGGAACCCAAAGTCTTCAACCTTCCGGTGTGTACTGAAGACCAGTCGCTCTCCAGGCCTCCTCCAGGCCTTCGGTGCCAATTTGGGATTGATGAGGCATCCAGCCTCCTGGACTGAGCAGCTACCGGGTCCTCGGCCTGCAGACAGCCATTACTGAACTGCTCATCCTGTATTTTGTAGGCCAATTAATAAATGCCCTTTTATAGTACATATTCATTCTATGACTTATGTTGCTCTAGAGAACCTTGACAATTACAGACATACGTATGTTTAAAATCAGATACAGTGGTTAAAGTCACTTACTTATAAAAGCCTGACAGCCTGGGTTCAATTCCTCAGCACCCACATAAGCCAGATGCACAAAGAGGCACATGCATCTGGAGTTCATTTGCAGTGGCAGGAGGCCCTGAAGTGCCTAGTCTCCCCACCTCTCTCTGCTCTTTTTCTGTATGTTTCTCAAATACATAAACATATTTTTAAATCAGATACATCATGGGAAAGGATATGTTGCAACAGTCAGCTTCAAGTTGCTGGCAGGAAACATCTGACCAAGATCAGCTTGTGGGAGGAAAGGGTTTATTTTGGCTTGCAGACTCAAGGGAAAGCTCCATGATGGCAGGGGAAAATGATGGCATGAGCAGAGGGTGGGCATCCCAGCTTGGCCAACATAAAGTGGACAATAGCAACAGGAGAGTGTGCCAAACACTGGCAAGGGGAAGCTGGCTGTCACACCCATATGCCCACCCCAACAATACACTGCCTCTAAGAGGCTTCAATTGTCAAATTGCCACCAGCTGGGGACCTAGCATTCAGAAGACATAAGTTTATGGGGGACACCTGAAGGTGAGAGAAAACCAGAACAAATCCTCTAGCATTGCTAGCTTTTAGTTACTTGTTTTTGCCACTGACTCCAGTGGCCACCTACCTAAGCCATAGACCGCTGTTAGTTTGGCCAAGGACGCCTATGGTGCATGGGTAACAACTTCCAAGGTGCATTTCGGGAACCTGGAAGTATCTCAAAGGACTTGACACTACGGGCCTTTCTCTTGACCTGTACAAATATCCAACCGTTGTAGGTGGGAGAAATTAGGCTTCGAGAGCATTAAAGGATGGACCCCGCCTCCTGTCTCCCTGATGTTGTATTCACCTCATTGCTGGGACAAAGCACCGGACCAAAAGCAGCTTGTGGGAAGAAAGTGTTTATTTGGCTTGTAGTATTGAGGACAAGCTCCATGATGATAAGGAACAGATGGCATGAGCAGACGCTGGATATCACCTCTGCCACAGCGGTGGACAACCACAGGAGGTGAGCTAAACTCTAGCAAGGGGAGTTGGCTATAACACCCCTAAGCCCACCGCCAACAACGGCCTCTGACAAAGCCCCACCTCCCAAATCGCCATTAGCTAGAAACCAAGCATCCAAAACACCTGAGTTCATGGGGACATCTAATTCACACCACCACATGTGGTGATATTCAAACACCTGAGTTCATGGGGGACATCTAATTCACACCACCACACCTGATGACATCCAAACACCTGAGTTCATGGGGACATCTAATTCACACCACCACATCTGGTGACATTCAAACACCCGAGTTCATGGGGGACATCTAATTCACACCACCACACCTGGTGACATTCAAACACCTGAGTTCATGGGGACATCTAATTCACACCACCACACCTGGTGACATTCAAACACCTGAGTTCATGGGGACATCTAATTCACACCACCACACCTGGTAACATTCAAAAAGGAAAATGTATCAGGTGTGGTGGCATGCACCTTTAATCCCAGCACTCAGAGGCCGAGGTAGGAGAATCACTGTCAGTTTGAGGCCACCCTGAGACTACACAATAAATTCCACGTCAGCCTGGGCTAGAGTGAGACCTTAGCCAAAAAAAAAGCCAGAAAAAAAGGAAAATGACAATCCACAGGATGAGAGGGAAGAGGATTGACCCTTTCTGGCTCTGCCTCTCTTGGCTGTGCCACAGGGACACGCGTGAGCCTAGCTGCTCTCCCATCCAGCCCGGCTGGGGTGGGAGGAGAGCATGACACTGATTCTTGGTCTGGGGGAACGCTCTGCTTGCCCCTGCTTCTGCTTTATAGTCTGGGGTGACCTCCTGCTTTGATTACACACATGATTTTCTTCTGGTCTCTGAAGCTACCACACATGTATATTTCTTCCACCTCAGATGGTGGTGTAAATGTACAAATGGGCATTTTCCCTAACTCTAGGCCACTACCTGTGTAATTTCTTTCTTTTCTTTGCTTGCTTTCTTTCTTTCTTTCTTTCTTTTTTTTTTTCGAGGCAGGGTCTCACTCTGGCCCAGGCTGACCTGGAATTCACTACAGAGCCTGAGGGTGGCCTGGAACTCACAGCAATCCTCCTACTTCTGTCTCCTGAGTACTGGGGTTAAAGGCATGCGCCACCATGCCCGGCACTGTATAATTTCTTTAAACTCTGGGTAACCACGAGTGTCAATTTCTTGGTTACTCATTTCTCCTCTGGATTTCTTGGTCCCTACTTTGATATTTTCCCTCTTATACTTCCTTGAGCCTAGCCATTCACCCTCTTGATGTCCCTCCACAGGAACGCACTTGGCAGATGCCATGGGTGCTCCTTCTAAGTGTCCCTACATATTTGCCTACGTTCTGTCTTCCACCTGCTTGTGGCCCTACTTCACTCAGTCTTTCCTTGAAAGCCTCAGTTTAACTCCCCCACGTGCCTGTGGTTCTGCTCCAGTTTTTTCCCCAAAACCTCCATTTCTCTTCAATGAGCCTTATAAACTATACAGTGTTTCTGCATGACAACGTATTTCCTACTTCCACGTGTTTGTGGTTCTGTTCTAGCTTTCCTTTCTAGATCCCTTAAACAAACCCTACAACTTGTGATTTATCCCTAAATAAACAATAATTCACAATTTACCCTTTTTGAGCCTGTCTTTATCAATTCTTTGTTAAAGGCGGGCCAGAATCCAAATTTGGGTTTCATAAATTTGGGGACCCCTCTGCACCCGGAAATCCTGCATCAATGCTTTGTAAGCAAGTGCCTTTAATCACTGAGCTATCTTCATAGCCTGACTTTTTTTTTTTTTTTTTGAGACAATCTTCCTATATGGCCCACACTGGCCTTGAACTCACAATCCTATCTCAGCCCACCCCTCGAGTGCTGAGATTATACACGTCTACCACCACCCTCAACTACTTACTCTCATTTTTCAGATGGGAAAACAGGCTGAGGCTATCTGGCAGCCATCATGGAACCAGTAAGTGGCAGAGCTGAGGTGAAGGACGAGGAGGTCTGATTCTAAGAACAGCAGCTTCCCTGCTGGGTAACCTGCCTACAATGTCACCAGCCCACAGCAGTCATTTGTTCCCAGCCTCTGGGAAGGCACCTCCTCCATCATCTCCTGGAGAGTCCTCTGATCACAGCAGATGATCTGGAAGACACACCAGGAGCAAGCTACAGACCACGGGTGCCTGGGGCTGTGGGTTTGCAGTGATCAGCCCATTCTCTCTCTCTCTCTCTCTTCCTCTCTCCCTCTGCTGGGTGTGGTGACCCACACTTTTAATCCCAGCACTTGGGAGTTGATGTGGGAGGATTGCAGTGAGTTCAGGGCTTGGGTGGTTTGGGTGTTTGGTCCCCACATAGTGGAAGTTTAGGAGGTGGAACCTTGCTGGAGACGGTGTGAGGCTGGGGATAGGCTTCGAGGGGCGGGGTGTTATAGCCAGCTTCCCCCTTGCCAGAGCTCAGCTCATTCTCTTTCTGCTTTGTGCCAGCTGCTGTGGCAAGGAGTGATGTCCAACTGCTGCTCTGCCATCCTGACAAGAAGGAAGTGCCCACACCACACCGAGCTGTGTGAGTGTGCGGACAGAAGGGCCAACGGCTGAGGGCTGTGAGGAAGGGTGGCATCGCCCACCCAAGGGCCTCAGATGTGTGCAGTCACTGGGGCTGATAAGAGCTAACGTCACCAAGGCCTGTAGTCACTGGCAGCCTCTCGCCCTCCGCTTCCGGTGCCCCGCCCAGCTGGAGCACTGCACTAGAGACGGGAACCAGGAGTCGGAGGACAGAAAAGCAGAAGTAGGAAAGTGGACATAAGACCCTCTGTGAGCAGGCTGCGTTTTTGTCTTGACCTGGGCCTGGTGTGGGTACCAGGTACATCTCCGCTGTAGAAATGACTTCGAGGGTCCTGGGCACATGGCTGCCTTCAGTTCTGCTCCTCCTACAGGTTACAGGTAAGCAGGTCCAGCTTTGGACAGAAGTTCTGTTGTGAGTGGAGAGGGGCAGGACTAAGATGGGAGGTGGGTAAAGGGCAGCCAATGGAGACGGGGGTGGGGGCGCTAACCAGAGGGCAGGAGGGTGGGACACCTAGGAACTGCATGAATTCTTCTGGAGAGAAGCCGATGAACACTTACAGGACACCCCAAAGCTTTCTGATGGAGCATGAGCAAGAGGTTAGTTACAGGGGTGCCAGGCCGGGCGTGGTGGCACACACCTTTAATCCCAGCACTCAGGAGGCAGAGGTAGGTGGATCACTGTGAGTTCGAGGCCACCCTGAGACTCCATAGTGAATTCCAGGTCAGTCTGGGCTAGAGTGACACTGTACCTCAAAAATAAATAAATAAAATAGGCAAACAAAACGGAAGTCCATCTCTCTGAAAAAGTGTGGGTTCAGTGGATTGAGTGCCTACCTCTCATGCAAGAAGCCCTTAGTTCAATCCCCAGCACTACATAAAAGTGGTATATACTCACCATCACTTGGTGATCACCTGGTGTTTGTGGGGATTCCGGTTCGACTCTCCAAGACCCACGTAAGCTAGATGCAGAAGGGGGCACATGTGTCTGGAGTTTGTCTGCAGCAGCTGGAGGCCCTGGTGTGCCCCATTCTCTCTCTCTCTCTCTCACTCTCTTTCTCTCCCTCTTTATCTCTGTCAAATAAATAAATAAATAAATAAATATGGATTTAAAAATATATATAACATATAAAATCTGCATATATATATATATACATGACCTGTCTCTGTAGAACCTTCTTCCTGTTCTTTTTTTTTTAATTTTTTTTTTCATTTTTTATTTATTTATTTGAGAGTGACAGACACAGAGAGAAAGACAGATAGAGGGAGAGGGAGAGAATGGGCGTGCCAGGGCTTCCAGCCACTGCAAACGAACTCAAGACACGTGCGCCCCCTTGTGCATCTGGCTAACATGGGACCTGGGGAACCGAGCCTCGAACCGGGGTCCTTAGGCTTCCCAGGCAAGCACTTAACCGCTAAGCCATCTCTCCAGCCCAACGTTCTTCCTGTTCTTTAGAGGACTGTTCAGAGGCCTGTTTGGACCATAGCCTTGGCTGGCAGTGCACTGAGTGTACTCTCTGTACACTGAGTGAGTTGGGCAGACAGGGAGTCCCATCACAGTGGACCCCACTGACTGTGCCACCCCATTTGAAGCCTCACTCTAGCCAGTGACAGCTGTTAACCCTATCCTGGGACTCTGCTTCTCCAAGCTCTCTGCATGAGTCTCTCCACAGCAGATAGGAGGAACACAAAGATGGGGCTGTGGCTGGCTGGGACCTGACACCAAGCTCAGATCCTCCTGCTTAGGAAAACAGGCCTCCCGTGCGAAAGCGTCACTCTGCCACAGCGCACCTTAAGACGCAGCTGGGTAGGGCAGCCCTGGCTGGGTCCGGGTCTGGCCATGGGGCCTGTTGGATGCAAGATAGTTGTGCAGCTTGCCCTGGTGATCTGGAGCAGGGCCACAGGGGTGCCGGTGAGCGGGAGACCGCTTAGAAGGCCAGGGGCTTACTTAATGCCACCAGCACACTGGGGCCTTCCACGTCCTCCTCAGTGCACACCCAGGCTGGCGTGGCCAGAGAGGACACTGTCCATCCTCTTAGCAAGGGCTCATGTCTGGGCAGGGGGTGTGTTGAGAGGGCGGGGTGGAGGGTGGACTGGGCTCTGCCTCTTTGCTCCGCCTCTCTTCCTTCCCTAACCTCACACTGAATGCTGAAGGTCTCTAAGTTTCAGCTGCTGTCCTCTGGACTGGGACACAGTCGTGACCCCCGCCCCCCACCCCGGCGCTATGTCCTATAGGGTGGATCCACACAGGGACCAGATCAACACGAACACGTGGGCCGTCCCGGAGGGCACAGGAAGAAATGGTGACCTGTGTGAGAGGAGCAAGTTTCTATTAATCTGAGAAAGCCTGCTTGATTAGAAGCCACAGAGGTGGAGGTCTGAGGGGTGGCAAGGGGGCACAAACTCCAGGGCTCTGGACAGCGTACTCTAGGTCCACAGTTCAAGGACCCTTCTTCAAGGTCACACTGGTCATGCCTGGTAACGGACAAGAGAATAGCGCAAGGTACTGGCGCCTCCTTCTGGGGAGGGAGCTCACTGTCACCATGTCCCCAACAGGTCCCTGCCGAACCAGGTCCACTTCTTGATCTTGATCTTCCTTGAGGTACCTTTGTTCCTGAGCATGCTCAGTGCTCTCCCTCTCTCTGCTTGCACGTAAATAAAGTCATTTTAAAACGAAACATCAGATTTTTAAAATGCCCTTTAATAACGTACTGTTTTCTCCTTGAACACCTGCTTGTGCTGGCTACATTTAATTTGTGTAGTTTTTCGACGTGTGTGATGTGATGTGCGTGGGTGGAGGGGTAAGAGTGCAAGTGAGTGTGAGTGCTTGAGTCACGGTGTGCATGGAGAGGTGAGAGGACAGCTTCCGGTCAGCCTCATGGTCAACCTTGCTTTTGAGGCTGGGTCTCCCATGATTCCTGGTTCACTTGGGTGTTCAGCAGGCTAGCTGCTCTACAAGCCTCCTGGAAACTCTAGGCTTCACCTCCTCTCTTGCCGTGGTCATGCTAGCACGAGAGCACCTGACCTGGACTCCCTGCCTTTTACAGGGGTTCTGGGTTTCCAAACTCGGGGAGTCCGGCTGGCGTGGCAAACACTTTGTCCACTGAACCGTCTCCTCAGCCCTACCTTATGCTTTTATTTTGATTTTTCCACTAGTATTATTTATTTGGCAGGGTCTCACTCTGGCCCAGGCTGACCTGGAATTCACTCTGTAGTCTCAGACTGGCTTTGAACTCACAGCGATGCCTTCCAAGTGCTGGGATTAAAGGTGCGCACCACCATGCCTGACTCTTGTTTTCTTTCTTTATTTATTTATTTTGGTTTTTCGAGGTAGGGTCTCACGCTAGCCCAGGCTGACCTGGAATGCACTCTGTAGTCTCAGGGTGGCCTTGAACTCATGGTGATCATCTTACCTCTGCCTCCTGAGTGCTGAGATTAAAGGCGTGTTCCACCACGCCCAGCTAATTTTATTTTTATATGATGTCAATTCATTAAAAATGGAGCTTTTCCTTTGAAATTCTCATATTTTTATTAATATTTTATTTTTATTTATTTATGAGAGAGAGAGAGAGCGAGAATGGGCAGGCCGGGCCTCTGACCACTGCAAACAAACTCCAGATGCAGGGGCTACCATGTGCATCTGGTTCTGGGGAATCAAACCTGGGTCCTTACGTTTTGTAGGCAAGCGCCTTAATCACTAACCCATCTCTCCAGCCCAATTCTCATATCTTTTGTTTCTTTTTTTGGGGGGGGTGTACTCTTTTGAGACAGGGTATCACCCTGTGGCTCAAGCTGTACATGTCCAAGCAACTGATCCACAGACGTGTTTCCTCTGCCCCTCCTCGCCCCACTCAGACCCTTGCCCCCTCTTTCCTACCTAGTGAGGGCACTCTCCGCCTATGGCCCAGCTCTGCAAAGAACTGATGCCCCTTTTGCTGAGTAAGTGAGAGCAGGAAATACCCACCCTAGAAAAGGAAGTGAGTGTGTAAGAAGCGCAAAGGCGACCGAGGCAAGCAGAAGGGCCCAGGCCGGGCTTGGAGAGCTCAGCTGGGACCGCATGGTCAGAGGGACAGGAGCGGGAAGGCAGGACCATGTGGCTGCCCCCTGCTCTGCTCCTTCTCAGCCTCCCAGGTAAGTTGGGGCGTGGGAGCTGCAGAAGCAGAGCAAGAGATAGCGAGTTCTCTCCCGGGTTCCAGGAGCGCCGCCGCCGCTGCCACTGGGGAAACGACAGGTGGCTTCTGTCAGGTCATTCAGGCACGCACCGGCCCCCCGAGGAGATGAAGGGGGAAGAGAAACAGGGCTGGCCACGAAGGAAGGCTCAGAAAGGAAGCTCACCAATCTGAGGCCGTTCACTGGATGCCCCTAGAAGGAGGCAGATCTTCGCTTCCTTGTAGCCAGCAGAGAGCACTGTGGGGCGAGGGCACCTGTTGGGCAAAGGGGTGGTTAGGAAGGATGAGGCATCTGTGCAGAGGTGAGCACTGAACTTGCACGGAACTGTTAGAAGTGAGGCTGGAAATGCAAAAGGCAAGAGGGTGAAACCAACCCAGAATGTCTGCCTCACCTAGCCCCAGGTTTGCACCTGAGCCCAGCTTCCTCATTCCTAAAAAAAAGTTGGAATATGATGGAGAATGGAACTTCAAAGAGGAAAGTGAGGGGAGGGCAGGTGTTACCATGGGATGTTTTTTATAATCATGGAGGTTGTTAATAAAAATTTGAAAAAAATCATTTATATATTTGACAGGGATGACAAGAGAGAAGGAATGAGAGCATGGGTGTGTCAGGGCCGCTTGCCTCTGCAAATGAATTCCAGATGAATGCACCACTTTGTGCATCTGGCTTTAAGTGGGTATTGGGGAATGGAACCTGGGCTGGCAGGCTTTGCAATCAAGTGCCTTTAACCGCTAAGCCATCCCTCCCCTCCGCCCCGCCCAGCTTTCCCCATTCTTAATCCCAACATTCCTAGAGGCGAAGCAAGACACTTCCAATGGTCATACACTTAATTTACATTCCTCCTCTCTTACACACACACACCCTTTTATCACAGTGACACACATCAAGATTATACATAGGGGGTTCTACATCAGTGGAAATCTTTCCTTGATGATTTACACAAAGGGAAAAGTTGACAGACCTCCTGTTCATCCAGTTTTACGTGGGCACTGGGGAATCAAGCCTGGGTCCTTAGGCTTTGCAGGCATGCGCCTTAATGGCTAAGTCGTCTCTCCAGCCTTTTTGTTTATTTATTTTTTTCATTTTGTTTTTCGAGGTAGGGTCTCTATCTAGCCCAGACTTGGAATTCAGTATATAATCTCAGACTGGCCTTGAACTCACAGCAATTCTTGTACCTCTGCCTTCTGGGGGCTGGGATTAAAGACACGAGATACCCCACCCAGCTCTGTTTCATTTTTGTTTACTTGATGTGGAAGCACAGCAAGTAATGAGATGAAGGTCGGTGAGAGGACCTTGGGTATGATGATCAACCTTCACTGTCAGCTTGACTGGATTTAGAATCTCCTAGGAGACACATTTTGGGGTATCTCTGAGGAAGTTTCTTGAGTGGGTTAACTGGGTAGGGAAGATCCACCCTGAAGCTAGGATGCATTATCTCATGGGCTTGGGACTGAAGGAAAAGGCGAAAATAGGCTGAGCACCAGCATGCATCTCTCTGTTTCCGGATAGGGCGCAGTGTGGCCACCTGCCTCTGGCTCCTCGTGCCACACCTGCCCCCGCCCCCAGCTCTTGCCGTGATAGACTCTAGCCCTCAATCTGTGAACCAGAATAAACCCTTCCTTCCTTAAGTTGCTTCTGTCAGGTAATTTGTCACAATAGAAAAGGTAACTAATACATTGAGCTTCCCCAGTGGCATGTGCAACCAGCTAACACTGGCTTACAAGAACTGGTCTGGGATATTGCTTCTCAGCTGTGTCCATCAATGGCCTGACACAATGGGGGGAGCAGCATTTACACCCCAGGAAGTGGCAAAGGTTACAAAGTGAACACTTCTTTTCCTCAGGAAAAAGGTTGTTACATGCTTACCAGCCTACCAGTGGTTACCTCAAGATTCAGAGAGAGAGAGAGAGGGAGAGAGAGGGAGAGAGGGAGAGAGGGAGAGAGGGAGAGAGGAAATGGTCAGTTCTTAGAAACAGAGAGTCAGAGGAGGAGATAGCTGTAGTGAGCGGATAAGAAGAAAAATAAAACATAAAATCAGATGTGTCACATGCTCTAGGGAGATGAGGTCTGGAGAGACCAGGGTGTTCTCACCCAGGGGATATTGGCAGACTGGACCTCAGAGATGGTGAATGTGAGGGACTGGGTGGGTCAGGGTGGATGGGGTGTCAAACTTCATGTAAGTCCCTGGACATTAGCTTGCTTGGGCCAGTGGTAACTATATCCCTGGCCTCTGTTTTCCAGGATGCTTCTTCTCCATCCTGGGCCCAGTGTCAGTGAGAGGCCCAGAGCAGGGGTCAGTGACCGTGAAATGTCACTATAACCCAAGATGGAAGGCTTACAACAAGTGGTGGTGTCAAGGAGCAAACTGGAATGTTTGCCGGATCCTCGTTCAAACCACAAGGTCAGAGAAAGAAAGGAAGAGTGGCCGGGTGTCCATCAGAGACAATCAGAGAAATCACTCGTTTGAAGTGACCATGGAGAGGCTCAGGCAAGAGGACACGGACACATATTGGTGTGGAATTGAGAAAAGGGGAACTGACCTTGGGGTAAAAGTTATAGTGACTGTTGACCCAGGTAAGGACTGTACGTGTGCAGGTATGTTACAGTGCGTATCTGCAGGGCAGAAGGCCATTTCAGGTCTTCATCCCCACCTTCCACCTTGTTTGGGGAAGGCTCTCCTGTTCACCCCTGTATTCCCCAGGCTAGCTGGCCACAAGCTTCCATGAGATTTTTGTCTCCACCTCTCTGCTTGCCCTAGACCTACTGAGATTGCAGACACTAGTGTTAATGCATCTGGCCTTTTAAATAGGAATGCATTCATCCAACTTTGAAAGACCCCATATTGTTTTTTATTTTATTTTAGAGAGAGAAAGAATTGGCACGCAGGGGCCTCAGCCACTGTGCAATCAAACTCCAGACACTTGCGCCACCTAGTGGGCATATGCAACCTTGCGCTTGCCTCACCTTTTGCACATCTGGCTAATGTGGGATCTGGAGAGTTGAACATGGGTCCTTAGGCTTTGCAGGCAAGCACCTTAACCGCTGAGCCATCTCTCCAGGCCTGCATCTGGCTTTACATGGGTTCTGGGGTCTGAAGTCGGGGACTCACGCTTGCACAGCAAGTGCTTTACCCAGTGAGCCATCTTCCCAGCCCCCAAGTAAGAACTCATCTGCACCTCAAGGACCTGATGCTCAGACTGAAAAGCCAAAAAGAAATGATGAAGAGCCCAGAAGACAAGACAGGTAGCTCAGAATGGTGACAAAAGAAAGGTGCAGTGGCAGCTCAACAGCTCTGTCCATGACAGTCCCCAAGGTCTCTCCAAGGTATTCAGTTGACCCACAGCAAGCCTGTCAGGTCTTGGGGTAGGAATGGGTTATGGTCTTTACCCTTCGAGGCCCAGGGCACAGTCCTGGTGCTTCTGAGCCCTGGAAGCTCGCATTCTCCCGCTGCAGTCCTCCTGGGTGGTACTTGGCTGCCTCGGGAGAGTCCAGGGCATCATACAGGGTGTTGTCAGTCTTCAGGATCATATGCCCTGGGACTGTGTTGGCATGGGGCGACGGGGAGCAGGGCAGCCAAGAGGTGTCGCTGTTGCAGCCCAGGCCTCGCCAACATGGTGACTCCAGGCACTTTGCAGAGCCTCCTCTTCCTAGCTGCCCCCATCTGCTTTCTCGGGCTGAGGAATGAGCTAGGGACGAGGAAGACCTGGGAGGCATGCAGGCGACAGTGGACGCTCTAAACCCACAGGAGTGTCCACCTTTTGACATCTACGAAGTCCATACTCAAGAACCACACAATAGTTACAAAAAATAATCACAAAATAATCTCATAATGTTTTAAGGATGTTTTATGTTTATAATTTTGTGTTGAGCAACATTCATAGCTGTCCCTGGCATCATGTGGCCCATGGGCTGTAGGACAGACACACCTGTAAGGAAGACTTCAGCTGTTAAGTCAACATCAACCTCCCTGGCTGTCCCCGCACCTTCTCCCTACCTCAGACTTCAAGGAGGGACTCCAAGGTCTTCCTGCTGTTGCTGCTTCTGGGACCTGAAAAGCAGTGGCCTGGGCCCACTTCCCCCAAATATATTCATACCCAGCTCTTCCTCAACAGAACCACATGGTCCTTAGATGATGTTGTAGTCAGCTCCTTGTTGCTGAGACAAATATCCAACCAGACACAACTTATGGGACAAGGGATTTATTTGCAGCTTACAGATCCAGGGGAAGTTCTATCAATGGCCTCCTTTCATAGATCCAAGCAGAAAGAAATCAACCCCCAACACCACAAAACAGCTAGAGCTCACCTGCTCCCCACACATTTAGTAGGGCTGGACTCAGATCCACCCCGGTGACAGAACCCTGTAGCAGAAATCTGCCTGCTAGGGGCTCAAGGCAGGAAGTTTAATCAAAAGTGACTGAGTCTATGGGACCATACATTCAAATTACCACATTCAAACTCCCACAGATGGTGATGTACAGATAGGTAATGTTGGCTTTGGAATAAACCCGTGGGATGTTGGGTTAGTGAGGGACACAGGAACCATACGTGGGTGAAGTAGAGTCCATAAAGTGTTACTCAAACAAGACTTCCCCAGGACTACCACAGAAGGGAAGCTGAGAAGACCCGTGGGCGCAGAAAGGGGGGATGAGTAAGACTCCGCGTCCAGCTGACCTCGGAAAGCATGACCCCACTGCCCACCCCCATGAGTGAGCGTCAAAGTTTCTCATGGAGACAATTCATTCCTCTCACTCAGTTATTAAACTGGAATTCTTTTTAAATATTTTTGCTATTTATTTATTAGAGACAGCCAGACAAGAGAGAGAGAATGAATGGGCACACCAGGGCCTTTAACCACTGCAAGTGAACTCCAGATACATGTGCCAATGGCTTATGTGGGACCTGGAAAATTGAACCTGGGTCCCTAGGCTTCACAGGCAAGTGCCTTAACCGCTAAGCCATCTCTCTAGCCCTTAAACTGGAACTTTCATTCATAGTACTTCAGGAGTCCCCTCTTTTCCTGACCACCATAATCACTAATCCAGAATCATTTCTGGAATTTTCCTTGAGCCCAGCTCAGGTATTTCTTAAATACAAAGGACCAGATTTTAAAGATTCCAACAAGAGCAAGTGCAAAGAGACCACAGAGCTATACTCCCCTCCACCAGAATAAACTACACTTTTTTTGTTTCTCCTTCTCAAATCTCCTGAAAATGATGAGGAAAGTGACTACTGGGAGCCAGATGGCTCAACAGATGCCAAAAGTCTGTATTCAAAAAGCAGCAGCTTTCTAATGTAGGAAAGGAATCTCCTGGTGAGGGCTGGCAGGGTTGGGGGTGGCATGGTGAGCCTCGCATGAACCCGGGTCTGTGCCAATAACCCGTTGCTGACTTTGTTTCTAGTGGAAACTGCCTCCTTGTCTCCTACGTCACCCTCCAGGCCTGAAGAGATGATGTCCTCTGTCTCCTACCAAAGGTGAGTCCTGCCCCCGGATGGGCTCCTTGCATAGGAAGCCAAGCCTGGAAACCCTTGCTATGTTCTGTCCCCAGAAGCCACTGTTTGTCACAGCCAGACTCAAAGTCCCAAGCCCACTGTCCGTCATTCCCTGCCCACCACTGTCCCTGCTCTGCAGAGCTGGTCTAAGTACCACCTCCCAACCAGTTGGTCAACAACAAAGCCCAGATGGCCTCGTGGAACCAGGGGGGATGAAGGTCTCAGTTGGCACATCAAAAAATATCACGTGGGGGCTGGAGAGATGGCTTAGTGGTTAAGGCATTTGCCTGCAAAGCCAAAGGATCCTGGTTCGACTCTCCAGGACCCACGTAAGCCAGATGCACAAGGGGGCACATGTGTCTGGAGTTCATTTGCAGTGGCTGCAGGCCCTGGCGCACCCCATTCTCTCCCTCCCTCCCTCTCTCTGCCTCTTTCTCTCTCAAATAAATAAAATATTTTTTAAAAAATCACGTGGGCAGGGGAGGGGCAGGCTGGGGCGGAGCTTGGTGAGTAGAGTGACAGCCTCACACGTACAACATAGACTGGGCATTGGAATACTGCCTGCTATCCCAGCACTTGGGAGGTGGAGGCAGGGGGACCAGAAGTTTAATCATCCTTGAGAGCAGCGTGAGTTTTAGGCCAGTTTAGGCCGCATGAGCCCTTGTCTCAAAAAAAAAAAAAAAAAAATCCAGGTGTGGTGGCCTTTGGTCCCCGCAATCAGGAGGCAGAGGCAGGAGGATCAACATGAGTGTGAGGTCACCCTGGGACTAGAGAGTCCCAGGTCAGCCTTGGCTAGAGTGAGACCCTGCCGTGAAAAACCAAACGAACAAAAAGTCACGGGCACAGGGCCGGGGACATGATCTACCATCCTGGAGCCAGCATTAGGGGAGCACTAAGCAAACGCATCCTCTTTGTGGGGTCCCCACAGTGTGCTGGGCTGAGGGCTACTGTGGGCAAAGGGAAATCTCAGAAGATAAATTTAGCATGGTGGAGATCAACTGGGGCTGGGTGTGAGGGCACAATTTAATCCCAGCACTGGGGAGGCAGAGGTAGGAGGATCATGGTGAGTTCTAGGCCAGCCTGAGACTTCATCGTGAATTTCAGGTCAGCCTGGGCTAGAGCAAGAACCTACCTTGAAAAACCAAAAATAATAATAATAATAAAAGATCAACTGGGGTCACTGAAGAGCCCTCATGGATGGAGAGACTATGGAGAAGGGTCCTGGTGGGGGACAACTTCCAAGTGGGCAGTGGGCCTCCAGTCTCAGACTCTGCTGGGCTGGCTGCTCAAGGGATGGAGTGTGACAGGAGCAGGGGAACTTGGATCTGTAATGGCTGTGTCCCTCTCACAGGACCCACTACATGCTCCTGGTGTTTGTGAAGGTGCCTGCCTTGCTCATCTTGGCCGGTGCTGTCCTCTGGCTGAAGACACCTCTGAGAGTCCCCAAGGAACAATGGAGACAGCCTATCAGAATGAATTTGAACTCAGAACGTCTCACCAAAGACACGGCTCCTTAGACCAGGAGATAAGTGGAGCACCCCCATGTTACACCCCACTTTCAGAGACCTGGGCTGTGGAAGAATTCCTCCCATGTCCTCAGCAGGACAGTGACTGATGCTGGCCCACAGAGGCCGGGACCTCCGCTCCGCACAGCTTAGGGCATGGCCCCGGCCCCTCCTGAGCTGTCATGGCACCTGCATGGCCTTGCTCCTGCTTCTTTAGGAAGCAGACATCACATCCCACCTACCTTTCCAGGGCTGGCTCAGGGTCAGGGCTGCCAGGATGGAGTCCAACCTGCTGTGGCCCCTGCCGGAAAAGCTCAGGCAAAACCTGGGACAGAAGCGACGAGAGGGCAGAAGGGACTCACTCCACACTCTCCTGTTAAAAACCCTCTTTCTGGCCGGGTGTGGTGGCGCACGCCTTCAATCCCAGCACTCGGGAGGCAGAGGGGAGGATTGCCGTGAGTTCAAGGCCACCCTGAGGCTACATAGTGAATTCCAGGTCAACCTGAGCTAGAGTGAAACCCTACCTTGGAAAAAAAAATCCTTTTCCTTAACAGGACTCTTCATGAGCCCCAGGGGTGTAGCGTCTGCTGCTGTCTGGCTAAAAGTCTATACTATGCTCACCAAACTGCCCAGTAAGCACTTCTCTTAATGTTCATGCCCACATATTAATGCTACTCTCACTTTTGGTTAGAAAACCTTTTTTTCAGATGGCAGTGACCTTGGAAGGCACTATGGTGCTGAGAAGAAGTGACATAGGAGTGCTCAGCACTGAAATATCTCAATCACACCTTCCATGGCTCAGGGTCCATTGCGGAAGAGGTGGCAGAAAGAATGTAAGAGGGCTGGAGAGATGGCTTAGCCGCTAAGGCGTGTGCCTGCAAAGCCAAAGAATCCCGGTTTGATTCTCCAGGACCCATGCAAGCCAGATGCACAAGAGGGCGCATACATCTGGAGTTCCTTTGCAGTGGCTGGAGGCCCTGGAGTGCCCATTCTCTCCCTCTAATAAATAATAAAATAATATAAAATTTAAAAAGAATGTAAGAGCCAAGGAAGGGTAGGACTCCTTACAACGTGCTCCTCCAGACACAAAATGGCCTGGATACCCATGACCTCACAGTGCCTGACACTACCTACACAAGACCATCATAAGAGGAGGAAAAGATCATGACATCAAAATAAAAGAGAGACTGATTGAAAGGAGGAGGGGATATGAGAGAGAATGGAGTTTCAAAGGGGAAAGTGGGGGGAGGGAGGGCATCACCATGGGATATTTTTTACAATTATGGAAGTTGTTAATAAAAACAATTAATTTTATTTTTATTTATTTATTTTTTAATTAATTTACTTGAGAGCGACAGACACAGAGAGAAAGACAGATAGAGGGAGAGAGAGAGAATGGGCGCGCCAGGGCTTCCAGCCTCTGCAAACGAACTCCAGATGCGTGCACCCCCTTGTGCATCTGGCTAACGTGGGACCTGGGGAACCGAGCCTCGAACCGGGGTCCTTAGGCTCCACAGGCAAGCGCTTAACCGCTAAGCCGTCTCTCCAGCCCAATCAATTAATTTTAAAAAATAAGAGACTGACTGAGAGGGGGAGGGGATATGACAAAGAGTGGATTTTCAAAGGGGAAAGTGGGGGGAGGAAGGGAATTACCCTAGGATATTGTTTACAATTATGGAAGTTATCAATAACATATATATATAATAAATTTAAAAAATCTTTTCTCAGAGGGAAAAAAGAAATCCTTTTCCTTAAGCTAGCTGGGTTTTTTTTTTGTTGTTGTTGTTTTGTTTTTTTTTTGTTTTTTCAAGGTAAGTTTTCACTCTAGCCCAGGCTGACCTGGAATTCACTATAGAGTCTCAGGGTGGCCTCGAACTCACGGCGATCCTCCTACCCCTGCCTCCCAAGTGCTGGGATTAAAGGTGTGCACCACCATGCCCGGCAAGCTAGCTGGTTTTTGATGGCTCATGGCCTCAAGTCCCTGACTATGGCAGGATCTTCCTCTACTAGGCTGGTTCTGAGCTAAGTCCCTGGTTCTTGGGTGTATCCTCCACCAGGGAAGATATGGCTATGAGCCCAAAGGGCTGAGGAGGATTCAGGGTCCAACCCAGAGCCCAGCTTCCTCCTCTCCCATCTCCCATTTCTCCTCCTCCTCCATCCTGGCTCTTCAAGCACTCTGCCTTCCTGTGGCCCGACCCGGGGCTTCCCGGGCTGCAGCTTGGAGTCAAGTCTGGGCATCTCCCGACATGCACTGAGCCTCAAGACTCATGTCAAGCTGGTGGTAGTGGAGGAAATACAAACTACGCCTGTGAAAGACAATTTCAATAATGAAAAGTGCTTGAGGGAAACGTTGTCTCAGATGCTGCCACACAGCAATGATGCCCTTGAATAGGTCACTTTGTGTCACGAGGGTTAGGGACCCTCACAGGAAAGAGAGCTTCATGTCCTGTATGGAGAAACAGTCCTGCTGAGATGTGCTCCCGACACACTCACACACATATACAAACACACATGAATATACACATAAGCAACAAAAAAACACACATAGCCAGGTGTGGTGGCACATGCCTTTAATCCCAGCACTCAGGAGGCAGAGGTGGAAGGATCGCTGAGAGTTTGAGGCCAACCTGAGATTACATAGTGAATTCCAGGTCAGCCTGGGCTACAGTGAGACCCTACCTCAAAAACAAAAACATACACATACACACTGAACTTTTATTGTTTTTAGTGAGAAACTCCCAGAGTTTTTCTTTTTCTTTTTTTCTTTTTAATTTATTTGTATTTGAGAGAGGAAGAGACGGGGGGGGGGGGGGGGAGGGAGGACACACCAGGGCCTTCAGCCGCTGCAAACGAACTCCAGATTCATGTGCCACCTTGTGCATCTGGTTTACGTGGGTCCTGGGGAATCAAACCTGGGTTCTTTGGCTTTTCAGGCAAACGCAGTAACTGCTAAGCCATCTCTCCCGCCCACATGATGAGCTTGGAGCACTTTCCCCTCTGAGCACCGAGAGGCCATTCCCACCCTGCGCTTTGTGCCAAGACACGCCTTCATGCTCAGCCCGAGACAAATGGACCAAAGAGCGAGCGGCTCCTGTTCTCAGGGTCCTGAGCTGAAGCCTGCCCTCTCCACCGGGCCTCCATCCTCACTTCTTCAGCCAAAGAAACGCCCCCCCCCCCCCGACACACACTTTGAACCTAGTTTAGGGCTCTGGCCAGTTTCAGGCTCTGGTAGGCCTGAAAATTCCACAGTTCCCAGAAGGAAAGCTTTCATGAAGCCAGGCTCAGACCCTTGGGTCCTTGTGCTGGGGCTGAGGGCACACAGGTCACTTGGGAGCACTGCCCTGGACCCAGCCTCTGGAAGACCCTACAGATGCAAGGGTGCTGTCCCAGCACCACTCAGGACGCGAGCCTCTGGCACCTTCCATCCTGTCGCCATTTCTGACAGGTCCTTTTGGCAGTGGCGTGTCCTGGTTGCTACCTCTATGACTGTCATAGAAAAGCCACTGGGGAGGAGCAAGCATCTATGCACTGCTTGTCCTGAGCCCCAGCCCCTCCCCCACCCCCAGCATGCACTTGTGAGGAAAGCCAAGGAGCAGAGTGGGCCTGACAGACCCAGGGTCAATGGCTTCACCACAGGAGCCGGGGTGGAGATTTCAAGCAAGTATGTTTTGATGCAGGGCCTGGAGTTGAAGGTTGCAGCCCTTAAATAGCTGCAGGCTACAAGAACTCATTGCCTGCATGCTGCTGTTAGCATCTGCTGTAACCACAAGTGACTAAGGAGAGAGCGAGCTTAGGGCTTCTGCCCTGCCCAGGCCTTCCTCATGAACCCACACTGGGCAAAATTACCACAGAGGAAGTCAGACCAAAGACAGCTGGTCAGAGCCTGGCATGAACTCTGCTCTCCACACAAACCATTTAGTGGGCACAGCGGACCTGTTCATGATGTCCACATTGTGACATGGTGGATCACCAGACGCTTCTGCCTTGCCGGACTCAAAAGGCCAAGCCCACTGACCACAGCTCCTCACTACCCGACCTCCCACGCCCACTCTGGGAAAACTGATTCATCTTTTTATTTTTTTCCCTAGGTATGGTCTCACTCTAGCCCAGACTGACCTGGAATTCACTATGTAGTCTCAAGGTGGCCTGGAACTCACAAAGATCCTCCTACCTCTGCCTCCCGAATAACGCATAGCTCTTATGGTATTTTTAAAATGTATATATTTGCACGTGTGTGTGTGTGTACATGCCAGGGTCTCTTGCCACTGCAGATAAACGCTGAACCATTTCATCTCCCCAGCCCCTGTGGTAGTGCCTTTGAATATACCAGTTGTTTTTTTGGTTCATCTATGCCTTTGATGCTATGTCCTAGAAACCAATGTCAAATCCAATACAGCTTTTGCCTTGGGCTTTCTTCTAGAAAGAAAGCGTTGTAAGGTTTTAGGTTTACTTTTGGGGCTCTGATCCACGTGAGTTAATTTTTGGACATACTGGTGGGCAAGGGTTTAATTCCACCTCTTTTACTTTTTCTAGTTTTTGAGACAGGATCTCAGACAGCCCAGGCCAGCCTCGAACTCACTGAGCAGCTGAGAATGACCTGGAACTTCTGATTCTCCTGCCTCCACCTCTCAAGGGCTGGGATGACAGACAGACACACTAACTAGCACACCTGGTTTATGCAGCGCTGGGGATGGAACCCGGGGCCTCCTCATGCTAGGCAGACAGTTCCAACTGAGAGATCCCCCCCCAGCCTCTTCTCCTGTACTAACTCTATGAACCCTTCCCCACCGTGCTCACGTTTCTATTTTGCTCACTGACAGGTAATTTTGAGTCCACGATTTTACTGAGAACTTCTGCTGGTCATGACAGTGTCTTGGACTCGGCTCCCACCCCTGAATGGCCCGTGGCTCTGGCTCCCCCTGGCTGAGGTTCGTGCCCTGACCTTACGCCGGGCGGACGCCGGACCCAGGGCGGCCGCCACTTCCTCTCCGCTTACGCAGCTTTCGGTCCGTTTGTTGGGCCTGCGCGGTGTCCCCGGGGTTGCTTAAGCCACCCTGACTGCAGCCCAAGGAAGAAAACCCGGTACAAGCTTTCTAGAACATTCCCAGACCACCCCCCCACCCTCTTACCACGCCTCTCCTGACGCACTCTCATTGGCTGGCTCAGACTCACGTGATCACCCTTAAGCCAATCAGTGCCAAGATGGTTGGGAATCACCGTGCGCTGGGCGCATCCTCCACTTTGTTCACACCTGTTCACACCCAGGCGAGATGGAGGTGCCCCCTCCCCTGGTGTGGCAGTTGGGCGGAGGGGTTGGGGGGTTCTGCTCTATCCTGTGACACCTCTCATGTTTCTCCGGATTCTGCCCGGGCCTGTGTGACCATCAGCTCCCTGCTGTCCCCTGTCTCCAGGTCACGGATGCTCTGCAGGCTGCAGCCTTGGGAACGGGACCTTTCCCGCCGCCTGGAGCTCTCTGCTCAGTCTCCCTCGGGACAGAGCCACGCTCCTTTCTGCAGCCCAGGGTTCCTCCAGGAGGGCACCAGCTCTTCGTAGATGAAGGCTGGCCTAGGCCACTGTCTCTTTCCAGGTCCTAGAGACAAAACCCAGCCATTATATCCCTGGCAGTCAATCTTAAGGTTTTATTCAGCTGCCAATTTCTCCCCTGGATATCATCATGAGATCAGCTGTTGTAGTCAGGTTCGCGTTGCTGGTAGAAACCACCCAAGGGCAACTTGGGGAAAAGAGGCTTATTGTGGCTTACAGACTCAAGGGGAAGATCCACAGTGGCAGGGGAAAATGATGGCCTGAGCGGAGCGGACATCACCTCCTGGCCAACATCAGGTGGACAACAGGAACAGGAGAGTGTGCCAAACACTGGCAAGGGGACACTGGCTATAACACCCATAAGCCTGCCCCCAACAAACACTGCCTCCAGGAGGCGTTAGTCCCCAAATCTCCATCAGCTGGGAACCTAGCATTCAGAACACCTGAGTTTATAGGAGACACCTGAATCAAACCACCACACCAGCTATCCCTTTGGTGGTGTGAATTGTCCTGTTGTGGGAAACCTTCACCCCTGGGAGAAACAGACACACAGTCCATTCAACCCAAATAGGACACAGATGACAGAGCAATGTATGCTTATACCAAACCCAATTTTGATGAACCAATGAGGTTTTTTTTTTTCTCGTTTGTTTGTTTGGTTTTTCGAGGTAGGGTCTCCCCTGTATTCACTGTGTGGTCTCAGGGTGGCCTCGAAAACTCAAGATGATCTGTTTACCTCTGCCTCCTGAGTGCTGGGATTGAAGGTGTGCACCACCATGCAGGGCTCACCAATGAGTTTAATAACATTACTTACAGTAACGTGGAGCCTCCAAAGCAACCATCTCCCCGCTCACGCTCCTGCCAAGATGTGTCATCCCAGCATAGCTGCCACCTCCTCATAGCTGTTTCCAGTGCTCCCTGTGCTGGGATTAAACCCGTGGGTGCTCTTCCCTCAACCTCAGGGTGAGGGCTTACTTACAAAGCACAGAGATCCCCAAAGCACTGTACCACCCAAAACGACTCATCCCAGCATAGATGATGACCTCCCTGGAGCCGCTTATCAAAGTCCAGGAGCACGGACACCGCAAAGCAGACGGAACGTCAAGAAGGCTCATCCCAGGATGTGTGGCGATCTCCCCATAGCGCCTTAGATGGCGCTTTGTGTGTCACCGTTACCCCCGCGGGGGCTTTCCCCTCAGGTGAGGAGGATTCACGGAGCATGGTTAGGTGCAAAGCCGCCAGTACCACTGGGAAGTCTCGTCCCAGCATGGGTGACGACTCCCCCCCCCCCCCCCCCCCGCTCTTCCTACTGTGAGGAAATTTCAGCAGGCCTAATCCCACCAGTCTCCCGAGATGTCCCAGGTGCCCTTCGTAAAGCTGGCATTTCAGTGTGGAAGAATGTGCCGTGCAACAGTCCTCACTGACCTCAGGGCATCCTCGGGCAGCATCACACAAGGGGACTTGGGCCCTTGCTGGTACTAGCTTGAGAGCAGGAAGCGGCGGAAATGCAGGCAGAGCTCAGAATCCCTGGGAGGAGGTTCCCGCATGTGGTTGGGCAATGCACTGTGACCCTCTGTCAGAGCTGCTGACCGTCTGCCTCATCCGTCAGTGATTAGCCATTTGTCTAAAGTGACCTGAGATGCCACAAGATGTCATCCGAGTCATAAGTGCATGCAGAAGAAGGGATCCTCTCATGTGTGGTTCCTATACCACCCACCACAGGACACCAGTGTCCCAAAGGTCAGTGAAGACCAATTCGGTTGCTCCTGTAGAGAAAACAAGAGACAGAAAAGTCCTCCTCAAATCAGGCCCTACTCACCAAGCAGGACAAATGTCCAGGGACCTGGGGAGATGGCTCAGAGGGTGAAAGTGCTTGCCCACACTAGCTTGACGATCTGAGTTCAGATCCCCAGAATCCTTGTGTTAGTTTTCCTTTTCATTCCTGGGACAAAATGCTTGACAAACATCAGTTTAAGGGCTGGAGAGATGGTTTAGTGGTTAAGTTGCTTGCCTGCGAAGCCTAAGGACCCATGTTCAATTCCCCAGATCCCACATAAGCCGGATGCACAAGGTGATGCAAGGGCAAGGTTGCACATGCACACAGGTGGCATGTGTCTGGAGTTCACT
The DNA here is from genome assembly GCF_020740685.1 of Jaculus jaculus. Lineage (NCBI taxonomy): Eukaryota > Metazoa > Chordata > Mammalia > Rodentia > Dipodidae > Jaculus > Jaculus jaculus. The sequence goes on from NC_059110.1 coordinate 124,403,338, forward strand.
TGCTGTGGCTGGAGGCCCTGGCATGCCAATTCTCTCTCTCTCTGTGGTAAACAGACCTCAGGGAAGCCATCTTAGGCCACTCAGCCATCTTGACATTCTCAAGGATCCATAAGAGAGAAAAGATTAACACCGAGCAGTAAGCACAAGGCTGAGGGCGTGATGCCAGTAAAGACATCTGAGGCTGGTCTTGCCCTGAGGTCAATGTGGCCTATTCTCCATCTGGAGTTTAGTTTTGCCCTTATCTGGTGTTTGCTCTGCCCAAGTTCTGCTTTTGTAAATCCTGCTTGCTTAATCTTGCAAAAGACAACTAGGGGGAGGGATGATTGAAGAGTGAGGGGTAGGGCCTTGTAAAGGAATGTGGTTTCTGCCTTTAAAAACTCACGGTAAAAGTAGGACAGCAAGGACTGCAGAAATGGCTTAGCAGTTACAGCGTTTGCCTGCAAAGCCTAAGGACGTGGGTTCAATTCCCCACGTAAGCCAGGTGCACAAGGGGGCACGTGTGTCTGGAGTTCATATGCAGTGGCTAGAGGGCCTGGGGTGCCCATTCTCTTTCTCTCTCATAAATAAATAAGTAAAATACTTAAAAAAAAAAGTAGGGCAGGGCTGCTTTCCTCCTTGCTGTGAGGGGATATTCGCCAGCTGACTTAATACTGTCCTTTTTAATTTTAATTTGAGTGGCCTTCTGTTCTGGGTCTGGGACTCGCTACATCTCTCTTTAAAAAATAATAAAAATAAATAAATAAATTTTGTTTTGGTTTTTCAAGGTAGGGTTTTGCTGTAGCCCAGGCTGACCTGGAATTCACTATGTAGTCTCAGGGTGGCCTCAAACTCATGGCGATCCTCCTACCTCTTCCTACCAGGTGCTGGGACTCAGTTAAAAGAGAAAGCTTTGTTCTGGCTTATAGTTTTGAAGGGATAAGGTCCATGACGAAGGTGAGGGCAGGGCCTTGAGGCAGCTGGCCACGTCCACACAGTGGGTTAGCAGGGTGGAGTGAGTGTGGCTGCTCAGCCGCCCTCTCCTTTCTGCCCAGTCCAGGACTCAGAGCGTGGGCTGGTGCAGCCACAGTTAAGGTGGGTCTTCCCACCTCAGTTGACCTCATCAAGATGACCCCTCACAGACACGCCCAGAGGCCCATTTTCTAGGTGATTCTAAATCCTCTTCGAGCTGACAATCATGTAAGTTATCACAACCCATAGCTTGCTAGTGTGGTGCTGAGGGCCAGCTCTGAGAGGTAAAGTCAGAGCGTGCTGGGGATTCCTGGCTAGCCAATCTAGCTGAGGTCATTGGAAGACCGGGTCTCAAATAAGATGGAGAACAGTTGAAGAAGATACTTGTGCCAGGTGTGGTGGCGCACACCTCGCCGTGAGTTCGAGGCCACCCTGAGACTGCATAGTGAATTCCAAAAGTCAGCCTGAGCTAAAAAAAAAAAAAAAAGAAAGAAAAAGACACTTGACACTGACACCTCTGGTCTCCACAGGCGCATGTATGAGCGCATGCACACACATGCGTACACGCACATGCACATCTTGAAGACTCTGGATTCCATAATAATAAATTTTAGAGCAAAAATAAAAGACATTGTGGATTTGCTAAGGCTGGGCTCATAAGGCGCCCAGGTATATAGCCTGGGCATTGAGCTGCTCAGGACAAATAGGCCCAATCCTGTGATGGAAGCAGAGCGGGCATCTAGCTCAGTGGGAGCATCTGGATTGCGGCCTGGGTTCTGCTGTGCCACCCCCGGCCCCGCCCCTGTCCCTGGTTTTGCGTTCCTGTCCCAGTGTCATGAGGGACAGACTTTGCCTCGTGCATCCCTGTGAGAACACACGCTCCCTGTGCGCTGCAGGCACCTCCACGCCTTTGTTCTTCTTCTTTTTTTTTTTTTTTTTCCTGAGGTGGAGTCTCACTCTGGTCCAGGCTGACCTGGAATTGACTATGTAGTCTCGGGGTGGCCTCGAACTCACGGCGATCCTCCTACCTCTGCCTCCGGAGTGCTGGGATTAGAGGCATGTGCCACCACGCCTGGCACGTTTGTTCTTGCAGACAAACAGGAGGGGGAAGAGGAATCTAGAAGGAGGAACCTTGCTTATCTGGTTTACTTCCCGCCCCCAGGGCAATGAACACCCTTTGCAGTTAATAAACACGCACCAAATAAGAAAGGCAAAAATGGGGGAGCGCTTATGAGACTGGGGACCTGGCTTGAAAGAAGAGTAATCGAGCTTTTGTTTGCTTGATTTCTTTCTATACATATATATATACGTATATATGTGTGTGTGTGTGTGTGTGTGTGTGTGTGTGTGTGTGTGTATATATATATATATATATATAAACTTGTTTGCAAGCAGAGAGAGAGAGAGGAGACAGAGAACAGGCATACCAAGGCCTCCAGGCACTGAAAACGAACTCCAGATGTATGCACCCCCTTGCCCCCTTGTGCCTCTGGCTAATGTGGGCCCTGGGGAATTGAACCCAGGACATTAGGCTTTGCAGGCAAGCCTTAACCATTATGAAAGCCCCCTAATTGGGATTTTTTTTTTCTTTTTTTGTTTTTTGAGGTAGGGTCTCACTCTAGCCCAGGCTGACCTGGAATTCATTATGGAGTCTCAGGGTGGCCTCGAACTCATGGTAATCTTCCTACCTCTGCCTCCCAAGTGCTGGGATTAAAGGCGTGCACCACCATGCCCAGTTTATGATTGGGATTTTTGAGACAGTTTCACTGTTGCCCAGGCTGACCTCAGACTTGTAGCAATCCTCCTGCATCAGCCTCTGGAGCGATGGGATTACACCCCACCTCTCTATCGTGAGGACATTTACAAAGACAAGTGAAAGGTTTGCTGGCCCCCAAGGAGCAAGCCCATGGCTTGGTCTTTCTTTCACAAGCCCGTGAAGCCTTTAAGCCAGTGGTTCTCAGTAGGGGTGATTTTGGCCCATGTCTGGCAAAATCTGGGGACGATTTGATGTGTATGTGGGGAAGGGTACAACTGGCATCTAGTAGGTAGAGGCTGGGGATTCTGTCAAACAGGCTGTCATGCACAGGACAGGGCCCTGTGTCAAAGAACAGTCCCACCCATGTTGTCAGTAAAGTCAAACAGTGTGTCATCACCCAAGGCAACACTGTCTCGTGGGCTTAGAGCCAAGAGAACTGACAACGCGTGCTCACATGAGCACATGCACACACGTTCACAGCAGCACCTTCGGAGAGACCAGGAGGAAGGGACTTGGAGACTGGATGACTGACCTGTGGCATATCCACCTGTCAAAGTCCTTTTGTGGAGGGCTCTTGCCACCCAGTCCAGCAGAGCCCACAACACACTCCTGAAACCCAGGCTGCTGGCAAAGCTTAGGTTCTCCCCTGCCTGAGAAGGAAGGTGGGACATGGTATCTTTCCTTGGTAAGTGGTCAGGGACACAGGCCCAAAAGGAAATAGCTGGGCATGGTGGCACATGCCTTTAATCCCAGAACTCAGGAGGCAGAAGTAGGAGGATTGCCAAGAGTTTGAGGCCAGCCTGAGACTATATAGTAAATTCTAGGTCAGCCTGCAATAGAGTGAGACCCTTCCTTGAAACTGCCCCCCCCCAAAAAAAAATAGATGTCATCTGCTCTGGTGAGGCTCGAAAGCAATTCCAGTCTGAACTTAAAGATGGCAACCATGGGGCTGGAGATATGGCTTAGTGGTGAAGGCATTTGCCTGCAAAGCCAAAGGACCCCAGTTCAACTCTTCAGGGCCCAGGTTAGCCAAATGCACAAGGGTGGGCGCATGCATCTGGAGTTTGTTTGCAGTGGCTGGCGTGCCCATTCTCTCTCTCTCTCAAATAAATACATAAAAATAATTTTTATCTTTTGTTTATTTTTATTTGAAAGTGACAGAGAGAGAGAGAGAGAGAGAGAGAGAGAAGGAGGCAGAGAGGGAGAGAGAGAATGGACGCGCCAGGGCCTCCAGCCCCTGCAAACGAACTCCAGATGCATGCGCCGCCTCAAGCCGGGGTCCTTAGGCTTCACAGGCAAGTGCTTCACCACTAAGCCATCTCTCCATCCCTAAAAATATATTTTCAACAAAGATGGCAACCATAGACAACTTCCCAGTTCACAGGTGGGAACACATGTGGGGTACTTGGAGGGGGGCCCAGTAGCAGCAACAAAACCTACTGGAGAGTTGCTGGGCTTTGCTGGGACCAAGTGAGGGGACTTAACATTAAGATGACCTTGCATGATGGCCCCAGATCAGAGAGCTGGCAAGGCGAACATGTAAGACCTGTCTGTCTGTCTGCCTCCACATTTCCTATGCCCAACATAGTGGTTTCTTTATCCTGCAGCAGGCTACGGTCAGTGGAAACACTTGGGGGTCAGGACTGGACAATGGGACAGAAATAAGGAGGGTCACTGACAAGAAGCTTTAGGTTCTGTCCTCACATGAAGGGGTGCATAGGCAGGGCAGAGGGACACTGGCCAGGAGTGTTCTGCCTTCCCCCTAATTCAAAATGCCTTCAGTGTTGGCAGACACTAAAGCTTGTGGTCCAGACGCATGTGGTTCTAGCCACGGCCACAGGGTGGAGACACGTGGCTGTCCAATCCCTCTGTTTTGGTTCAGGGTAGGGACAGGTCTACAAACCATTGGATTGGATTGCCAGTGAACAGCTGCAGTGTGCAGTTGAAAACAGAAATGTGGTCTGCAAGTCTTCTTCCCTCTCTCCCTCCCTCTCTCCTTCCCTTTTAAAATAACTTTTTAAATTATTTTTAAATTTAAATAATTTTAAAAATTATTATGCCTGTGTGTGGGTGTGTGAGTGTGTATGTGTGACCATGACACGTGCCGGTCCAGAACACATGTGGAGGTCGGAGGACGAGTTGGCAGCTGGTCCTCCTCTGTCCACCTCATTTGAGGCAGGGTTTCTCGCTCTGGATTCTTGCACTGCTGGTGTTTGCTATACTCATTGTGAGCTTCCAGAAAGTTCTCCTGTCTCCAGCTTCTAGGAATTTCTCCTGTATCCACCTCCATTGCTGGGATTACAGAAACCTGCCACAGCTTCCAGCTTTATTTTATTTTTGTTTTTTTTTGAGGTAGGGTCTCACAGTGGTTTAGGCTGACCTGGAATTCACTCTGTAGTCTCAGGGTGGCCTCAAACTCATGGCAATCCACCTACCTCTGCCTCCTGAGTACTGGGATTAAAGGTGTGCACCACCATGCCTGGAAAATATTTTACTTATTTTTTTAAATGAGAGAGAAAGAGACAGATAGAGAAGATAACAGGACAGATAAAGAGAATGGGCATGCCAGGACCTCTAGCCACTGCATAGGAACTGCAGACACGTGCGCCCCCTTGTGCATCTGACTTGTGTGCATCCTGGGGAATCGAACCCGGGTCCTTCAGCTTCAGAGGCAAGTGCTTTAACCGCTAGGCCCTTTTCCCAGTTCATCTTCCAGCTTTTCACATGGACTCTCAGAGTGGAACTCAGGTGCTTCGGCTCTGTCCACTGAGGCGTCTTCCCAGACCCCTCCCTTTTCATTAGACAAGGTCTGTCTACGTACCCCAGGCTGGCCTCAAACTTGTCATTTCCCTGCCTTAGCCTCCTGAGTGCTGGATGACAGATGTGGTCCTCCCCTCCTGGGCTGAGGCCATTCTCGAAAACCTTGGGCAGGACTGGGAGATGCTTGCTGGATAAAGAGCTTTTTGTGCAAGTGTGAGGACTGGAGTTTGGATGCTTAGCATGCATGTCGACGCTGAATGCTGTAATTCTATCACGGGAGGCGAAGACAGGGGGCCCCTGGGGCGAGCTGACTAGCCAGATGCCTTGAATCGGTGAGCTTTGGGTTCAAGTGAAAGATTCTGCCTTGGTAAATAAACTGAAGAGAGATTGAGAAAAACACCCCATGTCATTGGGCTTGGTGGCTCTCCTCTGGCCTCTGTGTACTTGCAAATACATCTATATGTACAACATACACGTGCCTACAACACACACAGAGCTGAGAAATTGCTTGATCTGCATAAAGAAGAAATGGGAGTTGTTCTCACTGGTCTCACAGGTTTATACAAACTTTTGAATTGCTTTAAGACTTAGATTTTTTAAATATTTTATTTGACAGAGAAAGAGGGAGAGAGAGGGAAAGAGAAAGAGAGAGAGGGAGAGAGAATGGGAATGCCAGGGCCTCTAGCCACTGCAAATGAACTCCAGACGTGTGCGCTCCCTTGTACATCTGGCTAACGTGGGTCCTGGGGAATCACACCTGGGTCCTTTGGCCTTGCATGCAAGTGCTTTAACCACTAAGCCACCCCTCCAGCCCACACATAGATTTTTAAAGTGCTGAGACCCATAGTCCTGGAGTCAACATTCACATTTTCCACGTGGCATGCATCATTTCAAGAAACTTCTGAGTCTGGTGGTTCTTATGCAAGATAAAGAAGACAAAGGTGTGGCGGGGGGATGGATAAAAGTGATTGCTTGCAAAACCTGCCAGCCCATGTTGAATTCCCAGCACCTATGTAAAGCAGAACAAAGATGGTGTATGCACCCATGATCCCAACACACCTACAACAGGAAACAGAGCCAGGAGAACCCTAAGATCTTGGGACAACTAGGCTGGCATTACTTTGCAACTCAAAGAGACCTTCTTTCCAAAGAAGATGGAAGAAAGCACAGACACCTTGCGGCTGTCTTCTGATCTCCCCCACACCTGGCATCATGCCAATATACACACACAAATAAATAAATCTAAAACAAAAAAAAAAATAGGGCTGGAGAGATGGCTTAGTGGTTAAGGAATTTGCCTGCAAAGCCAAAGGATCCAGGTTTGATTTCCCAGGACCCACGTAAGCCAGATGCACAAGGGGTACATGTGTCTGGAGCTTGTTTGCAGCAGCTACAGGCCTCAGTGTCCCCATTCTCTGTCTGTCTCTCTTCTATCTCTCTTGCTCTGTGTTTCCAAATAAAATAATAATAATAAAAATTAAAAAGGCAGGGCTGAAGAGATGGCTTAGCAGTTAAGGCACTTGCCTGCCAAGCCTAAGAGCCCATGTTAGACTCTCCAGATCCCATGTAAGCCAGATTCACGAAGGTGAGGCAAGGTCACACATGCCCACTAGGTGGTGGAAGCATCTGGAGTTCAATTTCAGTGGCTGAGGCCCTGGCCCACCAATTCTCTCTCTCTCTAAAATAATAAAAAATTAAAAGGCAATCTCTTAATATAGATATTATTTACCCCAGTATGTTCAAAATCTGGTTATCTCAAGGTGCATTCATGTTGTCAAACTGTCAGATACTTTGAATTCTTCCATTGGCAGCAAGCCTTTGAGGCAAACCTGGCTCAGTTCAGACTGGCTTCTTTCAAATGCAGAGGCGCCCCTGTGTGGCTCCATCATGGGCCAGTGCAGGTGCCTGAGCTGGGGGCTCTTGGCTACTCTTAAGTCAGAGCCAGCTCCGGATGCCAGCAGCTCTCCTTTCCTGCTGCTCCTTGTTATTTGGCTATCTGAGGCTGGAATTTTCTCTCGCCTCTGAGTCCCTCAAGTCCGTGTGCACATTTCTCATTTCTCCCTCTTCCCAAGGAGTCTGGAAGGCATTCGCCGTCCAGCTCTGGCTTCTGAAGTGATGACTGCAGCAGGCCATGACCTGAGGGAACCTCAGTTACGACGACGACAAACCAATCAGTTGGCTTTTCAAACCCGTTTTCAACCACAGAAGTATTTTATTTTATTTATTTTGTTTGTTTGTTTTGTTTTTTGAGGTAGGGTCTCATTGTAGCTCAGGCTGACATGTAATTCACTATGGAGTCTCAGGGTGGCCTCGAACTCATGACGATCCTCCTACCTCTGCCTCCTGAGTGCTGGGATTAAAGGCGTGCACCACCACGTCTGGCCACAAAAGTATTTTAATTGCTCTCTCTCTCCCTGTCTCCGTATATTGGCAGTAGGGTGTAGCACACGGCTCCCAAGGGACGAGGCATTTCCCCCAGCTCCTGCACCCCACCCCAGGGGGTAGTCCAGGGTCCGCAGACTCCTCATTGCAGACCCAGGCCCTGACCGCACGGCGTCCGCAGCATTGACAGAGGGAGTTCGGAGACGGGCAGTTTTCCTGGTCGCATTAGAGCAGTGAGGACAGAGGGGAACAGACCGTGAACTCTGAGGCAGAAGCAGTATTTTCTAAGCGCTGTGATTACTGTTGTGATGGAACTGCCGGACTTTGCTATCTGCAAACGTGTGAAAAGTTGTAGAGATCGTTTCCCATGTACAGATGAGAAACTCGAGGTCAGGAGACCTGTGACCTGCTCTGTTTCGTTTAGTTCAAAACAGAAAGCGGCACAGCCCAGGCTTGTGTAACCCTCTGCTCAGCCTGGTCCACGGCTTCCTGCCTTTAACTAAGAATTTCAAGTAAGGGCTGGCGGAGTGACTCCAGTTCAGAACAGTAACCCAGCATACGTGAGGTCCCATATCCTCCCCCATCACCATAAATACATCATAGTATATATATAGTATATAGCTTGGGCTGGAGAGATGTCTTAGCGGTTAAGCACTTGCCTGTGAAGCCTAAGGACCCCGGTTCAAGGCTCCCTTCCCCAGGACCCATGTTAGCCAGATGCACAAGGGAGTGCACGCATCTGAAGTTCGTTTGTGGTGGCTGGAAGCTCTGGCGCGCCCATTCTCTCTCTGTCTCTATCTGCCTCTTTCTCTCTCTGTCGCTCTTAAATAAATAAATAAACAAAAAACTCTTAAAAAAAAGAAAGCTTATGAAGCCATGTTTACATATTTCCACATATCCTTTCCCATCTTTGTTTTCTTTTTTGTTTGTTTGTGAATGGGTGTGTGTGCATGTGTGCGTGTGCATGTGTGTGCGTGTACATATGTTTGAGGCAGGGTCTCACTCTGTAGCCCAGGCTGGTCTAGAACTCACTATGATCACTATGTAAACCAGGCTGATGGAACTCATGGCAGATCTCTTGCCTCAGCCTCCTGAACGCTGGGATGATAAGCGTGAACCATCCCACACTTGTCTCCTTTTCCATTTTGCACACTTGTTTTATGTGTGTACTCCATCTCTCTCACACACACGTTTCTAGAAAGTAGTGAAAGAACAAGTGAGGTTCCTTCACTCGTTTATTTCATATGCTTATTTCCATATGACATTTTGGGAGGGTCCTGTGACTCTAAGTCAAAGATCATTTTGCATTTCACATATAAGTCTTTAATACATCTGGAACCTTCTCACTCTGTGGATTAAGTGGAACCAGGTGTTTTTTTTTTTTTTTTTTTACTCTCTACATTGGGAGCTGGTTGTCCCAAGTCTATCCACTAAGAATCTATCCCCCCTGTGATGACCCCGGGGCCACTTTGCTCATCACATGTAACCCCATATGTAGTTACCCCACATGTAAACTAGAAGATGACTGACCCCCAGTCAGTACAGAGGAAGGCTATAAAGGAACTTAGAACTCTGGAGGCTGGGGTGGAGCTCAGTGGTAGAGTGCTTCCAGGCACAAAGCTCTGGGTTCAACCTCCCAGCACTGTATATTCTGGCCTGGTGGCTCCCACATGCCTTGGAGGTAAAGGTAGGAATAGCAAGAGTTCAAGGTCATCCTCAGCTGCATATCTGATTCAAGGCAGCCTTAGATAATAAGACCTGAGAGAAACAGGGAGATTGAGAGAGAAAGAGAGAGAGAGAACACCCTGGTTTCACAAAGCTGGCCTTCCCCAGTGTCCTCCATGTGTATACCTTCCTAGAAGGGAGCTGGCAAACTTGTAGAGATGAAGATAAGGCTTCCGGAAGGACGGGAAGGGCAGAGCAGCCCTCCCCACACATCGTTGGGAATCACTCTTTGCATTTGGGATGCATGTCTTTCTTACAGTTTTCAGGCTTTTCCCCTTGATCTTAGCCAAGAGGCTGAGAAGTCATCAGGGTTTGGCAAGGGGCAGAGGGGATGTTTGTTTGTTTGCTTGCTTGTTTATTTATTTATTTATTGGTTTTTCGAGGTAGGGTCTCACTCCAGCCCAGGCTGACCAGGAATTCACTCTGTATTCTCAGGGTGGCCTTGAACTCATGGCGATCCTCCTACCTCTGCCTCCCGAGTGCTGGGATTAAAGGCATGTGCCACCACACCTGGCTTTATTCATTTATTTATTTATTATTTTTTTAATGAGAGAGAGAGAGAGAGAGAGAGAGAGACACAGAGGAGATATATAGAATTGGTGTGCCAGGTCTCAGCCACTACAATTGAACTCCACACGCTCGCACCACCTAGTGGGCATGTGCGACCTTGCACTTGCCTCACCTTTGTGCGTCTGGCTAACGTGGGATCTGGAGAGCCAAACGTGGGTCCTTAGGCTTTGCAGCCAAGCGCCTAAACCGTTAAGACATTTATCTAGCCTTGTTTGTTCTTATAGCAGCAGAAAATGGAGTAAGATAGGGATCTCTGGACTTCATTTTCATTCTACAATTCTCACACTTTCTCTCCCCGAAGACTTCCTAAAAAGACAGAGGTGTGTGTGTGGGGGGTAACCCAAGAATGAACAGCAATTCTGAGCTGTGTGGTGGAACACTGCCCTCCTTCCTGGCATGACAAGATCATTAGCATCTTGAAATCAGAGCAGCTGTGATCACCTGCATTCCCTCATAGAAGGAAGGGATGGGGTGGGTCATTAGACCCTCACCTGAGATCCCAGTCCCTCCCTCACTCCTGTATCCCTCCTATATAATCCTGCCCCAGCCACACATGCACCTGAGGAGGTGCTCTGGCGGTGATGGAGTGTATAGGAGAGGGCAGGTTGACCTAAGCAGAGTGGGTGCTCCCTCTATGCAGCTTGTAGGAGGTCTGAATCTCTGCTAGGATGAGACTTCTCTCTGATACAGTTGTTTTGAGTTCACCCACATTCCTGTAAATAACCTCTCATGCATGCTCCTGTAAATAAGGCCAATAAACCCACTGGTCTACCGAGCTGGACTTGAGTGAAATCATTCCTTCGGTCTCTTGCTAGTGACCTATCTGGGACATCATTCTGCTTGCTTCTCCCTCCCTCCAAGCCCCAGCTACAGAAGGTGTGGGTTTTTTCCACCTGATCTTTTGAACTAACAGCACCATTGAGCCCCGTTTGGCCACTGTTTAATGTAAATTGGAAATATTAGCTTCAGGCTGGAGAGATGCCTTAGCGGTTAAAGCTCTTGCCTGTGAAGCCTAAGGACCCATGTTCGACTCTACAGATCCCACGCAAGCCAGATGCACAAAGGTGAGGCAAGCACAAGGTCACACATGCCCACTAAGTGGCATAAGCGTCTGGAGTTCAATTGCACTGGCTGAGGCCCTGGCATGCCAATTCTGTCTCTTTCTAAAAAAAGAAGAAGAAGAAGAAGAAGAAGAAGAAATATCCAACTTCTCTTCCCCTTGGCTCTGATCAAGTCCTTTCTGAGGGAATCTGTCATCACACATCCCCCTATATAAGGACAGGTGTTCCGCCCTATCCTATCTCCATAGCGGGGAGGTGAGTGGACGAGGCCCATGTCAACACCCCTGGAAGCCTGAAGGCCCATGCGGGGCAGCGGCTATGTCATATGTGTGCCTGTGCCCTCCAGGCCTATCCTACCTGGTATGGAACAGTTTGTCTAAAAATGCTCTGGAATGAATAAATCAATTAGAGAGACAAATGCATACAGCTCTTGGGCTGATCTGCCCCAGACAGCAGGGAGAGGAGTCTGGTGAGGTGGAGAAGTTCAAAAGGAGGAAGAAAGACGGCTGAGGAGATGGCTCTGTGGATAAAGCCCTTGCCATGAAAGCATGAGGACCAGGGTTCAAATCCCCAGCACCTGTGTAAATGCAGGGCCCTCCTGAGAAGCCTGGAACCCCAGCTCTCAGGAGGCCGAGACAGGGAGTTCCCAGGGAAGCTGACTAGCTAGACTAGCCAAATGGATAAGCTCTGGTTCAAGTGAGGAACTCTGCTTCAGTGACATAAAGAGGAGAGCTATCGAGGAAGACACTCGACATCAGCCTCAAGTCTCCACATGCACATGCACAGATGCCCATATATGCACACATACCACACACACACACAGAGGACCCACAACCTTAGGAGGAGAAAAGCTATAAGGCTGGGCAGTTGGAGCCTGGGCTTTCTCACAAGAGTGACTCACACCAGGAGGAGTGACTCACACCAGGAGGAGTGACTCACACCAGGAAGAGGGCCCTCCTTCTCCATACTCTACTTTACGATCTAATTCTGCTGGTTTTGACCACACCATTCCCACTTCCTCCTCCTTCTTAGAGCATTGGGATCCCATCTGTAGAGTCCAATGATCACTTCTCCTTCAGGTGGAAAGATTCTTACCCAGGAGCCCAGCAGGCTTAGTTCTCAGGCCTGGAGCAGAGCTGAGAGCTCCCCAGGCCTCTGCCAACTATACCCTGTACCCCTAAGCCTGCAACTACCCTGTCCTCCCCACACTGCAGGGCCTAGTCTTGGACATGTGTGAGTGTGCATACACATGCATGGGCATTTCCCCTGCCGTATCTCAGAAGATTAGTAAAGTAAAAGGAGAAGTATTTGAGGTGATTCATGGGTGTGCACACCCACACACACATATGCATGCACCCACATAACTTAAAATCTAAATAAGTCACCAACCACAGTGGCTTCTCTCTGCCCTGGGAGGCCACCTGCCTTCTGAAGAAGCTCCTGAAAGCCACAGGCCCACTGTCAAAGGAAACTTCCCCGAACACCCCATTTGATTGTACTGTTAGTGGTCAATTGTTTCCAGCTGTTCTTTCCTAAAAACGAACACACTGTTAAGAGTTACAAGATTGGCTGCAGGGGCTAGAGAGGTGGCTTAGCAATTAAAAGCACTTGCTTGCATAGCCGAATGACCCAGGTTTGGTTCCCTAGACTCTTGTCAAACCAGATGCACAAAGTAGTGCATGTGTCTGGAGTTCATTTGCAGCCGGAGGCTCTAGCACACCCATTCTCTCTCTCTCTCAAACAAATAAATAATTTTTTAAGGGAGGCTGGAGAAATGGCATAGCAGTTAAGGTACATGCCTGCAAAGGCAAAAGATCCAGGTTCAAATCCATATGCATTTGCTGTTCTGGATGTGCGATGAAGGGAGCCAGCTTCCTCCACCATGGTGAAGCTTCTCCTCAAAACCGTAAGCCTGAGGTAAACCCTTTCCTCCCATAAGCTGCTTCTGGTCGGGCGCTTGTCAGTGGTTAAAGGTGCTTTCTTGCAAAACCTGTTTGGTTCCTCAGCACCTGTTTAAAGCTGGACACAGAGTGGTGCATGTGTCTGTGATGCCAATGTGTCTATATGACAATGGGACGCAGACCCAGGAGAATCCAAAGCTTGTGGGCCAGTTATACTGGTGTTCCTTTGCAGCCACAAGAAACCCCTTCCCAGAGAAGGTGGAAGAAGGTAACAGACACCTCAGGGATGTCCTCTGATCTCCACCAGTGCACCATGGTTCATTCTCAGCCAAATACACACACACACACACACACACACACACACACACTCAAATAAATAAATATTTAAAAGTAAGGTGGAGCCAGGTGTGGTGGCACACACTAATCCCAGCACTTGGGAGGCAGAGGTAGGAGGACCTCTGAGAGTTCAAGGCCAGCCTGAGACTACAGAGTGAATTCCAGGTCAGTGTGGGCTACAGTGAGACCTTACCTTGAAAAACCAAAAAAAAAAAAAAAAAAAAAGGTGGGGAGTGACAGGAAGACACCTGACCTCTGGCCTCCACACACGCTGTGCGCCCACAAACCTATGAACACTCATAGACTCATATACGCATGCACAACACACACACACTGAAGAAAAGTGTTCAAAGATCATCATTGGGTCTGCACAACCCAGCGGGTGGCAAACGTGGTTTTTAACCCATTGGTTGGGCTGGGGAGATGGCTCATCTGTAAGAGGCGCTTGCAGGCCCTACTGGCCTAGGTTTGATTCCCCAGAACCCACATAAAGCCAGATGCACAAAGTGGTGCATGCACCTGGAGTTTGTATGCAGTGGCTAGAGGCATGCCTGTTCATTTTCTCTCTCTCCCTCCCTCTCTCTCATAACTAAACTTAAAAAAAAGAAAAATTCAAACCACCCTGGAAGATTCTGCTGCATTTTCCATTCAGAGGAGAATGGCTGTGACTGGCCCTCGCCCACCCACTAGTGACAGCTCCTCACAGGCAGATGTTCCCAAGTCCTTGCATCCTCTGGCTTCAGAGTTGGGAGCTTCCTTTAACGGGGCCCTGCAGGCCGTAGCAGGCACCATTCAGTAAGTCTTCTCCCTTCTAGATGTTTTTAAAAGCAAACTGGGTCCACAGGAGCTTGCCACTGACCTTGACGTCATGGACTAGGCTCTCCTCTGGCCTCAGTTTCCATCATCAGTGAGATGGAGGAGATGATATTCAGTGTTCCTTGTGCCCTCTGCTTCTGCATCCCTGTAGCTCTTATCAGTTCTCCCCACCCACAGCCATCACAGGTATTTCTATGGGGTCAAGATTACAAAGCCGTCTGCAGGTGCCATTCTCTGTCACCTCCCAGAGCCACCCGGGACTGAGCGTCTCCATCCACCACACATCACCGGCATGCAGCCGCCGCAGCTCAGAGCCAAGAGCCGTTGCGATGGAGGGCTTCCTGTGTCCCTGCATGGCCGTGGCTCCCACTTGTCCTCAGTGAAGCCAGCTGCGCTGATGGCATCAGAGGACAGCCTGGGAGTCTGGTGGTCACCATCGAGGGGAGCAGGCTACAGGAGTCGCTGGTGAGGGTCAGAGGGGCCAGCTGTGGGTTTCCGGATCACACTGTACTCCGGTTCTCCTCCTTGGGACCCCCGAGTAGGGTCCTCGCTGGCATTACAGGTTGGCTTCTGTGAGTCAAACACCACCGAGGCATAGTGAAGGTCGTCCTTGGGCAATGTCTGCAGAGAGAGATCCCAGGCTCAGGCTGAGAGTGGAAGGGCAGGCTCCCCAGCTCAGGAGCGAAGAGCGCCCGAGGATGCTTTACTGTGAGAGGTCCGGCCTTGCCCCTGCCCTACCCTGGCCAAATTGAGCTCAACCATCCTGCCTGCCCACCAGGACCACTCTCCTTGGCCAAGACTCAATGGGAAGTCCCCAGACATTAGAGTCAGGGGTACCAAGGGATGTGCAGGGCTGAGGTTACTAAATGTCAGCATGGGGCACCACAATAGCTCCACTGGTCT
The DNA here is from genome assembly GCF_020740685.1 of Jaculus jaculus. NCBI lineage: Eukaryota > Metazoa > Chordata > Mammalia > Rodentia > Dipodidae > Jaculus > Jaculus jaculus. The sequence continues at coordinate 124,418,496 of NC_059110.1, forward strand.
ACGATTAACTGGACACAGTATTCCCAGGGTGGACTACAGAAGAAGTAAGACATTCTCCAGTCTACTTTTAGACACCAAGTAAGGCAAGCCAAGCTGTTGCTAGTACCAAGGAGGACATGAGACTGTGTGAAGAAGGAATAGGGCCTTCACACTAGTAGCTAGGCACCATCTGAGTAAAGAGACATGACCATCTGCTTAAAAACCAAGGCACTGGACTGGAGAGTTGGCTTAGTGGTTAAGGCACTTGCCTGTGAAGCATAAGGACACAGGTTCAATTCCCTAGTACCCACGTAAGCCAGATACACAAGGTGGTACATGCTTCTAGAGCTCCTTTGCAGTGGCTGGGGGACCTGGTGTACCCATTCTCTTTCTCTCTCTGTCTGCCTCTCTCTCTCTCTCAAATAAATAAGTAGAGAAATAATTTTTTTTTTTTTTAAAAAGGCAGCCAGGCGTGATGGCTCACGTCTTTAATCCCAGCACTCGGGAGGCAGAGGTAGGAAGATCACCATGAGTTTGAAACCACTCTGAGACTACATAGTGAATTCCAGGTCAGTCTGGGCTAGAGTGAGACCCTACCTTGAAAAACCACTAAATAAATAAAGGCACTGGGATCCTTGCTCTCACTTTACCCTCAAAAGATAGAGGGCATAGGTGTGGAAGATCATAGCTTTTGGGGACACGTAAGGGGCTGTGTCTCCTGCAAAGACCAGGAACAGGGTCAGATTGGACACATCTAAGGGAGTTGGGTCACATTTCCAAAGCAGTACAGGCATGGTGTCACCCATCCCTGGACACCAGCCACCATGACACCCCTCAGGGTATGTGAGAAGGGTTCAGTTGGCTCCCAGGCCTGGGGGCCGTGCTTGGAGGTCTCCCTAGGACACCTGTACTGATGTTGTAGATCTGTCCCCAGACTCTGCTTGAGCCCTTCCTTCCCCAACAAATGGTGGGTCACACACTCCTGGGGTGGGGTAGGGTCGCCTATTCCATTCTCCCAGTTACAGGTGACTTTGCCCAAGATGACCACACTGGGTCATGGACCAAACCTGAAAAGCAATACTGATACCAAGGAGGTGATGGGACCAACATAGGAGACATCACAAGCTTAAACCTCTGTACACGTAACACAGTAGGTGCTTAATACACGTTGTATTTTACTGACTAACCAGGCCAGAGTCATTGGTCACCCTTAATAACCTTTCTACCCTCCCACCCCAGCCACAATGACACACAAAGCCCTTTGAAGGGCCACCCTGTCTTCTGTGTCGCCGTCTTACACTGGCACCTCCTTCCCTCTCTGACCACTCCCACCCCACACGCGATGATCCTGCTTACCACAGTGCTGTATTCCGTGTCTACCTGCCTCGGTGGCACTGGCTCTTCCCTTAGGGACAGCATGTGCAGCTGCAGATTCACATACTGGGGATCACTCTGCTCAGCAGCCTGGTTGAGGAATGGGGGGCAGGAAGTATCCATGGAACTCTTCCCTACCCCCACCCCATCTCTGTCCCTGCTTCTCTGCAGACGTGTCCCCTCCCCCTATGCCCTGGGCAGGCGCCGGCTCCGGTCTTCCAACGCTGCCTCACCAGACAAGGGTCCCACAGGCTAGAATGCGGGACGAGGTTTAGAAACCAGATTTTCAGGCACTGTTCTTTTAGCCCTGGTTGCAAGCGCCTCTGCATCTTCCTGCGGTATGACTGTCACTCACTCTAGCCCAGGCTGGCCTGAAACTTACTCTGTAGCCCAGGCTGGCCTAGAACTCGTGGCGACTCTCCAACCTCGGCCTGCCCAGTGCTGGGATTATAGGTGTGAGCCATCACCCCTGGTTTCTACCTATTACTTCTTGTGGTGGTTTGATTCAGTGTCCCCCCATAAACTTAGGTGTTCTGAATGCTAGCTCCCCAGCTGATGGATATTTGGGAACTAACGCCTCCTGGAGGGAGTGTATTGTTGGGGGCGGGCTTATGGGTATTAAAGCCAATTTTCCCTTGCCAGTGTTTAGCACACCCTCCTGTTGCTGTGGTCCACCTTATGTTGGCCAGGTGGTGATGTCCACCCTCTGCTCATGCCATCGTTTGGCCAAAATAAATCTCTTTTTCCCAGAAGCTGCTCTTGGTTGGGTGATTTCTACCAGCAATGCGAACCTGACTGCAACACTTCTACTGACCTAGGGATTCCCCAACCTCCTCTGCTCCCCCTCCCTACCCAGCCCCCTGAAGCCCTCCTGCTGTTATCGTCTTACCTGCCTGAGGTTCTCGGACAGCTCTGGGTGTTTATCGGCTGGAGACAAGAGGAATGGACGGAGGTAAACCAGGGAACCAAGGCAGGGGTGTGGGTTCCTATAAGCTATGTGAGAAAAGCCTTGCCCTTGGCCCTTAGCCTGGATCTGGAACAATTAGAACACTAAACACCAGGGAAAATGCTATATGCTAAATGCAAAATTGAAGGTTTTAAAATTATTATTTTTTTATTTATGTGTGTGAGAGAGAAAGAGACACCCACACAGACACCCACCCCCCCCACACACACACACAGAGGGAGAGAGGGAGGGAGGGGGAGAGAAGGGGCACGCCAGGGCCTCCAGTTACTGCACAGAACTCTGGATGCATGTGCCCCCTTGTGCATCTGGCTTTTTGTGGGTCCTGGGGAATGAAACCCAGGTTGTCAGGCATTACAAACAAGTGCCTTTAACTGGTGAGCCATCTCTCCATGAGTTTGAGGCCAGCCTGAACTACAGAATGAGTTCTAAGTCATCCTGGGCTAGAGTGAGATACTGCCTCAAAAATAAACAAACAAACAAACAAACAAATAAAAAGGAGGGAAGCGAGGGAGGGAGGGAAGGGCACAGAGGTAGATGGATGGAGAGGAGGAGTCACATAAAAATAGAAGAAAAGAGCCCAGATGTGGTGATGCACATCTTTAATCCCAGCACTGGGGAGGCAGAGATAGGAAGATCATTGTGAATTTGAGGCCACCCTGAGACTACCTAGTGATTTCCAGGTCAGCCTGGGCTAGAGTGAGACCCTACCTCAAAACACCAAAATAGAAAGACTGGAAGGGAATCTTGTATGGCGCACGCCTTTCATTCCAGCACACAGGAGGAGGCAGAGGGAGGAGGATCACCATGAGTTCAAGGCCACCCTGAGACTACACAGTGAATTCCAGGTCAGCTTGGGCTATAGCAAGACCCTACCTTGAAAAACCAAAATAAGTAAATAAATACTGAAAACAAAAAAGCCTCCGCTGTTAGCAGCTGGCTTTCTCTGCTTGATGGCTGTTTTACTTATGTGCTTCAGGGGATTTTTCTTTACTGATGCGGTCAATTTTCAAGTCCCCTACAACAAGTTGCCCGCATCTTGTCTGTCTTATTTGGTTTTGCGAAACAGCGTTTTGCTATGTAGCCTGAGCTGGCCTTGAACTCGCTACAGTCCTCTTGCCTCCTGGAGGCCGGGCTTACAGGCAGAGCTGCTGCACTTGGCCTCATATTCCTCTCGTAGGAGTGGAGGACACAATTAGAGAAGCCAGAGCATTTCTGGGTGACAGGGCACCCAGGGAGTCTGCTGAGACTGTCAGAACTCAGACTGCGCAAGTTCCTGTGGTCACCCACAGCACAGTTGGGCTGAAACGCAGGAGGCTCCGGAGGAGGATGGGGGTGAGGCACGTGGGAAAGAGAAAATGCTCTCGTCCTATTGCACAGATCGGCTGAGGTCTCCCCAAAGGCGGCCTCCAGGAGTGGCCAGAGGTGAGGCTGTGCCTCCCCGCCTCCCACAGCAGCTGTGGGACATGGAATGTCAGAATGTCGCAGCAGCTTCCAGGGGGACAGAGAATGCCCCAGAGCGCTTATCACAGAGCCATAAAGTTTCCACTTAAGGAAGCTTGTGGCTCCCCTGGAGGAGGACCAACTCCTTTCTTTTCCTCTGTCCCCATTTGTGGGAGCCTACTTACTGAGGGCCACACGCACCCTGCTCAAGTCCTCTCTGTCAATCTGAGCTCAGAGGGCGGGAAGGACCGCAAGTTTCCAGGCCCTTCCTGGGTGACTGTGCAGCTGGAGGTACTAAACACAATAGCCCAGAGATCTTAACCGAGTAGGGACCTTCACCAGTCATGTCCTAGGCCTACAGGAGTGAGCAGATTCCCGTGGATGGCAGGTAGGGAAGCTGGTGAGGTCTAATTTAAAAAATTAAAAAATAAAGCCGGGTGGGGTGGCGCACACCTTTAATCCAGCACTTGGAAGGCAGAGGTAGCAGGATCACCATGAGTTCAAGGCCACCCTGAGACACATAGTGAATTCCAGGTCAGCCTGGGCTAGAGTGAGACCTTACCTTGAAAAAACAAACAAACAAAAAAAAAGGCACTATGTGGGCTGGAGAGATGGCTCAGTGGTTAAAACACTTGCTTACAAAGCCTGACAGCCTGGATTCAATTCTCCAGTACCCATGTGAAGCCAGATGCACAAAGTGGCACATGCATCTGGAGTTTGTTTGCAATGGCTGGAGGCCCTGGTGCACCCATTCTCTCTCTCTCAAAAATAATTTTTTTTAGCTGGGTGTGGTGGTGCACACCTTTAATCCCAGCACTCGGGAGGCAGAGGTAGGAGGACTGCTGTGAGTTCGAGGCCACCCTGAGACTCCATCCTGAATTCCAGGTCAGCCTGGGCTGGAGTGAGACCCTACCTTGAAAAACCAAAAAAGAAAAAAAAAAAATTTTTTTTTAAATAGAAAGCTATGACAAGCCAGACATGGTGATGCACACTTTTAATCCCACCACTTGTGAGGCAGAGGTAGGAGGATCACCATGAGTTTGAGGCCATCTTGAGTTCCAGGTCATCCTGGCTAGAGTACCTTGGGGAAAAAGAAAGGAAAAGCTTTGACAGCCAAAGCACAAAGCACAGAGGTGTGCTCAGGAAGGCCCAAGGCCACTCAGGGACTTGGGCACATAATTAAGAGGACTCTAGGCCACTCTGGGTGCTCAATGGTCCTACAAGGATAGCATCTGGAAGATGTGGGGGCCATGGGAATGTTTTAAATAAGAGGACATTAGGTCTGGAGAGATGGCGTAGCGGTTAAAGTATTTGCCTTCAAAGACAAAGGACCTTGGTTCAATTCCCCAGGACCCACATAAGCCAGATGCACAAGGGGGCGTGCATATCTGGAGTTCATTTGCAGTGGCTGGAGGCCCTGGTGTGCCCATTCTCTGTCTCTCTCCCTCTCTGCCTCTTTCTCTCTTGGTCTCTCAAATAAATTAATTAAAAAAAAAAAAAAAGGAAAGAAGACAGTGGGCTGGAGAGATGGCTTAGTGGTTAAGTGCTTGCCTGTGAAGCCTAAGGACCCAGGCTTGATTCCCCAGGACCCACATTAGCCACATACACAAGGGGGTGCACGTGTCTGGAGTTTGTTTTCAGTGGCTGGGGGCCCTGGCATGCCTATTCTCTCTCTCTTTCTCTTTCTCTATCTGTTGCTGTCAAATAAATAAATAAAAATGAACAACAATAAAAAGAGGACACTGCCCCATTGGGCAACCACCCACACCCCCAGTAGGAGAGACCTCCTCTAGACAACCACCTTCCCCATACTTGTGACCACCACACCCAGGGACACCTCTGGGGCCTGCCCTCTAGGGTCACCCACTATGGCTGTGGCCAGGACCTGTCCACCCTGGAGCTGGAGCAGGGGCACAAGGAGACAACTGACCTTTGATTCGCTTCTGAATCCTCCACCAGGCCAGCAAAGAGGCCCCCATCAGCAGAAGCAGCAGAAGTGCTAACACTGAGAGCAGTGGCCAGATGCTGGAGGGGATGGGAGGGGAGGTCAGGGTCATCCTTCCAGCTCTGACGTGTGTGTGTGTGTGTGTGTGTGTGTGTGTGTGTGCGCGTGCATGTGCGAGCGTGTGCACGTGCTATTGGGCTTATGGGTGGTGGTGGTAGAGATTCTTTTCTCTGTTTAGGGCTGGAGATCAAACCCAGGGCTTCATATACTCCAGGTAAGTGTTCTATGACTGAGCTATATACTCCTGGCTTTTAATATAGACACATGAGATTATATGTTTTTAATAGGTTAACAGTGGCTGAAGAGATGGCTTAGCGGTTGAGGTGCTTACCTGCGAAGCCTAAGGACCCATGTTCTACTCTCCAGATCCCATGTTAGCCAGATGCACAAAGGTGAGGCAAGCACAAGATTGCACATGCCCACTAGGTGGCATAAGTGTTTGGTTGCAGTGGCTGAGGCCCTGGCATGCTAATTCTCTCTCTCTCCATTCTCTCTGTCTCTCTCACATGCTTTCTCTAAGATAAAAGAAGGAGGAGGAGGAAAAGAAGAAGAAAAAACAAAAACAAAAGGTAGGCAGGGCTGGGCACGTAGGAAGTCCTGCATTCAATCCTTCGTCTCGCATAGAATCAAGGCATGGTGGCACATGCTTGTAATCCCATACTTGGAAGGTGGAGACAGGAAGATTAGCAACTCAAGGTTATTTTCAGATACATAGCAAGGTCAAGGTCAGCCTGGCTATGAGACCCTGTTTAAAAAAAAAAAACAAAAAAAAAAAACTTCCCCCAAATCCTAAAAAGGTATAAAGTGGGCTGGAGAGACAGACAGTTTAGTGGTTAAGGTGCTTGCCTGCACCGCCAAAGGAACCAAGTTCAACTCCCCAGGAGCCACATAAGCCAGATGCACAGGCGGTACATGTGTTCGTAGTTTATTTGCAGTGGCCAGAGGCCCTGGGGCACCCATTCTTTCTATCTGCCTCTTTCTTTCTTCCTCTTTCTCAAAACAAAACTAAATAAATAAAAAAAAAAATTTTTTAAAAGGTAGAAAGCGTAATGTTTCCTATCCACAGCCCCATTTCCACATCCCCTAATGCACGCATGCACGTACGCACCTCAGGCCCCAGCACACCGAGCTCTGCCTCGTGTACATCTGCAGGCTGAGCCGCTGGAAGTTGCACACTAAGGACCTGCATTTTGCTTTACCTGACATCAACCTGTGATCCTGGGTTGGCAGAACACTTGTGGAAGGGAGTTTGGAGTAGTAAAGGGAAGGACTGCCATCGGCCCCCTGGGACTCTTAACTCCTTAGAACTTCCAAAGTAACAGGAGCATCTGTGTTGTTTACAGGTCACGCCTGGATTGTACCTGAGGTTGTCCTCGAACCTCTCCATCTCCCCATGCATGTGCACGCACTAACACATACACAGATGCATGTTTAAAACATTTCCGTAACTATAGCCCTGACTCCAAGGGGACAGGGGAACCCTAGCCAGAAGTTAGAAGTGCAGGTGACAAGAGCCCTTAACTTATGGTGTCTACACGAACCCCAGTCAGTGCCCGGATCCTGTAGAGAAGCCCAGCAGAGTGACGGTGGAGAGCCCGTGGGCTCCACAGTTGGTGACTGCATGTATTTTGTTGGGAAGAATCTATAGATGTCAGGTTCTCTGTGGGAACGGTGACCCAGAAAAACATGGAGAACAACTACTTAGAGGGAGGACTCCGATTTAGGGGTCACATATATCCCGGGCCCAGCCCTACATCTTGTATCTATGCAATGTGACAAATGGCTGAGCTCCTGTGAGCCTCAGTTTACTCGTCTGTAAAATGAGCTTGGTAACATGGAAGGTCGCCACGGACCTGAAGGAGGACACTCCTGAAAGCGCTGCGCTGTGCCTGGCAGGATGTCACCACCTCTGGTTAACTGAAGCTCTCCTTCTACCACCACCCTGGCTGCTCCCCAGCTTAAGCTGTCCCCATTGGGCAGTGCAGGCAGGTCCTGTATGGTCAGCGACCCAAGCTCGGACGCACAAACTGTGGCTTCCTACCTGGGCTAGGTAAAGCCAAGGGTGCCGGAGGTCTCAGTCAGCGGGGCATGGACTCACGCTCAGAGGAAACCAAATGACGGGAGTTCAGGCCACGGAGGAGGGTGCCTCACCTCTGGCCTTGGAAGTCACGGGGCCTCTCCTCAGGGCTGGAGCCTTGGGTGGGGCTCTTGGCAGCCGAGCTGGTGGACAGCGTAGCTTGAACTTCGGTTCTGGTTGTCAGGGTCTTGGCTGTAGTGACAATTGTAGACGTCCTTGATGTTGGTGCTGGTGGCAAAAGCACAGATCACAGCTGGGGACTCCCCTCTGACTCTCTAGTCACTGGCCACGGGCTTTGCTTTCCCTTCACGTCTCTAGGCCTGAGGGTGTGTACGTGTTCATGTGTACACAGAGAGACTGGAGCCAGCTGTCCTCATCAATAACGCTCTATTTCATTGACTGAGGATTCTCTCCCTGGAACCGAGGGCGCACTCATTTGCTTAGTCTCACTAGCCACCTTGTCCCAGGAAACTCCTGTCTCTGCCACCAGAGAGCTGGGGTTGCAGGTGAGCCACCCCATCCATGGGACGCTTCTGTGAATGCTGGAGGTCTGAACTCTGGCCCTCATATTTTTTTGAGCAAATGTTTTATCCACTCTGCCCAGCCCTGGACAATGACTTTTCATTTAAGTTATTTACATGTTTTTTTTAAAAAAATTTTTGTTCATTTTTTAAAAATTTATTTATTTGAGAGTTACAGAGAGAGAGAAAGAGACAGAGAGAGAGAGAGAGAGAGAGAGAGAGATTGATTGAGAATGGGAGTGCCAGGGCTTCCAGCCATTGCAAACGAACTCCAGATGCGTGCCCCCCCTTGTGCATCTGGCTAACGTGGGTCCTGGGGAACCGGGCCTCGAACCGGGGTCCTTAGGCTTCACAGGCAAGTGCTTAACCGCTAAGCCATCTCTCCAGCCTATTTACATGTTTTTGAGAGACAGAGAGGAGAAAGAGGGAGGGAGGGAGGGAGGGAGGTAGGGAGAGAGAGAGAGAGAGCGAGTGAGGGAGGGAGGGAATGGGCGTACCAGAGCAGTGTTTAACAAACTCCAGATGCGTGCGCCCCCTTGTGAGCATGTGCAACATTGCATGCTTGGGTCACTTGCGTCCCGCTATATGTGGGACCTGGAGACTGCAAGGCAAGCGCCTTAACCGCTAAGCCATCTCTCCAGCCCTGGACGATGACTTTTTGAGAAAAAGTCTTGACATGTGGCCTTGCCTAGGCCTCCTGAGAGCTGATATCACAGGAATGCAGCACTGCACCTGGCTGCCAATAGCTTTTTGAGTTGTTTTCCCACAGAACGCTCACTCTGTCAGGAGGAAAAAAACAGGGGACCCTCCTAGGCCAGATGAGCACTTCAGAACAGGACACAGATGTCACCTCCAGCCTCCCTGATCCCATTCTAGTGATGTGCGACTGTCCTCGGAGTCCTGAGCCACCTTCCCAGACCACGCGTGGTCTCCTGGAGCCTCAGCCACGGGCTGACAGAGATGGCTGTCTAGCTGCCAAGCTGTCTTGTGACGTGTCAGAACTCACTCTCCACACAGAACTGTGGCCATCTGGCCCCTCCCCTGCCCTTCCTCCCTGTGGCCCTGTTTTCCCACAGAACACATAACTCTTCCCTGCATTCCTCTCTCTCTCCAATCCCCGGATGGTCTAAGCCTCAACTCCTTAAGAAAGCTACTTCCGAGTGGCTCCTTTACTGTCTCCTCTGTTTCTCCAACCCCCTTTTCCTCTCTCCCCTCCTCACTCTTCATCTCACACACACACACACACACACACACACACACCACACGCACTTGCACATGTGCAGAGTTTGCTCCCAGACTTAGATCTGATTCCTGTCCCCAGCTACCCCCACCCTCTCTGGCTACCCCGACGCTGGTGCCCACGAAGGGGGACTTACTTGGAAGCACATACACCACAACCTGGAATTCAAGATCTTTGCTCCAGGGTAGGTTGATCCCACACCTGTAGGCGCCTGCATCCTCCAGGGTGAGATGCTCCAAGGTCACTTTGAAGGTAAGATTGGTTGGGTGGTCTGTGATGGACACACGGTCTTTCCTCAGTTCTCTCTTGGAGACTTCAGTCTCCACGATCTTGTTGCATCTCACTCCCAGCATTGACTCTCTGCACCAGTATTTGCTGTATAACCTGTGGTCTTCCTCATACTGACACTGCACACTCAGGGCTCTTCCCACGTAGCCCGTCACGGGGCTGAGGCTACTCAGAGGAAAACAGCCTGGAAAACACAAGTCCCAATTCTGCACCTTCACACTGGGAAGGGGTCAGGAGGTCCACTGACTCAAGTCCTCCAAAAGGCCCTCCCCAATTCCTCCTATCAGCTCCCCACCAACCAATCATTCCTCACCACTCTCCCCTCACTCCCCGCCCCTTTCTTCAACCTCAGTCTTTTACTCACTTGGGCCTCCTCCTTCCAAGTCACTAGGGGCCCTCCCAGCCCTGAGCAGCTCAAAATCGGGGAGAGGAGCTGGAGAGATGGCTTAGTGGTTAAGGCGCTTGTCTGCAAAGCCTAAGGACCCATGTTCAATCTCCAGATCCCATGTCAGCCAGATGCACAAGGGTGAGGGAAGTGCAAGGACGCACCTGCCCATTAGGTGGCGCAAGCGTCTAGAGTTTGATTTCAAAGGCTGAGGCCCTGGCGTGCCAATTCTCTCTCTCTCAAAAAAAAAAAAAAACTCAAAGGGGAAAGTATTGGGGGGGGAGGGAGGGTATTACCATGGGATATTTTTTATAATCATGGAAAATGTTAATAAAAATGATGAAAAGAAAAAATATATATATAATATAATTCAAAAAATTTAAAAAAACTGGGAGAAGAAACAACCCCCCAACACACACACACACACACACACACACACACACACACACACACGGTGACACCATGATGGAAACTGGGAACAGGAGCCAGAGCAGAAGCAGGATTTCAGCAAAAACTGCATGCATCGAGTGTGTGGAAAGCTATGAGGACAGCCTTCATTTCCTCCTCCTCCTTAGTGGCTGGGCGCTGGTTGGCCTAACTGTAATTGAAGATCAGCTTTGAGTCCCAAGATTTATGTCTGCAATTTTCCCCTACAGTTTTCAGACACAAAGCTGGCAACAAAGGTGTTCGGTGAAGCACCGTGATCACCAAGCAAAGGACAGGTCACCAGGCCTTGGACCCAAGGGCACGTGTCCAAGGGGCAGCTACATGAACAATACTGCCTTTATGACCCTGTGTGGGGGAGGGTTTGCTCTCTTTACTTAGGGTTGGGGTTCTTTCATCATACTTTTGGGTTCTTATTCACATTTATTTGAGAGAGAGACAGACAGAGAAAAAGAGACAGACAGAAAGAGAGGGAGAGTAAGGGCGTACCAGGGCCTCCCGTTACTGCAAATGAACTCCACACGCATGCACCACGTTGCACTTGCGGCTTTACATGGGTATTGGGGAATCAATCCCAGGGCATCAGACTTTGCAAGCAAGTGCCTGTAACTACAGAGCCGTCTCTCCAGCCCACTTTTAGAATGTTTTAAATCTCACTGGAACCTTGGGGGCTCCACAAGACAATGAAGTCCCTCCCTCAATGCCCATTCCTGCCTGGTGGCAGACCCTCATGCCCAGCATGAGCTCTGGCCCCACGCTCTCAACTCACAGCTACCCAGAACGCTGTCCCTGTCCCGCAGGCCCAACAGGACTCCTTCATTTTGGCTTACGTGTGCAGGTCCCCTGTCACAGGTGTGGCATTTGCTGAGAAGCAAAGGAGCAACAGAGGACGCTTGAAGTTTTCTGGCCTCTAAGCTACAGGAGACTACATAGTGAATTCCAGGTCAGCCTGGTCTAGAGCAAGATCCTATTTTAAAATATATATTTGCATAATTAGAAAATATATTTAAAGACAGACAGACAGGGGGCTGGAATGATGGCTTAGCAGTTAAGGCACTTGCCTGCAAAGCCAAAGGACCCAGGTTTAATTCCCCAGAACCCACATAGCTGGATGCACAAAGGGGCACATGGCTGAAGGCCCTGGTGTGCCCATTCTCTCTCTCTTTCCTCCCTCTTCTTCTCTCTCTCTCAAATAAATAAAAATAGAAAAGAAAGAAAGAAAGAAGACAGACAGCTGGTTCTTTGGTTCATGTCTGCAATCTTGGCACTTGGAGTTCTAGGCAACAGGATCAGGATTTAAAGACCAATCACAGCCACATGAGACATGTTTCAAAAAAAAAAACACGCAAAACCAACTAAAGAAAACACCTGGTTCATAAGAAAAGCAACCAAAATTGCTTACAGGTTCATACATATAACTTCAGTGCTTGGGAAGCTGAGGCAGGAGGATTGCCCTGAATTCCAGGCCATCCTGAGCTTCAGCGTAAGATCCTTGCCCTCAAACACACACATGTGCACAACTAGACAGATTTAATAGACTTTATCACGGTTTTGAAAAAATGAATACAGGGTTGGAGAGATGGTTTAGCACTTGCCTGTGAAGCCTAAGGACCCTGGTTCAAGGCTCAATTCCCCAGGACCCACGTAAGCCAGATGCACAAGGTGGCACATGCATTTGGAGTTTGTAGTGGCTGGAGACCCTGGTGTGCCCATTCTCTCTCTCTCTCTCTCTCTCTCTCTCTCTCTCTGCCTCTTTCTCTGTCGCTCTCAAATAAATGAAAATTAAAAAATGAAAAACAACGAATACATGCAATAATAAAATAAAAGAATGGCCAGGGATATAAGTCAGTGGTACAGAAGTTGCCTAGCATGCATGCGACCCTGGATTCAATCCCTAGCACTCCAAAATGTCCACAGGACTGTCTGTGGGACCTGGTAAGTCAGAGGAGGGGGCCTAGTCCTTGGGTGGGAAGAATCCAGTATGGTCCTTCCTTCTCGTTCCTAGCCTTTCTTCCCTTACTTCTCTCCCCGTGGCCCTTCCCTCTCCCTGTCTCCCTGCTTGGGGATGACTGACCACTGGTCCTCTACTCAGTTGTCACCTCAAGCTGTCCTGGCTAACCCTCTGAGTCCCTGAAACCGAGATCTTTTATTTCTCAATCTTCTTCATCTTTCTTGACACCCCAAAGCTTTTGATCCCAGAAGCATTTCCCCTAATCGGTGCCACTTAGATGCCACCCATGCTGGCACAGCCTGCCTGCAACCTCCTCTTGCTTGTCCTAACACAACCCAAACCTTCTAGCACCATTCTTGGCTGCCAGTCTCCCCTACACCTCCCTGTGGCTTGTCCGGTCAGCCAGGTGCGCGACCTTGGCCACTTCCTTCTCACTGGTACCATCCTTTAGTCAGGGCACTTGCCATGGCAGACAGAATGCGTGGATCCTGTGTTTTGTACAGTGGAGTCCTGGCTCGGGTGCCTCATGTGACACGTGCCTGTGGCCCTCCCTCCTCATGCCGGCCACCCTGGGCAGATAGCCCCTTACCTGGGAGCCAGAGAAGCAGCAGCAGAAAGGGCGGCCACACAGCCCAGGCTCCTGGGGTCATTTCTCCGCAGAGCTCACCCACAGCCCGGCCACTGCAGACCTGCAAGTTTGCCCCTCTGGAGAGGGATCAATTCCCAAGATGCCTTCTTCTGCTTTTCTTTGTTGCTCTCTATTTCCTGTCCTTGGGGCTGAGACAATAGCGGAAGCTGAGGGAGTGAAGCAGTGAGGGCCAAGGGGGAAGTTGCTGAGGGGACCAGTCCCACAGCTTCCCGGGATGAGGCAGGCCTTCGCAGACAGCCCTGTGAATGTCCCCGGATCACTCAAGAGATTCTCTCACTCTTGCCACAAACCAACTCGCCCAAGGACACTTGCTGGTTCTGCTGCTGAAAGTGTATCAGGGTGCTAAGGGTCCTGGAAAGTCCTTGTGCCCCCAAACCTTAGGTTTGCTATCAATTGTTTTTTGAGGTAGGGTCTCACTCTAGCCCAGGCTGACCTGGAATTCACTATGTAGGCTCAGGGTGGCCTCGAACTCATGGTGATCCTCCTACCTCAGCCTCCCAAGTGCTGGAATTAAAGGTGTGCACCACCACGCCCAGCTTTGCTTCTAATTTTAATCAAAGAATTGGATAAAAAAGGAGACTGAGAAGGATAATTATTAAATTATTATGTTTATTGAGGGAAGTACAGAGCCAAGAAAGGCACTTATGTGGCTAGAGATCCCACGTGGAGGGCCTGGAAAAAAGCGTGGAAAGAAAAGAGAAAAAAGTTCAAGGAGCTCCTGCCATGTGGGGAGTTAAGGGCTGGGGGCTCTCCCCTCGGCTCAACCTGCCTGGACCTGGGCTGGCAGTGTAGGAAAAAACCCCCACAGGGGGTCCCCACGCTCTGCCCGGATAAGGCGACACCCCAAATCACTCACTCACGAGAAGCGGTCTTGATGCAAACTGCAAGAGGATTTTATTCCAAGCGCGCTGGGGCCCACAGTCGTACACCGCACAGGGGTAGAGGACTGCAGAGCCCCGAATGCAGGAATGGGGTAGTTTTTATAGGGTTTCTAACAAAGCCTGTGCCTTAGACCAATCATTTTCTAATATTAGGAGCCCCGCAGGGTGTTAGCCAGTCAGTTGGTGCCACCCCATAGTTTCTAAGCCAATTAGTTTATGACCTTGGTGGTCAGCGTTTGCGCAGGTCCTTGGGTGGGAGTAGCAGAGTGTGGTAGCAGTCTCCTGTGACCTTGGAGGTCAGCACTTGTGCAATTCCTTAGGTGGGGGTAACAGAGTATGGTATCAGCCTCCTATGACCTTGGTGGTCTGAGGCAGGCTGCTACAGCCTATGGTGCGAGTTACTAAGGCTTACAGTGTAGGCTACTAAGGCTTACAGTGTGGGCTATTAAGGCTTATGGTGCAGGCTATTTACAGAAACCAAATAAGTGGTTCACTTCATTACTCATTTCCCATCCTTGAGGGCTATCTCATGCCCTTTTACCTAGTTTTATATTAGGAGTGGGCTCTGATACAATGAGAAGAGGGATTCTTTACTTGCTTCTGACAGAGAGTAAAACCTGGAGTTTGAGGTATGCAGGTGGCCCGCTTAAGCTCCCTTTGGAGCGTGATAGTATTTCTGAGCTTCTGAATTCTTGGGCCTTTCAGCAGCTCAGCCTAGGGAAAAAACTCACCATAGCTGGAAATTCCCACGTGGTCAGAGAGACTGCCCTCCCTTTGCGAAGGGGGTGGGCTGTCTTCCGGCTCAATGAACCAGAGAGACAGCTGATTGGTTAAGGCTAGGGGCTGTCTCAGGAAGGAGCTAGCCCTTACACCAAGTTCTGGGGGCTGAACTTGACCAACCACAATATTTAAACCCTATGAAAGGCCTCCCTTCCAGGAGGGGTCCTGACTGTTTGTGGAAAAACAGGTTTCTAGGGAACTAAACAAGAGATAAAAAGTCAGATCATTGATTTCTAGCGAGTGCAAATTTTCCTGCCCTTTTTACCTTCAGGGGTCCAGTCACCCTAACTGTAATACCCCTCTTAAGAAAACAGAAGTGGGCAGACCTTGGAGATATTTCAATGACATCCAGATATAATAGCGCACGTCTACGTCTATTATCCCAGCTATTCAGGAGATCGGTGCAGAACTACTTAAACCTAAAAGTTCAAGGTGGTGGCGCACACCTTTAATGCCAGCACTCAGGAGGCAGAGGTAGGAGGATCACCCAGTTAGTTCAAGGCCACCCTGAGACCTCAAAAAAAAAAAAAAAAAAAAAAAAAAAGGTCAAGGCCAGCCTGAACTACATAAACACTTTGTCTCAAAAAAGTGCTGGGGGGAGGGGTGGATGAGGCTGGAGAGATGACTTAGCAGTTAAGATGCTTGCTAGCAAAGCCAAAGGAGCTAGGTTCAATTCTCCAGTACCCACATAAAAGCCAGATGCACGGGGTGGCACATGTGTCTGGAGTTTGTCTGCAGTAGCTAGAAACTCTGGCACACCCGCTCTCTGTATATACATAGATATCCGCATGCATTCTTTCTCTCTCTCTCTCAAATAAGTAAATACATAAACCACTTTTAAAAGTTCTGGGGAACTGGAGAGATTGCTCGGTGGCTAAAGGCACTTGCTTGCAAAGCCTGACAGCCCAGGTTCAATTCTCCAGTACCCAAGCAAGGCCAGATGCACAAAGCGGCGCACGCATCTGGAGTTCATTTACACATTTGCAGTGGCAAGAGACCCTGACACCTCCATTCACCCCCCCCCAATCTCTCTCTTCCCTTGCAAATAAATAAATAAGTAAAGATCTGTGATCGTGGTACCATAGATTAACGAAAGCTAATGGGATTCTAGAAGTTCGTTAAGCTGAACGTGAAAATGTAGACGAGACATCATATTCGGTGGCTCCCAGAAATGTAGATATTTTAAGTCCTCCCATAACCCAAAGACTCTGTTGCTGGCTTGAACATCCAGGTGAGACAGAGAAACAAGAGGCTGGGTTCTCATGTGACTGGCCTGCTTCCTTCCAAAAGACCCTAAGCGAAACCTGTGGCTTATAAACTGGGCATGGAGGCCCACACCTGTAATGTTGGCACTCGGAAAGTGGAAGCAGGAGGATCAAGTTCAAGGTTGTTGTCCTTGGCTACATTAAACACTGTCTGGACAGAGATAAAAGAGGGGCTGGTGGGCTGCAGAGATGGCTTAGCGGTTAAGTGCTTGCCTGTGAAGCTTAAGGACCCCGGTTCGAGGCTCGGTTCCCCAGGTCCCACGTTAGCCAGATGCACAAGGGGGCGCACACGTCTGGAGTTCGTCTGCAGAGGCTGGAAGCCCTGGCGTGCCCATTCTCTCTCTCTCCCTCTATCTGTCTTTCTCTCTGTGTCTGTCGCTCTCAAATAAATAAATTAATTAATTAAAAAAAAAAAGAGGGGCTGGAGAGATGGCTTAGCGGTTAAGCACTTGCCTATGAAGCCTAAGGACCCCGGTTCGAGGCTCGGTTCCCCAGGACCCACATTAGCCAGATGCACAAGGGGGCGCACGCGTCTGGAGTTCGTTTGCAGAGGCTGGAGGCCCTGGAGCGCCCATTCTCTCTCTCTCTCTCTCTCTCTCCCTCTTTCTCTGTCAAATAAAACTAAAATATTTTTTAAAGAGAGTGGCATGTGTAAAAAGGTAAGCAACATGAACCTACCTCTGGGAATGAGTCACACAACGGTTATGACAACAGTCCAGCGTGTTCCATTAAGGGTCTGCCAAATGTGAAACGTTCCCCACAGGCTTGTCTGTTTGAACACTTGGTCTCCAGTTGGTGGCGCTGTATGGGAAGGTTGTGGAACATTCAGGAGGTGCCTTGCTAGAGGAAGTGGGGGATGGGTGTTGAGGTTTTTAGAGCCCAGCCTAGCTTTTTTTTTTCTATTTCCTGGTTGTGGATGCAATGTGACCTGCTTCTACTGTCATGCCTTCCCGGCTACAACGAAATGTATCACTTCAAAACTATAACTCAGAAGAAACTCAATCCTTCCTTAAATCGCTTTTGTTCACAGCAACAAAAAAAGTAATTAATACGGTGTCCTAGAATGGTGTCTTCCCAAGGGGAAATGTCTCTACTTTAAATAAAAGGTAATAGGAGCTGGGCGTGGTGGTGCATGCCTTTAATCCCAGCCCTTGGGAGGCAGAGGTAGGAGGATTGCCATGAGTTCGGGGCCACCCTGAGACTCCATAGTGAATTCCAGGTCAGCCTGGGCTAGAGTGAGACCCTACGTCAAAAACAAACAAAAGAAGTAATAGGAAAATTAGATCCAACAGGAAGGTGTTTTGCACTTTGGTTCTCCTTGGGCACAGAAAGCAGGGCAGCGTTGTTGCAAAGAGGAACCAATCAGAGCCCATCCCAGCCTCCCCTGTGGCATCATCCCTACCCACCCACAGACCCCAGAGAAGCAGGAAGACAAGTGTTGCAAAGTCACCACAGGAAACCAAGACGCTGGGGAAGCAGCTGTGTGCCACAGCTGACTGATGCCCTTCACTGGAATGGGTGCAGGAGGAGGGAAGACTCTGAGGACCACAGGGCTGAGCCCTTCCTCAGGGGACCCAATGACTTGGCTTCGTGCCTCTTCCTAATGTGGACACATGGAGATAGGAAGAACGCTAGGAAATGAGTGGGTCCATTCTTCTTGCAAACTGGAGGTCCCTGGGGAAAAAACATGGGCGTGTGAGGAGGTAGCTGTTTCCTCTGAGTTGGACATGGCTGTTTGCTGCCTGCCTTGGAGGAGCTGGCATCACCCCAGTAAGACCCTCAGGAGATCAGGCCTAGTCTAACATTCCCTGGTTGTGATGGTCTGAGTGTAAATCTATGTCCTCCATAGACTCAGGTGTTTTGTTTTGTTTTGTAAGGTTTGTTTTTATTTGTGTATTACAGACAGAGAGGGAGAGAGAGAGAATAGGCATGCCACGGCCTCTAGCCAATGCAAATGAACTCCAGACGCATGCGCCACCATGTGCATCTGGCTTACGTGGGACCTGGAGAATCGAACTTGGGTCCTTAGGCTTCATAGGAATGCACCTTAACTGCTAAGCCATCTCTGTAGCCCAGATTCAGGTGTTTTATTCAGTCTGTAACTTGGGTCTCCAGCAGCTTGGCTGGCGGATGTGCCACTGGGGGCAGATCGTGGGGTCCAGCCCAAAGGTGCATTTGGGGGTGAATCTGATTCCAGCCCAAATGTATGGAGAGAGCAGTCTGAGCTCTGGGGGTCCTGTGTGCTGCTGGTGTGTGTTTGCTGGTGCTGGGGTTTGGTGCTTTGCTTGCTACAGCTTTTTTCTCTCTGCTTGGATCTGTGAACGGGATTCGGCTTCTTCCACCACTGGGGGAACGTCACCTGGATCTGTGAGCTTGAAATAAAGCTCTGCCTCCCATAAGACCGTGTTTGGTTGGATGTTTGTTCCAGCAGGGTGGGACTGGCTCCAGCACTGATGGGGGGTGGGGGCAGCTCGTGAGTCTGCAGGAGCTCCTGGGAATGGGGGTCTTTCCCTATCTGGGGTTATAGAAGAGATGACTCAGTGCAGCACCACATAAAAGCTAATCTGGGCTGGGCCAGCAGAGACCGGAGGATTCCTGGGGCTCACTAGCCACCTTGTCCAGCCTAATCGGTGAACTCCAGGTTCAGTGAGTGTCGCAGTCACGTTCATGTTGCTGGCAGAAATCACCCAACCAAGAGCAGGTTGTGGGGGAAAAAAGGGTTTATTTTGGCTCATAGGCTCGAGGGGAAGCTCCATGGTGACAGGGGGAAAACGATGGCATGAGCAGAGGGTGGACATCACCTCCTGGCCAACATCAGGTGGACAACAGGAACAGGAGAGTGTGCCAAACACTGGCAAGGGGACACCGACAATACACTGCCTCCAGGAGGCATTAATTCCCAAATCTCCATCAGCTGGGAACCTAGTAGTCAGAACACCTAAGTTTATGGGGGACACCTGAATCAAACCACCACAGTGAGAGACCCTATCTCAAAAAATAAGGTGGAGGGTTACTGAGAAAGACGCACATGCATGCATACATGTAACACACACACATTCAAGACGAGAGAAATGACTGAGGTGAGACTCCAGCAATGTAAACTTGTAAGTTGTCTGAGGACTCTGAGTTTTTTGTTTGCTTGTTTGTCTTGTTTTGTTTGTTCAAGGTAGGGTTTCACTCTAGTCCAGGCTGACCTGGGATTCACTATGTCGTCTCAGGCTGGCTTTGAACTCATAGTGATCCTTCCACCTCTGCCTCCCGAGTGCTGGGATTAAAGGTGTGCTCCACCACGCCTGGCTGGGGACTCTCCGCTGGGGCAGCTTTTCAGGACTTGTCTATGCTCTGGTTGGGACTACCAGGTGGCAGAGCTACCTCTGAGTCATCTGTGCCCCTAGGAGTAACCGTAATAAAATATTTGGTTTGGAGCTGGACATGGTGGCGCCGGCCTTTAATCCCAGTACTCAGGAGGCAGAGCTAGGAGGATCATCGTGAGTTCAAGGCCACCCTGAGATTACATAGTGAATTTCAGGTCAGCCTGGGCTAAAGTGAGACCCTACCTCGAAAAACCGAAATAAATAAAATAAAATATTTGATTCACAAAACTATTTAACGGAATCCATTCTCCAATATATCGGTGTCCCCTCAGTCTGGGGTGAGCAGATCTTTCTTTTCCCCAGGAACAGTTCCTGCCCGTGACAGGTGTGACAAGCTGCAGGGACTCTTATGAGATTGTCACTTTCCCGGGCAGTGAAATGGGACTTCCTGTGCCAGTGCACGGCCATCGTCTCGGCACTCTTCCTGCACGCCAAGGCAGGTTCCAGGGAGGGCTTTGACCCTTTAAGGACTCCAGTCCAGCTCTGAGGCTGGACCCTAAGTGTTGAGAAGCAAGAGGCAGGCCTGTGCTGAGAGGAAACTGGCCCGCTGCGGGGGTACGTGAGGAAGCGGAGGGGGTGGCCTCCGTCATGGGCCCCAACAGCCAGGTGCTTCTGCTGTGGCCCAGTGTGGGGATAATAACTGGGACCCCAGTGTGTGTCGGGAAGGGCTGAGAGGGGAGCCCCAGGACCAGGAGGATCTGGTTTTCCTTCCGCAGGAGATGAGTGAGGTGAGCTGCTGGGGCTGGTCGCCACACATCTGACCACCTCCCTCCCTCGTGGAGCTCGGGACCTGCCCATGTCCCGCCCTCCACCCATCTCCGGGGACCTTGAACCCATGTCCCCAGCCCCTCGGTCCCCAGGCCACAGCCACACTGGCAGATCATGACGGTCACAATGTGCCCCCTTCTGGTTCTAAGCATCAAGATGGGCGGAGAGGAGGAGGAGGAGGATGTTGGCCAGGGGCTGGGAGACGGCCCAGTTGGTAGTACTTGCCGTGCAAGTATCATGATTTGAGGTTGAGTTCCTAACACCCAGATTAGAAAGGAAAATTCAGGGACAACAGCATGCGTTTGTCATGTCAGTGCTGGGGAGAAGGAGACAAGAGGTTCTCGAATGTTTTCTGGTCAAGCAGTCTAGCCTAGTGGGCAAGTTCTGGGGTGCTAGGTTCAGTGAGATGCACAAAGTGGTGCAAGTGTCTGGAGTTCATTTTCGGCTGCAGGGTGGCCTTGCCATGCCCATTCTCTCTTTCTACTGCTTTTGAATAAGTAAATAATAATAATAAGCAAAATTTTAGCTCATATTGAACTTTTTTCCCCATTGTGAATTTGAGGCAGGTGAAAGGCCTTCTCTCCATCCCTGCCCAGCCCAGCTGATCTCTGCTCCCCTTCTCCCCCAAACTTCTCACCTTCCCGGGCTCTTCCTCCACTGATTAATTGCTAACACTGCAGAAGGCTGGCTTCCCTCTTCCTGCAAGCGGGAGGAAGCAGGGAAGGCCATGATCTAGCCAAGTACTAAGGCCCCTAAAACTCTCCAGGGAAGGATGAGGTCACTGCTCTCCAAGGCTGTGAGGCATGGTCGCCAGCTGCTCGGTGGTTTGGAAGCAAGCAGAGGCCTGGCTGGACCAAGATCCTGTGTGGCCAAGATCCTCTCGCCTGGCTTCAGAATCCTGGCTCCGTTAAGCCCATTCATGTGCATCTCTCCTGTATGGTTGGTACTGGATGGTCCTGGGGGTGCCAGTGAGGACTCTATAAAGACTCAGAGTGGAGGGAAATGAGCAGAGACTGGGCATTGACAGAGTGAACCCAATGGCCAAACCTACCCTTGGAGCAGGCAGGTGGGGTAATGCCTAGGGAGGTCCAGTTGTCCTGGTATGACTCCCAAGGGATCCAGAACCTAGACTTCAACATAGGCCATCCATGGCCTCTGTCCACTGCTCAGTCATTGAGAAGTGGCTTCTTAGACGCCATGTGATGGCAGAAGGAGCAAGTCACAAGCAGTTTCTGTCGCCATCTGCTCGCCACTTTCAGAACTGCAGTTTTCCAAGGCAGGTGAAGTGATTTCTGTAGTGGGGAACCCAGATGCATGGTATTGATCCTTCCAGATTTCCCCACCATATCCCCAGGAGGCCTCGGACTCTGGGGAGGACCTGAGGACTCTATAGAGGCAGGCAGGTCCCTGTGTTAAAAGGGGAGAGAGTGAAAAGAGCCAGGAAAGGCAGCTGGGAGGGACACGTGGCTAACAGCCAACAAAACTGGACTGTCAGATGGTTGACGGGAGCCACCGCTTTGAGGTTGACCTGGTGCCGGCCAGCCGCCCACCAAGGTGAGCTGTTTCTCTAGTTCTTACCTGCTGGGCTGTTCCCAAAGGGGGGACAGGCTGGGCGACAGGGATGGGCACGGAGGGAACACCCGCTGCCCTGCCCTGGAGGATTGGGAAGGCAAAGGCAGGGAAGTGGGTCGCACTGCCTTGGCCTTCCCTCCTGCTAAGACTTGATATGTTTCCTTTCTGCGTTCTAGGTTTGAGGCACAGAATCCCAAGGCTCCCAGATGACAGGAACCCTTTCTGAGTGTACTGGTTTGAATGTAAAATATCCCTCATAGTGAGCTGGGCGTGGTGGCGCATGCCTTTAATCCCAGCACTCCAGAGGCAGAGGTAGGAGGATTGCCGTGGGTTAGAGGCCAGCCTGACACTACATAGTGAATTCCAGGTCAGCCTGGGCTAGAGTGAGACCCTACCTCAAAAAATGAAAAACAATGGGCTGGAGAGCTGGCTTAGCGGTTAAGCGCTCGCCTGTGAAGCCTAAGGACCCCGGTTCGAGGCTCGGTTCCCCAGGTCCCACGTTAGCCAGATGCACAAGGGGGCGCACACGTCTGGAGTTCGTTTGCAGAGGCTGGAAGCCGTGGTGAGCCCATTCTCTCTCTCTCCCTCTATCTGTCTTTCTCTCTCTGTCACTCTCAAATAAATAAATAAATAATTTAAAAAAAAATGAAAAACAAACAAACAAAACAGTTCCTCATGGCCTCATGTGTCTGCTGTAAGAAAGCCTGGTACTTAATCCCCCAATGGTGATGCTTATGGGGAAGGGAAGCCTTACTGCAGGAGTGTGTCGCAGGGGATAAGCTTTGGGGTGATATAGCACAGCTCCCAGCTCAGTACAAAGACCACTTCCTTCCTGCTGCTGTGGCATGTGATTCCTAGATGCCCACCTGCCCCTGCCATGCTCAACCTTCCCCTTGAAAACCATAAACCAAAATAAATCCTTTCCTTCCATAAACTGCTTCTGGTCTAGTGTTTCCTCCCAGCGGTGAGAAGGTAACTGCCAGTTGTTGTTGTTGGTTTTTCGAGGTAGGGTCTCGCTCTAAGAGCCCAGGCTGACCTGGAATTCACTGTGTAGTGTCAGGCTGGCCTTGAACTCATGGTGATCCTCCTACCTCTGCCTCCTGAGTGCTGTCAAGCCAAGTCCAAGCCCGGCTGTCTGAACAAATGTTCCAGCCTAGGGGATGAGATCCAAGGATGTGACTTTAAACACTGCTAAAGTTTCCATCTTTTGGAAATGAGGTGGCTTGACTCACCGACCGCTGTCTAGGGAGGTCAGAGTTGGGGTGTGCGTAGAAGAAACAGTCCAGTCTGACTGGACTCTGAGGGTGAAGCAGAGCCCCAAGGTCAACCTAAGCTACGAGCAAGTCTGGGCCAGCCTGGTCTACATAGCAAGACCTTGTCTCAAATATATATAATATATATTTTTTATATTTATATATATATTATATAAACATATATATATATACACATATAAATATATATTCTAATATTTTAACAGGTACAATGATGGCTCATGCCTATAATCATAGCACTTTGGAAGTGAAGACAGTAGGATTGGGAGTTCTAGGTCATCCTTGGCTGCATTGCAAGTTCAAGGCCAACCTGAGCTACATGAGACCCTATCTCAAAATTAACAAACGGGACTAGAGAGATGGCTTAGCAGTTAAGGTGCTTGCCTGCAAAACCAAAGGAGCCAGGTTCAATTCCCCAGGACCCACATAAGTACAAGATGGCACAGGCATGTGGAGTTCATTTGCAGTGGCTAGAGGCCCTGGCATGCCCATTTTTTCTCTCTCTCTCTCTCAAATAAATAAAAGTAAAATATATATTTTAAAAAACTATCAACCTAAGGGAGGAATGATTTAATGCTGTCTTCCAGACACACAGTGTCCTTGGCATTCATGATCTCACTGTGGCTGACACTACCTACCAAAGACCTGCATAATAGGAGGGGGAAAAAATGATGACATCAAAATAAAAAAGAGACTAGTTGCAAAGAAGAAGGGATACAGTGGAGGGAGGATTTAGGGGTGGGAAAAGGGAGGGTGGTGGAAGGGAATGATGGTCATGGTATATTGTCTATATTTATGGAAATTGTCGATCAAAAGTTTAAAAAAAGTTACTGGGCATAGTGGTGCATGCCTTCTGGCACTAGGGAGGCAGAGGTAGGAGGACTGCAGTAAGCTGGATGCCACCCTGAGACTACATAGTGAATGCCAGGTCAGCCTGGGCTAGAGCGAGGCCTTACCTTGAAAACCCAAGCTACAACAAAACCAAAAATGTTAAAAATATTCTTTGTCTGAGCCAGCGCCCCCCCACTCTTCTGTACCCCACTGCACTCTGAAATTCGCTCTCAGTGGCTGTGTGGAGCGCAAGAGAGGGGGTGAGGGGATAGGAGGAAGCCGCAGGGGAACAAAGAGGTTGCAGGTGGGGCACTACACTTAAGGGGGGACACACGGCAAATCTAATGACGGGCGCCCTCCCTTATCCATAGATCACCAAAAGACTCGACAGGAAAGAACGGGGCACCTACAGGGAGGACTTGGCACTACAACGAAGGCCGTGCTCCTGGCATCTGGTGTCCCAGGCACAATGGGACCTACTTGATCAAGACCAACAGGTTGGTTCTGATGTAGGTCTCACGGCCTGGCTTTGAGTTTCACCCTTGCCTCTAAGCTGTGTGACTTGGCTAAACCTCTAACCTCTGTGAGCCTCAGCTTTTCTGCCTGCACAAGGGAATAATGACTTAACATTTATAGCCTCGACAGTCCATAAAGGTTTGGGGTTACAGCCATGTTCACGGCCGTCAGTGCATTGCCACCATCCACCACGCTTACAGGCCCACGTGGGCCACAGTATCTTACATGTCCTAAGTGGGTGGAGCCTCACCTCACCCTCACTCTGTCAGCACAGCCTCTCCTTCCTCCTAGAGAACTGAGTGTCCCTACGTAGCCCTGGCTGGACTAGAACTAACTCTGTAGACTAGGCTTTCCTTGAACTTGCAGCAATCCTCCTGCCTCTGCCTCCCAGGCGCTGTAACTACAGGTATGAGACACCATGCTAGAGTCATATCTTTCAAAGCTCCCCACTACCATCTCTAACAGACTTCGCCCAGGCACCCTGCCTTCTGTCACCAGACCTGGTACCCCCCAGGCTGTCCCAAGTGGAAGGGTCAGAACCCTTAGAGGCCCATTGGTCCAGCCTGAATCTGAGACGCCGCCATACTTGATGTCTCCACCAGGTGGCACACTATGCCCGGCCTCTTGTTTAACAAATACTTCACAGCTGCCCCTGTTATGCCAGGCACTGGGCCCAAAGATGGGGAGGTGGAGATAAAAAAGCGACAATTTCTCCTTTCCAGGAGTTCATGGCTTAGTGGGAAAGACATAAACAAAAAGAGGAAAACAAAACAAAGATGGCCTTATAAGGTGAGAACTGCTGCTAAATTCATGGCCAAAATCATCAGTGGTAAAGGGGAGAGGGAGGAGGGAAGGAAAGAGAGGAAGGGAAAGGAGAGGGAGAAGGGAGGGAAAGAGAAAGAGAGAGACTGACTGGGGCTCAGTAGCTTTATGAAGACAGACCTTAGATCTTCCCAGGCCAGTATCAAACTAATATTTTATTTATTTATTTGAGAGAAAGAAAGAGGCAGCTGGAAAATGGGAGCACCAGGGCCTCCAGACACGTGTCACCTTGTGCGTCTAGCTTACATGGGTTCTGGGGAGTCGGGCCTGGGTCCTTAAGCTTCACAGGCAAGAGCCGTAACTTCTAAACCATCTCTCTAGTCCACTAATGTTTTTTTTTTTTTTTTTTCCAGGTAGAGTCTCACTCCGGCCGAGGCTGACCTGGAATTCACTATGTAGTCTCAGGGTGGCCTCGAACTCACAGTGAACCTCCTACCTCTGCAGTGCTGGGATTAAAGGCGTGTGCCACCATGCCTGGCTTTAAATTTTATTTTGAGACAGAGTCTTGCTAAGTTGCCTGGGCTGGCCTCAAACTCACTCTGTAGTTTATGCTGAGCTTAAACTTTCTATCCCCCTACCTCAGCTCCCCCGCCCAGTAGCTCAGACAACAGGCCTGCATCATCAAGCCCAGCTTGCCAGCACCTGATTAATTCAGGGAAGGAGATGTAGAAATCACACGCTGCACAAATGACACGTCTCAGGGATGTACAACACCAGGCTGATATGACTTGGGGACAGGGGATGCCCAGATTTGAGGAGAAAGTACTGGGAGCCGGAAGGACTGGGGCTCTCGGAGAGGTCAGGCAGAGCGGCGGCGGGGAGCAGCCTTCACCAAGCATGGACGAGAACCGGTCAATGACGGACTTTAGGAGCCAAACGTTGCTCCAGATCTGGACCAACGGGGCGGGGCTTGTTTCAGAACAGCAAATGGCAACACCAAGCCAGTTTGTTCTGTCAACACAACCAGAATTGAGTCATCTCAGAACTGCGGTTGTATAGTGAGGTTGAGATAGGGGTGGGTGTTCCTGCACATGCACATAGCGTGCAAACACTCCTTCTTCAGCCCGTGTCCTCACCCTCCTCAGACACCCTCCTCGTGGAGCTCAGATACTAGAGTGCTCGCCTAAGATGCATGAAGCCTCGGGTTCTATCCCAGCACCGCATAAAACTGGGCATCGTGGCACACACCTGGAAACCCAGTACTCATGAGGTGGAGGCAAGAGGATCAGAAGTTCAAGGTCATTCTCAGTTGCATATTCAGTTCAAGGCCCGCCTGAGCTTCCTGAGAGACCCTGTCTCAAAAGAGTGGGGAGGGATGGAGAGATGGCTCAGTGGTTAAGGCATTTGCCTGTGAAGCCTAACTACCCAGTTTCGATTCCCCAGAACCCACACAAGCCAGCTGGAAACTGCCTAGGCTGTAAACCCTAACTCCTGTGGGTACACTGTACATATGGGGCTGTCTCGTATGCACAGAGGACAGAGGCTGGCCTGGCCGCTGTGTGAACTGCAGCTCTGACCTTTGGCGCTGACAGCCCCCACCCTGTGGGAAAAAAAAAACCCCAACATATTCGTCCCTGTACCCCTCAGCCTCGTACAAAGGAGGGGCAGTACTACTGCAGAAATGAATATTCTAACTGGAGTGGATGGTCCCCTCTTTAGCGGGGACTCATGGAAGTATTGTGGGCCACTCCCACCTCCTCTTCCTCACCCCTAGCCCAGGCTGGGGCAGGGACAGGGACAGCTGGCTTGATCTGGCTCACCAAGGGGGTCGGATTGCAGGGCACAGGGCGGGGCCTGGGGAGGGGCTGCTGGAAGGACTGAGCTGAAGAGTGGTGCCCGCCAGATGTTCAGGCCCACCTCTCGCTACCTAGGGAGCCTGGGGGAAAGTAGGGTGTCTAGGGAGAGTGGGGAGGAGGTGGAGGAGTTTCTAAAGACTGCCTTCTCCTTGAGCACTTAGGGCCCTGGCTGAGTATCTGTCAGGACTCAGCATGGAGTCCTCTCAGGTCCTGGCTGCGCGTGTCCTCCAGCACCTTTGGAGGGTGCTCCTCCTGGGAACCTCCTCCCCACACTGTCTCGAAGGGGCCTGGGCGCTGACATGTGGCTGGAATGTTCCCCCAGCTGGGCGCAGCTGTTCAAGGGCACGGTGCCCTCCCTCCACCTTCTGCTGTGACCCTTCAATGGAGAGTACTGGGCACAGCGCTGAGGCTCGGGGTTCCCGCCCAACTCCAGAGCATAAGTCAGGTTGAAAACAAAAGTTAGAGCCAGGCCCCAACCTGAGGATGCCCTGAGGACCGGGAAGGCGCTGCCACTTGGCAGTGCCCTGTTGAAATCACCAGGACCTTCTCAGCACTTGTGTTGGACCTAGCAGGGGGGCAGGGGGTGCGGAAACCCCTCCGCGGTGCTCAGGGGACAGTTGTTGGGAGGGCTGAAAACAGTCTGATCTCAGCCCTTCAGCCTGGATTCTTGAACTTCCTGTGTGCCCAGGCCACCCTCAAGGGCCTTAACTGCTTTCCTCTACCAATCCGAGCAATCAGATCGGTCCCTGTCTTTAGCATCTCTGGCCAATCCCCAAACCTGCCACTGTGCCCCCCCCCGCCGGGGACCCCAGCGCCTGAGGAGAGAGGTGGTACCTCCCCAAGGGCAAGTGTAGTCCTTCCTGGATAGCAGTGACTCTGGGAGGCACCCCAGGTGCTCTGCCTTGGCCATGACAAGCCCAAGTTCCAGATGAGGAGAGCAAGGGAGGGTCAAAGAACTGCCCAGGGTCACGCGCCGACACGCTCCTACCCCGTGGCATTTTGTCTTTCCATTTGCCTCCTGCTGCAAGAGCAGTTGAGTCTCTGGTCCCATTTCCTTCCCCAAAGTGCCAGTATCACTCTTTTCCACCCCCCCCCCGACACCCCAAAGGGACACCCACCATCCCCACCTCCGCCCATTAGCAGCTACCTTTCCTTAAGGAGGATGAGGTCAGCGCCACACCGGGGCCCGAGGAGGATGAGGTCAGAGCACTCGCCGCTGGTAAGACGCTAAATAATTCATGTTGGTGCTATGAGCTTGGCTACGGCTTCCAGGAGGGACCAGCAGAGAAAGCAGACAGGAAACAAAGTCTGGTTGCCAGCCCCTGGGCCTGACCTTGGCGTGTCCTTTGCGCGGGGGGCGGGGGGTGCTAGAGAAAGTGCTAGCCTCTGTGAGAATGGATTGGAGGAGTGATACCCCAAGCCCCCAGGTGTACCTCCATGAACAGGTCGCCTGACCTGTCCATTTCTTGCTTTCTCCTTTGGGCAGTGATGTGAAGAACTACAAACCCCCCAGTGAGCAAGCTGGGCATGGCACTTGGCAGGACCATGTGGCTTGGGGCAGCTGAAGATCATATCTGGCTCCCTCTGCCTCTGTGGAATTTCGCCCAGTGTGGGCTGTGTCCCCCGTTTCCCCGCCACAGCAACGCTGTCATCTGGGCTGTCCTCTTTCCTATCCTTACCCACCCACATCTTGCATGGGGGCCGCATCTTTCTGGGCTTGGTTGGTTCAGAACTCAATGTCTCCAGAGACCTGGACTTTTTTCCCTTGAGAATAAGTCTCCAACCATGGGGGGGGGGGAAAACCCACTTGGAATCAAGCAGCCTCTGCTGGTGTAGAGGGACCTAGGGAAAGAGAGCCAGCCAGCCAGACAATAGTCCCAGAAGAAACCCCTGTGAATACACAACACAGCAGCAGTAACCCCTCACAGAGTGGACGGTCATTGAATTCTGAGCAGTTATAAGGTTGAGACTCCTTCCAGCTACCGGATTGATGGTGTGGACGTCAATCCCACCAGGGTCGAGGGCCTAATCACGATGAACATTGTTAGAAACCAGATTCTAGAGCCGGGCGTGAGGGCGCCCGCTTTTAATCTCAGCACTCAAGAGGTAGTGGGAGGAAGATTGCTGGGAGCTTGAGGCCAGCCTGGGACTATAGAGTGAGATCCAGGCCAGCCTGGGCTAGAATGAGACCACACACACACACACACACACACACACACACACACAGCTCTGGCCTAGTAACTTTCTCCTACTTAAAGCTTCTGTGCGGTGCAGCTCCACCAACCAGGAGGCCACTCTTCCCCCCTAACATGCATCGACCTTTTCCACTGGACCCAGGACTGAAAGGCCCAGATGGCCACGGGGCACTCCTGTACCCAGGTAGGCCTGCATCTTCCAGGGGCCCATCTCTCCTGCGCCTCGCCTGCAAGCTCTGGAGGACTCAGGCTACAGGCGCTTGATGCTCCCAAGCTGCACGCCTCAGAGCTTGTTACCCAGGGCAGCGGGCCAGCCCCTTGCTCACGGTGCAGGTGACCAGGCCTGTTAGCCTAGATCAAGAGCAGCCTGCCCTGCTCTCCTGGGGGGAAATATTACTCTACCCATTGAGCAACCTTAGTCACTGGAGTGGTAAAGGTGAGGCTGGAGAGATGGCTTAGTGGTTAAGGCGCTTGCCTGCAAAGCCGAAGGACCCAGGTTCAGTTCCCCAGAACCCACGAAAGCCAGATGCACAAAGGGGGCACATGGGTTTGGAGTTTTTTTGCAGTGGCTGAAGGCGCTGGGGTGCCCATTCTCTCTCTCTCTCTCAAATAAATAAATAACAATAGAAGGGAAAAAAGGTGCAAAGAGGCACATGGGTTAGGGGACTAGCCCTACTTTATAAGGATTTTTCACTCAGTGACCAAAGGCACAGGCTGCTAGGCACAAGAGGGTGGTGTTAAGAGAGCTGCAGGCTGACCACAGGGTGCCTTTCTGGGAAGGTCATCCTCACCCTCCACGTGGGTACCCCATGATGCTGGGCTGAGGGCCTGGCCCCGGGGCACACTTGGATGATCAACTCCGTCTGGTCCCTAAGGACAGGCCGATGGACGATGCTGTGGACTTCCAGGCTCACGAGTCTGGTGCCATGTTCATCTCTGTCCTTGGTGCCAGCAGCGTGCCGGCCTGGGTAGGACCCCCTCCGCCCCAGGCGGCCACCAGGACCCTCGGGTGCATGTTCTCAAGCCCAGGAACACTAAAGGCTCTTCCAGTGATGCCAGCAGCCTGGCGCACTCAGGGGTCCTGAGAACGTCTGCTGCCCAGGTTGAGGTTGACACTTGGCCATTTCCCCAGTCCTTCCGTCCCGGACGCCACTCACCTACCTCTAAGGGTCCTCCCCATGTCCTTCTACCCTGACGCAGGGCAGACTTTTCACCTGTCCCCCAAGAATGCAGCCCTAATCACCACCCCCTCTGGTTCTTAAAGAAGTTTCTAGGCCCTAACCACCTGCTCTGTGGCAGCTGGGTCATCCGACATCTATATCCGTACCTGTCCCTGCAAACTGACAGAAAACCCGCAGGCAGACAGAGAGAAGAGGCGGTGGGGTGGGGGTGGGGAGGGAACAGAGGTACACAATGGGTGCCAAGCCCTCCGTGTGGCTGCAGCCCGCCAATGTCCCAACTCTTCTGTGGCCTTTGTCCAGTGACAGTGCCGGACAATGAGAAAGTCCCAAAGTGTCGTGGTCACTGCAGATGGCGAGGGGCGGCTGGGAACAGCACAGGCAGGGACTCCGTTCACCAAGGCTGGTCAAGGTCAAGTGCAAGAGGCTGGGACTCAGGACCCTTAGGCCACACAGAGGAATAGCCTGTCCAGGAGAGCTCTGCCCATAGCCAGTGGCCTTCCACGGTCCGTGAGGTGGAAGAAGTCCCTGGGGGAAGGATAAGGCACAACATCTCCACAGCTTGCCTCCAAAGATGTCCCGAGGACCCTCAGGCGCAGGGTGGGACAAGTTGGTGAGAGGCCACCATGGCCAAAGAGGTTCAGTGTCAAGACAGGGACAGCTGAGGCCTGATGTTCATGGCAGGATGATGGCCACCCGGAGAACCACATGGGGACACGGGGGCTGTGACAAGGGGAGGTGTCAAGATAAGAGCCTGTAGCCAGCTCCCTATAAACAAAGTCAGTTGGGGACCAGGAGGTCAGACTGGGCAAGAGGGCAAGTGGCCTTATAAGCCCCAGTCACATGCCTCAGGCCTTTCCCAGGGTCGCCACTCAGTCCACTCCTTCAGATGGGTGGCCTCTGGTCCCTCCCAGCTCTAAGAACAAGGGCAGAAAAGGTGCTGGGCCCAGAGTCATGAGGCCATCGAGATGACGTGTGCTCCAAGGAAGAGGGCGATTACCATCTCATTTTATTTTGCGGGGACTGAGCCTAAAGTAACCAGAAAGAACAAGAGTCACAAGGGAGGGACCCCACTGCTTGGGGCCCAGCTATTAGCTTTTACTAAAATAAAATAAAATAAAACTGTGTTGCACTCCCCAGGAGTGGTACAATCTAAACATAGAAGTCTTGGGAGTTCTATTTTTCTTCTGACAACCTTTCTCCTCCTCTCAACAAAAACATCTTTTTTTTTGCCCCCCCCCCCCAACTAGTATCAGAAAATAGCTTCTGACTAGCAAGGGACAAATATTCCCAAGCCTGGGACAGGAAGGCTCCCCTGGCCCCTTGAGGAGCCTGAAGCCAGCGTCCAAGGGCCAGGACACTGCTGTCCCATCCATAGGTCACAGCCCATGCCACTAGGCTGGTTTGTCCAAGGGAAGGCCGAGAACAAAGGCCGTAAGTGTCAGTCTTGAAAAAACCACAGCCTGAAAGAGGCCCTGTGACCCTCTGGGTCACTTTGTTTACCTATGAAAGGGGGCAGAACTACCTCTAAGGTCTGTCTAGGTGTAAAATGGCACCATTTGGAGATATGGGCTCTGGAAATGGGGGGAGGGAGATTGGTCCTACCCGCCTCCCCCACGGGAGTCAGCCCGAGACACTGGTGAAAGGCTTTTGCTCACGGCCAAACGGACACTGTAATTCCTGATGCAACCAGGACTTAGCCTGGCCTTTCCACCCGTGTGAACTGTCATCATAAACAGCTCCGCTGGCTGTGGGCCATTCCACCCACACTTCCCAGGGTGATCTCAGAGCGAGGAGCACCAAGGTTGTCTGCCGCACTCCCTAAAAGGACCTAAATTCTTGCCCTCAGGAGGAGCTGACGACACCCCACTCCCACGACTGCCTGCTGGTGGGCCCGCCTCCCCGTTCTGTCTGTCTCTGAACGCGGCCAGTGGAAGGGCGAATCCACCGGACACAACACAGCTGCCTGGGATGGACAAGCCCAGATGTGCGGCTGATTCCCACACCCAAGTGGGGCCCCCATGTTCCTTCTGATGGCCCTCTGGCAGAGGACACTAGAGAACCCTGCCAGGAGTGCAGGGGGCAGCTCTGTAAGCGGGGTGTGAGGGAGGTGAAAAGAGGTGGCCGGGGCCCATGGCGAAGGAGAAGAGGGGGTCCCGGGAGGTAAGAGCCTCGTCACAAACCACAGGCCCAGTGTGAGTTACTAAAGCAGAACGTGTTTATTGGGCACCCACACTCCTCACGGAGGAGCCAGATGCAAGCCGGAGGCTTCCGCTCTCAGCTCTCTCGGGCTGCGTACAGTTGCCACCCAAGAATGTAGGCACAGGACCAGCCACCAGCTAAAGAACACTATTTGGGTGGGGCAGGATCACCAGGAGGTGGCCTTGGCATGAAGCCAGGCATGTGCCTGGACTCCACAAACACTGAGGAGTTGGTAGGTGGGGGACCTCAGGACACCTACCTGATCATTGGCTAACTTGGGGGGGGAGGGAAGGAATCTGGCCCTGAGGCAGAAGCTGCCCTGAGCCAACAAGGGAGAGGTGAGCTTCAGCACAAGGGGTCCCTTGCCCAGGTCAGGTCCTGAAAGCTCCTCCCTGAATCTGCCTGCTTCCTCCTGGCGGCAGCTGGCGCCTTAGTCCCACACATAGGGGTTTCTAAAGACCTGAGAGTTCTTGCCATCTCTCGGCGTTGTGGCTGCCTGGTGGCTCTGGGCCACATACATATCTTCGGCTCGTAGGGTCGAGTTGGCACTGCCCATCACCTGGCTGTTGGCGGTGGCCCGTGGGAGGATGACGTCGTAAGCGCCTTCAGACTGAAAAGGAAGAACAGGCGGTCTCACAGTCAGGGCATCGGGAGCCAGGTTCCGCCAGGGCGGATGTACAAACAACGGGCTTCCTGCAGGGCTCTGCCTGCCAGCTCCCCCTTCTTGACCCCTCCGCCTCCACTCTGTGGGGCCCCTGCTGGCAGCCTGGGGTGGATGACTCCACCTCTGGAAATAGAGGGCATGGAAGTAGGTCCTTGGCCACCTCAAGACTTCCCAGAGGGAGACTGTCCCTCCCAGAGCTTTCTTCCTGCTCCCAGGTCCTCAGCAAATACTCAAGTCCACAGAGAGGGTAGGCTGCGCTGAGCTACCACTGCCTGTCTGATGCCACTCCCGGGCTCCCTTCCAGTACAGATCTTTTTGTTGTTGTTGTTTTGTTTTGTTTGAGATAAGGTCTCACTCTAGTCCAGGCTGACCTGGAATTCACTATGGAGTCCCAGGGCGGCCTCGAACTCAAGGTGATCCTAATACCTCTGCTTCCTAAGTGCTGGGATTAAAGGTATGTGCCACCATGCCTGGCTTCTACAAATGTCACTTAGTACCCAACTGGTTGGCCCTGGGCATGCCCACATAACTCTTGGTCTTGGTATCTGGTCCCAAATGCTCTACCTAGTGGGAATGTGAACTCCTGGCCCCACCAGCCTTGTCCCCGTGGAAAGCTGCCACTAAATCTCAACAGGCCAAGGACCCCAAAGGAGCCTTTGTTTAATGAGATCCAGGTGGTGTGCCCACCTCGCCGGGGGTCTCACTTACTGGACGATCTAACCAGTTCCTGCTACCTAGAATATCTGAATTAAGGCTCTCATACCTGGGCATGCCCAGATCATCAGGTATATTTGTTAAGCCCCACCCCCTGGGAGCTGACTCCCACCCTCTGGTGGGCTGGTCAGTGTTTAGCTGGGACGGGGAGAAGGGAACCCTCAGGCTCTGTTTGCAAAGCCGCCTTAGGGAGTCACTCCAATATCGGACCCAAGGAGATGTTCACTCTGGTGGTCTGGAAACCATGTTCCGAGAACCAGGAACGAGCTGCTGGCCAGCTTGTACAGGTTTCCTCAAGGACTCTAGAGAGGCAGGAAGGGGCAGCCTTGCAGGGCAGCTCTGAAGCAAAGGGTTCTGGGAGGGGGACAGGGAAGGCAGCTTATGGAAACTGCCCGGCTGCAGGCCCACACTTAAGTAAAGGGCCGGGATGGGAAGTCTCAGACGCTGCAGCCCCTCCCTGCTCCTGAGTTCACAGCGGGAGGTGGGGAGGAGATGAGAACAGCACCCTCCTGACCTCCTGGCTTCCTGTTCCCAGAATCCTGCCAAGGCAGGTCGCTGACCTTTGTGGCAGCCACTGCCTGCCGGGTGTGGTGAAGGAACATATATGGAGGAGACTCTAGCCCACTGCCTTCCTGTCCCCCAGGCTAATGGAGCATCTGGCTTCCAGAGCCCAGAGAAGGTATAAGGTCAATATATGCTAGCCAGGCATGGTGGCACAAGCCTGTAATCCCAGCACTGAGGTAGGCAAATTGTGAGTTCAAGGCCAGCCTGGGCTATAAAGCAAGACCTTGTCTCAAAAAAAGAAAAGAAAAGAAAAGAAAAGCAAAAAGAAGAAAAAGAAACAGGGAGCTGGAGAGATGGCTCAGCAGTTAAAGGTGCTTACAAAATTTGCCAGCCCAGGTTCAATTCCCCAATACCCATGTAAAGCCAGACACACAAAAGTGGGCATGCGTCTGGAGTTCCTGTACAGCAGCAGGACGCCCTGATGTGCCCCTTCATATTCTCTCTCTTTTGGTCTTGAATAAATAAAATAGTTAAAAAACAAAATAGGGGGCTGGAGAGATGACTTCGTGATTAAGGCGCTTGCCTACAAAGCCTAAGGACCCAGGTTTGATTCCACAGAACCCACATAAGCAAGATACACAAGGTGAAGCTTGCATCTGGAGTTCGTCTACAGTGATTAAAGGCCCTGGCACACTCTGTGTGTGTAATAATAATTTTTTAAAAATCAGGGCTGGAGAGATGGCTTAGTGGTTAAAGCATTTTGCCTGTGAAGCCTAAGGACTCAGGTTCTATTCCCCAGGACCCACATAAGCCAGATGTACAAGGGGGCGCATGTGTTTGGAGCTCTTTTGCAGTGGCTAGAGACCCTGGTGTACCCATTCTCTCTCTCTCTTTTCTTTTCTTCTTCTTTTTTTTTTTTTTTTGGAAAGCAAGGACTCCAGTCCAGGACTGAAGCAAGGACTGAAGCCACGTTTATTTCTCAGCAGTCTTTTTTGTATCTTCTTCTAAACCATTTGCCCATGGACAATTCCATGTCTCTCTGTTTCTATCTGCCTCTTTCTCTCTCATGCTCTCTCAAATAAATAAATAAGAAACTAATCTTGATTTAAAAAAAAAAAATCAAAAGAGGTTCTGCCTTCTTGCCATAAAGAGAAGTTTGAGGCCCTCTTGGGATAGCCATGGTTAAAGAACTAAGTATTGTTGGACGTAGTGGTGCATGTCTTTAATCCCAGCACTTGGGAGGCAGAGGTAGGAGCATCTCCATGAGTTCAAGGCCATCCTGAGACTACATAGTGGATTCCAGTTCAGCCTGGGCTAGAGTGAGACCCTACCTTGAAAAACAAACAAACAAACAACAACAACAAAACAGAACAGAACTAAGTAACTAAGAATCTATCTAGACCTGCTAACTAACGTGTGGTCCCATCACTTTGGGGGTACCTGCCTGACACCCTCCTTTGTCCATTCCCAAGCTCCTTAAGGGTAAGGCTAGCTGCTGCCACCGGCTCTGTCTTCTCCACTGTACCAAGCCCTGGACTGTGGTGATACCCAGTAACAGAGGCAGATCCTGTTGTGTGCCCAGCTACATCAAATCCAGGCAAAGGAGGGTGAGGATGGGGCTCTGGGCTGGTAGGGTCAATGCCCAAGATGAGGAGTCTGAGCAGGCCGTGTGACCCCGTCCTCCACCCACTGAGGCTGGGCCACAGCTGTCAGCAGGGTCCCACTGGTCAGTGGTCCCAGAGACCCACTTACCGGTCCTTTATGCATTAAGGTCATCTCTGTGGGCTGGTACATACTGGTCATCAGCTGCCCATTGTACCCACTGTAAGGCGACACAGGTCTCTTAGCTGTGGGGGAGGGGAGCAAGCACAATTTGAGGGTCCCTCGATTCTCACTTCCCAACCCACCATCCCAAGTAGCTCTCCTAGGCTTAGGGAAAAGAGGATCCTGGGGATCTGGTTTAATAGCTGAGTGGAGACTTGGGAATGAGGTTGAGGTTGTTGTGGACGTGGGTTCCCCCCACCCTGCCCAGTGCCCCTTTATATAGCTGCACAATGCTGCTTGGTTCCCAGCATGTGGCACCCCTCCCCCACAGCTCAGAAACATGCCCTGTCAGCAACTTTCACATCCCCATCCGCCCTCAGGGCCAGAGGCCAAGAGGGGCGCATGGGTCTCCGGCTGCTTTCCAAAACAGCCCGCCTTCAGCTCCGGCCGCTACCACTGCGGGACAGCTGCCAGGCGCTACGGGAAACACGAGCAAGACCCTCCAGCCCTTCCAGTTTTCACATCCTCACAGGGCAGGGCTGCCCGGGGAGCCCTCCACACCGACCCACGCTCCTCTCCCGGGCCCCCTGGCAAGGTTCCAGAACTATCTGCAGCTCCAGGAATACTTCCCTGTGCTTTCCGGGTGGTGTGGGTTTCAGGGTCTGCTCCACCCTGCTGGGCACCCCCAGGCTGCGTGAAGAAGAGCTGTGGACCAGTCCTGAGGCCCAAGTACAGGCCTCAAAAAGGGGGCAGGTGGGAGAGGGCTCGGCTGTCTCCTGTGGGGCCAAGGGACCATGGTCTGGATAGAACTCCTAAGTGCTGGGCTCACACTATTGATTTTTCCATTTAGAAAAAAAAAGAGAGAGAAATAAATAAAAACTCAAACAGTCCGGAAGTGTCTGCCATCAGGGAACAGAGGCTGAGAACGATGTGGCCTGATAAACAGGCATAAGGTTGGTTCAAGCAGGGATGGGGGTGGAGGCTTGCTCTGCTTCCCTGCGCCTGCCCTCAGACCCCTCCCCATTGGCCCCTGCATGCCCAGTGGCACATTCTGTGTGTGTCAGGGGCCACCCCAGTGTGGGATCAAAGCCCAGAGTGGCCAACAGAGCAAGGGTCAGTGCTTTTCACAAAGCCGGACATCCAAGGACTCGTAGTGTGGACAGCACACAGGGGTTTCTCTCATTCAGGAACTCCTACGGCCTCTGATTTTCTGCCAGAGGGACCACGGCCAGCACATGATAACCAGGTGGTGAGTCTAGAGCCCCCAAACATCTTAACCAACACAGTCGGGGTCAAGCAGAGCGCTGAGACTGCTTCCAGCTCCCTGGAAGGTGCTGCAACCGACAGGCTAAGAAACACGCAATCCACACGCACCTGCGTCTTAGCACAGGGTCTGGAGCCCGGCAAGTGTCTTAACAGGCCACTATATAGCACCATAGTTCTGTGTGTGTGTGTGTGTGTGTGTGTGTGTGTGTTGCTAGGGATCAAACTCACGTCTCCATGTCTGCTAAGCAAGCCCTCGACCACTGAGCTACACTCTCAGCCTCTGAATTTGGGAGCTTAAAAAATATTAATAGGATGGGCGTGGTGGCGCACGCCTTTAATCCCAGCACTTGGGAGGCAGAGGTAGGTGGATCGCGGTGAGTTCGAGGCCACCCTGAGACTACATAGCCTGGGCTAGAGTGCGACCCTACCTCAAAAAACCAATAATAATAATAATAATAATAATAACTGCAGATATCCCAAAGAACCTTCCATTGCTTCCAAGAGACTGGTTGCCTGCCCTGGGATAAAGGGAACATGAGTGCCAGGTGTGCTGATACACACCTGTAATCCTAGCACTCGGAGGCAGGTGGATCAGGAGTTCAAGGGCATCTCGATGACATAGCATAGCAAGTTCAAGACCATCCTGGGCTATAGGAGACCATGTCTTGGCGCGCGCGTACACACACACACACACACACACACACACACACACACACACACGGCTTCAGAAGTCTCTCACAACATACCCGAGGCTGGTTCATCCATGGAAAACGCCTTGTTCTCCACGAACATGCTCTGGCCCGTCTGCTCTTTCAGGATGGTTTCATAGCCCACGCCCCGGGTAGGGTACATGTCCCCCTGGTAGCTCTGCTCTGGGCTGGGCTTCGTCACATGGGAGACCTCGGGGATGACATAGAAGAGGACAAAAGCCCAGGCGTTGGCAGCAAGGGCGATGGCCAGCGTGGGGTCGTCCCAGGTGGGGCTGTGTCGCTGCCTATTGCCGTAGGTATACATGACAATCCACGCCACCCAGATGGCGATGGAGGTGGCCGTGGTGAGCAATACAAACACCCCGTGTTTCCGCCAGCGCTTAAAGCGGCCGCACAGCGTGGGCCAGGCGCCCAGGAAGGCGCCCAGCAACAGTAACATCACGTAGATGAGGGCCATGACAAAATCCATGTTGGCGATGGCGCAGGGTGAGGTCACAGTCCAGCCAGCGCTGCCATTGCCCAGAGCGCCGGCTTGGCCACCTCCCCGTAGCAGGGTGATAATCAGCCACTCCGTGTTGATGATGACCTCCACGAGGGTTAGCAGCACAGCCACCGTGAAGATCACCCAGCCCCGGGGCCCGTGGTTCTTCCGGGAGAGGAAGTTGAGGGCAAAGACGTGGGCCACCAGACAAGAGAAGCAAATGGCAAAGAGGACCCCGAAGAGGAAGCGCCGAGAGGCGCAGGTCGAGAAGTCCGGCTTCACCACGCAGGCAAACACCAGGCAGAAGAGGCCCAGGGTGCCCAGCAGGAAGAACACTTGGGTCCCCAGGAGGCTCCGCTTCTTGGTGTCCTGCACGAAGGGGAGGCTGGCCACGAGGATGATGGTGAGTGCGAATGAGGTGATGACGCCCGCCCCGGCCACAGCCTCCAGGACGATGCCCCAAGCCCCAGTGCGGTCACACAGGTTGTAGTACAGGGGGTCCAGGTCTGGGCTGCAGCCAGGCGGGGCATGGTTCTGGGCCCAGGCCCCCGGGAAGAAGAAGACAGGCAGTCCCATACGCATCAGCAAAGCTTTGTGGGAAGCCATCCTGGCTCCCAGGCCAGGCTCCAGCTGGATCCCTAGAGACAGAGGGAGAATGGGCAAAGTCAGTACTTCCAAGGCTAGACTTCACCATGCTTCCCCATCCCAAACCCGGGTGGGCAGTGTTAATTAATCATGACCCAGTCCTTCCAGGCTTCAGAAGCCTTTTTTTTTTTTAAAGTCATCAGCATTTCTTTCTCTTTATTTATTTATTGGGGGCAGATGGAGAGAGAATGAATGCACCAGGGCCTCTAGCCACTGCAAACAAACTCCAGATGCATGTGCCACCTTGTGCATCTGGCTTACGCTGGTCCTAGGTAATCAAGCCTGGGTCATCAGCCTTCATAGACAAGTGCATTAACCACTAAGGCATCTCTCCAGCTCAGAAATCTTAATACAGAGTCCACTAGAGCCTATCAACTGAACCTAGATGACACTTGCTTCCTATCCGTAGCCAGGGGAAGGGAAGAAAGTGTTACCGAATTTTCAGTCCCCTCCCACCCATCAAAACCTGGTTTCAGATGATTTCTGAGTTCCTATAGGTCTAGGGTGGAGGTGAAAGGGCGTGTGAGCAAGTTAAAGACAAGCAGAGGACTTGGGAAGTTGCTCACTGCTTAGAAGCACTTGTTCCTAAAGTCTGCAAGCCGGGTTTAATTCCTAAGCTACCCATGTAAGCAAGACGAAATAAGGTGCCCAAGAATCTGAGACTTGCTTGCAGCGGCAAGAGGTTCCAGTGCACCCATACACACGCACACACATACACACCCACAGCGTGTGCACATACAAGTAAATAATAAAAAATAAAATTGGATCTGGAGACATGGCTCCACAGTAAAGGCATTTGCCTGCAAAGCCTAATGAGTAAGGCTCAATTCCCCAGTACCCATGTAAAGCCAGATGCACAAAGTGGCCCATGCATCTGGAGTTCATTTGTAGTGGCTGGAGGCCCTAGCAAGCCCATTCTCTCTCTCTCTCTCTCTGCCTATCTCTTTTCTCTCTATTTCTCCCTGCTTGTAAACAAATTAATTAATTAAAAAAATAAAAACCAAGCATAGCACCTATTCAGCACTTCTCCTCTGCCCTGGCACCTCTAGGGTTCAGGTCAGATACTCTGCTTTAAGGACTCCAAAGTCCACGGCTAGTCAGCTGTACATTCCTCTTTTCAAAACATACTTGACAAGCACTTAGTAAGTACTCAATAGGCACCTGTGGCAGGTATATCCTGCAGCTAGGAAAAGAAAATAGTTGAAAAGTTATCTTTATGTTTTCCCCATCTGATTCCTTCTACTTTCTTATGTATTTATATATTTCTATTTATTTACTTATTTTTCCAGGCAGAAACAGAAAGAGATTGAGAGAGAGAAAATTAGCAAGCCAGGGCCTCTAGCCACTGCAATCAACCTATTAGATGCATACACTACCTTGTGGGCATGCGCAAGCTTGTGCATGCATCATTTTGTGTATCTGGCTTACGTGGGAACTGGGGAATCGAACATGGGTCCTTAGTTTTTGCAGGCAAGTGCCTTAACCACTAAACCATCTCTCCAGCCCTGAACCTCCCTTTTTTTAATAAACACATTTATTATTCAGTTGTTGGTTTATTTACTATTACCCGAGGCAAGTTCTGACTAGATAGTCCAAATTGGCCTAGAGCTCACTATGTAACCCAAGCTGGCTTTGAACTCATGATCCTACTGCCTCGGCATCCTGAGTGATAGGATGGTAGGAACAGGACACCAAGACCAGCCTTTTTAAAATTTTCTCTTGGTGCCAAGTTTCCACTTCAGAATTTACAGTTCTTCATCTGGTTCAATGCTAAAGATAAGAATAAAATAAACCGGGGCTGGAGGGATGGCTTAGCGGTTAAGCGCTTGCCTGTGAAGCCTAAGGACACTGGTTCGAGGCTCGATTCCCCAGGAACCACGTCAGCCAGATGCACAAGGGGGCGCACGCGTCTGGAGTTCGTTTGTAGTAGCTGGAAGCCCTGGCGCACCCATTCGCTCTCTCTCATCTGCCTCTTTCTTTCTCTGTTTGTCGCTCTCAAATAAATAAAAATAAACAAGAATAAAACAAACCAGTTCCCCTGCTAAGGAGTTAATGACGTTGTGCAAAAAATTCTATGAGGCATTAACATTTTAAAAGCAAGGATCAGGCAGAGGCAAGGCCAGCCCAAAGGGAGTAATCATTAATGGAAGACTTGAGGGCATTGTAGTGAAGAAAGGAATCTTTTACTAACACCAGAAAGCTAACTCATTATTACCCTATCAGCTCCACACAGCTTTACCAAATGTTGCAGATTTGTGCCAAGGAAGAAAACCAAACCTGGCTTCCCCCCCCCCCCCCCGCTGCCACCCCCCAGTTTTCCCTCTCTGAAGCACAGGCAAAGCACAGGTTAAGAGAAATTCAAGACCGGATCTGAGGGTCTGGGTGCAGCTCAGGGGTAGAACGCTGGCCTAACATATGTGAGGCACTGGTATCTGTCCCCAGCACTGCCAAAAAGAAAAAGGAAAAAAAGAAAGAAAAAAAAAAAAAAAAAGAGGAAGACCCAATCTGTGAGATTCTCATAAAAGATTAAATCTCACTTGAAGACGTAACAGTCGCCATGTAAAATTTAAGAATACAAATGCTCTGAAAAGAAAGTTGTGAAGTCCAAAATTCTTTGAGTTGTTGTCTTTTGCATTTACATCACCCTGCACAGTCACGAAACTAGTTGTGCTGGGGGCGCTCGCCTTTAATCCCAGCACTTGGGAGGCTGAGGTAGGAGGATCACAGTGAGTTTGAGGCCAGCCTGGGCTACATAGTAAATTCTAGGTCAGCCTGAGCTCGAGTGAGACTCTTCCTTTAAAAAGAGTGACAGGCTGGAGAGATGGCTTAGTAGTTAAGGCATTTGCCTTCAAAGCCAAAGGACCCCTGTTTGGTTCCTCAGGACCCACGTTAGCCAGATGCACAAGGGGGCGCATGTACCTGGAGTTTGTTTTCAGTGGCTGGAGGCCCTGGCACATCCATTCTCGTTCTCTCTGTCTCTCTCTCTCAAGTAAATAAAATAAAATAAAATAAAATAAAATAAAATAAAATAAAATAAAATAAAATAAAAAGAAGTGTCAATTAAAAAATGGAGAGATTTAAAAAAAGAAGATATAGAGCCAGGTGGTGTGGTGGTATACACTTTTAATCCCAGCACTCGGGAGGCAGAGGTAGGAGGATCACCATGAGTTCAAGGCCACCCTGAGACTTCCAGGTCAGCCTGGACCACAGTGAGACCCTTCCTCGAAAAGAAGAAGAAGAAGAAAGAAGAAGAAGAAAGAGAAGAAGAAGAAGAAGAAAGGAGAAGAAGAAGGAGGAGGAGAAGGAGAAAAGAAGAAGAAGAAAGAAGAAGAAGAAGAAGAAGAAGAAGAAGAAGAGGAAGAAGAAGAAGAAGAAGAAGAAGAACAACAACAACAACAACAACAACAAAGGTGTAGCCTTGCCTCTCCTGAGGAGTTCAGAAAACAGCAACCAAGTTTTCTTGGGCAGATAGTGGCCACTAGTGGCTGGCAGGGAAATGGTATTGCCTACATTATTTACCCCTCTCTCCTTTAACTGCCAACCTTATTTTAATTAATTAATCTACTTATTTACTTTTTTTTTCCCCAAGGTAGGGTCTCACTGTAGCCCAGGCTGACATGGAATTCACTATGAAGAATTAAGGTTAACTCGAACTCACAGCCATCCTCCTTCCTCAGCCTCCAGAGTGCTGGGACTAAAGGCATGTGCCACCACACCTGGCTTACTTATTTTTGAGACAGGGTCCTGCTATGCAGCCCTAGCCAGCCTCAGACTTGGTGTGATCCCTCCACCTCAGCTTCCCAAGTACTGGGAATAGAGATGTGAGCCACCAATCCTGATAATGGCTATTTAATTTCTAATAAGCAAACTAAATTCCCAAATCCCACTCAACAGAAATTGGTCATCCTCAATTAAACAGAAGGACACTTTTGCACCCCTAAAAAACTTTTTAAATTTTGTTTTAGAGAGAGTGGGAGAGAGGATTGGCACACCAGGGCCTCAGTCACTGAAATCAAACTCCAGACCACCTAGTGGGCATGTGTGACCTTGAGCATGCTTCACCTTTGTGTGTCTGGTTTA
Organism: Jaculus jaculus; assembly: GCF_020740685.1. Taxonomy (NCBI): domain Eukaryota; kingdom Metazoa; phylum Chordata; class Mammalia; order Rodentia; family Dipodidae; genus Jaculus; species Jaculus jaculus. The sequence continues at coordinate 124,462,095 of NC_059110.1, forward strand.
TGTGGGATCTGGAGAGTAGAACATGGGCCCTTAGGCTTCACAGGCAAGCGCTTTAACCACTAAGCCAACTCTCCAGGCCCCCAACAGCTTTTTGGAGCAGGGTCTCAGTAGCTCAGGCTGGTCTCAAATTCATGGTAATTCTCCTGCATCAGCCTCATTCTCCACAGTGCTGGATTACAGGCGTGAGCCACCACACTCAGCTTTTGTCCCCTGAAAAGATAACAGGGATGGGAGTGGTGGAAAGAGCCTATAATCTCAGCACTTGAGAGAGAGGAAGAGAGAGAGGAAGACAGGAGGACCAAGAGTTCAAGATCACTCACTCTTGGTCCATATGGAGTTGGAGGCCAGCCTCATCTACGTAAGAAACCCTCAAAAAAAAAAAAAAAAAAAAAGATCAGGCATGTTGTTTGCTTTGCCTCTGTCTGTGTGGTGTATTTATGCATGCTTATATGTATATAGGTGCATGTGTGTATTCATGTGGAGGCCAGAAGGTAACTTCAATGTTTCCTTATATTACTGCCTACTTTATTTACTGAAACCTGGTCTCTGGCTGAACCAAGAGCTCACAGATTTCACTAGACAAGCACTTTGCAGCCTGAGCCATCTCCCAAGCTCCAAATTTAGGCATCTTAAGCCATCTTAGCCACCTCCTTGCTTTTCTTCAACCACGACGTACCACCGACTCTTAAAGTTAACTCATGTAAGGGCTGGGGAGATGGCTCAGCAGTTAAGGTGCTTGCCTGCAAAACCTAAGGACCTGAGTTCGATTCCCCAGGACCCATTTAACACCAAATGTACAAGATGATGCATGCGTTCAGAGTTCCTTTGCAATGGCTAAAGGCCCTGGCATGCCCATTCTCTCTCTTTGTATCTGCCTTCTCTCTCTCTCTCTCTCTCAAATAAATAAATACAAATAAAATTTTAACTCATGTAAGTATGCTGTTTTCCTCATCCCTGGCATTCTTTGCTTTTGATGTAAAAGCTCCTTTCCCCTGCATGGAGATTTTGTATAATAGCAAAGTCATACTGCGCCACTGGTGTTTACAAGGGATGGGATGAGAAAGACAATCAGTGGCTAAGAATTAATAGGTAAGTAAAGAGTAACTCCAAACCATCCGTCCAGGGGTAGCTGAAAGACGGTGTCACGCCACGAGACCCTAAGTGGTCAACTCTGGTGTGGGGACTGAGCACACAGACAACTAGCTAGAGCTTGGGGTGCAATTAGAAACGTAGGATTGAAGTGTCCTGCTGCTCCCAAAGTTCTGGAAAATACGAAAATGAAGAAACATGGTCCCTGATTAAGATCTAGAGATATGGCAAGTGACAAAGGACACAGGTTACCTTTAGGCAAGAGGTGCTACAGAAAAACAGAAGGTAGAGGGAGAAGATAGAAACTGAAGAGACAGCTCAGCGGTTAAAGCGCCTATTTGCAAAGCCAAAGGACCCAGGTTCAATTCCCCAGTACCCATATAAAGCCAGATGCAAAGGTGGTGCATGTATCTGGAGTTCGTTTGCAGTGGCTACAGGCGCTGGCACCCCTATTTTCTCTCTATTCTCTCTATATATTTGCTTCTTTCTCTCCTTTTTCTAATAACTAAATAATTTTTTTAAAGTATAAATGGGGGCTGGAGAGATGGCTTAGCAGTTAAGGTGCCTGCCTGCAAAGCCCAAGGACCCAGGTTCGAGTTCCCAGAAACCATGTAAACTAGATGCACAAGGTGGCACACGTGTCTGAAGTTTGACTACAGTGGTTAGAGGCCCTGGCATGCCAATTTTCTCTCTCTCTTAAATTTTTTGATATATTTATTTACTTATTTGAAAGAAAGAATGAGACAGAGAGAAAATGGGTGCACCAGGGCCTCCAGCCGCTGCAAATGAATTCCAGATGCATGCGCCCCCTTGTGCATCTGGCTTACGTAGGTCCTGGAGAATCAAACCAGGATCCTTTGGTTTTACAGGCAAACGCCTTAACTGCTAAGCCATTTCTCCAGCCCCCATTTAAAAAAAATATATATATACATATATATATACACATAAAATTTCAAACCAGGCGTGGTGGGATACGCCTTTAATCCCAGCACTCGGGAGGCAGAGGTAGGAGGATCATGTTGAGCTCAAGGCCACCCTGAGACTAATTCCAGGTCAGTCTGGGCTAAAGTGAAACCCTACCTTGAAAAAAAAAAAACAACAAATTAAGTGTGGGCGCCATTCCTGACGCTGCTAAAGGGGGAGCCTCATGACGGCAAGAGAAAGTGTGGCGTGGCAACGGCTGGACGTCACCTCTGCTACAGCAAGTGGAAAACCCGAGCGTGGCAGAACTCTGGCGGCAGGAGGCTGGGCTCCAGCACCCCACAGCCCACCTCAGCAACACACCGCCTCCTCCGGCTAGGCTCCACCTCTCAAACTGCCATCAGCCGGGCACCAAGCATTCCGAGTACACGAGTTTATGGGGTTCTTATGAATTTACCTCATCCAAACACCATGCGCAGATACTATGCTGCCATAAGACAGGCTGAGCGAAGACATAAACATGGGGAGGAGCCGAGCAGAGGCAATGATGACGCAGGTCCGTGCCCTGACGTCAGCCCCCAAGTTCAGATCACAAGGAGAAGAAAGTCAAGTTCAAGTATGGAGTGAGCTTGTACCGGGAGGTGGAAGCTGGCTGGTGGCAGGTTAGACACGCTCTAGGGGCGCTGTGCAGTGGGGAGCTACTGCCAGCCAGATTAAACTTGGTGGAGTCTGGCAAAATAAAAAAAAAAGCAAACAAAAAACACAGGTACTTTATTGGGGCCACACATCCATCCCAACTGAAACAGCGAGACCAAAGGTAAAAAGCATCACGTTCACATATGACAGAGTCTTGCCAAAAAAATAAATACATATCTAAGGATGTAGGAGGAAACTGTGCCGAATACACATTCACATCTGGCAACCTCATCATTCCAGGGATGCGGGGCAGGGATAGGTAATGCACTTGAAGGCCCTGGGTTCCGTTCCCAGAAATGAAGAGGAAGAAGAGAAGGAAGGAAAAGAATAGGAGAGGGGGGAGGCTGGAGGGATGGCTTAGCAGTTAAGGTGTTGCCTGCAACGCCAAAGGACCTAGGTTCGATTCCCCAGGACCCACGCAAGCCAGATGCACAAGCAGATGCACAACATGCATCTAGAGTTCTTTCGCAGTGGTTGGAGGCCCAAGCATGCCCATTCTCTATCTTTCTCTCCCTCTCTCTCTCTCTTTCTGTGTGCATGTATGCCAAATAAATAAAATATTAAAAAGAAGAAGAAGAAATGAGGAGGAGGCAGAAGAAACACTCACCTTTCCCACAGCCACTTGGGCCAGAGTCAGGGAATACTGACGCCCTGCTCCATTTCCCCCTGACTTTGCTAGAGTCTGACCAGCTTCCGCCCAGACCCTGCCCTGCAAATCACACCTCCGCTGGCTAATCCCTAGGTGAAAGCCTGCAGAAATCACCCAGATGACACTGAACTTGTAGAATCCCATGGCACGTCTTTATGCAGAACTTCTCCAACGCATGGCGGGGCACTCCTCCTTGCCCATTAACTCTCACCCGCTGTCTTTCCCTACCAAGCACTTGTGAGTAACATACTGATGGCACTTTATTGGTTTATCAATGGCACTAACATGAAGTTTGGGATAGAGGAAATGAACTTTTGCATTAGAAGAAAAGACTGGCTTTTACAATGCCAGTTATTTAGGAAAATAGTAGTAAATTTACATATGGGTACCACGCTGCTGCTCAGATGCCCCGAGACTTAATATTCCCTTCCTAAAATGTCTCATTTCTCAGCTTCCACAGAAAACAGAAGATTTAGGTACGAAAACTGGGCCAGCTAGGCCGAGCTCTGTCTCCTGCCCATGACAGAGGCCTCTGCAGGTTAGCAGGAGACTAAGAAAGCTGCAAAGAGCTCAGCTCCAACGCCTTGGCTTTCTGGAGTACATATCCAGCCACCCAGCTAATGCTATCTTTTTGTTTTGTTTTGTTTTTCGAGGTAGGGTCTCACTCTGGCCCAAGTTGTTCTGGAATTCACTATGGAGTCTCAGGGTGGCCTTAAACTCATGGCGATCCTCCTACTTCTGCCTCCCAAGCGCTGGGATTAAAGGAGTGCGCCACCACGCTTGGCTGGTGATACCTTTCAACATGGCGGCTAAGGAGTGGACGAGGGACCGAGTGAGCTCTTTCTTCAGGATCTTCTTCAGGACTCCAGATGTACCTACCTGGTGTGGGCCCATAGCTCTACACGAGCCCTGAACTCATTTATTGATTGTGTGTGTGTGTGTGTGTGTGTGTGTGTACACAGATGTACAAGTGCACCCCGTGTGCCTGAGTGCAGGCTCACCCACCTTACTTCCCTGACAGTCTCTCTCACTGAACTCATAGCTCCCCATTTTTTATTTAAGCCTGGCTTACCAGGGAAACCCAGCAATCTTCTTGTCTCCACCCTTCCTTGGTGCTGGAATTACAAGCGTGTGTGACCACGCCAGCCTTGTTATGTGGGTCCCGGGGATCGAACTCGGGTCCTTGTGCTTGTGCACCAAGGGCTCTTACCCTTGGGCCAGCTCCCCACCCTGGTGAACTCTCAAATCATGAGGCCTGACTCTCCTACCAAGCTCTAAGCCTGCAAGACGTCTCCTCCGTAAGGCTAGACGGGGCTCTGAACACCGTGGGGAGCGACATTCACCCCCTCTGAACAACACAGACCGCTCATCTCTCCCACTCCTGCCTCCTTCACTTTGGAGTCGTATCTGCTCCCAGGTTCCCTTGATCAAGATCTCCAAGGATCAAGAGGGGTGGGACAGGAGTTTCCTGCCTTCAGAGCCTCCTATAACTCATAGCTGAGGCCTGGCTTCAGATTCTCTTCTGGACAAAAAAGGTTCTGTGGGGCTGGAGAGATGGCTTAGTGGTTAAGTGCTTGCCTGTGAAGCCTAAGGACCCCGGTTCAAGGCTCGGTTCCCCAGGACCCATGTTAGCCAGATGCGCAAGGGGGCGCTTGCATCTGGAGTTCATTTGCAGTGGCTGGAAGCCCTGGCGCGCCCATTCTCTCCCTCTCTCTACCTGCCTCTTTCTCCCTCTGTCTGTTGCTCTCAAGTAAATAAATAAAAACGAACAAAAAAAATTAAAAAAAAAAGTTGTGTGGTGGTTTGATTCACCCCCATAAACTGAGGCATTCTGAATGGTTACAGTGTCTTTTGGGGGGTGGGTTTATGGGTGTTATAGCCAGTGTTTGGCACACTCTCCTGCTGATGTTGTCCACCTGATGTTGGCCAGGAGGTGATGTCCACCTTCTGCTCCCATCATCATTTTCCTTTGCCAACACGGAGCTTCCCCTCGAACCCCAACCCCACCCCCGACAATCTGCTCTTGGCCGGGTGTTTTCTGCCGGCAATGCAAACCGGCCTGCAACAGGCTCTTTGCTTCACCTCCCTGGAATCAGTGGTAGAAATACATTTTTACTGAAATAGGCCTTTCCACCGGGTTCAGCCACCTAGCCCCCAGCTCTGGTTTAGGGCAGTGAAATTCAGTCCAAAATCCCCTTCCTAGCTCTCTGTGTGCGGGGAGAGTAGAGGCGCCTCAGCCAGGTGGGCAGAGGCTCAGCTAGACCCGACTGGTGTCACCCGGCCACAGGTGAGGCAAGTGTGGCCTGCTCACCTTTCCAGAAGAGCATCCCCTTATCACTGCCTTCCTGGACCTAAGAAAGACTCCCCCAGCTCACCCCCCCCCACCTCCCGCCAGGACAGGCACAACTGTGATCGCTTTCAGCCCGCCAGCCAGAGACATCACACAGCATCCGTTTTCCTCCCTGGTGGCCTCCCCTTAGCAGCTGAGCTGGAAAGATGGATAGACCCTTGGCCAGCCTTCATCTGGTCTCTTCTCCCACGCACCCACCTCCGCCCTTCTTTCTCAGTCCAGCTAGCTCTTCTGGTGTCAGCCCGTTTCTGGGGCTGATGTGCATCCTATCCAATGAGGAGCTGAGGAGACATGGCAGCTCACGAAGGAGCCCACCTCGGTCTAGTGCCCTCCCCCACTCCCATGCCAAGAGTGGGCAATTGGGCCATATGCCCTGAGCATTCGGAGACTTCGAAGTCTTCAATGTAATCTAGGGTCTGCTCTGGAATGTCACTCTGGAATGTGCCCCACCCCCACCCCCGAACAGCACGTACTCCCAGGACACATTAGAGACGCATTGTTAGGGGAGGAGGGTGGCTCCAGGCACACAAAGCTATACTTCTATATCTTCTGGTCCCCCGTGCCTCGGGATCAAGACTGTGGGGGTCTCAGGTGGTTAGAAGTTCCTGGATGTAAAACTGCGGCCAAGAAGGGGAAGTGGAAAGAGCGCTGGAAAAAGCAGAGCTGAGTGTGTGTGTGTGTGTGTGTATGTTTGGGGTGCGGTGAGGGGTGGTATCTAGAAGCCAGGCCTCTACAAGCAGAGGCGCGGAATAAATCTGAAATTCCAAACTTCCAACGGGAGGAACCCGACTTCTCTCGCTAGCCTGGCTACTGGGGTCTACTCGTGCGCGCCCCTGCAAGTCTGAACCGAAAGAGCGGAGAACCAGCTTCTCTTCCTCCCGTTTCGTCCAGCCACAGAAACCTGCACCCTCTCCGCCCACGGCAGCCGAAAGCAGAGACGATGCCAGCCCACAGGTCACTTAGACGCGGTGGCCTCGCGCTGCGCGAGTGGGTGGAAGGGAACACCGGCCACGGAGTCCTTCCCCGCCCTCGGGCCGGAGGAGCCGCAGCGCTGGCCTCCCCACCCGTAGCCTCCCGCGGAGTCGCATTTTGGAAACTTTCTGCTTACGATCGGAGTTGGCGCCCTCCCCCACGGCCCTAGGTCTCTGCTCCGGGCCTCGGCCCGCTCCCCGCCAGCCCGTCCCGGCTCTTCCGGGCGGCGGAGGGAGGGCGGAGCGCCTAGGCGGCTGCCCTTACCTGGGACGCGCCGTCCGCCCGGCTCCGGAGGGGCGTTTGGGGCTAACGTGGGCCCCAGGCGGATCGCGGGCAGGGGTGGGAGGGACCGGGTGGAGGGCGCAGGGCCAGGCCCAGCCCTGGCTGCAGTGCGCGGGCGGTGGGACGGGGGGAGGTACCCTGGACTAGGGCGCGGGGAGCAGGGACCGCCTCCCCCGGACCCCGGCTGCGCTGGGCGCGCACGGTGGCTCGCTCTGGCGCTGGCCTCTCCGGGCGCACCGCTCCTTTCTCGCGGCGAGGGTGGGTCGGGCTGCATCACCGTGACATCACCTCCATTCAGGGCGCTGATCGGGCGCCACCAGGGCTCCAGGTACGTGCAATCCGCTTCCAGAGTAACAAAGCCCGCCCGGCCCGGTCTGGCCCTGCCCCCCACCGACTCACCTCCAGGCTCGGCCGAGTAGCACTTTCCGGCTGGGAAAGGAGATTCGGAGTTTCTGGCGGAGCTGGCGTGTGGGTTGTTGCTGTTTACTGCCACGCCCCCGGCACGCGGGCGCGCGCGCGCTCCCGGGCTTTCTGGAAAGCGGTCCCGGGGGCGGTCGGGCGCACCGAGCGGGCCGGGCTCTCGCGGCGCGCGCACACCCACCCACTCACCCACGCGCGAGGCCACCTCGGCACGTCTCTCCGGGGGCGGACACCCAGCCTTTGTCACCTTCGTCCTGGCTCTCCCGTGAGACACAAGAGTCCGCTGCGCCCGGCAGGGTAGAGTCACCCACTTGGAGCACAAAGTCCGTCTTTGTCACGCCTTCTGCGCCCCCTCCCCTCTCCAGATTGCACACGTGGACACGCCACACTCCGAGCGCCCGTCTCTTTCTCACGCGCGGTCCTGCCGGGACAACCCGGTCTCCGAGATGACCGAGAAGAGAATGCCGCCACGTACGCCCCGAACCCCTGCGCACCACCAGCCAACGCCGCGGGCCTGTCTCCCCCCGCGCGCTCGCCCTCCCCCGGGCCCCTGGTCCCTGTTGGCGACCGACCTGTGTTAATAACCCTTCCCAGTTTTGTTCCCCGAGGTACAGTGTTTAACCTGGCCCCGCTGGTCTCTGCGCTCCGGGCCAAGTAGCCCTTAACTCCGAGTTCGGTCCCCGTCCCCCAGCCAGAAAACTTTTTCCACGAAGTCGGGATCTCCCGCGCCCCACACCCACCACCTTGCCCCGGGTGGATCAACCGGTTGCCATCCTTTCCCCTCCGGACCCGGAAATCTGCTGAAAGGGATCCGCAGAAATAAGGTTATCGAGTCCCAGCTGGGGGAACTCTCCGGCCCCGGTAAACAAGAGTTTTTTTTTTTCCGGGCCGCCTTCCCCGAGGGCCGCGGATCGCGCGGGCGTGGGCTGCGCTGCCCGCCGGGGGCCTGGCGTGGGATCTGGTTGGCTTGCGCTGGAGCCCCGGAGGGGCCGAGGCGCGCTGGGAGAGGAGCGGTTGTTGGGCCTGGCAGGAGCCCGTGGGGACGCCGGGGGAGGGCAGAGCGCCCGCTCCTCGGGGTGCGAGTGCTCGTGACGCCCAGTTGCCTGGGGGATCGCCAGCAGAGCGCGGTCGAAGCCAGCCAGCCGGGTGGCTAGGCAGGCGGCAGGACGTGTTTGCTCAACCCTGAGCGCCCGCGAGGGGGAGGGGAGCAGCTGGTCACGGGCGAGCGGGTAGCCAGGTGGGGGCGGGCAGGGGGCAGGCAGGGAGGGGTAACCCCCTCCTGGCTGGGGTGTTTGCCGGCCTCCATCTATGACAACCAGGAGTTTTTAACTCCATGAATCACCAGGAGTTGCCGAGCGAGCGATAAACCTCAGGCCGGTTCCTCCCCTCGCACACTGGGGTGGGAATGTTTGCTTAGCGGTGGGGGGCTGGCCTGGCTTTGGGGCCCTGGCTTTCTGGAACCCTAAATCCCTTCTTGTGCCTTGTCATTGGTGACTGGTGTGGGGAGTGTGGCAAAGCCAGAATTGTGTCAGCGAGTGGCTGCCACAAAGCTGTGCCTTACACCCGAGACTTAGGGTCCCCCAGGGCCCAGGCGGCAAGCGCTTGAATGGCGAGGGCAGTTGGTGCCCACGTTGGAAAGGCAAACAGACCTGTCAGACCTAAAAATAGCCCTGGCCTCTACCTGCTTCTCACTAACCTAGCAACTAATGCCTAACTGGGCTGGGAGGGATCAGGAATCGTTCTCTGGCACAGGTGAAAAGCCAGCTAAGAGAGCCAGGGGACCCAGGAAGGGAAATAGCTAGGGAGGCAGGTGGTGGGATCTTGCGGAGTGTCTTGAGTTTCCTTTAACCTTCAAGAACTTCTTTCCCCTAGGGTCCCCAAACTCACGGCTTTTGTCTGCTTCTTCTGCCTGAGAAGGGCAAGAGCTAGGGTGTCGGAGCCTGTCACTCCCTGGGAAACGTTTGGAAAGGGACCTGCCCCCAGCTGGGACAGGCAGCTGGCAGTGGGAATGTAGGCCAGTGTTTAAGAACTGTTTGCTCTTCCCTGTTCACCTCCGCCTCCTTTGGGAACAAGATCTGCCTTCAAAGGACAAAGCAAGTCTCTCTGGGTAGATGACCTGGGTGTGCGGGATCTCTGCTGCCCTGCACTTTCCATCCTGGGGCCCCGTGCTACTTAGGAGTGGGGAGAAAGAGTTGGGGAGCCCCCCTCCCCCACATCTATGAGTCAGACCCTGCTGTATACTGCTACTAGCAGCCTGCCATCGATAGAAGGGAAATTGTATGGACCTGCGGTTGACCGCAGAGACTCTGGTGGCAGGGCCATCTGTGTTCCCCAAGACCTCTCACCAGGATTTTAAAACCTGGTAAGGGCTAGGGAGATGGCTTAGCAGTTAAAGCACTTGCCTGCGAAGCCTAAGGACCCAGGTTCGATTCCCTACTGGAGAAGTAGGCCACACCTGGACCAGCCAGCAAGGCCTCACATCCAAGCCCTGGTAACCCATGAGTGTGGAGGAGTCCACACAAAGAGCGCCAGCTCATACGTGCTCCCATGAGGAACCTCCAGCTTGCCCAGGAAGCAGGCATCTTGGATCACAATTTCAGTTTGTAAACTCTCTTAGGGAAACTAGGGAGGCCAGCTCCCTCTTAGATCTTAGAGATCTTGGATCTCTTTAAGATCCTTGATCTCAGAGATCAAAGGTCCCATTGGCTTGAGAACAGTCCCTCAATATGAGGCATGGCGGTACACACTGTAATCCCAGAATTTGGGAGGCGAAGGCAGGAGATCAGGAGTTCAAGAATATCCTCAGCTACATTCAGTGTGAGCTTCAGGAGATCCTGTCTTAACTCGCCCTCCAAAGGTAGAAGGAGGGAAGAAAGAAAGTGAAGAAAGAGAGAGTAATGAGGGGAGATCATAGTCTTTAGTGGTGTAACCACTGGTTAGTTGTCCACAGTCAAGTAAATAACCTTCCACCCAACATGCCAAGCAACCCTTATTCGACTTAGTGGGTCACCCCCCCCAAAAAAAAAGAAGCCCACGAAAGTAGCAAGGGAGTTATTTGGGAAAAGGGAATTTAGCAGGAGGAGGATAAGAAAGGGTAGTGGGTGAATATGATCAAAATATGCAGTATGAACTTTTCAAAATAAAAGGAAGGAAGGAAAAGAAAAGGGAAGAAAGAAGAAAGACTCTCAAGGGCGTTGTGGGACACGCTTGTAATCCCAGCTTTCAGGAGGCTGAGGTAGGAGGATTGCTGTGAGTTCAGGCTCAGCTCAAGATTACATGGTGAATTCCAGGTCAGCCTGTGCTAAAGGGAGACCCTACCTTGAGAAACCAAAACGAAAGACTCTCAGGAGCTGAGGCTCCCTGTGCAGAAGGTGGGGCCGGGAACCCTATGCCACATGACCAGGTGCCCCACAGATGCTGGTAAACAGTTCACATTGTCCTCTCCTTGCTCCTGGTTCATTCCTAACCAGCTACAGTCTCCTTTTCTCTTGGGTTCACGAGACTTCCTGCCTGGAGCAGCAGAGACAGCCTGATGATTTTGAAAGGACTCAGATACCACAAAGGGCCTGTAAGCAGGAAGCTGGGCCACTGGGACCAGAAGAGTTAAATGCTCCATTCACCACAACTGGCTACCCACGGGTGATCCCTCAGGAATTATACAAGGAAGCAGGCTTAGGGCAGAGCCTGCTGGAATGTCACCTGATGCTGAACCCTTCCACGAAACCTGTAACTCCCCCCAACCCCCTTCCACAGCTCAATGGCTCAGTGGCCAATAAACTGACTGCCCAGGAAGGGGAGAGCTGGACGTTCTGAGCCACACAGGTCTGGCCAGTCTTCATCAATAGGCTAAGCAAATCCCTATGAACCAGGCCTCACGGCTAGAGGTTCCAGAAACTCAGCCCACCCACTTCTGCATTAGGCTCTCCCCACCTACGAGAGTGTCTCCTTAACCTGAGAACATTTCAGGAGGGAATGTTCCCCTAACTCCCTCAACTTATCACCCTGCTTGCAATGTTCCTTTCAGTGAGCCGACAAGCCCCCGTCCACATGGGATATTCACCCACGTCACCCTGGCACCCGGCGCGTAACACGGCTGCTGCCTTCCGTTGCTGTTCCTTCAAAGTCCACATTCCCGCCATCTGCATTCAAAGCCCCTGACTTGTACCCATCCAGGCTCCTTCCTCTTGCCTACAGGAAATAGTCACTGCAGCCCGACTGGCCCCAGTACTCTCCCACACTTGCCTTCCTGTGACTTGTCCACGCTGTCCCCCACTCTCTCCACGATGGCCTCCATCCTCTTCTCCAGCCCAGGGAATCCTAGAAAGAGAACTGCTTGGTGACACCAGAGTCCTCGTTCTCCCTGTTGCTCCCTTTTGGGTCCCGTGTGCTGCCATTGTTTACATTGTTCACTGGAAAAATTCGGTTTTGTTTGTTTGTTTGTTTGTTTTTCAGGGCCTGGTGGTACATGCCTTTGCCTTGACTTCCTTCTCACAAGACTTTCAGGACCAAGCAATTCCTGGCCAAGAAACAAGCAAGATGGATCCAGATGAAAACTGGTCACAGAATCGGGTGCAGCTGCAAGAGAAGACACCGCAGGAGAACCAAGCTGGGCCTGTAAGGACTGGCACACAACGGCACGACCGTGAACCCCGACTCGTGACCAGTGATCCATCCTGAGAATGTCTCAGGATTTGCTTTTTGTTGGTTGGTTTGTTTCAAGGCAGGGTCTCACTGTAGCCCAGGCTAACCTGGAACTCACCCTGTAGTTCCAGGCTGGCCTTGAACCCACAGCAATCCTCCTGCATCTGCCTCCAGAGTGCCGGGATAGAAGATGAATGAATGCCACCACACTCGGCAGGTTTTGTTTTCTTTCTAATCTACATGCGTGCCATTGGTTCAGTAATAAATTTGTAGGCTCTTTTTGTTTGTGTATGGGTGTGTGTCGTGCGTGCATGTATGTATGCACACTCGTGCGTGTGGGTGTGCGCGCATGGTTGACATCAGCTGTCTTCCTCAATCACATCCCCCCCCTTTATTTTTAAATCACCACGCCGATTGTATAGGAGACCTTCTTTTATTTATTTAAGAGCGACAGACAGAGAGAGAAAGAGGCAGATAGAGAGAGAGAGAGAATGGGCGTGCCAGGGCTTCCAGCCACTGCAAACGAACTCCAGACACGTGTGCCCCCTTGTGCATCTGGCTAACGTGGGTCCTGGGGAATCGAGCCTCGAACTGGGGTCCTTAGGCTTCACAGGCAAGTGCTTAACCACTAAGTCATCTCTCCTGCCCATATTCCCCCTTTAAAAAAAATTTCCTTTTGTTATTTTTATTTATTTATTTGAAAGTGACAGACAGAGAGAGAGAGAGAGAGACTGAGAGAGAGAGAGAGAGAACGGGCACACCAGGGCCTCCAGCCACTGCAAAAGAACTCCAGACATGTGTGCCCCCTTGTGCATCTGGCTAATGTGGGTTCTGGGGAATTGAGCTTTGAACCGGCGTCCGTAGGCTTCACAGGCACGTGCTTAACCACTAAGCCATCTCTCCAGCCCTTGATTTGCTGAGGCATGGTCTCTCACCAGAACCTGGAGCTTGTCGGCTTGCTCCAGGGATTCCCCAGACTCCACCTCCCAAGGACCAGCACCACAGGCTTACGTTGCTGTGCGTCATTGTATGTGGGTGCTGGAGATCCGCACTTTGGCCCCCATGTTTGTGGGGCAGGTGCTTGGTCCACTGAATGTGTCCCAGACCCGTTAATATTTTTATATTTTAATTATTTTTTTAAAGTTTTTAAAACATATTTATGTATTTCTTAATGGAAGAGAGAAAAAGGGAAGGAGAGAGAGGGAGAGAATAGGAACTCCAGGGCCTCTAGCCATTGCAAACAAACTGCAGATGCATGTGCCACGCTGTGCATCTGGCTTCTGTGGGTACTAGGGCATCAAACTTGGGTCCTTTGGCTTTGCAGGTAAGTGCCTTCACCGCTAAGCCATCTCCACAACCCAGTATGTTTATTTTTGGTATTATATTAGGGATTGAACCCAAGGCCTCATGAACGCTAGGCAAGTGCTGCTTTACAACTGAGCTGTACTCCCAACCTTTATGGAAACTTTGAGAAAAAAATAATCAAAAAAAGATCCAGTCATTGCCCACTTCCCCACCTAGAATCCGAGGCTCTCCACCCCAGCCCCTACCTCTGGTGATGGGGGAAGGGCCAGGGAGACCAGATGTGCCCACTTGCACCAGAGATGGTGCCTCCAACAGGGGAGGACAGAACAAGGCAGGGTGGGGCCGGCCAGCTGGCTCCTGGGCAGTGTCCAATACCAGCTGTTCCCAGCTCTGCTGGGGCTCGACTGTCTCCTTCACCGGAAGCCCAGCCGCGGTGTAACCCAGGCTGCCGGGAACCCGAGGCGCTATTCTGGGAGCGTGATGGAGCTGGGCAGCAGCTGAAACCTCAGCCCCTTTGGTTTCCAGGCTGGTCTCCTCCCCTCTGATGACAAGGCCGAGTTCAGTCATTATGCACGGTTGAGAACCGCTGATGGTGTGTCTGGGGGTCTTAATAGCAGCTGTGGTCGTGCTAAAGTGGGCCCTGGCAGAAGCCGCAAGTGTTCGGCCCGCAGTTACGGCAGCCTTCCTCCACGCTGTCACCCTCGTGACCCACAGCCTGTTTCCTCCGCTTTCCACAATTTGTCCTCGGGCCCACCCTGAGTTACAGTAACTTATTCTTGGGCCTTCTGGTGCGGTACCTCCCAGTGAAATCAAATCTGATGACCAATTTTTCTCCAAGGACCTTGGCTTCCTCCATCCCTCCCTTCCCCCTCTTTTTCTTTCTTTCTTTCTTTTTTTTCTTCTAGGTAGGGTCTCACTGTAGCCCAGGCTGACCTGGAATTCACTATGTAGTGCCAGGCTGGCCTCAAACTCACATCAGTCCTCCTACCTCTGCCTCTTGAGTGCTGGGATTAAAGGTGTGGGCCACCATATCCATCTTGTTGCTTTTTTAATTTTTCTTTTGGAGATAGGATTTCCTGTAGCCCAGGCTGGCCTCAAACTCTCTACATAGCTGACCTGGAACTCCCTATCCTCTTGCCTCCACTTCCCCAATGCTGGGTGTACAGGCATGTGTCAGCACACCCACCTTACGAAGAGCTGGAGACCAAACCGAGGCTCTCAGTGCAAACGCTCTGCGAACTGAGCCATGTCCTCAGCCTGAGCTTGCTTTATTATTATTATTATTATTATTATTATTATTATTATTATTATTGTTTGGTTTTTTGAGGTAGGGTTTCACTCTAGTCCAGGCTGCCCTGGAATTCACTATGGAGTCTCAGGGTGGCCTCGAATTCACAGTGATCCTCCTACCTCTGCCTCCCAAGTGCTGGGATTAAAGGCCTGCACCATCACACCTGGCAATTTTATTTATTTTTATTTATTTGCAAACAGAGAGAGAGAGAGAGAGGAGGGAGGGGGAGAGAACAAGCATGCCAGAGCCTCTAGCCACTGCAACTGAACTCCAGTCACATGTGCTACTTTGTGCATTTGGCTTTAGGTGGATACTGGGGAGTCAAACTCAGGTCCTTAGGCTTTGCAGGTAAGCGCCTTAACCGCTGAACCATCTCTTCAGCCCCTGAGCCTGCTTTTTAAATTGGCCTGAAAAATTCTGCCAAAGACCTCATTTGGATGACAAAATATTAGATTTGAACCAAACCCAGCTTAGAACAAAATGGAGCCCCCAGGGCTGACCTGGTTTGGGAGAGCTGTTCTCTGGAACCCCTGAGGTCTGTGGACCTTTTGTGGAATTGGAGGCCAGGGTAAGATGAGAGCTCACCCAAGGTCACACACTGATGGGTCCGAGAGTTCACAGACCTGACGGGTGGCAAGGGAGCCCAAAGGACACAGAACCTCCTCATGGGTAACAGCACAGGCCTCGAGGGATTGTGGTGGAGACATGAAACCCCACATCTTGGGAACCACTACATTTGGGAGCTCTTAGTCACCCTGTTCATCCCCCCTCCCCTCCGCCCTGCCCGCAGTGCTGTGGAGGGGAAAGAAATCCATGTAGATGGGAGGAAGCAGCCCCTTCATGTATCGCTTCAAAATCCATTGTGCTGTTTGCTTAGAAACAAGGTCCCTGGGCCCCTTTCTGATCATGATCACCAAGCCCAAATTCCTAGGCAAGGAGCCTGGGAACCTGTTTCACAGTGTCACTCCAGATGTGTCTAGAGATGCACACTGGCTTTGAAAACACTGAAGCCAGGTTCAAATAAGGAATTGATGGAGTCATGGGCTGGAGGGATGGCTTAGTGGTTAAGGCATTTGCTTGCAAAGCCAAAGAACCAGGTTCGATTCCCCAGGACCCATGTCAGCCAGATGCACAGGGTGGCACATGGGTCTGGAGTTCGTTTCCTGTGACAAAGGTTGGGATGGCTTGGTTCTCCCAGGCGGGCCACTTCCAGTACCTCAGAGGCCAAGCAGACAGGGTCAGTATGGAGAAGTGGGAGGGGTCCACCAGTGAAGTGTCCTGAGAGAGGACAGCCTGAGACTATAGAGTGAGTTCCAGGTCAGCCTGGGCTAGAGCGAGACCTTACCTCAAAAAATCAGTAAATAAATAAATAAATAAAAGAAGATTGGCATTAAAGAAAGGTAGGGAGGATGGCTCAGTGGGTAAGAAGGCTTGCTGCTCAACCATGAGGGCCTGAGATTCTCCAGCACCCAGGTAAAAGTCTGAGTGTGAAGCCAGGTGTGGTGGCGCACGCCTTTAACCCCAGCACTCGGGAGGTATAGGTAGGAGGATCACCATGAGTTCGAGGCCACCTTGAGAATACATAATGAATTCCAGGTCAGCCTGAACTAGAGTGAAACCCTACCTTTAAAACAAAACAAAACAAACAACAACAACAACAAAAAGCGGAGTGTGGCCAGCTCTTTGGGGAACAGACACGGGAATCACTGGGACTCTCTAGCCAGTCTGACTGAAAATGGCAGCTCTGTGTTCAGTGAGAAACTCCATCTCATTGGCATGTAAGCACGCACTGCCTACATGTACCTGCACACACAGGCATGCATCACATACCTATCACAACATACTATACACATACAAAGATTGCAGTCAAAGAACCTGTGTTTTCCTTGGGCAGCTACCAAGGGAAATTCAGGACTATTTGACAGACTGTAGCCAGCAAAGCCAACAAAGATTTGTGAGTTTATTGTTACTCAGTAAGTCCTGACACTAGCAAGACACAAATGTGCCTGCCTGTGTCTCTGACACAGCAGGGTCACAGCAGAGGCAGGGCCTGAGGAGGAAGTGCAAACCCTGCCAAACACTGTTCTGGAGCTGACTCCTTCCAGGGTCTTCTTCCAGGACATCCAAAGCAGTTATCTGGGCTGGAGAGATGGCTTAGCAGTTAAGGCACTTTGCCTACAAAGCCAACGGACCCAGGTTCAACTCCCCAGGACCAGACGCACAAGGTGGTGCATGCACCTGGAGTTCATTTGCATTGGATGGAAGCCTTGGCGTGACCATTTTCTCTCTCTGCTCTTTCTCCCCCTCTTTCTCAAATAAATAAATAAAATAAGCTATTATCTGGGCTGGAGGGACAGCTTAGCGGTTGTTAAGGCATTCGCCTTTGAAGCCTAAGGACACGGGTTCAATTCCCCAGTACCCACATAAGCCAGCTGCACAATGTGGCTCATACATCGGGAGTTTGTTTGCAGTGGCTAGAGGCCCTGGTGTACCCATTCATTCCCTGCCTCTTTCTTGCTCTCTCTCAAATAAATAAACAAATAAATAAAATATACTTTATTTAAAAAGCCATTATCAGGCTGAGATGACTCAGCAGTTAAAATCACTGAGTATAAAAGTCTGCCAGCTGGTGGGGCTCATTTATCTCCCCAGCCAGCCACATAAAGCCAGGTAGGCATTTGTTTTCAGTGGCATGAGACCCTGGTGTCTATAAGCACATATGCACATGCACATATACACACATGCAAATAAATAAAAATATTTTAAAACTGTTACCAGGGGCCAGGAATATAGCCAAATTGGCAGAGTGCTTGCCTAGTATGCATGAGGTTCGAGTGCCAGCACCATATATAAACCAGGCATGATGGTACATGCCTATGGTACCATCACTCAGAGTTGGAGGCAAGAGGATCAAAAGTTCAAGGTCATCCTAAGCTACATAGTTCAAGGCCAGCATTGGCTACAGGAGTTCTTGTCTAAAAAAGTAAGAAAGAAAGAAAGAAAGAAAGAAAGAAAGAAAGAAAGAAAGAAAGAAAGGAAGGAAGGAAGGAAGGAAGGAAGGAAGGAAGGAAGGAAGGAAGGAAGGAAGGAAGGGAGGAAAAGAAAAAAGTGGGGCTGGAAAGATAGCTTAGCTAAAGGACCCAGGTTCAATTCCCCAGGACTCACTTAAGCCAGATGCACAAGGTGGCACATGTGTGTGGAATTCGTTTGTGGTGGCTGGAGTTGCCCTGGTGTGCCCATTCTCTGTCTATCTGCCTCTTTCCCTCTCTGTCATAAATAAATGAAAATTTTAAAAATTAAATAAATATTAAGTATTCTCTCTCCCCCACCCCCCCTCCCCCCGTCTATGGGAGAGAGGGGGGGAGAGAGAGAGAGAGGGAGAGTGATTACTTTCTAGAAATGGAAAAGCTACAGAGAAAAGCGAGTCAGCTGAATGAGCAGCTCTGGGGCGCTATGTAGGACAACTCGAGCCAACCACACCCCATTACCTTCCTTGCTGTTTTCCAGGCTACACCTGGCTGGAAGGCTTCCTTAGAAAGCCCAGGCACACCTGGGGGTTCTTTGCATCTACTTTTCCTAGCCGATACTGCTCAGTCCCAGCAAATTCCACCTGCCACTGATTTTTTTTTTCCTGCCTCTGCTCCTTTTTTCCCCCTTGCCACAGCCGTTCAGCCGTTCAGCCGTTCACTGCTTCCTGCTATCACGTGCGGAGCAGGAGCCCCGGACTTAGAAGGAAAAAAAAGGAGTGGGCCATTCTTTCAGGGGAGCCAGGGGCTCCTGGGCCTCTCCTGGTCCAAGGTCACTTTGCCCCGCTTACACTAAAGCAGCCCAGCACAGTGGAACAGTGGAGATTTACTCCCTACAACCCTTTCGCCCTAATACCAGATTGCATTACCAAACAGTTGTCTCGCTCGCTGGGCCACTTCCTAACTAGGGCTGCAAACGGCAGCTCAGCTCCGTCCCTGTCCTTGGACCTGCACTGGTGATGAAATGTGATCTAGGAGAGCCACTCTTGGCCTTGGGGGAGCCTTTACAGCCCTCTGTCTGCCCGCTCATGCAGGGTTTAAGGGCTCTCTTCCCAGCATCAGGAGAGCCTCAGTCAGGCCCCACTGGCTTCCCGCCCCTACCCCCCAGAACCATGTACACAGCCAGGTGTTGACAAGGTCTCACGGCCTGCCGCAGGAGACAGGAATGCTGAAGGGTGTTCAACTTCCCAGCTGCCCTGCTTCCCAGTTTCAGTTAAACCAGGAGCTCTGAGGAGGGAGACTCAGCCTGACCACTGAGCCGCCGGCTGGTGATAGCTTTGCATTCTCTTAAGCTGCTTGCTCACACATACCATAACGATAACCAATGTCTAACGTGCAGCAGGATTGTTAGATGTTTGTTTTGTCTGGAGACAGCCCAAGCTGGACTCGAACTGGTTATGTGGCTGTGGATGACCTTGAACTTCGGGTCCTCCTGCCACAACCTCAGGGGTTACAGGTGCATACCAGCACACCCAGTTTAGGCACTACTGGGGATGGAACCTCAGGTTTCATCTGTACAGAGCAAGCTTTCTACCAACTGAGTTACATCCCCAGCTCCTGAGCAATATGAGCAGGAGCTCCTTGGCCCCTCCCAGTGGTCCTTTCTGTAGGCTTTTCTTTTCTTTTTCCTTTTCTTTTCTTCTTGGAGGGGGAGGACATTTTTCTTTTGAGTCTGCAATACCCAGAAGATAGCTTTTTAAAAATTTTCAATTTATATATCATAACAGGTTCTATTCTTTTATCTCCTCGCCCTTTCTCTCATTTCCCTAGGGCTCTCGTCAGTGCAGTTGTGATATTCACTGTGGGGTCATAAAGGCCTCAGTCAGTCCCTGTGGGGTAGTGGGGCTGAGGGGCGGGGGAAGAACTGAGTCACAGGGTTCCACCACTCTGTGGCTCTTAGATCTTTCTGCCCCTTCTTCCACAATGTTCCCTGAGCCGTGACAAGCCTGTTGGCAGTCTGATTTAGTGTTGTGTTCTCTGTAACCCCTGGATTTCTGTTTTGATGGGTTTATATTGATCACCATGTCCGTCACCATCACCCTAGAGCTGGTTGTCAAGCTAGCAGTGAGAGCAGTATTCACATTGCTGCTTCTTCTGCAGTTTCTCCTGGGTCCCAGCAGATGTGGTAGATGTGGTATTTGTAGTGGGCAGTAGGCTATCTTCTTGTCATATATGTGGATCCTAGTTCTTCTTTGTTTTCTCTGCCATTTCTTTCCTCCTCCCTGATTTCTTTTGCATGGCTCCTATTTCACCATCTTAACCAGAAGCTCCCAGGGGGACTCTTTTGTTTTGTTTTTGGAGGTAGGGTCTCTCTCTAGCCCAGGCTGACCTGGAACTCATGGTGATCCTCCTACCACTGCCTTTCAAGTGCTGGGATTAAAGGTGTACACCACCACACCCAGCCTCCAGGATGACTTTTTGAAACACGATCTTATTGTGTAGCCCAGAGGCAATCCTCTTGCCTCAGCCTCCTGAGTTTGGAGATTATAGGCATGAGTTGCCAAGCTCAGCCCCCACCCCAAGTGGTTTATTAGGTGAAAGTGATTATCTTATCTACTTATAAACAAGCAAACTCAGAGCAGCTGAGTTCATGTTCATGGTCAGGAGCTGCTAAGTAGCTGTTGACTCTGGACTTTGAGTGTGACTACTGTGCATGCTGCCTTTGATGGCAGTACAGAAATGAGCTATCTTATACAAAGAAACATTCAGCAAGACACAGATCTGTAGATTAGGAACTGAGTATCCCAAGAGCCTCATGTCAATGGAGTCAGGATGCTGATTGGCTGGGCATTGTGGTCCAGGCCTGTAGTCCCATCATCACAGAGGTTGGGACAGGAGGATTGCAAGTTAGTGAAGTACACTATACCATGAACCTCATCAAAACTAAAAACTAGGGCTGGAGAGATGGCTTAATGGTGAAGGTGTTTGCCTGCAAAGCCAAAGGACCCTGGTTCAATTCCCCAGGACCCATGTAAGTCAGGTGGACAAGGTGGCACATGTGTCTGGAGTTCATATGCAGTGGCTAGAGGCCCTGGCATGCCCATTCTCTCTCTTAGTTTCTTTCTCTCTCTTTCAAATAAATAAATAAATAAATAAATAAATAAATATATTTTTTTAATAAAAAACCCTAAAAATTAAAGGACTGGGTGTGGTGGCGCATGCCTTTAATGGAGCACTTGGGAGGCAGAGGTAGGAGGATCACTGCTGAGTTCAAGGCCAGCCTGAAGACTACTTAGTGAATTGCAGGGATAGTATGAGACTCTATCTCAAAACCTTAATTAATTACAATAAATAAATCAAAAAGGACATTGGCCAAGACTGCCACCTCCAAATGCTGGACAGAGTGGGACAGTCTGCTTCTAGAGTGGTTCACTCATCTGAAGCTGTTTATTGGCTGAGAACTGTGGACTTCACCCATAGATGTCTCCATAGTCCATTTGTGGGCTTTTATTTAGAGCAAGTGGTCCAAGGAAGCAAAACAGATGCTAAAATGTGGGTATGGGAGGTATAATGTGACCCCCACAATGTCCTATTGGCTCCACAGGCCAGTCCTATGTGGTGGGTGTGGTGGTTTTCCATGGACTCTAGGGGGGGGTGTGTGTGTCTGGAGATCAGCTCAGGTCCATGCCTCCCTCCATGATTTTTGGCTTGTATGTGTGCATGTGTGTGGGGGGGTGTTTTGTGTGGCATACACACATGTGTGTGCTCCATGTGCTCACCTGCACCCAGGTAAGCTCACTTTGGTGGCCAGGTGGCTCGCTCTATTGTCCTTCTGCCCATTCTTTTTTTTTTTTTTTTTAATATTTAGTTATTTAAGAGAGAAAGGGAGAGAGAGAGAATGGACACACCAGGGCCTCCAACCACTGTAAACAACCTCAGACACAGGTACCACCTTGTGCATCTGGCTTATGTATATGGGTACTAGGGAATTGAACCTGGGTCCTTAGGCTTCACAGCCTTAACCACTAAGCCATCTCTCCAGCTCCTTCTGCCCACTCTTGTTTGGGGGGATTTAAAAAGATATTTTATCTATTTATTTATTTATTTATTTGAGAGTGTCACAGAGAGAGAATGGGCACACCAGGGTCTCTAGCCACTGCAAATGAACTCCAGACACTTGCACCACCTTGTGCATCTGGCTTTCTGTGGATTCTGGGAAATCGAACTCAGGTCCTTAGGCTGTGCAGGCAAGTACCTTAGCCATCGCTCCAGCCCTTTTGAGGAATATAATTTTTTTTTAAATTTATGAGAGAGGGTGGCAGAGAAAGAGAGTCAGGGAGAATGGGCATACCAGGGCCTCTTGCCATCGAACTCCAGATGCAGGCGCCACATTGTGCATCTGTCTTTATGTGGGTACTGGGGAATCAGACTCAGGCCGCCAGGCTTTGCAAGCAAGCACCCCTGAGTCCTGTCCCCAGCCCTCATTCTTATTTTGAATCAGAATCTCTTAGTACTGATTGACATTTATTTGCAAGCTCTGGTGATTCCTG
Source organism: Jaculus jaculus (assembly GCF_020740685.1). Classification (NCBI taxonomy): domain Eukaryota; kingdom Metazoa; phylum Chordata; class Mammalia; order Rodentia; family Dipodidae; genus Jaculus; species Jaculus jaculus. The sequence continues at coordinate 124,484,227 of NC_059110.1, forward strand.
GGTCTCTGCCCCCCTGCTGGACTGGGGTTACAGGTGCGTGTGGCCACACCCAGCCATGTATGTGGACTCCGGAGATTTTAGTTCTGGTGGTCTCTTATGCATCATCAGGCCCTCCTGCTTGTGCAGAAAGTGCACTTGACAGGTGAGCTATTCCTCCAGTCCTCCCTCCATGTTTTAAAAACCATTATTTCTCTAAACATTTTTTTCTGGGCAGAGTCCTGGCACCCCTCCAAGACATACCAGCTCCTGCTTCCTGGTGCTAACCAAAGCCAACACCTAGTGATGTGGGCCAAGAAAATGTAGACCAGAAAAGGAGCTTCTGGTCCAAGAGAGATGGGTGACCTCAGGTGAGCCCTTTTGTTGCTTCGGGTGGCTCCCTGATCTGCAGGGGGCAGGTATTTTGTGATCACAGACGGTCACTTCCATACGAACATGCAGCCCCAAAGGCAGCCTTTTCCCTTGGGCTCTCAACAGCTCTCTACAGTCGTGTGTCTCCATTTACAGATGAAGAAACTGAGGCTGGGCAAAGTTGAGTAACTGCCACTTTCTACAAGTAAGGGCTGAGCCACCTGTGAATCCAGGGAGCGATTCACTGCTGAGTGAGTTCCTGTCCTCCCCTCCCCTCCCCTCCCCTTCCCCCCCCATCCCGTTCCTCTGTCCCTCGAACCTGAGAAAATGGGCCTGACTGGTTCAAAGCTACGGTTCTGGGTCACCTGAGGACAGCTGGAATGTAGTGCAAAAGAGACTTGCAGACAGGTAGGGAGACAACTACATCCTGGCTTCCTTCCCGCCCTGGCTCTGCCATTCCTGATGTCATTTCCTGCTTGTTAACAATAGGAGAGCTGCTCTGCCCCCTGCTGTGGCTGTCAAAGTGAAATGAGCTTAGCTGGGTTAGAGTGTTCCAGAAGCGATTCAATGCTCCTCAAATAAAAGGCACTGACTGCCTCTCAGATTCTTTAGAGGGCCACAGACATCTGACTGCTTTACGGATATATATGTATATCTGTTGTTTTTTTTTTTTTTTTGAGGGGGAGGTTGGGGGTGTTTTGAGAGAGAGAAAGAGGCAGAGAGAGAATGGTCATGCCAAGGCCTCCAGCCACTGCAAACAAACTCCAGACACATGTGCCACCTTGTACATCTGGCTTCCATGGATACTGGGGAATTGAAACTGGGTCCTTAGGTTTCTCAGGCAAATGCCTTAATTGCCAAGCCATCTCTCCAGCCCCCAGTAATGTATTTTGATCTGTTATAGCTGTGCAAGTTGGCGGGGTTCAGCTGATGGGTGCTTCTTTGGGGTCTCTATGCATTTGCAGTCAGATAACCGCTGGGACTGTGGTCATCTGAAGGTTCAACTTGGTTGGATGGCCAACACGGCAGCCCAGGACCTCTCCACGTGGCTTCTATCCAGCAGCGTAACAGTTATCTTTTCATTACTGGGACAAAACAGCCAACCAGAAGCAGCTCATGGGAGGAAAGGGTTTGTTTTGGCTTACGGTTTTGAGGCGAAGCTTCATGATGGCGGGGAAAGCATGGCGGAAGCAGACAACCAAGCATCGCGTCTTGTCACATCGGGTGGGAAGAAGCAGCAAGAGTGTGCTAGTTGGCACTGCCAAGCTGGGCTGCAGTATGAAGTCCCGTGCCCAGCTCCCCCCCCCCCCCGCCGTGACACACCTCCTCCATGAAGACTCCACCAGCTGGGCGTTAAGTGAAAAGCTTAATCACAAACACGTGAAGCTATGGGGGACAATTTACATTCAAACCACCATAAGCAGCATAGCCCATGCAGAAATGACCAACTCCCCAGGCTCTATGGAGATCCAATAGTGTCCCAAGTTGGCACTGCCATATTCTATTTTTGTTTTTCTTTTTTATTGCATTTTATTTGCAGAGAGCGAGTGAGCAAGAGAGAGAAAGACAGGGAGAAGAGAGATAGAGAGGTGAGAGAGAATGGGTGCCCTAGGGCCTCTAGCCACTGCAATCGAGCTCCAGATGTATGCATCATTTTGTGTGGCTGGCTCCATGTGGGAACTGGGGGATCAAACTCAGGTCATAGGGTTTGTAGGCAAGCACCTTAACCACTGAGACATCTCTCCAGCGACTCTCCCCCATATTCTGTTTTAAAGCAGTCACAAGTCATTCCATGTTGACAAGGGAGGTGAGAGTGGAGGATGGGTTGTCACCTCTTGATAAAGCAGTGATAGGGAAGAAGAAAGGCTGACAACTTCAGAGACAAGCTGCCACCCAGAGCCAGCCATAGTCACAATTCCTAAGGTTCCTTAAATTGCCCAGCTTACGAGCGCTGTTGGTATGGCAACATGGAGGGCCTGGCTTAGTTTAGAGGACACGGGGAGACATTGAATTTCATCTGAACAGAAAAGCCACGGAGCATCCCTTCTCCTCCCCTAGTCACCCAGGTGCTGCTGGGTTGCCTGCCTGGGGCAATGGGAATTTTTTATTTATTTTTTATTTTTTGAGGTAGGGTCTCACTCTAGCCCAGGCTGACCTGGAATTCACTATGTAGTCTCAGGGTGGCCTCAAACTCATGGCGATCCTCCTGCCTCTGCCTCCCAAGTGCTGGGATTAAAGGCGTGCGCCACCACGCCCGGCTGCAGTGGGAATTTGGACCCTGGGGCATCATAATCATGATCAAGATGCAGAGGCCTAAAGCTGGTCACCATCCACCCGGGTCCCACTTCCATGCCCGACCATAACTGTCACTGTGTAGTTGGATGGCTACGTCGGGGAGGGATGGGTTCTAATGGTCCATTGGACAGCTGTGTAGGCCTGAGCACTGCCAGCAAACAACCCTTCCACTGACGGGACTTCTCTCCTGAGTAACTTGTCACCAGCCTGTCTGTCTGCAGTTCTCAGAGGCAGAGGAGAAGAGGCCATGCTTGGATGACCTCACCTGTCCTATGTACTCCCTCATCTTGACTTTAAAATCTATTTTGGGGGGCTGGAGAGATTGCTTAGTGGTTAAGGTGCTTGTCTGCAAAGCCCAAGGACCCATGCTCAACTCCCCGGATCCCGCCTAAGTCAAGTGCACAGGGTGACGCATGCGCAGGGGGGGTCTGGACTCGCATCTGGACTTTGATTGCAGTGGCTGGAGGCCCTGGTGCACCAATTCTCTTTCTGTCTCTCTCTCTCTCTCTCTCTCTCACACACACACAATAAAATCTATCTTTAAGTAATTTTATTTATTTATTTGAAAGAGAGAGAGGAAGGGCACACCAAAGCCTCTAGCCACTGCAAACAAACTCCAGACACATGCACCACTTTGTGCATCTCTCTCCACATGGGTAGTAGGCAATCAAGCCTGGGTTGTTAGACTCTTCAGACAACTGCTGAGCCATCTCTCCAGTCCTGGCAGTTTTTTATTTTATTTTATTTGGTTTTTCAAGGTAGGGTCTCACTCTAGCCCAGGCCAACCTGGAATTCGCTATGGAGTCTCAGGGTGGTCTTGAATTCACGGCGAACCTCCTACCTCTGCCTCCCAAGTGCTGGGATTAAAGATGTGTGCCACCACATCTGGCTTCCTGGTATATATATATATTTTTTTTTTTAATTTTTTTTTTTTTTTTTTTTGAGAGCGACAGACACAGAGAGAAAGACAGATAGAGGGAGAGAGAGAGAATGGGCGCGCCAGGGCCTCCAGCCTCTGCAAACGAACTCCAGACACATGCTCCCCCTTGTGCATCTGGCTAACGTGGGACCTGGGGAACTGAGCCTTGAACCAGGGTCCTTAGGCTTCACAGGCAAGCACTTAACCACTAAGCCATCTCTCCAGCCCCCTGGTATATTTTTTGAGGCAAGGTCTCATCCTGTATTCTAAGCTTGACTGGACCTCACTCTGTATCTGACTGGCTTCAAACTGAAGGCAGTCCTCCTGCCTCAGGCTCCTGAGTGCTAGGATTTTAGGCATGATCCAACATGCCTCACCTGAAGTGATTTTTGAGGTGGGGGGGGTGCTCTGTGCAGCAAACACCCGCTTTCTCCCGCTCCATATACATGTTCTAAACCTGTTCTCTGCCTCTGTGGATGGCCTTAAAGAACCTGAAATAGCCCTATAGTTCCAGAGCTGTTTGGAGTTTAATCCCAAAGGATACTCAGACTGGTCCCCAGGAAGGCCTGCTGAATTAGAGCAGGGGTCAGCAAACTATACTCACAAAGCCAAATCTGCCCCCCTTATTATTTTAAATAAAGTTTTATTGGTACATAGGGCCGCTAAATTTTTGCTATATTGACTGCCTCTGCTTTTATGCTACATTGGCGGAGTGGTACAACTAGCGTGGCTGCAAAGTCAAGCACCTCTGCTACGTGGGCCCTTTGCAGGAGTTTAAGCATCCCTGAATTAGTCAAATTGCCAGGCCCTTAGGCTGGGCTGGGCATCAGGGTTCCAGGCTGGGCTTCCGCTGGGAAGATACAAGAGTGGAAGAGAATCCTGCTTACAACCAGTTAGTCGGCAGGAAAGGATGCGTTGATGTCTGGACCTGTTCAGGACTCGAAGCTGGCTGATGGAACCAAGTGGTGCTGACCTCACCCTTGCCCTGAGCCCACCACTGACCATGGAGCAGCCACCAGCATAAGGTAACTGGTTCCACCCCCACCAGGAAGACAGGGCTGGACTTGTTCCCAGCACACAGGAATCCCATTCCCTCCACCCCCCAGTCAAAATCGACTGCAGATCCTAGGGTAGGAGGTGAGTTCCCCAGCCTGAGATTAAGAAGGGGTGTAACTTGAGCTCCGATGTGTTAAAGTGATCTGGTTAAAGCAGTGGCTGGCTGGTGCCCCTCCCCCCTCTCTGCCTTCTCTTCCCCTTCCAAGGGAAAGTTCCAGAAGGCTACCCTCCTGCTACGGGTCAGAGCGACAACTGCCTAATTAGGAAACTTGTCTTTTCTCTTGCTTCTGGGGTGTCTTGGGTTCTCCATGGGCTGTGACCCCAACGCTTTCCAAACCTGGCAGGGATTATGAGGAAGGGGAGGGGACATATACCACAGGGAAATCGCGCACCCACCTCGCCTGCCCCGGGGCTCCAACGGCAGGTAAACAAGTGCAGATGCACACGGCCCCATTCCTCCTCTCTGCCCAGTGAAGTGTGCCAGCTCCGGCTGTGCCTTTGGGCACTGACAGTGGCTGGCCCAAGCTGGTCACAGAGCCTGCTGAGCCATCCACGTGCCCACAACCCCTGCTGCCTCTGGCTCCAGAGACGAGCGCCCCAACGTTCAGCCCCGTTACTCCTGTGAGCTGCTGCCATTGATTTTTTTAAAAGTGTGTTCTACGCTGACTCCATTCCATTCTGCGCTGCTCCTCTCTCTCGGGCACCACCAGGCTGGCCTGCAGGCTGGTCTGGCCAGCTCGCCAAGGAAAAACATATGTCCCATACCTAGGAGGTCCAGAAAAAGAAGGGAAGGGCCCAACATGGAGCCTGGCCTGCTCTTCCTACCACTTCCCTCCCCTCCAGACCACTTGCAGGGACCTTCAGACATCCGGGATCCGGGACTCGGCGATTGCGCTGTGAAATTGATGTGACTGACCCGCAGCACTGATACTAGCAGCTTCCTCGCAGGACTGAGAAGTCTTTGAAGACCACAAAAATGCATCATTTCACTACCGTACTCAGCCACTGTGGCAAACGTCTAGCAACTAGTGTCTCATTTGTGTTCTTTTTGGTGCTGGGATTGAACACAGGGCCATGAGTATGCAAAGCACACATTTTACCACTGAGCTACAAGCCTGACCTTGAATTTTTTTTTCTAAATTCATAAAAAGAATCTGTAGTTGCCAGTTGTGGTGGCATATGACTGTTTAATCCCAGCACTTGGGAGGCAGAGGTAGGAGGATTGCTGTGAGTTTGAGGCTACCCTGAGACTACATAGTGAATTCTAGATCAGCCTGAGCTAGAGCAAGACCCTATCTCAAAAAAAAATAAAACAAACGAAAAGGTATAAGTTCCCATAACCTCCTCTCCATTCTTCTCTTTCACTTCTTAGAGAAGCCACCCTGAACAATTTGGGCTGTCTTTCCAAAATTTTCTATGCTTGGAGGCAGAGGATTGCTATGAGTTCGAGGCCACCCTGAGACAACATAGTGAATTCCAGATCAGCCTGAGCTTGAGCAAGACCCTACCTCTAAAAACTTAAAAAATAAAAATAAAAAAGATGGGCAGAACAGACCACAGAGTAGCTAATTTACAAGTGAAGGGGGCTGGAAATATAGCTCAGTGGCTACAGTGCTTTTCCCATAGGTTCAGACCTCAGCCCTGGATAAAAACCAGATATGATGGCGCACACCTGTAATCCTAGCGCTCTTGGGAGGTGGAGGCAGGAGGAGGAGAAGGTCAAGGTCATTTCCAGCTACTGTGATTTGGAGGACAGGCTTGGATTTATGAAGCCATGTCTCAAGAAAAAAAAAAAAAAAACCCACAGTAGGCATTACCTGCACAAGACCTACATAATATTGAGTTCATTAAGATGTGTCATGAATGATGGAGGAGAGCAACAAAGAAAAAAAAAAAAAAGAAAAACAAAACCCAAAACACCAGACGTCCAGGGTGTGGCGGTGTACACCTTTAGTTCCAACACTCAGGGGACTGAGGTAGGAGGATCCCTGTGAGTTTGAGGCCAGCCTGGAACTACACAGAAAGTTCCAGGTCAGCCTGGGCTAGAGTAAGACCCTACCTTTAAAAAAGAAAAGAAACAAAAGAAGGAAAAGAAGGAGGACTCGTTAGATAGAAGATGGGGTTCAGTGGAAAGGGGAGAAGGAAGGACAAAAGAAAGTAATGGAAGGGAGTATGATCAAAATATATTATGTATGGGGCTGGAGAGATGGCTCAGCGGTTAAGGCACTTGCCTGTAAAGGATATATAGCTCAGCTGGACCCAGGTTCAATTCCTCAGCACCCACATAACTTCAGATGCACAAGGAGGCGCATGCATCTACAGTTTGTTTGCAGTGGCTAGAAGTCCTGGGGCACCCATTCTCTCCCTCTCCACCCTGTCTCTGCCTCTTTCTCTCAAATAAATAAAGCAAATATTAAAATATATATGTATATATTGCCAGGCATGGTGGTGCATGTCTATAATCCTAGCACTCAGGAGGCAAAGGTAGGAGGATGTCTGTGAGTTTGAGGCCAGCCTGAGACTACAGAGTGAATTCCAGGTCAGCTGGGGTTACAGTGCGACACTACCTTGAAAAAACCAAAACACATACATACATACATACACACACACACACACACACACATATATATAAAATATAATATTTTATATAGATGAAAACTGTGAATTAAAAAATCAAATAAAACAAAAACTAGGGCTGGGGGTGGGGTCTGGGAAAAAGGTTCAGTGGTTAAAGGCACTTGCTTGCAAAGCTTGCTGACCCAGGTTCAATTCCCAAGCAGACCGCATAAGTCAAACACAAATGTGGCACATGCATCTTCCATTTGTACTGGTAAGAGGCCCAGGTGCATACATATGTATGCACATACCCAAACACATGCAAATAAATCAAAATTAAAAAACAAAACAAACTGAGCTGGGTGGCACATGTTTTAATCCCAGCACTCAGGATGCAGAGGTAGGAGGATTGCCGTTGGTTTGGGGCCACTCTGAGTATACAGAGTGAATTCCAGGTCATCCTGGGCTAGTGTGAGACCCTATCTCAAAACAACAAAAAGTAGAAATAAATAAATTAATTAAAAATAAAAAACCAGGCGTGGTGGCACATGCCTTTAATCCCAGCACTTGGGAGGCAGAGGTAGGAGGATCGCCATAAATTCAAGGCCACCCTGAGACTATATAGTGAATTCCAGGTCAGCCTAAAACCAAAATAAATAAATAAACAAAAACAAAACAGGGACTGGGGAGATGGCTCAGCAGTTAGAGGCTCTTACTTGCAAAGCCTGCAGGCTCAGGTTCAATTCCCCAGCCACCCATGTAAAGCTGGACAGGCATTCATTTGCAGTGGCAAGAGACCCTGGTATAGAGAAAGAGAGAGAGAGAATTAAAAAGCAAACCAAAAAGCTCAGTGAGTCAAGGGCCCAAGGAAGTAGACTACTTTGTCCAGGTCCAGTAGCAAGCCAGCGGCACAGTTAAGAGGAGCAATTATGTCACCCCATGCTGCGCCTGCCGCTCGTGCCCCTGGGACGGGCTGCCCTGATGTGTGACCCATGACTTCCCCCAAGCAGGTCAGTTGTTGCACTAGAAAACCTGGAGGCCTCCTTTTAGGGAGTAAACAACATAACATTTTTTTAAGATAGAACAAGAGAGAGAGAGAGAGAGAGAATTGGCGCACCGGGGCCTCAGACCCTGAAATCGAGCTCCAGACATTTGCGCCAGCTAGTGGGCATGTGCGGCCTTGTGCTTACCTCCCCTTTCTGCATCTGGCTGAGGTGGGATCTGAAGAGTCGAATGTGGGTCTTTAGGCTTTGTAGTCAAGCGCCTTAACCACTAAGCCATCTCTCCGGCCCTAACATGACATTTTTGTTCGGCTTTTGTTTGGTTTTCTGAGACAGGGTCTCTCATGGCCCAGGCTGGCCGTGGAACTCCTGACTGTCCCCTCCCTGCCTGCGCTTTCCTGCATGCTTGTGATGCAGTATAACACAGGCACAGAGACTGGCTGGGGAGAACTGGACTCTCCTCACATCACCCCGGGTACTGGGATGCCTGGATCAGGGGAGTCATCCAAAATGTAGACCGAGGGAGCTGGCAGGTGAGGGGCTGAAGGACCGTGAGCGCCTCAGACCCAGGAAGAAAGCTGTGGGACTTCCAAAGGCTCAGGGACCAGACACGGTAGCATGCGACTCTACTCCCTGCATTTGGAAGGCCGAAGTAGGAGGATAGCTGTGAGTTCGAGCCCAGCCTGAGACTACTTAATGGTCAGCCTGGGCTAGAGCAAGACCCTACCTCGGAGACGAACAAACAGAACAGAGCGTGGAAGGTGGAGCAGGCAGTAGAAGGCCTGCTCGGGCCACTTCTGGCCAGTGCACCCCGCCACAGGCCAGTGTGCAGGCTGCGGCAAGGGCGCATCCCCAAACATGCACCACACGCCACACACGAGCAGAAAAGCACCTTTACAAAACCATGGGGAGTGGCTGTGTGCAGAGTCACCCAAACCTAGGAGCACCTCCAAGGCCTGCCGTGAGTGAGCGAATAAGCGTGCTGCGGCACACCCGGACAATGCGCTCATGACAGGGTACTGCTCGGTGACCCAGAGAAATGAACTGCTGGTGCGCACCGTTGCGAGGAATCTCAAAGGCATTACTCTGAGTGGGAGCCAGGCCAGTCGAAAGGAGATATGGTGGGTGCTGGAGAGATGACTCGACAGTTACGCCGCTTGCCTGCAGAGCCTAACAACCCGGGTTCAAGTCCCCAGTATCCATGTAAAGCCAGATGCACAACGTGGCACATGTGTCATTTGCAGTGGCTGAAGGTCCTGGCATGCCCTGCTTCTCTGTTTCTGTTTTCTCTCTCTCTCTCTATTTGCAAATACATAAAATCTCTTTTTTAAAAAGTTATATACTGTATAATTATATTTCTATGACATGCTCAAATAGACAGGCCACCATGTCAGGGGACATCAGTGACTGACAGGCAGTGGCTAAGGGTAAGGAGAAGGTGTGGCTTCCTAAAGGGGCAGCTTGAGAGAGTTTTGGGGATTCATGGACTATTGTATATTCCACTTGTATTGGTGGTTCTGTGACTCCAAATGGAAAAAAAAAAAGTATATTTATTCTGTTGTGAGACAGGAAGATCAGGAGTTCAAAGTCATCTTCAGCTACCATAGTGAGTTCAAAGTCAGCCTGAAATACATGAGATCCTGTCTTGAACCTGCCTCCCGAAAACAAAAAGAAGCCGGGTGTGGTGGCGCACACCTTTAATCCCAGCACTCGGGAGGCAGAGGTAGGAGGATTGCCATGAGTTCAAGGCCACCCTGAGATGACCGAGTTAATTCCAGGTCAGCCTGGACCAGAGTGAGACCCTACCTCGAAAAACCAAAAAAAAAAAAAAAAAAAAAAAAAGAGAGAGGAAAGAAAGGAAGGAAAGAAGAAAGAAAGAAAGAAAGAGAGAGAGAGTGAAAAAGAGAGGCCTGGGTCTCTGTGCACAATCTCAAGCCTGGTGTGGTGGTGCACTTTTAATCCCAGAATTTGGGAGGCAGAGGTAAGAGGATGGCCATGAGTTTGAGGCCACCCTGAAACTACATATCTACATATCAAGAGCCTATCTTGGGGGGTGGGGTGGGCGTGGTGGCGCATGCCTTTAATCCCAGCATTTGGGAGGCAGAGGTAGGAGGATCGCTGTGAGTTCGAGGCCACCCTGAGACTACAGAGTGAATTCCAGGTCAGCATGTGCTAGAGTGAGACCCTACCTCAAAAAAGAAAAGAAAGGAAAGGAGATGAGAGGAAAGGAAAGGAAAGGAAAAACTCATAGAGCCTATCCCTTTGGGCTGTTGAGGCTCAGCTCAGGGCAGAAGAAAGCAGAAAGTGGGAATGAGAGAAGGGTATGAGAACAGAACATTGCAAGAGGCCCCAGCAGGCTAGGCTGACGATGCAGGACAAATACACGCTTAAGTAAGCACAGAAGAACTTTCCTCTGCATTTCTCTGCCCGAGGTGAGTTGGCAGCTCACTACTGAGCAAAATCCTGGGCTGTGCACCTCTGGGCTGCTGTTTACTTAGACTTAGGTTATGCCAGGCGAGCAAGTGCTTCCTTACACACACCATGGCATGTAGACACCTGCACTTGCACACATAAACACACACACACACACACTAAATAAATCAATAGGAAAAAGAAACGGGGTGGAGAGATGACTTAGCGGTTAAGCGCTTGCCTGTGAGGCCTAAGGACCCCTTTTCCAGCCTCAGTTCCCCAGTATCCGTGTAAGCTAGATGCACAAGGTGGCACATGCATCTTGAGTTCGTTTGCAGTGGCTCCAAGCTCCGATGTGCCCATTCTCTCTCTCTCTCTCTCTCTTTGTTTGTCACTCTCAGATAAATAAATAAAAATAAACAAAACAAATTTTTAAAGAAAGAAAAAGAAAAAGGGGCTGGAGACATTGCTTAGTGGTTAAGGCTCTTGCCTGTGAAGCTAAGGACCAAGGTTCAATTGCCCAGTACCCACATAAGCCAGATACGCAAGGTGGTGCATGTGTCTGAAGTTCATTTGCAGTAGCTGGAGACCTTGACATTCCCATTCTCTCTCTCTCTTTCTGTCTCCCTCTTTCCCTTTCTCATAAATAAATAAATAAATAAATAAATAAATTATTAAAATAAAAGAATAGGAAAAGGTAGATGATAGGATTTCTCAAAATCTGGACCCAGACTCCTAGCCCAAACTTTTTGGCTTCTGAGTGTTCTCTTTTTTTTTTTTTCTTTATCTTTCCTTTTTTGTAATTTTTTTTTTTATTTTTGGAGATGAGGTTTTGCTGTAGCCCAGGCTGACCTGGAATTTACTGCGTAGTCCTCAAGCTGACCTTGAATTTATGGTGATCTTCCTATCTCTGCCCCTGAGTGCTGGGACTAAAGGCATGCACCACCACGCCCGGCTCAATATCCATTTCTTCAACTGAGGGGAAAAAAAAAGACCTCAGAATAACGGATTGAAGCTGCAGAAATAGAACAGCACTTGCTTAGCATTGCATGCGCAAGACCAAGGGCTCCATGCCCGTTTCTACAGAGAAGAACCCAGCTAGGCGTGGTGGTGCACACCCCTAATCCCAGCACTTGTTGAGGTTGAAGTAGAATCACCTTGAGTTTTAGACCAGCCTGGGGCCAGCCCAGATCAACCTGGGCTGCAGTGAAAGCCTGCCTCAAAAAAACAAAGAAGGGGGCTGGAGGGATGGCTTCATGGTTAAGACGTTTGTTTGCAAAGCCAAAGGACCCAGGTTTGATTCTCCAGGTCCCACATTAGCCAGATGCACAAGGGGGTGCACACGTCTGGAGTTTGCAGTGGCTGGAGGCCCTGGCACGCCCATTCTCTCTCTGTGAAATGAATAAATAAATAAAATAAAATATTTTTAAAATAAATTAATTTTTTTAAAAGAAAGAAAGAAGGGCTGGAGAGATAGTTGAGCTGTTAAGGTGCTTGCCTGTGAGGCCTAAGGACCCAGCTTCAATTCCTCAGTATCCACATAAGCCAGATACACTAGGTGGTGCATGCATCTGGAGTTTGTTTGCAGTGGATAGAGGCCCTGGTGTGCCCATTCTCTCTCTCTCTCTCTGCCTTTTTAAATCTTTGTCTCTCACACATAAATTAAAAATACAGGGCTAGAGAGATGGATTAAGCGCTTACCTGTGAAGGCTAAGGACCCTGGTTTGAGGCTCAATTCTCCAGGACCCACATTAGCCAGATGCACAAGGGGGCACAAGTGTCTGGAGTTCATTTGCAGTGGCTGGAGGCCCTGGCATGCCCATTCTCTCTCTCTCTATCTATCTGCCTCTTTCTCCCTGTCTGTCACTCTCAAGTAATTAAATAAAAATAAAACAAAAAAATGAATTAATTAATTAAAAGTATTTTTTTTTTTAAAGAAACCTGGGCATGGTGGTGAATGCCTTTAATCCCAGCACTTGGGAGACAGAGGTAGGAGGATCACCATGAATTCAAGGCTGCCCTGAGATTACTGAGTGAAGTCTAGGTAAGCCTGGCCTAGAGAGAGACCCTACCTTGAAATACCAAAAAGAATGATAGAAAGAAAGGAAGAAAGAAGGAAAGAGGGAGGGAGGGAGAAAAGAAAGGAAGAAAGAAAAAGGTAATGGGAGTATTTCTATAATGGAACTGATGCACACTATTGTAAACTTTTTTTCAATAGACAACATGTTCACATAATTTCAAAAAATTAAAGTTACAGAAGTGTATCTAGTCTGTGGTGGTTTGAATTACTGCCCCCTATAAACTCAATATGTTTTGAATGCTTGGTTTCCAGCTGATGGTAATTTGGGAATTAGAGCCTTGCTGGAGGAGGTGTGTTGTTGGGGGCAGGCTTAGAGGCGGTAGAGCCAGCTTCCCCTTGCCAGCGTCTGGCACATTCCCCTGCTGCTGTTGCCTGCCTGATGTTGGCAAGGAGGTGACGTGCAGCCTCTAGCTCTACCACGTTCCCGTGCCATCGTGACGCTCTCCCTTGAAACAGTAAACCAGAATAAACCCTTTCCTCCCGTCAGCTGCTTTTGGTAGGGTGTTTGTCCCAGCAACATGAAGGTCACTACAACATAATAGAAAACACTTCCTCCTGCAGAATCAGTACAACCGGTTTCGGGGTGTCTATCCAGAGAAGTTCTTTACTCACACGCGGAACAGGCAGCAAAGTGCTCCTCTTTTTACCCAGCGGCAGCCTGGTGCTTCACTCATTCATGAGACCGGAGCCAGCCAGCCCCGCTTCCCCTCCGTGATGGCCTTTTGTCTCTACTTTAATGGATCTGGGAGTTGCTTTTGTGTTCATAATCAGTGATTCTACTTCTTCAGTTTTCCCACTGCAATCTCTCTTCAGGGAAGGGCAGCCCAAGGGTCGGACTAGAGGGCACCTCTGAACCTTCACCATTGTTACCAGAAAGTACTGCCTGGCCCATTTTCCAAACGCGCATGTGCGCGCGCACACACACACACACACACACACACACACACGCGCGCGCGCGCGCGCGCGCATAGATGTTTCATTTTTAAAATTTTTCAAATTTTAGCCAGGCGTGGTGGTGCACACCTTTAATCCCAGCACTCGGGAGGCGGTGGTAGGAGGATCGCCGTAAGTTCGAGGCCACCCTGAGATTACCTAGTGAATTCCAGGTCAGCCTTGGCTAGAGTGAGACCCTACCTTGAAAAACCAAAAAATAAAATTAAATTTAAAAAAATCAAATTTATTTGTTTGAGAAACAGAGCATGAGCTTGCCAATGCCTCTTGCCACAGCAAATGATCTCCGGATGCACGCACTACTTTGCAGGTGTGACTGGCTTTAGGCAGGCACTGGAGAATTGAGCTCTGGCCAGCAAGCTTTGCAAGCAAGTGCCTTTACCTATTGAGCAATCTCCCCGGCCCCAGACGCTGCATTTCTAAAAGTGGCAGTGCAGGTTAAGGAATCCGTGCATTCAGTAGCTCTTGCCAAATTGCTCTCCGCGGAGGTTGTATCAGTTTACAGTCCTGCCAAGCAAGGCTTGGAGTGCCTTTGCCCACCTTTGCCAGCTGAGTGTTTCGCTGGACCTTTCATCTGTGCCCATCTGCCCTGTGCGGGGGGAAAAAATGGGGTCAGGGAGTCATTTTCAGTTTTCACACACAGCGTTTTCCTGGTCTGAGGCTGAGCATCCTTTCAGCACCCATTTCTTAGGGCTGGCCGTGGCCTTGTGACTCGTTCCCTCCATAAGACGCAGGACTGGACGTGTGTATCTGGCGGTTCATCTTCTCGCTGAGTCACTCCCAAGGAAAGGGCACAGTAGGCTCAGGTTATTTCTGCCCCACAAGCCATCCACGCTGCCAGTCCTGGGAAGACCTTGGACTCTGACATTCCAACTGTGGTCACTCAGCACCCTGGGCAGTGCACCTGCCAAACCTGGGCTTCCTGGGTTTGCAGGAAGGAATCAGCCCAGATATATTCGCAAACGTGGCATGGAAAGGACCCGGGTAGGCATGGAGAGGGGACCCTTAGAAAAACCGATGAGCAAACTCCTAAGCTGGACAGAATGGGAGGCATCTGGCTGCGGGTAGAGCAAGCTTGAGCTGGTGGAGAGGACGCTGGCTGAGGAGGGAGGGGAGCCACAGTGAGGGGCTGGGGTCATTGCGAAGCACCCTCCCTGTGGACATTATGCGACACGCATGTTGCAGCCTCCACGCTCACTGCCCTCGGGAGGTTAGTGCTAAGAGCTGCCTGCAGTTGAACAGAGAGAGGTCCCTTTGCTTTGTGTGTGGAGGATTTCAGGTCGTCTGTACAACCAGACCAGACGAGAGGCTGGGCCCAGCTACTCACTAACTCTCTCTAAGTACGTGTAATTTGACCCCAGTGCTGTCCTGTGCATCTTGCTCGGGGATGGACAGAAGGAGCCAGTGGCTGGATTCCTGGGCCCCTGGGGAGTCTGCAGCCTGTTTCGAGTTCCTGACTCAAACAAACAGCAGAATTTGCTCTGGCAATTGCTCAGGCAGAGTCTTGCTGGAGCCTCCAGAAGGATGGGCCGGGATGCTGTCTAACCACCAGGGCATGAGACTGTGTGGAGGAACCGCGCCTGTGCAGCCGCCAGCTACAGCAGAACCCCAGCATTGTTGGGGGCCCCCTCATCAGCCACATTCCAGCCGCCCGGGCCTCAGATCCAGAGCTATGCTCCAGACACCGATGGTGTCGCGGGGTTCCTTGGTATCTTTGACCCCACCATGGTCCATGCTAGGGCTCCCCATGGAGGAGCCTTGGGGCGCCGAGTGAGCAGGGCGGGGCTCCTCTCCACACCCCGCTTCTCTGCCTTCCCCAAGCCACAGAACAAAGCTGAGTTTTCAAGAACTTCACCAGTGATGCTTTCCCTGTCTGCTCCTCAGCCTCCCTGGAGAGCGAGTGAAAAGTCGACCAAGAAATGCTTAATTGCTTTCTGAGAGTATCGTCACCTTCTTCTGGTTCCCTCCCCCTCTCCGCTGACCTCTGCCCCCCGCCCCCCCACCGCCCCTGACCTCTGGAGGCTCTTGCTTGGGGAAGCTGGGACTGAAGCCCTGAGCTCCTTGGCTGGATCCCAAAGTAACCAGCAGCTATGTGCTGAATAGCAGCTTGCTTCTCCAAAATCATCGCTGCACCACCTTTGCTGAAAAAAGAACCCTATGTTTGGGGGAATAAATGTGCATTTTGCTAGGAGCCGGGCGCACGTTGACAGCAGATGGATGGAGGCCCGGGCTGGCCGAGTGGGCCAGACTTCAGTGCAAGCAGACAGTGGGAACTGAGATGGGAATGGGGGCCAAGAAAAGTGAAATAACGGGGTAGTCGGAGGTTTCCATCCCAAGAGCTTCGTCAGCATCTCAGGGAACTTGATTTCGGCTGAATGCTGAGCAGACTGATGTGTATTAGGAAGGAGGAGTTAACAAGCAGTCACAAAGAGACCACTGACAGGATACCAGCTCAGATACCTTAGGGATGGCTTTCTGAGGTAACAGAACAAGATGATCCCGATTGGCCAGTGGTTTTCCTCCACATGGTGACTCAGGGACCCAGGCTCTTTTGATCTCGGGGTTCTGTCACTCCTTAGGACCTTACTGTTATCCACGTCTAAGGGCAGGAAGAGGAAGAAAATATGGAGAGGATATTTGCTTCTTATGGTCTTGAGTCAGGAAGGGTGTGCTCTGGGCTGGAGAGATGGCTTAGCCTTTAAGGTCTGTGAAGCCTAAGGAATCAGGTTCAATTCCCCAGTACCCATGTAAGCCAGATGCACAAGGGGGCACATGCAACTGGAGTTCATCAGCAGTGGCTGGAGGCCCTGGCGCACTGGTTTTCTACCAATCTCTTTATCTAAATAAATAAATAAATAAATAAATAAATACAATATATGATCCTTTAAAGAAAAGAAAAGGTATGTTCTTTCCTGTTCACATTCTATTGGTGGGAACTCACCACATGACCATATCTTCTTATAAGGGTAGCTGGGAAATGTAGTCTTTGTTCTTTAGTGACACCTGTATTAAGTAAGAGAGGCACAGGGAATTTCAGTAGACAGATAACCACCTCTGGATTGAAATTGGAGTATTTATCAGGGGACCAAGAGAAAATAACTCATTCTGAGGTGTTTTATGGCTTGATTGATATTTTGTTTTAATTATTTTAGTGCTGGGGAAGGGGCTCAGGCCTCACACATGATAAGCAAGAACTTAACCATTGAGCTACATCTATTACTATTGTTTTGGTGTTTTTTTTTTTTTTTCTTTTTCTTGGTTTTCCAAGGTAGGGTCTAGCCCAGGCTGACTTGGAATTCGCTATGTAGTCTCAGGGTGTCCTTGAACTGATGGCAATCCTCCTACCTCTGCCTCCCAAATGCTAGGATTAAAGGCGTGCCCCACCATGCCCAGCTGTTTGTTTGGTTTTGAGGCCCAGGTTGACCTCCAACTAGGATATGTACCCAACGTTGGCCTTGAAGTTCTGGTCCTCCCTCACCATGCTCAGCTTGCACAGGGCTAGCGATTGTGGGACCCAGTGTTTCCTACATGCTAGACAAACACTTGACCACTGAACTACCTCCTTACCCCTGTTACCTTGAAAAGCCCCCCCCAAAGTGAAGACTTAAGAAAGAACCCATTTTGCTTGTTTTTGTTTGTTTGCTTGGTGTTGCTGGTTTTTCAAGGGAGGGTCTTGATCATGCTCAGGCTGACCTAGAATTCACTATGTAGTCTCAGGGTGGTCTTGAACTCATGGTAATCTTTCTACCTCTGTCTGATTAAAGGTGTGCACTACCATACCCAGTTCAATTTTGGTGCTTTTTTTTTTCAAGGTAGGGTTTCACTCTAGCCCAGGCTAACCTGGAACTCACTTTGTAGTTAGTCTCAGACTGACTTCAAACTCAAGGCGATCCTCCTACCTCTGCCTCCCCTGGTGCTGGCACTAAAGGCGAGTACCACCATGCCTGGCAAGAACTCACTTTGGAGAGCCCAGTTCCAAGTTCATGTGGATACTGACTGACATCAAGTTCCTTGTGATGGGTCCCTGTTTCTCTGATGAAGATCTCTCAGAGATCCTAGAAGTCAAGCCATTTCCATGCGATCCCCTTTCCCACCATTAGGCATATTAAATCCTTATTGTGTTTAAAAGCTGTGGTTTCCCTTCTGCTGCCAAAGAAATTCTCTGTGTATAATGAGCCCATGTGGTTACACCAGTTGGCCCAAATAATCATTGTTTGAAGGTTAATTGATTTGTGACCTCAACCATCTTGCAAATTTCTTTACCATATAATGTTATAGGATTTGGGCAGTAGCACACAGGGACAGAGACCATGACCTCTATCTACACAGTCACACATTCATTCAGCGCTCCCCACACCTGCCACACATACTATATACACGCTTGCCAAAAAAAAAAAAAAAAAAAAAAAGTGAGGAGGGGCTGGAGAGATGGCTTAGAGGTTAAGGCACTTGCCTGCAAAGCCTAAGGACCCAGGTTTAACTCCCCAGAGCCCACATATGCCAGATGCACAAGGTGGCACATGCATCTGGAGTTTTGTTATAGTGGCTAGAGGTACTTGTGTGCCCAATCTTTCTCTCTCAAAAAACTTTTAAAAAGTGTGGAGGCTAAAGCTGGGTGTGGTGGTACACACCTTTAATCCCAGCCCTTGGGAGGCTGAGGTAGGAGGATTGCCATGAGTTCAAGGCCACCCTGAGACAACATAGTGAATTTTAGGTCAGTCTGAGCTAGAAGGAGACCCGACCTTGTAAAACAAAACAAAACAAGACAAAACAAAAAGTGAGGAGGCTCCAGGGGCCATCCATTCCTCTAGGAGCACAGAGAAATTAGTTTTTCCTCCTGGAAGCTCCTCTCTGCTTTGTGGAGGCTGTACCCCTTCAAAAGATCAAGACTGAGCAGCGGGACTGGGGAGATGTCTCAGTGGGTAAAGTGCTTGCGTTGCTTCAAGCATGGGAATTTGAGTTCAGTCCCAGGACCCACATACGCACGCAGGTGTGGTAATGCACACTTGTAACCCCGGCACTAGGGAGGTGAAGACAGTAGATCCCTGGCACTTACTGGCCAGCCTTTTGTGGCCTAATCCATGAGTTCCAGGCAAATTAAGAGGCCATCTCAAAAAAAAAAAAAAAAAAAAAAGGGAGGACATCGGGGCGTGGTGGCGCACGCCTTTAATCCCAGTACTTGGGAGGCAGAGGTAAAAGGGCTGTTGTGATTTTGAGGCCAGCCTGGTCTACAGAGTGAGTGCTGAGTCATCCTGGGCTAGAGTGAGACTCTACCTTGCAACAATAAACAAAACCAAACAACAGCAACAGAACAATGGGAGGATGGAATTGCTGAGGAACGTATGGTACCTGAGGTTATCCTCTGGCCTCCACGCCCATTGTACACACCTGCATGCACACCTGCACACACTGATACTTTCTTGGCTGCGTGTGTGTGTGAAGTTTTGTGGTGTGGGGTGCACACATGTGTGTGCGCTCCATGCACATGTGCCAGAGTGTGTGGGTTTTGTCCTCTCTCGCCCGTCTGTCTGTTTTCTTTGAGACAGAGCCTCTCAATAAACCCGGAGTTGCTGGCTTTTTGGTCAGTTTGTCTGAATAGTGAGCCCCAGTGATTCTCTGGTCTCCGTTTCCCCATAGGACTAGGATTACAGGCTAGTATCACCACATCCAGCTGTTTCCATGGTTCTGGGGAACTGAACTCGGGGCAAGTGGGGTCTTTCTGCTGGCGTGGCAAATGCTCTCATTTGCAGCTCTATCCCTCCAACCACACACTCACTAAAAAAAGGGGGGCTGGGGAGATGGCTTAGCAGTAAGGTGCTTGCCTGCAAAGCCAAAGGACCCAGGTTCAATTCCGCAGGACCCACATAAAAGTGGTGCATGCATCTGGAGTCGGTTTGTAGTGGCTAGATGCCCTGGTGCCCCCATTCTCTCTCTCTCTCTGCCTCCTCCCTTCACTCCCTGTCTCTAATAAATAAATAAATTAATTAAAATTTCAAACGTAATTTTAAAAAAGGAACTAGGATTGAGCAGCACACAGTGACCCAGAGCAATGCAGCTGATTGTGTCTCAGGGAGTCTACCAACACCTTCTGGCATGTAGAGGGTCTGGCCTGTGCACCGTGACTGCTGGACATGGCAGCACCCTGGGCAGCCCCTGGCCTTCCTCCTGCTCAGCCCAGAATGCTGCCTCCTGGTTGCTCCACACTGGGAATGGCAGAGACATGGGATGACCCTGCCACCCTCAGCATGGGGCCCACACAGACCCCTCAGCACAGCCTCCAGCCTGTCTGTTGGCTCCCAGGTTCCTGGAGGGCCTCCTGCCCTTTCCTGCATCTCCAGATCTTTCCTGAACACGTTTCTAGCTCCTTCCCATGCTGGCTAGGCTCCGGGGAACAAGGCCACAGGGGCTGGCCTCTGCCGCCGGGCACCCCCCCCCCCCCCGTGACACAGGAATGTGGGCACTTGCAGCAACAAGAACTAGGAATGTTTTCTTAGCAGCAGACCTTCTTCCCTGGGGTGCTGAGGAAAAAAAGGACCCCTGTGTACAGCTTTCTCCTCCTCACCGGCAGCAGCCTTCTCACGGGTTTTTCAGTCTTAACCGGGGAATTTTGGATCTTGGGGAACTTGAAGAAGGTCCCTCTCTTTTCACTCAAAACACCTGACACGAGGCTCCTATGGGAACCCCCCTGTGGTCTTCCACCTTTCCTGGCCCCTGGATGCCACAGAGGACAGCAAGAGACATGGCAGAGTCTCCGCAGGTAACAGGCCCATGGGTACTTAGTTGAAGGGCTCAGGCAGACCTTGAGATTCTACAAGAGCCCAGACACTGACCACAGGGCCAGCTGGACACTGCAGGCGGCACCTCCAGGGCAGGGAGGGAGGTGTGCATGGGCATGCCTCCCGCCTCCTCAGCTCGAGACCAAAGGGCAGCCGGGCGTGGTGGCACACGCCTTTAATACCAGCAGAGGCAGAGGTAGGAGGATCGCCATGAGTTCGAGGCCACCCGGAGACTACAAAGTGAATTCCAGGTCAGCCTGGGCTGCAGCGAGACCCTACCTTGGGTGGAGGGAAGGCAAGTATCTCGTAGGCTAGATGGCTTGCTATCGTCCGTGCATCCCACACATGTATGTGCCAAGGCCATAGATCATCATGGGATGTTTACTTCTCAGATGTTGTGTTAGGTCCTGGGAATTGGACAACTGGAGTATGATTGGAAGATGGCTTTGGGGAGAGATGGGTTGAGAGGTAGGGAGGCCGGGAAACCAGGCTGGCTATGCCGAGTGGTCAGGATTCATTCTTGGGTCGTGGGAAGTCACTGGAGGGCATGGTGCTGTGATAGGCTCAGGAACTTTATTAGGAAGGATGACTGGCCACAGAAAGCAAGGGGGCTCCTGCCAAGGTGACAGCCCTAGGGACAAGGCTCTGCTCATAAACACCAATAATCCACTATTGATTCTGTAATAGGAAAAACATGTGGCCTTTGCCAATCCGACTTGGCGCCAAGTAACTGGCTTGTCTTGTAGTCTGCTGGCATTGCATTTTCCTCATCCTGTCCCCTCTAAACCCTCTGGCTTTTTGACAGGTATTGCCACTCTGTTGTCCTGCAACTCCGTCTTCTTGGCATCCTCAAACCTCTATATTTTCCCTCTACTCCTCTGCATGCCTAGCCACATGGCAATTTTGTAAAATAAATAAATAAATTATATATATATGTATTAGAGAATGGGCACACCAGGGACTTGCAGTACTGCAAACAAACTCCAGACAAATGCACCACTTTGTGCATTTGGCTTTACGTGGGTCCTAGAATTGAACCCTGGGCCAGCAGGCTTTGCAAGCAAGTGCCTTAAACTACTGAGCCATCTCTCCAGCCCTGACATTCACCCCCCCCCCCCCGCGCGCGCCCCTTGGCTGTTCAGAGGCTTAAGTCTCTCCGGATTCTGTTTTCCAGGAAGGAAGGATGACAGGAGGGAGGCTGGAGATGGAAGGACGCAGAGCCCCAAGGCCGTGCGCAGGAGTCAGAAAGGCTCTGATGGGAGGTGGAAGTATCAGCCCCCAACCCCTCCTCTCAGTGTCCTGCATAGCTCCCGGCTGCTTGGATGTCCCCAGCACCTGGGATTGGAGGCCTCAGCAGCTTGTCACCCCACACCCTTCTTTACTTGGCTAGAGGAGGTGTTCTGTCAGCAGGAAGCAGAGCCAAGCCTTTGGAAAAATCAACAGCCACACCCTGGTGCAGTGGGCACCTTTTCTTGTTGTAGGTGTGGCCCTTCCGCCCTGAGGTCATGTTTAGGGGAACTGGGAGAGAGGCTTGATACTGCTCACCTGTGCAGATACTTTAAATATTTCATTTTATTTTTGCTTATTTATTTGAGAGAGAGAAAGAGACAGAGGGACAGAGAGAAAGAGAATGGGCGCGCCAGAGCCTCCAGCCACTGCAAACGAACTCCAGACGCATGCACCACCTTGTGCGTCTGGCTTATATGGGTCCTGGGGAATCGAACCTAGGTCCTTTGGCTTTGCAGGCAAGCGCCTTAACACCAAGCCATCTCCTCAGCCCCTGCAGACGCCTTAGAAGTCATTCCCGCTTTGCTTTTCTCCACAGTCAAGGCACCACCTGCACACACTTGCCCAGGACCCCCCAGGGGAGCTGGCCTTAATCTTGGTTTCTCTAGGGCTCCTAAGACTCTGGCTCACGAAAGGTCAGGTTAGATTACTTGACAGATGTAGAAACTGGGGCTTGTGGAGAGGTGGTGGCCCAGGGTCACCAGGTGAGTACAAGACAAGACCGACAGCCGGTCACCTGATACCCAGACACCACTGGTTCCTTGGGGCTCAGGTCTCCCTATGGTGTAACTCTCTTTTAAAATATTTTATTTTTTTATTTGAGAGAGAGAAAGACACAGGTTGAGGGGGGAGGCGGTAGGGTAGAGAATGGGTGTACCAGGGCCTCCAGTCACTGCAAACAAACTCCAGATGTATGGGCTGCAGAGATGGCTTAGCGGATAAGCGCTTCCCTGTGAAACCTAAGGATCTTGGTTCGAGGCTCGATTCCCCACGCTAGCCAGATGCACAAGGGGGCGCACATGTCTGGAATTCATTTGCAGGGGCTGGAGGCCCTGGCACGCCCATTCTCTATCTGCCTTTCTCTCTCTCTCTGTTATCCTCAAATAAATAAAGAAGTTGTTTTTTTTAAAAAAAAAACAAAAAACTGATGAGGGGCTGTGGACGTGGCTCAGTTGGAAGAGTGCTCACCTACCATGTATGAAGTTTTGAGTTTAAACTCCAGCACCATATAAACAGAACACGGTGTTGCATGCCTGTAAACTCAGCACTCGGGAGTTCGGTTAGAATTTAGGGTTGCCTAGAGAGACGTAAGAAATACGAGAGAGAGAGAGCGAGCCAGGGCAGACTATTTTTAAAAATATTTTTTTTATTTATTTATGAGAGAGAAAGAGAGAATGGGCATGCCAGGTCCTCTAGCCACTGCATATGAACTCCAGACACATGTGCCCCCTTGTGCATCTGGCTTGCATGGGTCCTGGGGAATTGAACCTAGGTCCTTAGGCTTCACAGGCAAATGCCATAACTGCTAAGCCATCCCTCCAGCCCTGAGCTTGCTTTTAATATATATATATATATATATATATATATATATATATATATATATATATATATATATATGGTTATTTATTTCAGAGAGAGAGAGAGGGAGAGAGAGAGAATGGGCATACCAGGGCCTCCAGCCACTGAAAACAAACTCCAGATGTATGCACCACCTTGTGCATCTGGCTTTATGTGGGTCTTGGGGAATCAAACCAAGGCCTTTTGGCTTTGCAGGCAAGCTTCTTAACCACTAAGCCATCTCTCCAGCCCATGAGCTTGCTTTTTAACAGAAGTCCCTTATGCTATGGTCCCAGAAAGTTTTATGGTCCACTGAGGTCAATGATCTGAGGCCAGTGGTTTATTAACCCTTTAGGAGAACCAGACATTCAAGGTCATCTTCTGCTATATGGTGAGTTCAAGGCCAGCTTAAGCTACATAAAATCTTGTTTAAAAATTTTTTTTAAAAAGGGCTGGAGGGATGGCATAGTAATAGATGCACTTGCCTGCAAAGCCAAAGGATGCAGGTTTGATTCCCCAGGACCCACATAAGCCAGATGTACAAGTGGCACATGAGCCTGGAGTTTGTTTGCAGTGGCTGGGGGCCCTGGTGTGCCCATTCTCTATGCCTCTCTCTCTCTCTCTCTCTCACTGCCTCTTTCTGTCTCTCAAATAAATAAGTAAATAAACAAGTAAATAAATAAGTAAATTTAAAAAACTTAAGGCCGGGTGTGGTGGCACACGCCTTTAATCCCAGCACTTGGGAGGCAGAGGTAAGAGGATCACTGTGAGTTGCAGGCCACCCTGAGACTACATAGTGAATTCTAGGTCAGCCTGGACTAGAGTGAGACCTCACCTTGAAAAATAAAAATAAATAAGTAAATAAGAAAGATGTGTCCCAAACCATTGGCCCCATTTAGGTTCTGAAACTTGCCAGCTCAATGATATGGCTTTCTTTCTTTCTTTCTTTCTTTCTTTCTTTCTTTCTTTCTTTCTTTCTTTCTTTCTTTCTTTTTTTGGTTTTCCGAGGTAGGGTCTCACTGTAGCCCAGGCTAACCTGGAATTCACTATGTAGTCTCAGGGTGGCCTGGAACTCACGGCAATCCTCCTACTTCTGCCTCCCAAGTGCTGGGATTAAAGGTGTGCACCACCACACCCGGCCTTTACTTTCTTTTTGACAGGGTTTCATGTACCCCAGATTGGCCTTGAACTCACTATATAGCCAAGGAGAACCTTGAACTTCTGATCCTCCTATCTCTACTTCCCAAATGCTGGGATTATAGGCCTATGCTACTGTAGTGTGAAACATTTTTTTTCTGGAACACACATCTATTCACCCCAGATAACAAACCAAAGCATGATGGCACCAAAAACCAGCGTTGGTGACCAAATGAGTTTATTGGGGTTACTTAGCAGGGTGAGGGGGTGCTTCAGGAGTGTGCGTGACTCCAGGGCAGCCGCATCACAGAGAAGCCCACCCAGTCACAGGTGACACTCAGGGGAGCTGGTCTCTCCAGGTCACTGCAGGACCCGCAGGCAGCTGTCTGCCCTTTATACAACCTCAGCGAGGGGGTCTTGCAGCCTTTTACACTTTAGCTTTCCAAGGCTCACTGACTGCCTGAGTCTCCCACGGCACCCTCACCCCACCATGGGACGTTCCAGTTCAGAGGAATTTGCTACACAACGGCCACCACGTCAGGTTTTTAGTGTAGTGCTGGGAATGGAACTTGCTGTGCAAGCACTGGCCCAAACTGAGCTACGGCCCCAGCACCAACAGGAACTTTCTAGAACACACGAAAACCTAAAACCTCCACAAGTCCAGAGCTCAGCCTGCTGATCCAAGACCTTCAGTGAGGGCACCGGCCCACCCTTCCAGACTTATCCCTGTCACTGACTGCCCCCTGTCCCACCCACTGAATTCTGACCATACCAAATGACTCACCATTTTTATCTAACTTCAAGCATTGGAATAAACAGGTCTGTGGTTGACTTCACCTCTTCCCTCCTTTTTTTAGATCCAAGCTTGGCTGCCTCTCTCTATGCCTGGCACACCATGGCTAATTGTACAGCTCCCAGAGACAAACAGACCTGGGGCCTGGGTTTTAGTCCTGCCTCCCCCACTAACCAGCTGTGTTACTTTTCCTTTTTCCCTTCCTTCCTTCCCTTCCTCCCTCCTTCCCTCCCTTCTTCTCTCTCTCTTTAATTTTGGTTTCTGTTTGGTCCTGTTATTTGTGTGTGTGATGTGCTTGTATGGGTGTGCATAGGCCACAGAGCACGTATGGAGTCTGAGGACAGTCTCAGACATATTGTCAGTTTATGGTTTTTTTTTTTTGTTGTTGTTGTTGTGTTTTTTTCCAGGTAGGGTCTCACTCTAACCCAGGCTGACCTGGAATTCACTATGTAGTCTCGGTGGCCTCAAACTCAGGGCGATCCTCTTACCTCTGCCTCCCAAGTGCTGGGATTAAAGGCATGCGCCACCACGCCAGACACAAAGTCATTTTATTTTATTTATTTGTTTTTGTTTTGTTTTGTTAAGGTAGGGTCTCACTCTAGCCCAGGCTGACCTGCAACTCAGTCTGTAGTCCCAGGCTGGCCTTGAACTCACAGCAATCCTCTTTATCTCTGCCTCCTGAGTGCTGGGATTAAAGGCGTGCACCCTCACACTGCCTCACTCCGGGATTACAGATGTGTACACCACTTTGTGTGTGGCTTTACTTGACTGCTGGGGAATTCAAGGGGCTGACAGGCTTGCAAGCAAGTGCCTTTAAACCAAGGTCTCTCTACAGCCAGCCAGCCGGCCCCCTTTTTAAAATTTATTTATTTATTTATTTGAGGGAGAGAGAGAGAGAATGTAGTGCCAGACCTTTAGTCACTACAAACAAACTCCAGATGCATGTGTCACCTTGTGCATATGACTTATATGGGTCTTGGGGAATTGAACCTGGGTCCTCTGGCTTTGCAGGCAGGCACCTTAGTGGCTAAGCCATCTCCCTTGTCCTTTTGGAGAGGGTCTCCCCATGAAGTCAAGACTAGCTACATGGGCGAAGAAGCTGGCCTCAGAGTTGTCAAGATCCTTCTGCCTTTGTCTCCCTGGGGCTGAGATCTCGGGCATGCCTCTGACTAGAAAAGCGACACCCGTGTAGTCGGAGCAGGAGCGGTAGAAAGACTAAATCCAGGACGAATTGGCCAGGCTTGAGGGCAGGTGATCTCTGGGTCCCTTCTGGAATAACCCCCCCACCCCCGCTCACTCTGACAACTGAAGGTTTAGCCAGCTGGAGGAGCTCCTTCTGGAGGGGCAGGGAGCCTGGGGGGCTCTACGCCACTGGATCAGAGCAGGTGGGAGGCTCTCTGGCTCTGCTGCTCTTGCCTGGGAGAAGGAAAATGGAAGAGCCATGGGGAGAACAGCCAACAGAGCACAACCCTTTGTCCGAGTCCCTGGGGGGCAGCCCCAGGGCTGAGGCCAAGAACGTGCAGGTTAATATGAGGGTCCCAGGGAAGCGTGCAGACACCGCTGATAAACACACCATCTTCATTATGAGGTAAGAGGTCCTTTGGCATAGAGGCGCCCATAAAGGTGGGTTCATGGGTTTTGACAACAGGCTCACCTAGCGGTAGTATCACCAAGGGCAGAGCCCTTAAAGTACCTTCAATGACGAACATAGAAAAGACCTTCCTCCCCTATCCCTGTTGACCTCCCAGAGCTGGATGCATCCCAAAGTGGAAACACGGCTCCGAAGTTTGGGCGCCGAACCCCTCACAGACTCTTCTAGCTGGATGCTTTACGCTCAGTCAGGGTCCCAGCTATCCAAACTCTCCAGTCAGCCCTGCCCAGTCACGTGCATTGTGGTGGCACACTCTATTCCCGTTTGTTTTTCCCCTCCTTCCTTCCTTCCTTCATTTCTTTCTTTCTTTTTTTCCCTTTTAAGGTAGAGTCTTGCTGTAGGACGGGCTGAATTCACTATTTTATCTCAGGCTGGCCGCGAACTCATGGCGATCCTCCTACCTCAGCCTCCCAAGTGCTGGGATTAAAGGTGTTCGCCACCACGCCCGGCTTCTAGACCTCTTTCTCACAATCCCTTCATATCTCTGGAGGGTGGGAGGTGGGGGCAATGGGGTCCCTTGGTTTTTCTATGGGTAAAGAGCAAGTGTCTCCCCCATGAGGCATTGGAGGCTTCTCTGTGACTGCAGCCTCCGTGCAGAGCTAATTCACTGCCTCCTGGCTTGCCCTCTGCCACCCTATAGCTCGCAGGCACCCACCCTCTGAGGACGGACGTGGCAAATCGAGCATCCTAGTTGGCATTCTTCCGCTGTCTGCCCTGCCCAGCCTGCTAAATATATACCTTAAGGAGGAATCTGGGAAGGAGTCGCCACAGACTACATTAACTCTTCTGCCCCATCCCCCACCCCCAGGCAGCTGTGGAGGCCACTGAGTGCACTTAAGAAAGCCTTGCCCAGTAGCCGGGCGTGGTGGCGCATGCCTTTAATCCTAGCATTTGGGAGGCAGAAGTAGGAGGATCACTGTGAGTTCAAGGCCACCTTGAGACTTCATAGTGAATTCCAGGTCAGCCTGAGCTAGAGACCTTACCTTAAACAACCAAAAAAAAGAAAGCCTTGCCCTGGAAGATAAGGGTCCAGACGCACCAGACCAGGAAGGTGGGGTCTCGGTTTTTGCCTATGGGAAGGAGACAGAGCTGTTCAAAGGAGCAGGTAGGGGGCTGGGTGGGGAGGTGGCTCAGTGGTTAAAAGTTCTTGCTACACAAATGTATTGACCTGAGTTCAAATCCCCAGAACCCATGTACAAGCAGGACACAGTGGCCAGCCTCTGTAATCCCAGCCCTGCTATGGCAAGATGGGAGACAGAGACAGGGGAGTCCCTGGATGCCTTCAAGCCGGCTAGCCTGGCATACAGTGGTGAACTAGGGACCCGTCTCAAGACAAGGAAGAAAGTGAAGGTCAACACTAACCTCTACATGAGTGCCATGGCACATGCATGCCTGCATCACACACACACACATACACACACACATACCACATACACAAAAGTTAATACATCTCAAAGACTTTTTAAGCACGGAGGCGCTGGAGATGTGGGTAGAGGGCTTGCCTAGCATGCCTAAGAAAGGAAGGGTCATAAAAGGGCCCTGCACACCACCAGGCACGGAAACCAGCAGGGTGGTGTTAGAAAATGGCAGGGAGGGACTGGAGAGATGGCTTAGCAGTTAAGGCGCTTGCCTGCAAAGGCCAAGAACACATGTTCTAATCTCCAGGTCCCACATAGCCAGACACAGTGACACCAAGTGTGTAATGTCGCACATGCACACAAGGGGGCGCACACATCTGGAGTTCATTCACAGCAGCTGAAAGGCCCTGGTGCACCCATTCTCTCTCTGCCTCTTTCTCTCTCTGTCTCACTCTCAAAAATAAGAAATAAAAGTTGGGTGTGGTAGTGCATGCCTTTAATCACAGCACTCGCAAGGCAGAGGTAGAAGGATCACCATGAGTTCAAGGTTACCCTGAGACTACTTAGTGAATTCCAGATTGGTCTGGACTAGAGTGAAACCCTACCTCAAAAAACCAAAAACTATAAAAAAGGTAAATTTTAAAAATTAAAAAAAATGTGCTGGAGAGATGGCTTAGTGGTTAAGGCACTTGCCTGGGAAGCCTAAGAACCCAGGTTCGAGTCCTCAGTACCCATGTAACCCAGATACACAAGGGTGCACATGTGTCTGGAGTTCATTTGCAGTGGCCGGAGGCCCTGGTGTTCCCATTTTCTTTCTCTCTGTGTCTCTCTGCTTGCAGATACATATTTTGGAGTTTTCGGGGTAGGATCTCACTCTAACCCAGGTCACTATGTAGTCTCAGGGTGGCCTCGAACTCACAGTGATCCTCCTACCTCTGCCTCGTGAGTGCTGGGATTGAAGGTGTGTGCCACCATGCCTGGCATAAATATATTTAAAAAAAGAAAAAAGAAAAGAAAAAGAAAATGACGGGGAGAGCTGGAGAAATGGCTTCGTGGTTAAGGGCACTTGCCTGAGAAGCCTAAGGACCCATGTTCAACTATGCAGGTCCCAGCGTAAGCACATGCACAAGGTGATGCAGGTGTGCAAGGCGGCACACGCGTCTAGAGTTCAATAACAGTGGCAGGTCCTGGGCACCAATTTTCTCTCTCTCCACACCCCCCAGGAAAAAAAAAGGGCCTGTCTGTTGGGCTTGCCAAAAAAGAAAGAAAGAAGGAAGGAAGGAGAAAGGAAGAAAGGAGAGAAAGGAGAGAAAGAAAGAAATAAAGAAGAGAAAAAAGAAAAAGGAAATGGGCAGATGGGCAGGGACCTGAGCTTCCTTCCCTGACAAACCAGGGTGGCAGATGGATGTACGTTCAGGGTGAAGGCTGGGCCCTCCCACTCCCTGTCTTCCAGCTGGCTGTGGGCCCCAGGGCAGGAGCAGTTTCTTGGTCATCGCTTAAATCTTCCTATAAATCTAGTTGAGAGGCTCTCCCTCCCGCTCCCGGTCCTGATCCGCTAGCCAGCCAGTCCTGCAGCGCCCCCTACCGGACGAACCTTCAGAAACCTCTGAGGAGCTTGCAGGTCCTGGATGGAGGAGGACAGGCCTAAGAGAAGGCAAGAGTTCCAGGACATTCCTGTGCCAAAGACTGTCCCATGATTTCTGCCAGTGGCCTGGGCAACTACGGAGCTCAGTGTTTAGTTCAGAAGCTAGGGCTTAGGATACAGCTCAGTGGCATAGGGCTTGCTGGCATGCACGAGGCTCTAGGTTGATTCACACCTATAATCCCAGCACCTGGGGAGGGGTAACAGGAGTTCAAGGCTAGCTTCACCTACAGAGCCATTCTCTCTCTTTAAAAAAAAAAAAATTATTTATTTGAGAGATGGAAAGAGACAGAGCGAGCGAGACAGAAAGAGAGAGAGAGAGAGAGGGAGGGAGGGAGAGAGAATGGACGTGACAGGACTTCCAGCCACTGCAAGTTGAACTCCAGTTGCATGTGCCACCTTGTATATCTGGCTTATGTGGGTCCTGGGGAATCGAACCGAGGTCCTTTGGTACAGAGCCACTTTCTACACAGTAAGTTTGAGGCCAGCCTGGGACATGTGGGACAAAAAAAGTAAACAATGCTTTAAACAGGAAACTACAGAGTCCTTCTCCCTGGAGAACCTCTCCCTTTGACCAAGGATGCTAAACTCTCCAAAAACGTGTTTCCATGCCCTTATTCTGCCCCATCCCCACTGCTGTGGATGGGCCATTTCCCCAGGCCTGGTCATGAAGAGAGGCCAGAGCTGGGCAGAACTGAGAGGCAACCAGGCTTGGTGTGCGGAGTGCTTGTGAGAGGCTGCAGAGCAGAAGGCAGAGAGCTGCAGGTCCTTTTATCCAGGCGTTTCCGGGTCCCACATAGGCCAACGGCTCAGAGATGCAAGCGCATAATGTCACACATGCTCACAAGGGGGCGCTCGCATCTGGAGTTTGATTGCAATGGCTAGAGGCCCTGGCCTGCCAATTCTCTCTGCCCCCCCCATAAAAAATTTTAAGGAGAATCAAAGTAACAGCTACTGGGGAGACTGAGGCAAGAGGAGAATCCTTTGAGTTCAGGAACTCGAGGCTAGCCTGGGCAAAACAGTGATGCTGAGGAGAGGAGAGGGGAGAAAAAGAAGGAAGAAGAGGAGGAAGGGACGGAGGGAGGGAGAGGCAAAGAGAACAGCCAGCATGAGAGAAGCGAAGAAGGGAAGGGAAGGGTCAGCAGACCCTCAACCTGCCCCCCTCCCGGCTGTACGTAATTCTGCCCCAGCTGCATGTGGGCATCTCGGGTGGTGCTCGAGAATACGGAGGGCAGAAGGTTAAATGAAGAGTGAACGCCATCTATGGGGAAGTCGTCATCCACGCTGGGTGGGGCTCTCGGGGCCTCAGCAGACCTGGAACTCATCCTGTAGCCCAGGCTGCCTTCAAACTCACAACCATCCTCCCTCCTCAGCCTCACATAAGGCGTGAGCCACCACGCCCCATTTCATTTACTTGTTTCGAGGAATGCTGTGAGTTCAAGGCCACCCTGAGACCACATAGTTACATAGTGAATTCCAGTTCAGCCTGAGCTAGAGTGAGACCCTACCTTGAAAAACCAACCAACCAACCAACAAACAAAAACAAACCAAAACCACCCCTAAGTGGTGCAGAGCATCTCTAAGATGCCCTTCCTCTAATCCCCACATACACCACAACCTCCGCATTCCTCAGTCTCCTCTGTCTGTAAGATCATTGCAATACTCGGCAAGTGCCGAGGCCATTTGAAAACGCTGCTGTTACCCAGCCCAAGTCTTATTAACTCTAGCCCCAGAGTTCTCCGTTCCTACCTCCACCAACCTCTCTGTGCGCCTAAAAGCACCTCCCCAGCCGTTTGCGGGGGGGGGGGGGTCCTGGTTTTTGCCAGCGCTCAGGGTCAGGTGGACACATTTCTCTACTCTGGTCTGTCTGGGGAGAGCCCACCCACCAGCTGGAAGACGCATGCTCTCTCTGGCCTGGTCCCCTGTCTTCCCCCAGCCGTGGCTACTGCTGCCATCTCTGAAGATGCTTGCTTGTCCCTGATCCTGGGCGCTCTCTTGCAACCCCCCACCCTGGCTTCTCACAATGGAGGAAGAGCGCCCCTCCCCCAGTGTTCCATTTGGTTCTACAACAAAGACACCCCGTTGCTTTCTTCCCAGGACTTCCCTGTCCATGCAGATGGCCTGGGCTTTCTCTTAGCTCAGGTTGGGACAAGTACCATCCATCCCCCTGGGGGTTTCTTCCTTCTTGGCTACCTGGTTTTGCACCTGCTCCTTACTAAGTAGGGAACACAGCCCTGTACATTCACTCTACCCCAAAGTCATCTGTGTGTGTACACTGGGGACTCCCACGCTCGATACCGCCGTGACAGCTTGCATCTACCCCAGGCAGCAGAAACGTCAGCCCTCAGATCCCCAGCCCCTTCTCTGAATTCGGCGCCACACGTGTCTCAGGAGCAGAGCAAGGAACCAAGTGACCTATATTACTCTCTCAGGGGGTGGTTATGGCTCTCTGCCCTAGAGAGCAGTTCTGTGGACATTCATACACCAGGCCTACATCAAGACTGGAAGTCAGGGGCTGGGAATATGGCTCAGCCACTAAAGATGCTTCCTCTGCAAGCCTGTGAGCTCTCCAGAGCACGTCACGTAAAGCCAGACACCAAGTGGAAAGCCCGTGATCCCAAAGCCTACCGCAGTGGAAGGCAGGGTCAGGAACAACCTGAACATTATAGGCCAGCTAGTCTGCTCTTCCAACAGGAAAGACCTGGCCTCTGCTAGGGAGGTGGCTCAGCGTTAAAGGCACTTCTTTGTAAAGCCTGCCAGCTCGGTTCAATTCCCTAGTACCCATGTAAAGCCAGATGCCCAAAGCAGCGATTGCATTTGGAGTTCAATTACAGTGGCAAGAAGCCCTGGCACGCTCATATTGTCTCTCTCAAACAAATGAATTTTAAAAAGTCTTTTTTTTTTTTTTTTTAGTGTGGAGGGATGGCTTAGTTGTTAAGGCGTTTGCCTGCAAAGTTAAAGGACCCAGGTTCGATTCCCCAGGACCCACGTTAGCCAGATGTACAAGGTGGCGCACATGTCTGGAGTTTGTTTGCAGTGGCTAGAGGCCCTGGTGCGCCCATTCTCCCTCTCTCTCTATCTCTCCCTCTTTCTCTGTCAAATAAATAAATAAATATTTCTAAATACCTTTTTAAAAATATCTCGTTTTAATAAAAGAAGACCCTACCTGGGCATTACGTTGCACCCCTTTAATCCCAGTACTTGAGAAGCAGAGGTAGGAGGATCGTCGTAAGTTAGAGGCCAGCCTGGGAGTGCAGAGTGAGTTCTGGGACAGCCTGGGCTACAGTGAGACTCAAAATAATAAATAAATAAAAATTTTAAAAAGACTGTCTCACAGAGGAAGGAGAGGACCAGCACCCAAAGGTCGTCCTCTGACCCCCGCATGTGCACAGCGGCACACGTGCGCCCATGTAAACGCAATACAGCAACGACAGTAACAGCAACCGTGACAACCAGAAGTCACTCCCGGGCCAGGTCAGATGGTCCCACTGCGTGTGTTTGTACCACATGTGAAAACAACCGTTCACTTTTCAGAGCTCAGAGGACTTGGGAACAGCGGCTAAGGGAGGGGCAAGTCTCCACCATCCTCTTTCCGGGCATAGCTGAAACCTCCTGTCTGGAGGAGAAGGGGAAACCTAGGCATTCGTTCCACGCCAACCACGCCTGGCACACATCATCTCCTTCGCCTGTGTTGCCCCACGGCGTGGGCGTGGCTCTAGGTGGCGGCCCATCCTGAAGCTTCCATTCAGGGGACAGGTTAGCTCAGCGTGCCTGCGAAGCAGAATGGGGCCCAGCCCGGTGGCTAACGTGTTTGCTCAAGGCCTGTAGCAGGGGGCAGATCTGCCTGCCGTGTTCTTCCAGCCGCCATCCGGGCCCTGGGCAGCAGAGAGAGACCCAGGAGGGCTGGTGGGGGAAAAGGGGTGCGCCTGAGGATTCAGGGCCACTCCACCCTCAGCTCAGCCGCTGCCTTCCTCCCTGTGTGGGGGGCAGCACTTCCTCCAAGTGTCAAGGGTCATCCCCAGCTGAGCCCTCCCTCCCTGGGGGTCCTGAAACCTGCTGCCCCCTGGGCCCATTTTGTTGCCTGCTCAGAGACCAAAGGTGTTGCTTCTGCGGTGCGGGGGTGGGGGTGCAGGCAGCTAAGGCAGACGTGCCTGGGGACATCTGATCTGCATTAAGACCACCCACTTCCGGCATGCCCTAGAGACTTCTGCCCTTCAATGACCCGCCTTCCACACTGCTCAGCCAAATGCATTGGCTGGTGCAGCGTGGGAAAAAGGCCTCCAATCCTGAGGACATCTTCCTTTGCAAATCCCCCAGCATGTCCCCTGGAAGCCAGAGAGGTTCTGGATTTAGGGCAGAAGAGGGAAGAGGTTACTTGAGCGAGTGGAAGGACGGAGCGGCGCACAGCTGGGTGGATGGGTGTGACTGAGCCACCTCCAGCCAGCCTCCTCCCTCTTCTGCCCTAAATCCATAAGCCCTCTGGCTTGCAGGGGACACGCTGGAGATCCCACAGAGGTCGCTGTGTGTGGCTGGTGTCATTTCTGTCATCTACTACAGTGTCCTGCTGAGCTGCCTGGTGAGGGGGGACCTCAGGCTTGGTCAGAAGGGAGGCCCTCTTTCAACGGGTCCCAATCCTCTGTGCTTCTCTTTCCTCTCCACCGACGCCCTCCCTCACCCATGGGTGCTCCAGCAGTGGCTGTGATGGGCTGGGCCAGCAAAGCCCCGTTCTCTTCCCAGGAAATGGGAATTGGGGTGAAACTAACAAAGAGAGTTACTCTGCTCCTTACCTGGGGCCGCCCTGAAAGGGGACCCTCTCCCCACCCCCCAGATTGAGAAATCGGATATTGGTTGGAGTTTGGGCAGGCAC
This sequence comes from Jaculus jaculus, assembly GCF_020740685.1. Taxonomy (NCBI): domain Eukaryota; kingdom Metazoa; phylum Chordata; class Mammalia; order Rodentia; family Dipodidae; genus Jaculus; species Jaculus jaculus. The sequence continues at coordinate 124,518,913 of NC_059110.1, forward strand.
AACCACACAGGCGCCCCTGGGCGCTCTGGGCTCCCCGGCTACGCCCCCTATTCTATAAGCTTTCTCCTTCCGGAAGCCCTATAGGATTCAGCTCAGGCTCCACCACCCCGCAGTCTGGCCGTGACCCCAAGGTGCAGGGAGGGTGAACGTCACAAATGACCTGTCAGACCGTGGCCCAACAAGTCTTGCTGACCAAACAACAGAGGCCGAAGTTCACTGCTGTGTTGAGCACGGATACCGTGCTGGCTAGGTCCAAGGCCAGGTGGACCCTCCAGTCCCACGTACAGGCGGGAGAGCTTGACGATGGTGCCGGGTGCCCAGAGGAGGGCAAAGAGGCTGGTGTCACCCAGGAGGACGGCTGTGCTCTTGCTCACCCAGGGCCGCAGCACCCTCCGTCCCCTTCTTCCGGAGCCGGGGGACGATGGCTGAGTTGGTGATCAGGAAAACTCCACAGAGGATGCAATAAACAACGAGGCAGTGGGCCCACTTGAGGAGCTTGTCTACGGTGCTAGGGGCATCTGCGTCCCTCCACACATCCAGCCACCAGCAGAAGGGGATGCCGGTCAGCAAGGACAGCGCTAAGGACGGCGGCAATGGCCCGGGTGGGTATGGCCTGGGGACGAGGTGAGCCGATGGCAGAGGGGCCCACACAGGGCACGGGAGCGGTCCACCCCGGATAGGACGGCGATCCAGACGGAGGCACCTGTCGGGCCAGGACGGCTCCCTGAAGGAGGACGCCCACAAACACGATGACCACGTGGGTGACAATGTCTGAGGCCGTGAGTGCCAGGAGATAGTCGTAGGAAGTTCGGCTGGTCCTAGCAGCAAGACGGGCCAGGGCCACTGTGGTCAGGAGGTTGCCCGCTGTCACACAGGAGAGAGATGGGAGACATCAGAAGGGGGTATTTGGCTTCACTTTCCAAGGTGTCTTCACTGTCCCTTCCCACAGTCCACTGCTGGGACAATGCTCATTCTTGCTTCAGCTCCCTCTGTTTCTAATTTCGAAGCCCTGAGGCTTTATTCTGTAGCCGAGGCAGGTCGTGAACTCACAATCTTCCTGCCTCAGCCTCCCCAGTAGCTGGGACTGTAGGCCTGTACCATCGGGTTTGGCTCCCGCTCCTTCTTAGAACCTACTCTTCTGGCGAGGGAGGTGACTCGGTGCTATAGCACTTGCCTAATGTGCCCAAGGCCCTGGGCTCTGTCCCCAGCACCACAAAATTAAACCAAACCAAATCAAAGCCAAAAACCCCAGCTTTGCAGAGCAAGCTCTCAGGCCAGCTCTTTCCCGTGGCCATGGCCATCTACGCTCCAGACTATGGGCCTCCTTGGCAACACCTTGGTGGGTTCACACACCGGCTGTGGCATTCTCCTTAGGGTCCGTCTTAGGTGCTTGGAGCACAGGTAGATCTGGGTCCAAGTGTGCGTTTATTTGCCAGACTCGGAGAAAGCCTCCAAGCCAGGCCACTCAGCCTCTCTGAACGCCTGTGTCCACCGTGTCCCTGAGCCAGGACTTGCTCCCTGCGCAGCGCATTGGACAGGGGTTTTGTTTTGTGCAGAACTGCACGTGGCCTTTCGTGGCCTTCCACATTCTGGCCGGGCCCACTCCCATTGGGTGTGGGTAGCAGGGTCACTCGTGGCTGCCCAGCTAGAAAAGATGGAAAGGTCGGGTGACGGCAGTCATTCTCTTTCCAACGGGGCTCAGTAGCGGCCTTTCCCTGAGATCTATTTCAGTCCTAGTCTGTGCAGGATCCTGGAACAGCCAAATGTGATCTTTTACCAGAGGAATCCCAGCCCCTGCCCAGTCTGATCCCTTATCAATGGGGAAGGTCCTCAGAATTGTCTCCAACATCTCCCAGCCCACCCCCCACCAGGAGTGTGACAGGCTGTACTGTGGCAGCTGTGGACACACACGTGCGTGCACACACACACACACAAGGGCTATGCCTTTAACAAGGATGCCGGGTGACCCACAGCAGGACAGCCAGCCCCTCTCCCAGGAGAGACGGTGATGTCCTCCTTCCTTCTCGGCTTAAGCCAGGAGCATCCCTTCTCATGGGTTAGCATTACTGAAGCCAGACTGGCCCAGGCCATCAGATGAGGAAACCAAGTCTCAGGGCAAGGTGGCTGGCTTGTGGCTGATCTAGAAAGAGGGCCACATCTGCTCTGGCCCCTGCTGCTCTCTAATTATACTTCACGTGCCTCTAGGTCTCATCTTCCAGCTTCTGATTTCCTGTTGAACGTAAGTTGGGCACCCACTCCCCACTAAGCCCAGACCTCCCACGTCATCACCCTCAACCACCCCATCCGCAGCTTCTAGGTCCCTCACTCACCCGTCTCTTGTTCCTTTTCATTCTCCACCTTCCTCCTCCTCCCTCCATTTCAAGATACTGTACCTCTCTGGTCTCTCCCGCCCCATGTTCCTGAGGCCTGAACCCCAGGTCAACAGCAGCGTTTCTTGGGAGTCTCCACAGTTCCCTCGCAGCGTCGCCAGCTGTACCTGTCCCCCACACCCCAGCTCTCTGAGCGAGTGGTTGTTTGTCCCAAGCTTCTAACAGCACTGAGCCCCTGTGCAGAGAGCGGGGGTGAGAGAGAGGGAGGGGGAAGGAGAAAGAGGGCCAAGGGCTTCAGTGGCTGAGTTTCCAGGGGATCTTTTGGGAACAAGGCAGGGTCTCAAGGGGTCTGACGGGTGGGTGTGGGTGGGGACTTTAGGAGAGAAAAGCTGGGCCAGGGTCTTGCTTAATGGCCTGTGGCTTGGAGAACAAGAAGCAAGGTGAAGAGGCAGGCGGACGGCTCTGAACTGCTGGCTTGTGCATCCTGGGGAAACAGTTCCAGGCCAAAGAGGGAGGCTACTGCTGGCAGGACCCAGTTTTCCAGAGAAGCCCAGAGAAGCCTAAGGGGCTGTGTCCAAAGGGGTGGCACCTGCAGAGGCCGCAGGGGTGGGACAAGGTTGAGGCTATGCTGTGGGTGGGGGGGCTGCCGAGTGGAAGGACAGCAGGAAGCTATGTGCAGGTTACCCCAAGAACCACGGCCAGGCTACCGGCAGCTCGGGGGTACAGTGGTCTGGCAAACTTGTTTTCCTGGCCCTGGGCCAGAGACGAATGGATCCAGATCACCAGTCCCTGGTAAATAAACACCAGCTGGTGCCAGCAGCGTTCCCACAAGGCTGGAATCTGCATTCGGCAGCTCCCTGCACCCGGGAGGTGGGAGGAATAACCAAATCAAGTTTCCATGGGTGTCAGGACATAGCCACCCAGGGGTCTACCTGGTTGGGTACACCGCTGGGGCCCAGCCTCTGGAAACAGAGTAGAAAGTATAACAGGGGATAATAGGCATCTGGCTCCCTAAATTAGACCCCGCGTCTAGGGCTCAGAATCAACCTCAAAGCCCACCCTCATACACACAGCCAGAGCCTGGGTGCCCCCTGGTGGTCATATCAGAGGCTTCCGTAAGCCGCTGAGAGTCCTACTGGCTTGGACCAGGACCCCTAGGACACTGGGACCAGATTTCACCAGAAAATGCAAGTAGCACAGACAAATCCCCATATATACACGCATAAAATGGTCAAAAATGTCCAGGCATGGTGGCACGCTCCTTTAATCCCAGCACTTGGGAGGCAGAGGTAGTAGGATCTGAGTGAGTTCAAGACCACCCTGAGACAGTGAATTCCAGGTCAGCCTGGGTTAGAATGAAACCCTACCATGAAAAAAAAAAAAAAAAAAAAAGGTTAAGTTAGGGAGAAAAGGTTCAGCTATCAAGGTGCTTACCTGTAATGTCTAACGACCCAGGTTCAATTCCCCAGTAACCATATAAAGCCAGATGCACAAGGTATGCATGCACCTGGAATTCATCTGGAACAGCTGGAGGCCCTGGAGTGCTCATTCTCTGTCTCTCTTATTTCTATTTATTCTTAACAATAAATAATTTTTTAAAGAGTTAAATTAAAGGGCCGGAGAGATGGCTTAGTGGTTAAGATGCTTGCCTGTGAAGCCAAAAAGGACTTCGGTTCGATTCCTCAGGAGCCATGTAAGTCAGATGCAGAAGGTGGCGCATCTGGAGTTTGTTTGCAGTGGTTGGAAGCCCTGATGTGCCCATTCTCTCTCTCTCTCTTTCTCTGCACCTCTCCCTCTCTCAAGTAAATAAATAAATAAAATATTTTTTTAAAAAGAGTTAAATTTAAAATAAGATAAATCTTTGTCTGAAATAACATGCTATGGAAAGTAACAGCAACATGTCCACTTTCCTGTTTACTACCCTAGATCATGCTGTTTGCTGGACTAAAATGTCATTCCTTCTCATTGTTGGGACAAAGCACCTGACCAAAAGCCGCTGATGGGAGGAAAGTTTTTATTTTGGCTTACGGTCTCGAGGGAAAGCTTCATGACGGCAGGGGACCACATGGTGGTTACATGCGCGTCCTGTGCAAGCATGCGGACCTGAGGGGCCTGAGGCTGCCTGGGTTCCAATCTGCGGATCCCAAGTAAACAGCTGGGTGTGTCCACATGCACTAGTAACCTCAGTCCCCCAAAGCGCAATAAAGAGACTAAGGAATTTCCCCGGGCTTTTGATAACCAGCAAGCTCTGGTATCAGTAAAAGACTCAGATCACTGGCTGACTAGGAGGGGGTCCCCTTCCTCCCTTACTGCTCCTCGTGTGTCCCTGCCAAAGCTAGGTGCTGGGTGGGAAAGGATGACCTTCTCCGAACAGAGGTGGACTGGTCTTTGGTCAAGGGTATATGAGTAGTTGTACTCCCCTGATAGAACCTCCAAACAAGACACTCAGCTCATGGGCTGGAGAGATGGCTTAGACGTTAAGGCACATGCCTGGGAAGCCTAAGGACCCAGGTTTGATCCTCCAGGTCCCACGTAAGCCAGATGCACATAATAACGCATGCATCTAGAGTTTGTTTGCGGTGGCTAGAAGCTCTGGCATGCCAATTCTCCCTCTCTCTCTTCTCTCCCTCTCTCTCTGACTGTAATAAATAAAAAAAATAAAATCTTAAAAAAAAATAAAAGAGACTCAGATTAAATAAGAACCATGGAAAAGCAGTGGACATCCAACATTCTGCTCTGGCCACTATGATGGGGGAGCACCCCCCCTTGCTGCAGACAAACACACGGGGTGCCTTAAGGGCACACAGATGTGCACACACCACACATACATACATGCACACACACACACAAGCAATCAAAAAGAAAAACAACAGGGTGTGGGGTGGGCTTCTCTAACACAGTCACAATTAAGTGTCTTAGCATTAGCCATATATACCCTTTTGGTGGCTTTTAAGTTACATACGAGATAGCGGCTCGCTGTACTCAGGCTTGTCTGGAATTCACTATGTAGTCTCAGGATGGCCTTGAACTCACAGTGATCCTCTGACCTCTACCTCCTGAGAGAGCTGGGATCAAAGGCGTGCATCACCATGCCTGACAGTGGCTTTCTATTGATAGGTAGCACACAGAAGTGAGGGACAGAGGCTCTGACTTGCTGGGCTAAAGAGCAGGGACACGGTGCAGCCCGCAGGAAGGCCAGGTGAGCAGCCAGCGGGTGAGGATGCTGGCTGTGGGTGAAGAAGACCGGGCAGGAGAGTCAGGTCAGCTGGGAGGCGGTTTCACTAAGCCGCCCGGCTCTGACTCTGCCAACCCGGACGAGGTTGGTGCCAGACCCAATTCTTGCTCTTTTCCTGTGGCTCTAAGAGGGGGTGGAGCTGTTAGGCCTCAATGTACCATAAAGGGAAAGAAATCAGCGCAGTAAGGTGGGACATGGAGTTTTGAGCTGAAGGACTGGGGGCTTCTAACCCTTCCCCAGTGCTGAGCCTAGCCTGGTACAAACTCCCATCTCTCAGGAGCCACCACTTCCACCCACCGACCTCCAAGGAGCTTTTCCCATGAGGAGCTGGGGCAAATCCTACAGGCTTTAAGCAAAGGTGAAGTTTTAACATTAAGTGAGCGCATGCGCACAGGACCCTCTCTCTTCCCTCCCCTCCCCTCTCCTTTTCAAACATTCCTCTGTATTATCCAGAGACTGCAACCTTGTCAAGTCCCAGTCTCCTGCATGTCTCTTCCAAACTTTGGGGAGGGAAGGTTGGACATGACGCAGCTGGTAAAAGTCTTCCAAGGAGGGAAACCAAGGTTCCAAGGAAGTTTGAGACCCTGGCCATGTCAGGAGGCAAATTAGAGTGTGTGTGGGGGGGTGGCGGACAGGTGCCTAGCCTAACACCCAGACTGGCTGAGCAGGCTGCCCACTGAATGCCGCAGCGGGTTCCCTAAAAGATGACAGCCTTGCTCTGGAATCACCCTAACCTTGTGGGTTGATAGTCACAGATCCTGTGAAAATTCCCAAAAGTCCTCTCCAGAACATTCCAGGAACTTTCTTCAACAAAAACTGTAGAGATGGCCCTGGTTAGCCCATGAGCCCTTAATTAGCGATCCCAGTTGGACTGGCCCACCCTAAAATGGGGGTGGGGGAGGGGTGGGAGGCTGCGCCAACTCTTCCTGGCCTCTACCAGGACCTTCCTTTGCAGCCGGCTTGCCAGGGCGCTGCCAAGTGTGCTCTGTGCCAGGGCTGAGGCTGGTCTGGGGGCTGGGGAAGGGGCTGCGGTCCTGGGGCTTGTGGCTGCCAGTGGTCTTGAAGCTTGCCCTTCAGTGATCCTAAAAGTTTCAAAGAGATGATCGACTAGCCTTGCTGGGTCGTTGGGAGAGGTGGGGGAGGAGGGCGCCGGATCTCTTCCCCTTGGGGGCCCGGGCCAACACAATAGCCCCTGGGGCTGCCACTCTCTGGCTTAAGCGGTTGCCTGGGTAACAGCAGGGGCCAGCTTCCACCAATCCTAGGCAGAGACCGGTGTGGGGGGGGGGAGGGAGGACAGGCAGGAAGGGGGTGCTGTCCCCTAGCTGGAACCAATATAAGGAGGAGGGATGGTATTGGAGTGCTCCGGGTTTGAGCGTCCCTCCGGAGCACTTGGGACACAAGCACCAAGATGTTTAGGATAGGCCACTGCAAGCCCAGGTCCTGGGGCAGTTTCTGGGCCATCCTGACGTTGGTGGGGCTGGCGACGCGTGCAGGTGAGTGGGCAGTGGTGGGGTCTGGGTGCTGCTGGGTGCTGCGGCTGGAGACGGACAGGGACAGGACCTTCCCGAGCTGCACATGGCTGGCCAGAAGGGGGCGCTGTACAGCACTGAGTAGACCAGATGGCTAACTGGACCCGTTTCCCAGACCAGAGAAGGGCAGGCTGCCTTCCAAGGCAGGAGGGATTGGGTAGCAGGCTGGGGTCTTAACGACAGAAGGACCCTCCATTGTCCATTGCCCCAGCCAGCTGGACCTAGGCAGAGGCCGCATGGGGACGCCATCAGCATTCAGATCCTTCAAAGTGACAGCTGGGGAGGCGGGGCCGGGAAATTCACCAGCGCTGGCCCTTTTTGTTCGGGGTCTCCCTATCTCTCACACACAGATGCTCACACTCATGAGCCTTCCCTCCTCCAGTCCTCATCCCCCATATGTGTGTGTGCACGTGTGGCCAGAGCCCATCTGCCACTGACAGCTTGTCACGAACGGTCCTTGCACGCTCTGGAGGCTCCTCGCACTGCTCTGGCTGGAAACTGGTTTTATTTGTAACTTAGTGTGCATCCTCATCTAACCATCATGGCCTCCCTGGAAACATGAAAGACAGGCTGCCTGGCTAGCCTAGAAGGGGGATGCCAGAGGGTCTCTCTCCTGCACCAGCTTGCCCAACAATTTGTCTGACAGACGGGGAGTCCAATAGAGTGGAGTTGAGACCTTGAAAATAACTGCCTCGTTGGGTGTGTGTTGCATGCCGGTAATCCTAGCCCTTGGGGAAGCAGAAGGAAGAGGATCAGGAGTTCACGGCCAGCCCGAGCTACACGAGACCCTGCCTCAAAGAAACAAAAGGAAAGACCGCTTTCCTCCTGTGTCTGCCATTGTAGCTGCGGCTCCCTCACTGCTCCATGTCCCTTCCTCCCCCGTCCTGTTCCTGTTCCTGTTCCTAGTACCAGAAACCCATCCTCATCAAGGGCCTTTGCGGGCGAGGGTCCCTCTGCCTATGTGTCCTTCTTCCTTGTCTGGCTCCTTTAAAACTAGAATGTTCATCAGTGTTTGCTTATTTACTTAATTATTTTTGTTTGTTTATCTATTTATTTGAGAGACAGACAGAAAGAGGAGGGGAGAGAGAAAATATGAGTGCACCAGGGCCTCCTGGCTCCTGCCATTGCAAATGAACTTCAGATGCCAAGTGTCACTTTGTGCATCTGGCTCTAGGTGGGTGGTGGGGAGTTGAACCGGAGCTGTTAGGCTTTGAAAGCAAGCTCCCTTAGCCGCCGAGCCATCTCTCCAGCCCTACTTTTGTTTTGAGACAAGGTCTTGCTATGAGGCAGCAATCCTCCTGCCTCAGCCTACTGTTTGTGCATTTATCACTTGTCTATACTGCTCATTTGTGCTTTCCTAAGGATGAGGACTGGACATGCTTCATCCATTACCATATGCCAGCCTGCTAGGAGAGTGTCTGGCATGAACAGATGCTCAGTACAATACATGCTTGTTAGTGAACGTGCCACTTCTGACCACCCCCCACTGTGTGAAGTGGACAGTTGGTGAGGACTTGAGGCGGGTGGGGACCCAGTTTCCTCCACCCTCGCCTGGGTTTTTGGCATCAGGGATACCATTTCACGGAGACAGCGGCTGGTTTTGGACCTCTCCCTGACAAGAACCCACCCTTTTCAAAGGCTTCCTCTTGGGTCTGCATAGGCCAGGATGAGTTCATGGAGACCTCTATACCTCCTGGGCACAAACAGGCACACAGTCTCCTCGCCAGGCCTTGTGCCTTCCTCCCACGCCCAGGCACTCATGTCCCCAGCTGGTCCTTCGGCACTGGTAGACCGAGGCCTTCCCTCAGCAACGCTGTGTCTCTTCCTGCCGCAGCTCAGAGAGCCGACGTGGGCGGGGAGGCTGCAGGCACGTCCATCAACCATTCCCAGATGCTGCTCCAGCGTCTGCAGGATCTGTTGCGGCAGGGCAACGCCAGCGACGTGGTTCTGCGCGTGCAGGCTGCGGGCACCGATGAGGTCCGAGTCTTCCACGCTCACCGCCTGCTGCTGGGGCTGCACAGTGAGCTGTTCCGGGAGATGTTGAGCAACCAGACTGAGGTGATGCTGCAGGAGTCGCGGGACTGCGCCTCTGTCTTCGACAAGTTCGTCAGGTAGGCAGGGGATGACGGGTCCGGTGCTGTAGACCTTCCCCAGCTCCTCCCCCTCCAGGGTCGTTACATCCAATCCCTAATGTCATAGCACGTCACAAAACCACTTCCTCCATCCCTGCTCCCACTGCCATCTCCCACTCAGTGGGGGCTCTCTGCCTTGGCCTGTGTGCTTGTATAGTTTCAAGTCATTTCTGCCCTTTGAGCTGTTTCTACACTTGGTCTGGCCAGTTTCAGGTCTAGGGGCGGGAACCAGCAATCCCTTATATCAAACCCTCCACTCGACTTTGGAGCTATGGGGCCAGGGAGCTGAAAAGTTACGCAGTTCCACCCCAACCTCTCTACTTGCTGCGCAGGAAGAGACTCACAAGGCAGTCCCAGCAGGTAGCGCTCTTATACTGGCTTGCACAAGATAGCTGCAGAATTCCAAACCCCACTCCCAAGTTCCAGGCACAGGAAGGGGAGTAAAATAAGGGCTGCCATAGAGTCAAGTGGAGCATCGTGTGCCAGTGAAATGGCAGGAAGGACCAAGGGGAGGGAGATGGCTGACAATGAAAGGAGAAAGCCAGCGACAAAGGCCGAGCAGAGAGAAGGGAACCAGGAAATAGGAACTACCTGCCTACTTCCCTACTTCGTAGCAAGAGTCTTCACTCCCCTCCCATCATCACGGTATCCTGGAGGGCTGTTCCCTGTCTTAGGTGATGACTCTAAGGCTCATGTAATTAAAGGACTTGCCTGTGGAGGCTGGACATAGCTCTGAGCCCAGACTAGATTCTGTCTAGCCCAAGTTGGACACCTCATGGGTGCTCAGTAAATACATATGATTCCACTTCACCAGAAACCCAAAAGAAGAGGTGGGAATTGGCTGCAAGGGCTCTTAAGAGGGGAAATCAGGTGGTTGGCGAGATAGCTCAGTGGTTAAACACACTTGCTGGCAAAGCCAAAGGACCCAGGTTCAATTCCTTAGTACCCACATAAAGCCAGATGCACAAGGTGGCATATGCCTCTGGAGTGCAGCAGCTAGAAGCCCTTGTGTGCCCATTCTCACTTTCAAATAAACAAATAAAATATTTAAAAAGTGTTTTAATTAATTAATTTACTTGAGAGAGAGAGAGAATAAGAGGCAGATAGAGAGTATGGGTGCTCCAGGGCCTTTAGCCACTGCAAAGGAACTCCAGACGCATGCAGCCCCAGTGCATCTGGCTTACGTGGGTTCTGGGGAATCAAACCAGGGTCCTCAGGTTTCGCAGGCAAACACAACCACTAAGCCATTTCCCCAGCCCTAAAAACACTTTTTAAGGCACTTGCTTGCAAAGCCTAACAGTCTGGGATCCATTCCCTAGTACCCATGGAAAGCCAGATGGACAAAGTGGCACATAAGTCTGGAGTTTGCAGCGACAGGAGGCCCTGGCCCACCCATTCATTCATTCTCAGTCTCTCTCTGTGTCTCTCATTATTTTTAAAAATATATTTATCTATTTATGAGAAAGAGGAAAAAGAGGCTGATAGAGAGAATGGGTGTGCCAGGACCTCCTGTAGAACTCCAGACATATGGATCAGCTTGTGAATCTGGCTTACCTGGGACCTTGAGAATCGAACCAGGGTCCTTAGGCTTCGTAGGTATGCGCCTTAACCACTAAGCAATCTCTCCAGCCCTCTCTCATTCTTAAATTAAAAAAAAAATTAGGGCCTAAGGACCCTGGTTCGATTCCTAAGGTCCCACGTAAGCCAGACGCACATGGTGGAGCATGTGTCTGGAGTTCCTTTGCAGTGACTAGAGGCCCTGGTAGGCCCATTCTCTTTCTCTCTCCCCGCCTGTCTCAAATAAATAAATAGATAATATAATTTTATCAAAGAGGGGAGCACAGGAAGTCTCAGGACCCATTAGGCCGCAACACTTCCATGCACGATTGGGTTGGCCCTGGATTCAGGGAATGCGAGCTGAAGGGGGTGCAGTAGCTTTCACCCTGACTCCGCCCGCCTCTCCACCTTCCTCTTGCAGGTACTTATACTGCGGGGAGCTGACCCTGTTGCTGGCCCAGGCCATCCCGCTGCACAAGCTGGCCACCAAGTACCGCGTGGCCTCCCTGCAGCGGGGCGTGGCCGACTACATGCGCGCGCACCTGGCGGCGGGCGCGGGTCCCGCCGTGGGTTGGTACCACTACGCGGTGAGCACGGGGGACGAGGCCCTGCGCGAGAGCTGCCTGCAGTTCCTGGCCTGGAACCTGTCGGCCGTGGCGGGCAGCTCCGAGTGGAGCGCGGTGAGCCCCGAGTTGCTGGCACAGCTCCTGCAGCGCTCGGACCTGGTGCTGCAGGATGAGCTGGAGCTGTTCCAAGCGCTGGAGGCGTGGCTGGGCCGGGCGCGGCCGGTCCCCGCGGTGGCCGAGCGCGCGCTGCGCTCCATCCGCTACCCGATGATCCCGCCGGCGCAGCTGTTCCAGCTGCAGGCGCGCTCGGCCGCGCTGGCGCGCCACGGCCCGGCGGTGGCCGACCTCCTGCTCCAGGCCTACCAGTTCCACGCCGCCTCGCCCTTGCATTACGCCAAGTTCTTCGACGTCAACGGCAGCGCCTTCCTGCCTCGCAACTACCTCGCGCCAGCCTGGGGAGCCCCGTGGGTCATCAACAACCCGGCCCGAGACGATCGCAGCACCAGCTTCCAGACGCAGCTGGGACCCAGCGGTCACGACGCGGGGCGCCGGGTCACCTGGAACGTGCTCTTCTCCCCGCGCTGGCTGCCCGTCAGCCTGCGGCCGGTCTACGCCGACGCCGCGGGCACCGCGCTGCCGGCCGCGCGCCCCGAGGACGGACGGCCGCGCCTCGTGGTCACCCCGGCCAGCAGCGGAGGCGACGCGGCGGGCGTGAGCTTCCAGAAGACCGTGCTGGTCGGCGCTCGTCACCAGGGTCGCCTGCTGGTCCGGCACGCGTACAGCTTCCACCAGAGCAGCGAGGAGGCCGGCGACTTCCTGGCGCACGCAGACCTGCAGAGGCGCAACTCCGAGTACCTGGTGGAAAACGCGCTGCATCTGCACCTCATCGTCAAGCCGGTGTATCACACCCTCATCCGGACCCCCAAGTAGTGCCTCCCCCCGCCAACACACACACACACACACACACACACACACACACACACACACCCCAGACTGGGAAATAAAGCCTGGCCGAGATGCTACCAGCTTCTGGGGATGGAAGAGGCCAACGCGAGAGAGACGGCCAGCTCTACCACCCACCCTGGGTGGCCGGGTGCAGCTGGGCGGAGCTGGGGGCGGGAGGGAGGAAGCCAAGTGAGCGGTGGTCGGCCAGACAGACATCTGTGGTTCGAGGAGGGTGTTCCACAGCCAGCACCCTCCGTCCCGAATAAACGGATGCCCGCAGAGGCCAGGGCAATGACCGAAACACCGCTCCCTGGGCACAAGCAACTCAAAGGGTTCCCACAAGTCTGGGGTGCTATGTATTGCCGCACTCTCAGCTTTTCCTTGAGAGTCCCAGCCCAGACGTGAATTAGGTTAAGAGCGTCCGGAACAATCTGCTCCTCTCACTTGGAAGCTAAGGAGCTGGACCAGGGTGTTTGGAGCTGCAGACTCCTGGGGGCAGCCGCTCCTCTGGGTCGTGAGGCTTCGGGCACGCTTGTGTCTCCTAGGAGGGTGCCTCGGTTAGAGTAAAGGGGGCTGGGACAGGGCCATAAATTAGCCCAGATGTGGGTTGGTGCCAGAGGAGATGGGTCACCGAGGGGAAGGAGACAGGGTGAGTCTTTAGTCCCAGACACCCCACGTTCAGACAAGGTCTGGTTTCCAACATAGCCATCAAAAAAAACCCAACGGGACTTTATTGTTAAAAAGAAAGGTGAAAAAGTCACAGGCAAGTAACAAAACCAGACCCCCTTCACCACACCCACCCATCCTATGTGAAGTCCCCGGCAGTCCCTTCCCCACCCACCCAGGATGCCCTTGTCCCTGGGGTGGCCCCAGGAGTCCCGTCTCACTAATAGCTCCTCTCCTTCACTGCTAAGGATGACACTGGCCCCGGGTCTGGGTCTGTGAAGGGTTTTGGCCACAGTGGTCTGTCCAGAGCTGGGAGGCTGTGCCACCAGGGCTCACCACCCTTTTCCATGGCACTGAAATCACGGAGGGGCTGAACAGACACCCTTACACTTCTCCGGTCTTGGGAGCAGAGCTCAACCTACTGAGCTCCTGGTCCCATTGGGCGCCCCTCTGCTCAGCTTCTGCCTCCTATTCCCCACTGCCCCTCCCTGCATTCAGTCCTGGGTGGGGGAGGACAAGAGTAGCCGTCGCTGGACAGAGCTAGTCAGTTATGCCGGAAACGCCCATCTTTGCCAAGGGTGCTTGAGCCATGGGGTAGGCTGGGCGGGCGAGTAGCTCGTCTGGAAACACCAACTGGATTGGAAACAGGAAGGGGTGAGGGATCCCCAGGGCCTGCAACAGAGGAAGACCCGGAATGCGTCATTTAGGAATCACTCGCACAATCTCAGTTTACCAATCTCACCAATACTTCTCTAGAATCATGCTTCCTGCCAGAGGCAGGGAGCTCGGCCTGTCTTCTCCCTGGGCTGGCCAAGGCCTCCCCTTGCCCCAGTCTCTCCCCTTGCTGATACTGACCTGTGTTCTGGTTTGGAGGGAGTTTGACTTTGGCCAGAGGCAGCATGACTTTTCCCTGTTTGACCCCAGAAGCCGGGTGTCTGCACAGTGGCATCTTGTGGTCCGAAATGTTTTCTAAGGGACGGGGCCCCAGGAGATGTGTCTTGGAACGAGCTAGCTGTGTGGTTGGAGAAGAGCGAGGTGAGGCCGAAAGCTGCCCAGGGCTCAGCTGCAGAACCCCACGTGCCAGCCCGGGGACAGAGGCATGGCTGAGGATGGGGCCTCTAGGTTTAGTACAGGCTTGGAGGTGCCCTGGAGCTTCTGGAAGGATCTGATTCTCAAGTCCCCCCCACCCACCAGGAAACTGGTCCAGGCACCTCACCCCTTGTCCCATGACTTCAAAGGATCGAGACCTCCGCTTCCTCCTTTTCGCTTCCGTTGACTCCTCCCGTTTTTTGCCTGGGCTTTTCTTCTGGCCACGGACCCAGGGCCCAGAGCTGTCACCTGAAGGTCCAGCTGCCCGGGAAGGGGCCTCGCCAGTGCTGCTGGACAGGTTGTCCTCGCTGGCAGCGTGCTGCAGGGTAGGGCTGGGTGGCCGCTTGCAGGCCAGCGGGCCAGATGGCCGAGAGTCTTCAGCCTCACTCAGCGAGTGTAGTGACAGGCTGCTGCGCTCTGTGGCAGGTGCCAGCAGGTGGCAGCCCTCCATGCCCAAGGCCTGCGAGCGCCTCTGGGCAGCCTTCGCTGAGATGTACTTGATGCGGGTCAAGATCTCTTTCTTCTCTGCAGCAGACACAACAGTGCCCAACCCCGGGTCAAGGTCACCTCCCACCACCCTCCTCACGTAGTGGAAGTGAGCAGACGCTAAGACTGGAGGGTTTCACTCCAAGGACCCCGATTTGCTTGCTGTTTAAGAAATTTGGGGGCATGCTCTGTGAGCTTTGGTTTCATCTGGAAATGGGATTGCCAAAACTATCCCCCTAGGGTCACTTCAAGGATTCATTAAGCCAATGGGAACAGGGCCTGATGGTGCATGCAAGCCTGTAATCCCAGCTGCTCAGTAGACAGAAAGGTTACAAGTTCAAAGCCTACCTGTTCTACAAAGAGAGTTCAAAGTCTGCCTGGGCAGTTTAGCATACCCTGTCTCCAAAAAGAAAGTGAAAAAAAAGGGGGGGGGCGCTGGGGATATAGCTCAGCAGTAGGGTACTTAATTAACATCTGTAAGACCTTAGAATCAATCTGAGAGCGAGGAAAAAATTGAGGTAATGGGTTAAGTCTATCTTATCCAAGGGAGATAGGGATTCAACCAGTATTTGCTACTGTAATTAGTCAGTGGGAATGGGGTGTGATCCTAAATGCCAAATGTCCCTATTGTAATTTCTGATTGTGGCCCCATCTCTGCTGTGTCCTTAAGTAGGTGGCTAGACCTCCATGACACTGGTGCAGCTAATGCATGGGTGCCTTCAGCAGGGCTGGGTGACCTGAGCGGCTCAGACCAGGGTGATGCATAGCAGGGGCTGGATAAGTGGATGGGGACACACACACCTTTGTGGGACACAGGAATCTCCGACAGATTCTCACTGCTCTCGGGGGAGGAGTTGACCCGGCTGCTCAGGCTGTCCTGGGGCAAGACCTGGAGGTGAAGTGGTTTGGGAAAAGAAAGGCCTTGAACCCAAGAGCAACCCCTACTCCTCACTTTGCAGAAGTTGTGGAGCCTTAGGGGTGCTGGCCATTTCAGAAAGATTCCACCCTGATGGCTGTGTGTCTGCCCTGTATTGCTTGCTTCCCTCCCTAACCCCCAGCAGCAGGTCCAGTGCGTGCCCAGGGCTCACCTCCTGGGCCACTAGACTGCCCACCTGGATGGGAGGGGGTGTGGGCACAGAGGAGCTCTTCACCTGCCAAGCCCGGGGACTGGCCTTGAACACACGGTGGGCCTCACTGTGGTTGGCAGAGGAAGAGGGAGCAGTTATTGACCAGGCTGGTACACAGAGATCCTACCTCTACCCCAGGAAGGAAACTTGGTGCTGAGGGAGAGAGAACTCAGGAGTCCTGGCTGCAGACCCACACTGCTTCTTCCCTATCCCTCTGGTTCCACCTTCCCCACAGAGTCCTTATCTGGGGCACAGGTGGCTTGCAGGAAGCACCTCACCTCTCCGTGCCAAGGGGCGGCAGGTTGCTGTTGTGTGGACGCTGGGCTTCGGTGCCCAGGGTCTTCATACTCTCCAGGTCAGAGTCTGGGGTCAGTGTGACTCCTGCTGGGGTGATTTTGGGCAAGGAGCTGTCCTGGGGGGTGGGGGGATGATAAGGATGAACAGCCAGAAGACTTGGTCCTGGACAGGTAATAGCGCAGGGGGAACAAAGGCAAACACCATGCCAACGGCTGCCATATTGGCTGGGAGCCCCTTAAAGCCATTCAGACTTTGTCCTGGACAAGAGCAAGCTGTGGTCTATTAGTCAGTCTTTGTAATAAGGTTTGATAACCTGATTTCCTGGGAAGGCATCTGGGACCATATTCCCCCTTGGTTTTTGTTCCTTTTGTTTTCCAAGGTAGGGCCTCACTCTATCTCAGGCTGACCTGGAATTTACTATGTAGTCTCAGGGTGGCCTTGAGCTACACAGATCGTCTACCTGTGCCTCCAGGGCTGGCATTAAAGGTGTATGCCACCATGCTCGGCCTCCCCTTGATTTTATTTATTTATTTATTCATTCATTTATTTATTCATTCATTCCAGTCAGGGTCTTGCTGTACTGCCCAGACTGTCCGAGAACTGGCCAACTTCCTGCCCCAGCTTCCCAATTTCTGGGATTACAGGGTTGGCCCACCACACTGGCTAGGGGCCACTTTTAACATCTCGGATGGGCAACGCTGACCGGAAGACCTTGGCTAGGGACAAATGCTAGGCAGGAATGCACAGGGAAAGGGGGAACCTCACCCAGGTTTTGGCAAAGGCATTGGGGGGAGCGGGGGAGGTAAGAAGGAAAAGAGGTTAACTCCATCGGTGTTGCCCACCCCAATGGGTGGGGACTCCCCAAGCCTTCAGTGAATGAGCGCGTGCCCAGGCCTGCCGCAGAGCCCACCTGCAGGGCCCTGGAGGCCACGCGGTCCATGATGGTGGCCCGCTCGAGGTTGCCCTCCTCCAGCTCCCGCAGGTACACTTCGTAGAGTTCCTCCAGGTGCCGGGGGACTTCCAGGTTGCAGTCTGCAGGGGAGGGGAGGAGAGGAGAGGAGAGGGCGGCTCCGCGTAGGCCCGCGCGCCCTCCCGCCAGCGCCTGGGACCCGCGCGCCGCGCCCTACCGTCGATGATCTGCCTCTGGCCCTGGATGATCTCGTCGCAGAGGCTGCGGTGCTGCTCCAGGCGGCGCAGGGCCTCGCGGCGGTGGCGCAGCGCGCTGTCGCGGAGCAGGGCGTGCGACTGCATCTCGGTGTTCTCGGCCGCGAGCTCGTGCACGCGGCACAGCAGGCTCAGCACCTCGCGCTGCTCCTCGGAGCCGATGCGCCGCGGCAGCGTCTCCTCCAGGCGCCGGCCCCGCGCGCGCAGCTCCCGGCAGCGCTGCTCCAGCGCCAGCTGCGGAGGGCGGCGAGGGTCATGGCCTGCCCGGCCTGGCATCGCCTCTCCAGACCCATGCCACTTCCTCCCCGGTGCTGGGGCTCCAAGGCGAGACTAGCCCTCGAGGCTTGGAGCCAGGGGCTGCTGCAAGGTGGCCTTTCTGTGCCAACCTGGCTCGATCCCAGTCCTGCGAAGGGAACTTCAGCACCCCTTGCCCCCCCCACAAGGTGAAGATGTTATTATATTAGCCACCATGTTTTCAGTCCTTGCTTTGCGCCAAGCATTAAGTCTTGCCACCGTCCTCATTTGGGCGTCACCACGACTGCTCCCATTTTGTAGAGGAGGATATGAGGCAACAGAGAGATGAGGGCCACTTGGCAAGATCACCCAGGCTTTGTGGCCCGAGGTACTAAGTCTCTCCCCTTCCCCAGATCTTCTTCCTTCTCTCAAACCTACTCACCCCTGGACCCACTCCCCGCCCCATACCTTCTGCTTGCTCAGTTTCTTCTGTTCGCCCACCAGGGCGGCGATGTTCTCCCGTGCCGAGGCCACCTCTGGCGGTTCCAGGGCGTCAGGCTCATCTCCGGTGTCAGAATCCTTCTCGCTGTCATCCTTGATGAAAGATTCCTTCCTGCGCTCCTCCCGCCATTTGAGGGCCCTCCGTGACTTCTCATGCTCCCAGCTGCAGGAGCCCCGGCCAGGGAACCATGGGATTCGGGGAAGGGCAATGAGCTGCCACCGCTCCAGCTCCTCCATCCTAGCCCCCCGCCCCCCGGGGGGGATGGACCCGGAGGGTCCCAGGGCAGGAGTGCGTACCCAGCGATGGTGAGCAGGTGGCGGGAGGTGTCGATCTGCACCTCCATAGCTTGGTGCTCCAGCTCCAGCAGGCGCCTCCGCACGTCCATCTGCTCGTGGAAGGCGCCCATCAACTGCTCACGCAGCTGCCCCATCTCAGCCTGCTCTCCCTGCCCGCTGTGCAGTTGCACTTCAGCTGCCCGGGGGATGAGGGGGTGGAGATGGGGTCAGCCCAGGGGCCACTGCAGGCCCACCTGGAATCCTTCCCAAACCACTGCTTCCACTTCCTGTCCCACCACTTCCTCCGCAAAGACCTCTTGGATTCCTCCCTCCTCCTACATCCCTCTCTCATAGTGTGTCTTCAGGCTGCAAGCTCAAGATGACTGCCAGCTCCTCAGTATGGGCCAGGCTTCCGTTAGCCCTCACAGCACCTTGAACGATCTATAACAAGGTGCCCCCACATCTTTGCTGTCTGTTGGCAAACCATTACAGCAGATGCCCAAGGCTCCCGCAGTGCCCAGGTTTTGTGATTCCACTCATCTCCAGCTCCCCAAGGCACAGAACACGGTCCTACTTCACAGGGAGCAGTTGAGAGACTCGCCCAAGACCATCCAAGCAGGGAGACCCGGAGCAGCCAGTGCCTGTCCCCTGAGCCGTGTGAGACCACCCGCGAGGGGCTAAGGGAGCCGCGTCGCAGCTGCACACCTGCAGTTCACATGCACACCTTGGATGTGACGGATGTCACCTCTGTCCAGTCGAGCCCGGGCCTGGCTCTGCCCTGCCTGCTGGTCTATCTTGCATTTGAGTCTCTGAATCTCGCCACGCAGGTCTGCGATGATGCTGGTGTACTGGGCGATGTGGTAGGAGACGTTGAACAGGTTCTGCTTTACCTGTGGGAGGGGAGCACGGGATGAGGGGCGAAGGATGGGATCATGGCTGGTCCAGGAGCCAGGCCCTCCTCCATGGTGCTCACCAGATCCCGACTGTGGGACCTCCCTTTATCTCCCCTGTCCCGCCTCCCTCAGCCCCGGATGACACCAATAACCTCCTTGCCTCCAAACCCACCACCTGCTAGCACACCTCACGCCTCTGCTGGATGCCCAGCCCTAAATGCTGCTTCTGGTCATCAGCCCCCAGTGGCCCCCTGTTGCTCAAGGGCGGTGGTGCATTTCCTTCTGCTCCTCGGCCTGATGTTGAAGGTCCTCTGCTATCTGATAGTTTTCCTTTTGGACTCACTGCTGCCGCATGAATGTTCTCTGTAGTCAAGTCACGGTCCTATGCACCACCAACAGCCCACCCCCTGCCCCCTTGCCTGTCTTTCCTCAGTACCTGCTATTAACATTCTGAACTATCAGTGAACTCTTCAAGGTTCACGCCTCGTTTTTCCCCATGAACTTCCAGCACCCGGGGAAATGGTGGGCGGGTGGTAGGTGTTGGAAGAATGTTTGCTGCACACCACATTCCAGTGAGCCGTTCTCCCTTCCACACTCTCACTGGCTGAGGTGGACGTCTTCGCCAGAAAACATGAACTTGCACATGAACTTAGAACGCAAGCAAAGCCAGCTTTGGTCTCTTTCTCCTTGACTAGCTGGGAAATCGATGTCCTTAAGCCTCGTGGTCCTAAACTATACAGTGGGAAAGCAGGGACCTCTCACTGGTTCTGAGGTTCCAGGGGACAAGATGTCGAGAGTACTCCGATTGTGACTGTGGTGATGAAGAGCTTGGGGTGTGCAGAGCTCTGAAGGAAGCTCTGAGAGGAAGGGCAGGTGGAGGGCCAGGGTGGCGCGGGAGGCGTGAGAGAGCCCTCGGGAGCTGGCGGTGCAGGGGGAAGAGCTTAGGGTGACGGTCACCTCGGGGACGAAGCCAGTGCAAAGAGGGTGGAATGGGTGGCAGAGACCCACCAAGGGGACTCTTAATCAGTCCAAGAGGTTGTGCCCATTGGACAGTCCAGGGCCCCTTACCCGGGTCCTAATGTTCTTAGCTCGGCCAGCATAGGTCAGGGTGTTCCTGGACTCCTCAAAGGCGGTGCTTGCTGGACTGATGTGGGCAATCATCACAGTGCGACTGTTCCCTCCCAGAGAGTCCTGGGGGACAGCAACAGAGAGGTGCCGACGGGAAACCACCTCCCCCAGAGCCTTCTCCTTAAAAGGCGAATTATCACGCCCTCCCTGGCCTGGGTGAATTATCACCCTCTCCCCAGCCCAGCTATTGCAGCTGGGGTGGGGGTCTCAGAGCCACATCTCTTCTCACCTTCAGCACCCCTACTGGGGAAGGTGTGGGTCATTTTGCACCTGTCCCCACCTCTGCAGCTTGTGGGAACAGTTCTACGTTAGGCTAATTCAGGAGTCATGTAAACCATGGACCTCTGTTGGGTTCTTATTTCCAGCAGTTACTCAGAGAAATTCCTTAAACTCTGTGCCTCAGTTTCCTCATCTGCACATGTAATCCCCTTATCTCACAGAGCCACTGAACAGACTAAAGGGCTGGTTGGCAAGGCCCTGAACACAGAGATCAGCCAGGATTAGGTAGTCAGTGATA
This sequence comes from Jaculus jaculus, assembly GCF_020740685.1. NCBI lineage: Eukaryota > Metazoa > Chordata > Mammalia > Rodentia > Dipodidae > Jaculus > Jaculus jaculus. Next base: position 124,539,585 of record NC_059110.1, read on the forward strand.
TCACAACTATAATTTAAGACCAAGGGTGGACCCAGAGGAGGTGACCCCCAAACAGTAGACTCCATGGGCTGCAAGGCTGGCCATCTCACGAAGCCTCAAATCTAAGTGGCCCTTGGATCCCTCTGGCACCTGAAAAGGGGTTCCAGGCAGTTCCCGCTCCTTTCTATGGCCTGCCCATTGGTTAGGGTTGCCAGAAATGACACAATACACCTCCTTACATTCGCACCTCACATAAATGGACATTTTAGAAATATATCCCAGATATTACACCAGGCATATCGACCCCAAACAAACTGTGGCTCATCTGAAGTTCAAATGCACTGGCTGTGCTATCTTGCTCTCTGTGCAGCCTGGGAGACCCACCCTCGATGCTGGTTCCCATACCCAGCTGCCCTGGTACCTTTAGGAGCCGGGTGAGCTTGCTGTCACGGTAGTTGATGTACTTGTTGGTGCCCTTGTCACTCAGCGCGTTGATGCAGTTGCCCAGGGCCAAGAGGGAGCGGTTGATGTGGGCCCCCTCCTTCATGCGTTGCCCACGGTTCTGTGTCTGGTATATGAGTGTGTGGGGGGGCGGGGGTCAGCAGAGGGCATGACTGTGGCCTGGTGGAAACAGGCCATACACCAGCACCCTAGTAATCCTGGTAACAAGACCCATCCACTCTCCTTGAAACCCCAGAAAGATAGAGAAGGCCTTGTCTCACCCTCTTTTCCTCCTGTCCTTCCCCAGCAGCCCTCCGTCTCTTCGGGATGCCAGGCCCGCCTTCGCCCTCTGCCACTCTGGGACACCGCTCAGAGCCTCATTCATCCCCCCGCCTTCCTGAGGCATACTTCCGTCCCAGTCCTCCAGATACTGCCTTACTCTGCCAGCTTCCCGGGCTTTCCCACAAGAGCTGTCATGCTGCCTAGGCTTCCCTCTCTGGGACAGCCCGCCCCATCCCCTGTGCCCCAAGAGCAGAGCAAGTCTTACCTGGGAAGCACGCTCAGAGCCGGCCAGGTCAATCATGAACAGCCGGCCGTGCCGCACCTCCTGCAGGATGTTCTTGACCCGGCTGCGCTGGCGCACGGATACCTGGAGCACGGCATGAGAACGGGAGGACGTCTGGTTGGCAGCCGTGGGCTCCTGGGTCCTCTGCCGGTTCCCCTTCATCAACAGCTGCATGATCTGGGAGGGAGAGATGGGGGCGGCTCATGGGAACCACAGAGAGGTCCTGTAGAGGGAAGCTCAGGCCTGAGCAGAGAGGAAGCTGAGGAGCCTGGACAGAAGGCTCAGTGCAAATGGGGAGGCTGCGTGGCTGGCCTGGCCACTCCCTAGGGTCAGCACATAGGGGCGTGATGGAAGATGTGACTCTCCGGGTTGCCACTGCTTGGGACTGTCTGTCCCAGCAGCTCCCTGGCTTTTGTCTGTGCCCCCACCCACATCCTCAGCCCTTCCAGTGTATGCCCTCCCTGAGCACGCCCCTCAACTGCCACCCGCTGGCTGCCCATGACTCGCCTCCTTGGCATTGATGGTAGAGACCTCAGTGATCCCGGCCACCTGGATCACCCCTTTGGAGTCCTCTCGCAGCTCCAGGTACCCCAGGGCCGGGTTCAGCAAGTCCCTGATCATCTCATTGTAGATCTGATGGGTCCATGAGAAGACCAAGGATAGGAGATGGGACCAAGGGGACGAGAGAAGGAGACAAAAGGCAGGAGATCAACCTCCTACCCCACCCCACGTGGCCCCTCTCCTGAGTAAGAAGGTGCGCCTGCTTATGGACCTCAGCCCCCCCGAAAGAGGCTCTGGCTGGGGGAGCACATGCCTTTCCATAGCAGGATGGCTTCAGCACCCATAGGAAGACACCAGCCTCCAGAGCCAATGACGAAGGAGTCTTGAGAGCTATGGAGCCATGTAGGGGTTCCCTATGCAGACATGCCAGCTCTGGGCAGGTTCGGGGAGCTGACCCGAGCCAGGACACCTGGCCAGATGGCCTTGCTTGTCATTAAGCAATCCTCAGGCTACTTCCTTCTCCTGGGTGCCTCCCTTGCCCACAAAGACAAGCTTGAGTGGCCTAGACAACACCTGCTGGCAGCTCCCCTCACTGTCCCTTCTGAGCCAACGCCCTGGAGATTATCAGTGCCCAGAGAAGCCAGGTGGAGGCTGGCCCACTCGCCTGCTTCCCCCTCTCAGGCAACTTAAAGCTTCATGAATAAGGTATATATTTGCCACCATGCAGCAACCCTAATTTCAGTTAATTAATTAAGGTAACAGGTTTCCTCTTTTTCTTTCTTTCTTTCTTTCTTTCTTTCTTTCTTTCTTTCTTTCTTTCTTTCTTTCTTTCTTTCTTTCCTCTCTTTCCCACTCACTTCCTCCATATTCCTGGCCCCTTTGTATCCTTCCTCCCCTTCCCCCAGAGTAATCCCCTTTCCATTTTAATGTCACATGTATTCTATTACCCTCTCTCTCTCTCTTTCTTTCTAAATCACCCTCCTCCTTCCTTAAGACCTCTTTTTCCCCTCTCACGGTCCCCTTCTTGGTTTCAGGACACACTCATCCACTCACACATAAAAATTAAACTCTAGTATCTGCATATGAGAGACAATAATGCAGTTTTTGTCTTTCTGAGCCTGAGTTTTTTCACTTAATCGTTTCCAGATCCATTCATTTCCTACAAATTTCTTGATTCCATTTTTCTTTCCTGCTGAAAAAAATTCCATTGTACAGATGTACCACATTGTCATCACCCATTCATGTGTTGATGGATATCTATGCTGGTTCCTTCTCCCAGCTGCTGGGAATAGAGCAGCAACAAGCACGGATGTGCGAGGCTCGGCCCCCACCGTCCTGTCTGGGAAAATGGGGACCTCAGAAGCGATGGGCACAAAGGAGTATGAGGAGGTGGCATCCGTGGAGTATAGTATCACGGCAAGTGTGGCCTTTAGAGCCCTGGGTCCCCAAGTTAGAATCCCCGCTCCCTCATTCCTGTGTCCCACTGATCTAGTTCGTCTAACCTCCCTGAGCCTTAGTTTTTTTATCAGGTGGGAACTCACAGTATGCATGTGGGGGAGCAGCCATGACGAGAACCCCAGAAAACTGCCAACAACTCCAGAGAGGTGGGCCACCTCATCCTCCTATCCAAGCCTGGTAGGGGCTCACCTCCAGGTAAGACATGGACACCTCATATTCCATGTCGTTGCTGGTCTCCTCGATGGCTCGGAAGAGGTCATTGAGGGTTCGGACATAGATCCCTGGCTCGTGGTCAGTGCCCAGCATGGTGTAGGTCTTCCCGCAGCCTGGGCAAGGCAGGGAGGGGGTAGGCTGAAGTCTTACTGGGCAAGTGCACCTAACGATCCTGGGCTGTCCTGGAGGCCAGGGCCTCCCAGATGACTAGAGAGATGGAAGGGCAGGAAGGGTGATAGCCTTGGCTGATGATGGTGTCTTGGGGGCTGAGGAGGGGGGCCCTGGATGAGGTAAGGTTTGCATCAGATCCATCTTTGGTTCCTGCCCTGCCCAGCCCAGCCCAGCCAGCTAGCTGTGTGGTGGAGGGCAAGGGGTCCTGGTACTCAAGAGGCATTGTGTTTGGTCTTTATCCACACTTGACCTCTCACCTGTTGGGCCGTAGGCAAACACGGTGGCATTGTAGCCTGAGACGACACCTTCGATGAGGCTCTTGGTGGTAGCCTGATACACCGTCTCCTGTAGGGACGAGGACACCTGTCAGGAGTCTAGTAGATAAACAAGACATGGCACAGATGCACGTTCTGGCCCTGGAGAGATAAGCTTTCTATCCCAGAAGTCTCAGGCCAGAGATAAGAGAGGTCGGAAGTGAAGGAAGGGGTTCTCTGTTTACATCCTGGGGGGGGGGGAGGGACGGATGCCAGCTTGCAAAGGATCTTAGGATATCTGAGACGCACCCCCACAGCTGGCTGCCAGCCCCCAGCCCTGACCATGCATTATGTTCGCTCCTGGGAGCATCCGGAAGATGGGTGAGATGGGGTCCTCAGGAGGGTATCAGCTTTCCTGAGATTGTTCTCCACCCACTCTCCCCACACCAGATGGGCTCCACACTCTTTCTCCTGGGTTCCATATGGGCCCTGTGCACGGCGGCATGTGAGTGTTAGCCAAGTGCGTTCCTGAAGAAAAGGGCAGGTTTGCAGCCCGGGAGGCACACGACACATGAGTCTGTGTCATGCATGCGCCATGCAGTGGTACCATGCAAGTCTACAGGTGTGCAGCCATGAAAACACATGTGGAATTTCACAAGTGGGGAAAGCTCCCAAGAGTA